>NC_134379.1:4064423-4678846 GCF_035582795.1 Mycteria americana | reverse complement strand
GCAACCAACAATTAATATGTAAAGAATTTGCGGTCTTTATTTAGTGCGAGTGACTGACTGCTTCAGTTGCGTCAGGGCATTAGCCGAGCTTTTGCAATCTGATCAGCCCCCCGCTTGGAGCCCAGCAAGCCCCTCTGGCCTCAAAACAAAGCGATGGGAGGCCCTGATGAGGCGCAGGGGTGCTGGCTCCCTGCCTGAGCAGGGAGGTGAGCACTGGGCACAGAGCCTAAATGCTGGGGAGAATCTGCTCCATGAAGGATGCGCTTCAAATGATAGGTGCCGTCGCAACTGCAGAGACCAGGAATGGTGCATGGGGAGGAGAGCGTCTTCAGCAGGGTCGCAGAGAAGCCAGCTCGGGGCAGAGCAAACCTGGAAGCCAAAGACCTGTAATGAGGAAGGCAGCGGGGCTACCTGGTGCTGCCGGGGGCAAGGCTCGACAGCCTCTTCAGGCAGACAAAGCACTGTGGCAGCAGGGTGGTGTGAGAGGTTATTGTGTGTATTTTGCACCTGTGAAGATCTGGAGCAGTTGAAGCTGTCCTGCCTGGCCAAGGAGAGAAACTCCAGGGTCCTCCGGCAACATTTTCTCTGTCTTTGCAACTGTAGCTAAATCAAACCTGACTTTAAAATATTTTAATGGAGAAAAGGTGCAAAGGTCCCTATTTATAATGAATTTGCCAAGAGTTACCAGATTTTTATTCCATGTCTGAGGTATAGAAAATAGCTGGTGGCATCCTCAGATGTGAGTGGGGACTTGGTGTGGCTGGCCCCTGGGGAGGGGGTGGCAGCCGGCGCAGGGGGTCAGATCCCACTGGGAGGGATCTCTGCGAGGCTGGGCTTTGACAGCTGAGAAGGGAGCGTTGTTTTATGTTTCAGTGCAAGGATTTAAGAATCTGGGTGAGAATTAGGTAATGTTTGCAGAAGAGAGTAGAAGGCAACTGAAAAGAATTGCAACTGCATGAGTGAGTCGAAGAGAGAAATTCTAGTTCTCCCTCGTTCCCAAGAGATTCCCACTGGAGAGATGAAGTCATAGCCATTACTTCATTAGCGTTAACTCAGGATGCTGACAAATGAGCCCTCTTGATTCGTGCTGGGCCAGTTGAAGAGAATACTGCACTGGCTCTTGCCCCATGCCTCGGCAGTTGCTGCCCTTGCCATAGTGTTGGCAGAAGCGTGTGCCAGCTCCTCAGCCGCGCTGATTCAGCTCAGTGTTTTCTTTTGAACTGCCACCACTTTGTCCCATGTGCCAGCTCCGAGTTGGCTTTTATAAATCCTGCTGTGCAGAAGGCAGCTGCCGAGGGATGGGCGGGCAGGTGAGTGTGAGCAGCAGCCTTGTACTCGCCAGAACCTCTCCATCAACGCCCCAGCCCCTGCCCAGCGTGGGGAGCGTTAATGGTACCCAGCGGTCCAAGCCCTGCTTCCAGAGCAAACGGACGGGTGTAGGATCTCACCCTCACAGCTCACAGCATTGCTGTGGGAGTCCCTTTTGGAAAAAGTGTGAAATTTATTGTAATACGTGCTGAGGATCTTATGGCGGATCTGAGCTGCTAAATCCTCTAAACCTGAGCCCGCAACTTCATTGACAGGGCCTCTCACTTTGCTCTGCTCCAAGCTTATGGTTTCACTGCTCCAATATTTTTCCATACATGGAAGCATTCCTGCCCCAGCCTGGGCTAATCCTGACATGCCACTGCATCTGGATGTTAGCTCATTTCTCGCAGCTGACACTGTGCAAAGGCAGATGTCTGAACTTACTTTTGTCTAAATAGATTTAATTCAACCAGCAAAAGTCTCACCCCATAGGTAAGCGGGGGGGGGAGGGAGGGAAGTGGTTTTCCATTTTATTGACCTCCCAGGGCTGTTAGGTGGATGAATTGGTCCCTGGTAATGCCGTGCTTTGGAAATGCTTGATATTTAAATTGCAAAGGGTACAAACCATGTTTTTGTCTCTCCAGCACAAGCCAAACCCATCTCCTTGCTGTGGCTCGGCAGAGAGGAGCCCCTGCCCGCCCATCCCATCCCAGTGTTGTGTGCTCCTGGCCTCTCCCCTCTGCTCTGACGGCTCTTCAGAGGCTCCATGCTGTTTGGGGCATATTTAGTAGCTCGGTGAGGCTGGGACTGCTGCACTCTGGCAATTGAGCCGAATGCCTTGGTTGTACCGGAGAAAGAGATGCTTATGCTGGTGAGCTGCTGTTTGAGCCGGGGACCTGTTCATAATCCCTCCCTTGCTGGGGCGGGTTGTAAGTTTTAATTCAATGCCTGTAAGGCACTCTGTGATCCTCTGCTGAAAGGCCCTGTTTAAGGGCAAAGCCTTTGTATAAAAGCTAGAGACCTTTCCCATCTGTAGGGAAAGAGTTGGAGCTAAATCAGTGAGACCCAAGCAGCTGAATCTGAACAGATGTTGGTTCTCCCCATCTTTGATAGCTCAAAAGGATTATTCTGCCTTTCCCAAAAAAAGGAGGAGAAACACAGTGAGTTTTATTGGCGTTGCCAGGGATCTCAGCTCCATCCCCTCCTGCTTGCTGCTAGTTAATATGTTGCGTGCTGGGCTGGAGGTATGCATGAAGAGTTTTGGTTGTGGGCTGTGCTGTTGAGTTTGCAGTTCAGCATCCACTTGCCCGGCCCCTTGCCGGGGTTCCTGGGTGAGGGGACGAGTCGCAGTTTGTCCTCTTTTCACTCGGCTGCTGCTGTTGTGCGCAGGAATAAGATGACTTGACCTCAACCAGGAGGAAGACAGCAAGGGTAAAACTGGTTTCAAATGAAGCAAGCTGTGTGATGGCATGGGAAGAAGACAATTTCCAGGTTTGCTGTCGGACCCATGAAGCAAATGAAACCTCCTTTGCATGACTGTTTCAGCCCCTGAGAAGTGAGCAAGTCCAAGAGCCTGCAGGTGCCTCCGGCCCCGCTGAGGGACACCCTGCCCCTCCGTTTGCCCCTCCAAACGCAGCCTGGGGCCTGGGCGACAGCAGTGCTGTGGTCCTTGCACACAGATTTGGGTCTGATGGGATTTCGGCATCAGAGAGATCACCAAGACGTTAGAAATGTTCTTTATTTTTTCCCCCAAGTTTTTCTGGCTACTGTTCTGTCACTCTCAGAGCAAATCGAAGGGCACCAGGCTACAAATCCTGCCTTGCAAGTACTGCCTGGGTGTTTAGCTTGCAGGAATGCACTTCTTTTATCAACTGATAGCTGGTGTTTTAAGAGGGCAGGGAGCGATGCTTATTTCCTTCTGAGAGGTGGATGACTCTACAAGCTTATTTTTTAGGGTGCTCCCTTTTAAATTCTGGTTTGTGGCTATAAGGCAGAGGTCGCATCGTGTTATGTTACAGGCTGCTTCTAATGAGCTCTTCCCTGTAATCTCTGTGCTCAGGAGCTTTGCAAATGGCTGCATGCATTATAGGGAAGTCCTGCTGTCTTTGTCTGACGGGCAGGGAAGCTGAGGCGAGAGGGGTCTGGGGGCTGGATGAGTGACCAGAGCGGGGCTCTGCAGCCGACACCACCAGGATTTCCCGGTCCCAGCACCCCAGTTCCCTGGGAGCAGCCCTGTTTCACCTGCCCCATGCAGCACATGAACTTGAGCCCCGGGTTGTGCTCGGCTTCCTTGCCCGCCACCGTGTCAGCCGCAGCCATTGCCCCCTGCTGCTGCCACCATCGTGCCGCGCGCTTCCAAAATCGGTTAGTTCCAGGGTTAGAAAAGACCTATTTTTGTGTCCTAAGCGCTGGATTTCACAGATACAGAAGGGGAGAGAGGTCTCAATGCCTGCAGCTTGATCTTCTAATCTGAAAGCATGGGAAGTTTTTCATAGGAAGATTTGCTGCCCAGCTTTCTCAATGCAAGTTTGCACAAATACGCTTTATTCCTACAATGGGTTGTAGCAGCTGGATGCCTCCCACCAAGATTACTGACATTTAGGTCCTTGATTTTGGCAGAGACACACAGCAATAAATTAAATTAGTAGGGGAGTTTCAGAGAGTAGTACAGATGGTGGGAAACTGAGGGCAGGGACTACTTAAGTGCTAACGTATGGCACAGCTTTGACTCCTTTCTTTTTTAAAGGAATGGAAAAAGCTATGGGCTGCTGTAGCAGCAATTTTGCCTCCCCCTTGTCTTTCAAAGACCCGCAGGCCACCTCTATTGCAGTGCTTTCTTGACAGTCAAGAAAGGAGCGCCCTGTGCCTGCTTCTGCCTGCCGGCACAGCGATGCCCTCCTTGCCTTTCTGTCCTCTTGTGAGCCCGATCCTGGCTCATGGTGCGCTTGGGTGCTCTCTGTCTTCGGTTTTCTGCTTTCCTGGCAAATGCTGGGAAAGCGTGACTGTTAAATGAGATTTCTTGAATCTTTGTAAGTCTTTCACTTTTTTCCTCATTAGATCTGACCTGATTTAGGTTTTGTTTAGCTGTGGGGATTCAAGTGGAACAATTTCATTCCCTTATCCACTTCCATCTGCGTTAATTCGCTGTGTCTCCTGACTGACGGTTTAATTATTGTGTGTGACAGGAGCATCCAGGGCCCCACTTGGCAGAAGGTGTTTATCACTTAGGTGGTGCACAAAGTAGATGTCTGCTGCCCTGGTCGCTCCCAGGATGGGTTTTTGCCTAGAGAGGCAGTTTTCAAGCCAGTTAATTGCCATGTTGTGAAGCTGAAGGGTAGGTGGCTGTCCCTGCCTTTCCCTGTGGGCACATCCCTGTCAGCTGTGTGGGGCCAGTGGCTCTTGAGGTGGAGAGATGGTGACGTGGTAGTTTGGGGAGAGCCTCCTAGGTTGGGAAGAGCTGTCTCGCAGAGGGATTGTGAGCGTGGGAGGAGCAGGCAGAGGGATGGGAAGGGAGGGAGGGATGGATGGAGACAGGCGTGAGGACCAGGCTGGAGCAGGGAATGGTGCCTTGCCTGCAAAGTCACTTGCTCCAGACAGCCCAGCTTTGAATCACAGGAAGGCTCCAGATTTTACTCCATTTTAAAAATGAAACGCCCTGTGAACCCTGCATGTTTTATGTTGCTTTTTGGCTTGGGCTGGCCAAAATGTTGCTTTTTGGCTCGAGCAGCAGTCGTGCGTTGGGCTGCATCCAGCGTCCTGTTTTTGATGTTTGTCTCCATGAGGATTTGCTGCAGTCTTCACAGCTGAAAAAGTGGAGTCGTCTGCATAAAACCCAGTGACTCTTTAGGTTAAGAGGCTACCAAATACCACCCCTGTCTGTGGCCATCCCTCTAATTATTAAAATAATAACCCCAGACAGAGCTTGTGGCCCTGCTGGCGGCTCAGGGTATGTTGTGCTGGGCCCTGTTCAGACAACTGCAAAAGAAAGAGATGGTCCTTACCCTACAGTTGGTTATCTAAGGGAATGTCCCCCTCGCACCGTGGGGAGAGGATGGGTGCCTCAGGAGCAGTGACAAGCCAGGCTGGTGGAGGTCCCTCCCCCCTTGCGGGCACAGAGGTTTGGGATCTGGAAAGGGAAGGCAAGCGGAGACCTCCTCCATGGCTGTGCCCTGTGTGAGGTGATGCACTGCGTGGCTGTGAGCTTGCAGAGCTCTTCCCTGCCAGTAGCTGGTCCTTCGTTTTGTCCTTGTGGCTGCTTCTGCCTGGTGGCTTGGCAGGAGCCCTGGCCATGCTTGACTTCTCTGAGGCTGCCTCAGTTGTCCATTTCTTCTCTGCAGCAGCTGGAGGTCCGTCCACGCGACCGTGAAGGTGTGCTGCTGGCCTTCACACCGAGATTTGGGAACCTTACCTCCTTTAGGCAAAAGCACTTATTCCAGCCAAGCTTGTGCAGCTGGTATGTGCTAGGCTGCTCAGAGGAGAGAGGACCAAAGCAAACAGGCAGAAGTTTTTCACTTGGATTCGGTCGCTGTCCCAAACGGACTGAGCAGTTCAGGTCAGCAGGTTAAACCAGCATTAAAACATGCTGAAAGCCTGGGGATGTGTGACTGCCTGCCCGGTTACAGGGATGCCCATCGCCCTGGTGTCAGTGTGCCGAGTTCACGTGTGTCCTTTCTGACTTTGTGATGCTGCCTTTTCTTCTCCGGGCTTGAAACTGGAGATGCAATTTACGTGTGGCGTGTGGCTGGGCAAGAGTAAGTTGTATAAAAGCCAGTTACCTGCAGTGGCTGCCATCTCTGGCTGAGTGCATCTCTGGCTGCTTCCTCCCCTCGGCTCTTGAGAGCCGGAGCGAGGATTATCTAGAACAAATCCTGTTACCCAGCTGCTTCTGTGGTGGAGACCTGCTGGGCACAGGGATGAACCCCTCCTCGCTCCAGCAGCCCCGGCAGCAAAGCAGTCGCAGGACAGGAGTGCCCCACAGGACATAAATCACGGTGCTGTTTGCAGATGACATCACGGGCAAAGATCAGGGATTTTTAGGGTTTCTTCGCCAGAAAGTGGCAGTGTTGATTGCCAGGCTTAGTAGTGAAGAATTCGAAGTTGTGATTCATCCCTCAATCCACGTCTTAAGTATGCAGTGGTAAAGCTAGGAAAATCTGTGTATGTATAAAGTGTTTCCTCTTAAGCAGCTGAGAAACCCTTAGGTGCAGCAGTTATTATTTTACTTAATTGGGATTGGAATACCAAATGGTCAGAACATGCCAGCTCGTGTCTGTTGTGAGGAAAACTCAATTGCTCAATAGAAATGTCTTTTCATCCTGCCACACTGAAGAGAAAATAAGATCAAATCTATTGAAAAGAAAAATTCCTGACATTTTTTGTCATCTGCTCAAATGGCTGTTCAGGCCCTTGGAGGTGGCTCGGCATGGGCGGTTCTTGGTGACAACATACATTTGAGAGGCAGCTCCTGAGAAGGAAAGTGGTTCTTTGGTGATGCTCAGACTTCTGGTATGTAGTTTGATCTTTCACTTTTTAATTACTACAGCAATTAGCGCAGTTACAGATTATGCCCTGCCTTTGCTATTCTCTATGTGCTTCTTGCACGGCATTTGCTGGCCCTGAGGATAAACCAACCTTGTGCAAAAGCGCATGCCGGCACTGAAAAGTCATCGGTATGTGTATGTGAATCATCATCCGTGTGGATGTTTGCTCCGAACCTCTGCAGCTGGTGAGACAGCGTCTGGCTCCGAGCAGCTCGTGCACAGGATGGTGCTTTGCCCGTGCTGCCTGTGTCCATGTACAGCCGCCTAGTAGTATACAAAGGGCAAAGGCAAAGCTGTGCCTGCTCTTTTCCTCCACTTGTTAAATAATTATAATCGGCCTCGCAGTAGTTGAAGACCGGGCAGAGCTCACCGGTGACGTGGGGTGTTGGTGCAGCAGGCTCATTGCCAGAGGGATGCTGAGAACGTCAACCCTGTAAACAAGAAAAGAAACTCATTCTGTAGCTGAGCAAATTAGACACTGTGCCACAGAGGTAGAGAGGAAAACCCCTGCCTCATGTGAGCTTGGGCAGTCACTTTTCTTGCAATTTTGTTTTGTTTTTCTCTGCCATTACTAGCAGCATTTGCTTCGTTCAGAGCTTCAAGCTATATGAAGCAGTGTGTAATTCTCATGGAGGGTATGTCATGCTGACACAGAGCTGCTAGACACCTTCTGATCTCAAAGTTGGGAACTGCCATTTACTCACACGTTTTCAGTGTTTCTTGTTTCTGCTGGTGAAAGCACCTACCAACAGAGAAATGGATATTGATATGAGCAGCGCCTGCTGCAGTGCACAGCCTGTTGTTCAGCTAATCAGATGAACGAACAGTCTCAGTCCAGCTTCCCTGTTAAGAGCCGCTGAAGAATACTGCAGGGTTTCCCCCCCTTGCTTAACTAAATGTTACTAAAGAAAATAAGTTTAATCAAGTCCAGACCTTTTTGCAGGAATCGCTGTGCTCTTCTCCCCGCCATGTTCTCCTTCCCCTCACAGCGAGCAGAGGGCACCGCACTGGCTTGGCCAGTGCTCACCCGTTGTGTTGGAAGAGCCTTGTTTGCTTGGTGGGGTTCAAAGATCCTGCAGCAGCCATCTGAAGAAAAGAGCGAAATCCCAGTGGTCTGGCTGCTGTCTCTCCACTCTCCTGCCTGTCGCAGCCTGTCCGAGCCTGATTTCTGCTCAGGTGTGAGCTCTTTTCTGTTCTGTTTACACTCCACTTACCAAAAGAGGTTGGAGCCAGATGATTTTTCTGCAGAGGATATAATTTCAATGGAGAGAAGTGGGAGTTTGTAAAACAATCCATGGGATTAGTAGCACCTCGGCTCCTGCAGGATCTCCCCACCCCCTTCTTGAGTCTTATTTCTGTTCTTTGAAAGCTGAAATTTCCATTGCTGTTGATACCTTGCCAGGCACTCTAGCAGGGTTACTTTCCCTTGGATGCAGTTCAAGAAACCATCGTTCCTTTTCTCTATCGTTTGTCATCAAGGTGCGGGGAGTGCTTTCCCTGCGCTACCCTGCTGCCTCCAGCACTGGCAAGAGTAGATGGCCATGGCTGCTCTTCAGACCCACCACACTAGAAATGTGAATTAGAAACGATTTTGGTGGCAGGGAAGCTGAAGCATTCGTGTCCTCAAGAAAATACGCTTCAACATTTAAAAAAACCTGAAGCAAAATCTGTTCAGGGTACCGGCAGAGGTCTTGGTTAAAGCCCACCTCCACCAAAGCAGCAATCTGAAGGTGAAAGGCTCATCTTTGTGATGTGCTTTAGGTTTGTACATTTAGGCAGGAGTGGCCTAAGGACTTCTGAGAGACTCGTAGCATGACGTTTTTATTTTAGTATAAACTGCCGAAGTCAGAGGTTTTAGGTTAAAAAATCTTGGGGCAAGGGCAGCTTCAAAATTGGGGTGGTCTGGGGTCTGCCCAGGCTGGAGCCTGCGGCAGGTCCTGCCTTCGCTGGCCATTGTGCTCTGCCAGGTACCGTAACACAGGATGCGGTTACCAAGGGGGGCTAGATGGGAGAGGAAACCCACCCTCCTGCTTCCCGCAGCCATGTCCTCTGCTCAGGCGCAGTCTGCTTCCTCTGGCACTGGGGATGTTTTCCAGTTTTATCGTATCTTCCTTGTTTTTAGGGTTTGGGCTAACTCTTTCACAGAATCACAGTGTGTAGATTAAAAAAACATAGTTTGTCAGAACTAAAAAAAAAAAAAAAATACGTTTAAGAAGGAAAAGAAAGCCTAAGCATAGCTTTCTGCTGCTTGTAGGAGGAGCTGGCTACAGGACAGACTGTTTTCTGATTTCTCCTCCATGCACATCAGTGTGATATCTTTCATCTTGGTGATGTGCATCATTTAAGTAGACTGTGTTGGCTGAACTGGTGTGTGTCTGCTTCCTGTATGTCCACCTGATTTACCTGACCTGTCCTTATCCTCTGCCTTGCCTTGTCATAATGAAACTACAACAGGTTTTAGGGTTATTGGGAGAAAACCTGTTTTCCTAGAGAGAATATAGAGGTTCGCTGGATTTTCAGGGAAAATGTATGAGCTTTACTGACAGGAGAACCGGCAGAGCAAGTTAGCGGTGGATTTGAGATGTTAGCTTTGTGGCTTTTGTCTACCAGAGCCTGAGCAGTATTTGATGTGCAGACATGTTTTCAGACATTTCTCATAGAGAAGGTGTTGGCAGGTCTGTTGTTAACACCCTTGCCTTTAGGCCAAACTATTGAAAATTCAAGTTCAGCTTGAATCTCATTTCAATGGCTTGGAAGGCTGCAATCTGATGGGTTGAAAAATCTCGTCCAACTCCAGCCCTTATTAGGAGCTTAATCTGAAGCGCAGCCAAAGCCAAATAAGGGGGAGGGCAAAAAAAAAAAGCAGTAAAATGGAACAAGAAATGTGCATCCAATTTACAGTATTCCTCTGCAACCTTAATTCAGCCCCCTGCATGCGTTACAATGCAGTTTCTAATTACAGGATCATGTATGGTTTTTTCCATGGCACCCCTGCCCTCGCTGCTCGGGGAGGGCAGTCAAGGTGGCCCAGGGAAGGATGGGGTTGTGTGTGTAGGGCCTCTGCCCTGCACAGTGCAGGATTTGGAGGGAAGGGAGTGAGGCAAGTCATGGAAAAACAGCAAGGATAAAGTGATGGTTAAGGAGATGAGATTCCTGCTCTGCTTCTGCCGGAGGGCTCATGTATGGCGCTGGGTAAACAGCTTTTCATGCACAACAAGGGACTTGATTTCCTGGGTCCCCAGGCTGAGGGTTGAGTTGCAGAAGTGCCGAGTGCTCCTGCTGCAGATGATCTCATGGGAAGTTGTATGTCAAACATTTAAAATGCTGCTCGGTGCTATTTATTTTTAAAAAAGGGAGCTGTAGGCTGATTCTGGAACTGGATGCCCAGAGTTTCTCTGTACCTCTTTTCTTCGGCTATGAACCGGAGGTGTTGTGAATGTAGTTCTCTAGGATTTTATGAAAATAAATTCACGGTCTTTTGAGAAGTATCCCAGTCTGCAGCGGCAAGACGCCTTCATTTTTGCCTTGGAGCAGCACGTGAAGAGGGCTGAGTGCCATGCATGAACAACCAGTTGAAAACAAAAACTAAATAATTCCTTACTGGTTGAGCGTCTTCTATTCTCGGTACTGATTGCGTCAGGACTGTATGCACACGTGGTATGTGGCCATGCTGTAAAGACCCTACACAAGTGGACCGGATTAAAGCTACAGGGAAAACTAATTTCCAGCACATCCTAGCTTTTCAGGGCTTGGCAATTCTAATATTTTCTTAATGCAGGCCTTCAGATGTAATATGGTATAAATTACAGGACTGGGTGAGTAAGGATTTGTGTGCAGAGGGTACAGGCATCCTGTAGCAAACCTTACAGGGAGGAGGTCGAACAGCTTGTTCCCGAAGGTGGTAATCCTTTTGCATTTCTGACATGTACCAAAAAGTGGGAGGTTTTTGGATCATCCAGGAAGGACCTTGTGTGTAGTTTAGGCTGCTAGCACCAGATGTCTGCTTTTGGCTTATCTGAACGTGGGTTTCGTTTGATCTTTAGGTTGGACCACTGTTGTGTGTTGGAGCCTCACTTGCAAAATAGCTCCTGTGTCCATTGAAGAAAGAGGTTGAGGAAGTTTTTTTTTCTGTGGTTTTATGGAACTCTATACCATCGTCTGTCTCTAAGGAAGATGTGACGCACGATGGCTTTGCAACTATGCAGCTTGATGGAGAGGCGCATAGCTGCGGATGCTGTCACAGGGATGCTCCAGCAAGAGGTTTGCGAAGTTGAGAGGCAGCTAGCGTCCCTCTCTCTTCTCCAATATCCTTTGGACTTTGTTCCAGCTTATCTCCTTCCCCTCAAAATGTGGATTGGGAGCTGCAAAGCTCTCTGCAAGAGGAGAAGCGTGTTTTGTACCAGCCTGGCAAGAAGAGCCCCATCAGCCGTGCTGTCAGGAGGAAGGGCTGCGCTCAGCCGTGCTCCTCCCGGGCTCTGCAAGGTTTTGAACACAGCTCACTTAAATCAGCAGATGTTGTCAGGCATGCACAGGCAAAACCTTGCTCTAATTCACTAATTATAAAAATTCCTGGCAGAAGCTCCATGTGAGTCAGCTACAAAAAAATTACTTAGGAAAAAAATAAGTTTATGGTATAAGGTTGACTTTAGCACACAAGAAGAAGGGAAGCTGGGGCTTTCTGTAAATCCGGTTGATCATCCAGCTTTAGCCCACCGTGTCCTTGTCTGGAGAGAGTGCGAGGGGAGAAGCGGAGCAGTGAAAGCCCAGGGGCTCATCCCACTCTGCCCGCAGCTCTCTGAAGCTGGTGGTGTAGCAGGGGCTGGATGGAGAGTTTCCTTTCCACTGCCACAGGAGAGCCGGTGCCCAGCCCGGGAGCTGGCATGGCTCTGGCTTGTGAATCGGGGCAAGGCAGCCCCAAGGATGGGAGGAGGCTGCTGCTGCCTGCCTGGGGTTCATGTTTGCCTTTCACCTTGCTGCACACACCATCCGGCACGGGGAACTGAGGAAACCTCAGATCCGGACAGGTCCTGAATTATCTGCAAAGGGTGTTCGCAGCACTGTCTCCTAGGGAAGCTGCCCTTTTTTTTTTTTTTTCTTTATAAACGTTGGATTTTATTTTATTTTTGTTACAAAACCCACATAACTAATTTCCCTTGGAATCTTTTGCAGGCGTCTGCTCTGAGTGTGTTTTGGCCTCGCTGCCCAGTGCTGGTTTTGAATCCCAGTCCCAGTGGTGGGAAGTTTTTAGAATTAATGCCAGTTGTATTTTTTTAATAGAATTGCAGTGTCCGCCTGTGGGTTTTAAACAAACTTCCTTGGCTTTATGTTTTGCCTGCAAGTAGCCAGTATCCAAAGGGTGTGTAGCCAACAACAGTGATTCGGCAAGGATGCAGCATTTCCCCTTTGTCAAAAATGACTTTGTATCTCTTCTTTTAGTCTAGTGTGCACCTTCCCGACCCTGCTGCTATACCTAGCTGTTCTGATCCACTGCAGCAGGCAGGATACGTGCCTTTGCATGGGGCTGTGGCACAGGCTCCCAAGGGAGGTGTGTGGAAGCCCCATCAGTGAGTAATTTAAAATTATACCTGGGGAATACGGAGTAGGAAACAATCCTGCCTGGTACGTCTGGGAATGGATGCATCTTTACAGGGTTGACTTTTCAGCTGAGCAAAATGTATTTGCTTGCACTTAGCATGCACTTGCGCTGAATTTTCTGCCTCCACCGGCTCCCTTTTCACTTTTGTACCTGGTTTTAAGATGTGGCTCCTGAAGCAGAAGATAATTTTTCAGGTTGTAGCACCATCCTTTTGATCCTGACCTTCCCTTTATTTCCTTTCCAGGATGTCTTTTGTAATACAACCTCACTGTGCTTCCTCTGCTGCTGCTCTCCCTTGCTGACCTGCCGGCGCAGGTTTCTGGCAGGAAGGGGAGCATCTCTGTGTACCGCTTTGCCGCCGAGGCGTGCCCCATGGACGCTGACATCCTTCCCTTTGATGAAACACCCAGCGCAGCCTCTCCAAACTGCCCTGTGTTGCCCAGGAGTGTCTGGGATCCAGGAGGGGTGTTTTCCCAGGAAAAAACAACTTTGCTGGAGCAGCCAGCATGCTGTGGCCAGCTTCTCACAGCCACACGTGCGTGTTACAGTGACTCTGTTGTTCAGGTGCTTCTCAGCATTTCCAATATGAAAACTAGTTTCGGCAGCACTAAGTTGTCTGCAAAGTTGCTATTGTTTGGGTTTGTTTTTCTTTAATACACCCTTCTCCGAGGAGCTTTTAAGAACATGCAACTCCTCGGTGTCTCCAGTGCGGCAGTGATGACTGTAGCGCTCGTCAGCTGTAATTTTTATAGTCCTTTTCCCCTTTGGTCAGCAGTTTTTATAGTTCTTTTCCCTTTGATGTTGGTCACTGTCAGCAAAGATGTTTGAAGGTGGTCTGATAGATAATATAAAGTATTAGTAAAGAAATGAAAAGTGAGCAGAAGACTAGCAGTGGTGGTATCAGCAGGAACACCCAGTGAAAGCAGTTGATTTTAGTGTTGAGGAAGGTCAGTATAAACATGGCTTTCACCTGGGATGGGAGAGGGAGGCAGAAATCCTGAAAACAGGTTTGTATCTGCATGAAGCTTCCATACCTTAAGAGCCATCTATATCCTAGAAGAGGCTTTTATTTATTCCTTGGAATTCAGAGTTTGGAGAGCACGTGTTGGCCATGCAAACTCTCAGCTTTGCCATAAATCTGTGTTTTGGCAGTGCTTGTCCAAATGCCATATTATCCAGATAGGAATAGATAGGGGATTAAAGCAGAATCCTTTGCTATTTATGGACTCCCTTGGGGAATACGTTGAATATTCTTTTGAATCAACTAAAAGGTAACCACAACAACCCAATGCTGCACATGCTAAATCTTCCCTGTGTCCCTCCTGTAGACCTGCAGAGAGGGAAGGGGGGATGCGGTGAGATATTTCAGCTTGCAGATCTGAAATCGCGTTGTTCAGGCTTTAACGATCTGCCACCTGCTGATTCCCTGGGATTCAGAACAGAATCTGGGACACGTGCTTATTTTTTTACAAATGGGATGGGCTTGGAGCTTTAAATCTCTCCTTTCATAAGCAAACGAGGACTTGGAAAGTATTAATTATTTTGTACTATCTGTAGCAGCATCTTTCAGTAGAAGTAGCTAAGTCCTTCCCTCCTGCTTCGCAACTGTCTTTACAAATTCAGGTCCCCTGTATCTGGGTGTCTCTGTTGGCGTGGAAGTGGAGGAGCGGGCTGGGTGCCAGCGTGCCAGACAGAGTCTGGAAGCATTCAGCGGAGCTGCTGGCTCAGACCGTCCTGACACCCTTCAGCAAACTGAGCAGCAAGAACTTACCCGAGAAGGGCTTTTCTCCTCTTTTTGAAATTATCAGTAATCCAAAGTGCTGCATATGTGTGCACAGAGTTTAACCTTTTGGTCTCCAGCTCTGCCCAGTGGAGAGAGGAGATCCTTGACCCTCCTAGAGAAAACACAGAAGACCCAGTCCAGCTGTGTTTGAGTTTTTTGCTGCTGTAGAATAGTCAGTGCAGGTGGACCTCTTCCCTCGCCTGCATGCTGGCAAGCAGTACTACTGAGGACCGGGCACCTGGGCCCTCAGACAGTTCTTCATTTGCTCACCGCCTTGCAAAACCACGTGTGTAGTTTATAACGTTCAGAGCAAATGCCATGAACTTTATAAATTGAAGACAAGGAAAGTTTTTGTGTAGGGGTGCAGCTTTACAGACCAGCTGGCTCCGGTTTGGTTTCTCTGGGCTTGGGAGTTTCCTGGATTTGGGTGCTCCTTCCAGCTGCCCAGCCCCAAGCAGCCCCTGGGGCATGTGTCTGCAAGGGGGCCAGGGCGTGCTCCTTGCCTGCTTGGTGGTGGGGGAGAGCAGTGCAAAGACTGAGAAATGCTGGTTTCTCCTCTAAAACTCTCTTGCTTTTTATTCAGGAGCAGCAGGTTTGTTCTTGGGGGGAGGAGCACACCTCGCTTCCTGCATCCCTTTTGTGCAGGGCTTAATGCAGCCCATTTTTGTATGTGCTTGCTGAGAAACAGCAAAAATCAGGAGCAAGCGGATGGCCAGTACTTTTTCTCCTTTGCGTGCCTGTTTAATTCGATAACATGCATGGCCCTGCCTTTTTGTTTACCTTAGGGTTTGTTATGACAAAGAAGATGGATTTTTCCTGGCTCTTGCATGCACAGTATGTAAACCAACACGATGCAATACATGGTCAGCACGTGAAGCCTGCGTGACCTGGGAACTCGGGCTGTTCTTCGGTGCACCCCGTTGACATCAACTCATTGCTCGGTGTCTGCGTTGCACCTCTGCGACCAGGAAGCATGTCTCTTCTCTTCTCATGCTTGTAGCCACTTGCGCTGCTCGCCAACACACAGGCACTCATTTCAGGTTGCTTTTTCTGGAAATAGGGGCATTTGGGAGAAGAGATGCCATTGAGGTATCTCTATCTTCACCTCTGGACTTGGTGAATTCTTGGAAACCATGGGGAGGGAGTCTGTCTGCATCTTCAGCTGGTTTTGCTCTCCCCTTTTAGTACAAACAAATTGCCCCCTGATCTTGGGATGATTTTTGTACAGACGTTTCCTCAAGTCCTGGGTTTCTGAGCCGTTATTTCCACCTAGGGAACGGGTTTTTTTTTCCCCTGTGCATCCTAATTCGTGGGTGACTTCTGTAATTCATCAATGCTAGCTTGTCAGCAGAGACTTGGAATAAAAGGCTTTGTAGTGTACTGCTTAGTTGGCTGTATAAACATGAAAGTACCAGGTTTTTAACTAGCTTGCTCACATGGCTTTCCTCTGCAAAGCTTTAGCCAAAACACTCTGCTAGATAAAAGGGATGCTGAAAAAGTCCAGGTCAGGCGGAGATTGTGTGAGAAGGGGTATAACATTGATCTTTGTTTTAGTTTTATTTCTTGTAAGTTCTCAGTAAGAGCAGGGAATGAGGATAAATTGTTTTCATCTCTTGGTGGTCAAAGATTAAGATGGATGAGGCAGTGGGCTGCCTGGAAGAAGCTGTTAAGTAAGAGCCTGGCTGTGTCCCCCCTCTCTTGCATCTTGGATGAAGTTGGCTTCCTGCTTCCCAGGCGCTCTTCCCCACCCTCCTCCTTAAATATCTGAGCTGGTGAGTGATTGCCTTGAGTTTTCGAGCTCTTTGAACTAGAATAAATGAGAAGGGCTCTGGGGATGAGGCCTCTCATCGGTCACTTGCCTTTCACCTCTGAGGACAGGGGTTTGCATCAGGTGTGGCATTAAATGCACAGGGTTTGGTGCCCCTTAAGGCACGTCCTGCTAAGCCTGCCCGAGCTGCTGGGTGTTGCCGTAGCTGGTGCAGATTCGAAAAACCAAGAGTTTTAGATCCGAGCATCATCCCATAGAGTTTAAGAGTAAAGAAAGGATGAAGGAGGCTTTGGCTAAGAGGCAGCATGGTGTTTGGGTTCAGGCTCTGGGATTTCAGGGTCTTCGTTTGCCATTCTTTGTGGAAGTTTTCATGGAACAGGAATATATCTTGTCTGCATCCCAGATTCAAATCTGCAGGGAGAAGTTTCCAGGAAACTATGGACAATATTCATCCCATTTTGGGAGAGCACAGGAGGGGTATACAGCTGGGAAGTGGGATTTTAGAGCTGGCCATTGTGGGAGCAAAGGCACTGCGCTCGTGGTGAGGGGTGTACCACAGCATCATCGTGCTTTAAGTATTTAGTGAATTCTGTTTGTAAAAGTGGAGTCAGTTCATCACCAAAAGCGCCTGCGGGGTTGAAAATGTGAGACCCTTGGATAGGGGAAATTGTTGTGTCGGAGCCCCAATATTTTGCCCTGTTCATGAGAAAAAAGCTGTGTTTGAGGTAGGGCAGAAGGTGTTGCTGTTTGGCACCCATGCATAGTGTAATTAGGACTCACTTTACGTGGCAGATGTGAAGCTGTTGTGCTGGGGCAGAGCAGGAGCAGGGCTGGCTCTGCTCTGCCCCATAGCAGCTCCTAACCCTGCTCCGGGGCAGCCCTGCCTTGGCAAGTCCTCCCTCTCCTGCCTCTGTGGTCAGCCTCTCGTGGATGATTGAAGGGCTCCTGGCACCCATGTCCTTGCACAATACTCTCTTAGTTTTGTCATTTTGTTAATGAGCATCTGAAGAAGATGCTGGCTGGATCTGGGTGCAGGCGGGGATTGCTGGTCCCTTCTGTTCTGCTTTGCACACTCGGGCACTGATGGGAAAGGACCGTCATAGAAATGCTCAGCTTTGCACCCGACAAACAGGGTTCCCTGGGGTGCTGCAATAGCTGGGCTTGAGTTCTGAAGCACCAAGAGAATTCCCTACAGAAACACATCACTGCTATTTGCTGCTGCTGCTGGAATAGCCTCTGGTTGGCATCCTTCATAGTGTCACTAAGAGGGGACCGAAGCTTGAAGAGGCCTTTTTACTCCCTCAGCTCTTTACCCCGAGCCAAAAGCTTCAGGGTGGGGAGGAGCTGGTGGGTGCAGGCAGGTTGGGCAGGATGCTGGGCGCTGGCCCTCTGGTGGGTGGCAGGGTGGCTGCCTTCCTGCCTTCCCTGCCCTTTGATGTGCTGCAGGGTATGTAGTAAGCATCTGCCCTCTAAGAGAAAACAGATTTGAGTTATAAAGTTGAAAAAAGAGGGAGCAATTTTGCTTAATCATTTTCACACAGATCCGCAGGCATTTCTGTAAGAGCGAGCGGCATCTGGTTCAAGGGCAGCCTTGGCTGCTTTGAGCTCTCCTGCAGCTTCTGCAGTCTCAGGCAGAGATTGATGTTCCAGATGCTGGTCCCAATGACATCCTTATTCAGACTTCATTTTTTTTAAAGGAAAAAAAAAAAAGTAGATTATACTTTTTAAGATCATCTGAAGTATCAAGGATCTGTGAGCCTTCCCCCCCCTCCTGCCTCAGAGTAGGGCACTGCAAATTATTTCCCTATTTATGAACACAGCTCAGAAAGCAGAAGGAAGTGAGCTGCCTGCGTTGGTACCTTGGTATTCACCCATTCCCTCCCTCCAGCTTCTAGTCACTGCAAGAAATACAGGATTTTTTTTATTCTAAACACAAAGCATTCATTTCAAGGAGAAAGGACTTAAATGCAGTAATGCCCCTGCGCCCTGCAAGCTGCACAGGCTGTCCTGGTGTGCGCTTTCTGGGCGTCTCCAAGCTTGTGTATGTGGGAAAATTACTGAGCGACAGGGAAAGTACTGGAAAACTTTGGGGATTTGATTTAAATCTGATGAAAATGCAAGGCCGCTGCCTGGTTGGTTTGTCAGCTGCCGGCACCCATCAAGGTGGCTATGAAAATGGCTGCTGCGAGTTTGCCGCTGTGGTTTGCCAAAACCAGGCTTGTCATTTACCCATTTCCATCTATAGGGGTGCCAATACTGCCTGCCTTCGAGAGCCTCGTGGTGGTCGGTGTGTTGTTTTGGAGGTGAAAAAGCCCTGGGAGAGACGGATGTTGCTTGCCAATGTCCCTGGATTTGGCGTGAGCTCTCCCACAGCGAGTCCCATGGGAATGAGAGTCCTTAACCACTGCACCAGCAATCTTATCTGCTGCCTCGGCTGATGAGCTTTAATTACTGAGATCACAACTGCTGTGTTGTCCTTGGGATGCTACAGCTACGTTTGGCTCCTGGCATACCCTTCGGCTGTCCAGGAATGAGAATTTCTGATGGCGATCTGTAAAAGCTGCTCACCAAGAGAAGCAACAGCATCTTGTCCATCTCAGGAAGAGTTTGGCTGGCTGCTGGGACGGACCCCAAAGCCCACGGTTGGCTTTCGGCAGCGTGAGCATGTGGCGTCTGAGCAGACCTGCAGTCTTGGCCAGGGTAGATGTCGCAGGTTAATTTTTACCCATTTGGGGTCTGCATGCTGCATGAGATACAGAAAAAAATTCCACAAAGCAAACTGGAATTAAGCTGGAGGTTTTGTTCTCATTAGTGTAAAATCATAAAATCTGGTGTTCCTGATGTCTCTAAGGAGAGAAAGAGAATTAACTCCTGGAGAATGTAACCGGAGGATACTTAAAAGGCAAATTGTTTGCATACTTTCTTTAAAATTTGCATGAGTGTACTAAAAGGTCATCGTAACTGCAGAGTCTCCTCCTCAGATCCTCTCCTGCCGGTGGCTGATTGCAAGAGCCTGTTGCTAAGTGTTCCTGGAAACGGAATAAAGATGAAGCAAGATAATTGAACAAGAAGGAGGGAGAGGGGGGGAAAAGCTTGGAGCTCACAGCCGAACCGCAGGGCTGCCAAATGAGATGAGCATGTTGGAGTTTGACTCAGTGGCTGCATTTAATCAGTTCTGACCCAGGGGTAGAGAAGGGGTGACCAAGTCTGAAACTTTGTGGCAGATCTTTGGAAAAAGCCTCTTGGACGCAAGCGGATAATTTGCTTGCGTTTCCCGTGGCTCATCCAACTCCAAACATGTTGCTTCCTAGCATTGAGGCTGGAGTGGGGATGGGAAGGCAGACTGTGCTCCCATCGTGCTTTGTGCTCTTTTCCTGGATAAAATCTCTTTTCCTGCAGTGTGCATTTCGTTAGCCTGGGATCTTTTTCTGGATGCTCAGTAATCACGGAAAGCAACAGGATAAAATGAGAACGCAAACAAATCCAGATCTTGACTAAGGCAGAAAGCCTTCAACTCCAGATGACTTGAGGGGTATTCTCTGCCCGTCTCAGGTCAGGCTTCCCTCTGAGGAAACAACTGATGGTTGTTTCGTATGTTGCAGAATCAAATAAACCCCTGATGCAGCTCCTTTTTATTGCTGAAAAGACAAGGAAGCAAAACTTCCTCCTTAACTTTGGTCTTTCTCTAGTTGAACCTCTTGTAAAAACACCAGACTTTCTCCGCCCCCATGGATCGATTTCCTGGAAACAGTTTTAATAACTGTTTCTGGAGTGATTTTTATCATCCCAGAGCATTTTACAAACTCTGAATATAGTAACAGCTGAAATACAGCCACATCTGAGGAAGGTCACTGCCAGCACACAGCAGTCTTCAGCGTTTTATAAAAGAACACACAATCGGCTCTTCCTTTTGCATGGAATCTCCCTTATTCCCACCAAAAAGACGAGGTAGCACTCCTGCCGTCCAGCCATCTGCATCACCTCCTGGTTCGCCGTCAACTCGAAGCCCCCGTGGCAGAGCAGGTGCTGGGCATCCTTGCCTCACTGAAGCCTGTGATTTCTGAGCCTCCCCCTCCAGCTGGGGCTGGCTGTCAGCAGAGGGAATTAATACACCGCATCTTATCTGACATTTTGAATGCTCCCGTGGGATTTGCGTTGTCATCGGTTCCTGGCAGCAACCTCTCGTTTCTCTGTGGCTGCCTTCGTGCCGTGCCCGGGGCAGCGGGAAGGATGCCGTGCCCAAGGCTCGCTCGCACCAGGGGTCGGTCCTGCCTTCCCGGTGCCGTATTTCATCCCTGTGCTGACTCATGGGTACTCACCCCTTTGAGAAACTATATATTTTGTGACTTCCGTCAGTCAAGTCAGGATGTAGCTGGAGTTTTTGACCTTGCTACTGATTTATCGCCAGCCCTGTTCGTCTTTTTAATTGGTTTGGCAGTTGCAAGACACGCCGCTCAAGCCTTAAAATAAAGAAGAGGGAGCCCCAGCCTGCTGTCTCGTTCCTCCCTGGTCGATGGCTCTGGAGCTGGGGGCCTCTTGCGTCTCGGTGCTGGGTTTCGCGGGACGGATCGGGTTCCCTCGCTTGCCCTGCACCTGGCCCACCATGTGTGTGTGTCGTAAACCCCACATCCCCTCAGCCCTGTCTGCCTGGCCCCCTCCGGGCTTTCCTGGCACTGGTTGTCCCTCCCCATCCCAGCAGCTGGAAGTGACTTTTGCAAGTGCCTCTCTGCTCTGCCTCCATGCCCAGCCCAAACTGTGTCTCTGCTCCTTCCCCCAGCCCTCCCGATTTCCCTGTCCCTCTGCCTCCTCCTCGCAGCTAATGCCGCCGGCTTTGCTGGAGCACAGCTCGATGGGAAAGCCCCTCTGCAAAGGAGCAGTTGGGGAAATGGCTTCTCCAGCCTCCCGCCTGCTGGCTTGTGCTGCATTTGAGATGTTAGTGCATCTGAGCTGTGGTCAGCTTTGTTCTGCTCCGGGTTTTTAATGGGTGCAGGTGATTATTGCAAATGTGGGACTCGCAGTGGTGTTCTCCTGTGTAGGCATTAGTGGCTCGGTGTTGGGCAGGTTTATGTTCCCAGCCTGCAGCCTTTCTGTAGAGGGGTGAGTGTTGGTCTGGGGAGCAGGAGGAAGAGAAGTGCTCGGCAGGAGAGCGTTTTCCAGGCAACCTGACCCATTACATCTGTCCTGCCTGTGTCATGAGTCGGTCTGATGGTGTTCCCTGCACAGTACCCAGCGCTGGCTCAGGCCACGGTGGCTCTGGGGCTCAGCCGTGCTTGTGAATTGTATTAAGAGGACATGGAGGCCCTGAGAGCATGTCATCATTAGTGGTTTAGCCCAGAGCAGTTTCAGCAGTGGGATATTTGCACAGGACGAATTTTAATGGCTCCAGAGGAGAAATCTGCAAGCGCCGCAGCTGCGCTGGGTCGGCGCGGGCTGCGGGGACCCCCTTCCACCCCAGGAGCTGAGGAGGAGTGGGATAACTCTGAGCTGTCACTGGCAGGGATTGCTCTTTCCAGCTGGAGCTTGAGAGCACCTGGGTCTGGTTAGCTCCTGGCGTATTTTGACCTGAGTGTGGTTACGGAGTGAATCCCTCAAGCTGTGCCGCCCTTCTGAGCTGCGAGCAGAGTCCATTGCCTGTCTTGCATGCAAAGCACAGAGCTGCCCTGGCAGCGTGGGCTGCGAGCAGGCGCCGGGGCTGTGGTTATGGCCTTTCTAGCTCTGCAGCTGTGTAACCTTTGCATGAAAATCCTCCTTGGGTTGCAAACCAGGAGTGCTGCCAGACTGAGATTCAATGCTGTCGGCTCTGAGACGCCAAGATAGATGTGGCTGTAGGGAGGGCCAGACCAACCAGTGCATCCTCTCCTGAGATCAACTGGAGGAAAGTAGTTGCTTTTAAATAGTCTGAGTATTTGCAGTGATGCAAGTGCTGTGTTGAGCAGAGGTTTCTGTAATGAAGTGTCAGCAGTGATGCTATGGATGAGCTATTGCATTTCAAAAGGCGCTGCGTAATGAGCAGGTTTCCCATCTAGTGGGTGCATCAGCAGCAGGCACGAGCAGGTATTTGCAGATGTCTTGGTAGTTTTACAAGGGTCTCCAATGTTGCTGATCTGGGGGATGTCCTGGTGCTGGTGTGTCCTGGGGACATCACTGCTCGTGAAGCTCCTGGCGCTACGGCATCCTGAAGCCCTCGCTCCCCTGGGTGCATTACAGTGCTAACAAATACTGTATTGTTTTCCAGCATTTTGTTGGTCTGATTGTGTAAGGTTCCCTTTCGGATTAACCACTGAAAACAAAACAGAAACCAGACTAATACCTCATTGTGTGCCTTAAACAAACAAAAAAAATCCCGATTTCCCTGCAGCTTTAAAAGGCTTTTGTGTTTGGTGGGAACTCTGTCTAAACTCGAGGCTTTCTAGAGGTGTTTGTTTCTTAATGATCCGGGATTGCAAGGCGTTTAACCTCAAGATTACTACCAGCGCTTGATGCCGGCTGCCTTCGAGCGAACAGTAGCAGCAAAAGCAAAGGCGGTGGGTAGGAAACCCAGGCTGTAATGTGCGGCGGTTCTGGCAGCTGTCCCGCTTCCAATGATAGATGAGACTGGGGACCAAGAGAGACCCTGAACTTCGATTCAACGTCCCAGGCTGCCACCCCACCCCTTGCCTTTCCTATAAACAGATGGAAAAATATCCCTTCCCCATAGAGAGAGAGAAATTATTATTTTTTCTTATTACCTTTGTGTTTACATAGCTGTTTCTTGCTTAGTGCTAGTCATTTGGGGGTGTAATTTATAGGGGCCATGTATGATACACTTCTACATATGTCTTAAATTTTTCCCACAAACACTTTAACTCCCTCCATCCTCACTGCTTTTTATGTGCTTGTCTTGCTGTCTTTCTTACCTACCAGGAAAATGTGGAAAAAATGCCAGTGAAAACAGGTAACAGAAGGTGGGTTCAAGGTGCTGGCAGACCCTCTGGGTTCTGCACCCATCTTTGTGCAAGCCCTGTGCCCCTGTTCTCCGGGGGGCAAAGGGAGAGTGCTTGGACCAAAGCAGAACTGCAGGGAGAAAAAATGTTTATGACATATCTTGAGATGCTCACGTGCAAGCCTCCTTTTAAAGGGTAAAGCAAGGCATGCACATGGAGAAAAAAAAAAAAACATTACTGGAAATGCACGGAGGTGTATTTCCTAGTCCTGGATACAATGCTGCATCCTTAAATTCTGCATCGTCTTCAGGCTCTTGAATACAATTTGAGGAACACTTGGAAAAAAAGAGGTTTATAAAAGACGTCCTTGTAGTGTTGATAGACCAGCCTGTCTGTAGCATCCTCTCTGTGTGATTTGCTGCCTGCGTTGTTATCTGTATGTTTAGACAAATGCTACTTCGCCCTGATCCTGGGATCAAATCAAGCTGCCTGCCCAGTGCTGCTTTGAAACTTGCACGTATAAAACAACTAGGCCACCTCTGGTGTCGGCTCTGGGCCCTGGGGCTTTGCTCTCCGTAGATCATGTTAACCGCTCTTCAGTTGTGCTCAAATTAAATGTTTTCCTATCAGATGTGGGCTGCGGAGGATCCAGCCTGTCAGCCTGCATGTGCGTCAGGAGGAGAGGAGGCAGCTTGTGCTCCGAGCCAGGCGCGCACGCCAGCCATATGCTACTTTGCCCTCAAATAAAATGCTCAGCTCGCAGTCGGTTGGACGGCTTAGCCCGGGAAATTGCAAAGAGCAACGGTGCCGGTGCTGGGCGACCAGGGTGGTAAGAGGAAGAAAACAGGAGGAAGCAAGGGGGCCGGGACGTGAGGTTGGGCTGGCCCAGGTCCCTCACCCCGGGGCTTTGGCTGCGGAGCTCCTTGGGGGAACAAAGAGCAGCCCTCCACTGGTGGCCGCCTTGCCAGAAAACCCCGTGGAGAGGATTTCCTTCCGCTTCGGCTCCAAAGCTTTCGCCGTTGTGTTTCGTGGCTGGGAAGAGCAAAAGCCCGGGGTTGCAAGCTGGCTCCTGCCAGGGTCTCCCCTGCCCCCCCGCCGGCTGCAGGGCAATGCAGGTGGCTGCAGGCCAGACCGTGCTGTGCTGGTCTCCCACCATGGACTCACAGCAAAGAGAGGATGGAGGTGACAAGCAGGACTTTTGACTTGATTTGTTTATTTTTTGCTCGCACAGGGTCATATTGCTGGAATGTGGCTGGTGGGGGGAGCATCCGCAGCAGGCGCTGCCGGGCTGAGTGCTGGGGCAAACTGGTCCTAAGGTTGGTTTTAACTGGGCTTTCTCCCATCATAGGCAGCGTGGGGGCGGAAGGGAATGATAACACAGTAGCCTGGCTGTCCACTGGTCCATGTGTGCCAGCAGCCCCGGTGCCCTGCGTTGTCAGTCTCAGCCATTCACATCAATCTTGTTTATTGCAATTCCAAATCCTCCCTCCTCAGCTCATTAATGTTCTCAGAGCAGACGTCTCCCTCACCATTGTATTTTGTAATTAGATTTTGATTTGCTTTCAGAGAGAAACAGCAGCACAATAGACATTAATTTATCCCAAGCCTCGCTTGGTCTCCTCTGTGTCGCAAGGTCAGACCTTGGTGTGCACCATCTGCCCTTGACGCCTCCCCCACTATTCGGCTGCGTGTCATTCCCGCACTGCATCCCCTTTCGTTTAAGGGGGTTCCCTTCTGCACGAAGGGAAAGGAGCGGTGAGGGAGGGCTGGAAGAGGAGCCTTCGCTCGAGCTGAGCTTGAATCGCAGGGACAGGCGTGACCTGGATTTAAATCGACAGGGCGAGGGAGCAGCCTGTTCTGCAGCCCCGTGCCTGCTGTCTGCAGAGCCTGGGTGGCCGCTGGTGCTTGTAAACCCTTTAAGGCACGATGTAAAAGCCGCAATTTAACACTGCGAGCGAGGATAGAGAGATCCCATGCAGCGCCAGACTGTGGGAGCGGAGCGGTGGGGACGGCTGTGGCTGTCTCGCCAGCCTGGAGCCGGTCTGCGCAGCGGAGCTGGAGGCAGAGCCGGGAAATGGGCTCTGCTGGTCCCCGTAGCCCTGGACCAACGGCGCTTTTCCACCCGAGTGCTGCTTGTGAGTTCCTCAGACAGACTTCATGTTTCAGCCTATGGCTCTGGAACGAGAGACTGGCAAGGGCAGAGCTCGTGTCAGTAATGGAAACCCTGCTGTGCTCTTGCACGGGCACTCATGGGGCTGCTGGACAGCAGGGTCTTTCCAACGCCTCACTGGAGGAATTGCCCAGACCCTGGGAGTGTTGCCTCCAAGGGTGGATTTTTAGAAGAAAAGTGGCTTTGATGTCATTTAGCAGAAAGCAGCAGCCGTCGACGTTGGGAACATGTTCATTATTGCTGAGGGATCTGCTTTTGAGGTTTTAAACCAGCTTTGTCTGGCTGTTGCTGGTCAGGGTGGAAGCGTGGGTGGCAAGATGAGCAGAGGCAATGTCTGCCCTGCTGCTGGCATGGGCCGGTGCCTCTGAAACCTCCATGTCTCCCAGGTGGAGGCAGCTCCCTATCCCATGGAGGATGGAGGTGTGAGAGCTTTTATGGTCCAGGTTCACACAACAGTGGAGAAACGCACCCTCCAACGAGGGTGGGAGGACCACTTTCCCACCAGCCAGGGCTCGTTTCACTGCAAGCAGTTGTGCTTTATCTTTGCCAGCGTTAACTGCTGCAGCTCAGGATTTATGTTAGTAAGTGAATGTGACCAAGGGCTGATAAATCAATCAGCACAACAAAAAATAGCACCCAGCAGCTGTTGGAAGTAGGGGATCCCTTCTCCACCAGTACCTGCAGAGCAGGAGAGGATTTCATCTGCCCCAGCTGGGTGCCAGCCCTGTGCAGAAACAGCCGTGCGCTGCTGGGGAGACCGCTCATCTGACGCCTTTATCTGGAAAAATTACTGCGGCTGCCTGCAAACTTCTCTCCAACGTGCCTCTCAGCCAAGCATTTCCCAGTCACCAAAGTGGGGGAAATAACTGAGCCAGCCGCTGGTGCGGAGAGCAGCTTTGTAACCGATGCTGTGCGCTGCTGCGTGGCCTGACGTCTTGGGATCACCTCAGACCTCAAATAATAAGTGATCGTTTTAAAGCCTCTCGTGGCTGGTCGTGGATGGAGTTGCAGAGGGAGCCCAGGGCTGCGGTTTCCAGGTCCTCCAGGACAGCGTGGTGATGCTTTGCATAGGGATAAGGTTACCAGAGGAATCTGGTGACTCTGGTTTTTCCACTGGCCTGCTGTACTTAACCACCTGCACAGGAGCCAGAGAGGTTTCCGTGAAGCTGATCAGCCTGTATGGCATCTTGCGAGGGGGTGTATTTCCTCGGTCCTTCTCCAGCGGGCGTCTTGGGGTGAGTATTGAGTTTAGCAGGCGTCCAGCCTGAACCAGGAGCGAAGGGCGCTCTGAGAGGATCAGCTGCTTTCGGGCTGAATAGTCTGTAGATTATTTCCACATCTGTGTTAGCTTTGGCTCGATCCCACAGATTTGCAACAGCTGTTGGGAAGCGGAGCAGAGATCCCCTCTTTAAATGGATGATCAAATCCTCAGAGTGTGGAGTATGTTATTTCTATGTCATCCTCTTCACGGCAGGAAAAACAGCTTTTAAAAGTTGCTGAGGCAGCACTCTGCCCTGCTGCCTGAGCTATCATCCCATCATCCTGTGGTTTCAGAGCAAGTTGTAATCTGCTTTCCGCATCCCACGCCCAGCCCGACACAGGATCCTTTGCGAGGTGCGCGGTTGGGCAGGTACTTGTACAAGGGATGCCTTTTTTTCTCCTCGGCTCCCCTTCCTGCATGGACCGCAACAAGCAGGTTTACGCTGAGCAAGACCAAGGAGGAGCTCATCGCCTTTCCAGAGCCTGCACACGTGCAAAGCCTCGACATTTTACCCTGAGAAAAATTATACGGTGCAATAGTTTGCCACAAGACAGGTTAAGTCATCCTGGTGTTCAGAGGCTTTAGGTGGAGATCGGATGTCTTTGCTGGAAGCTGCAGTTCAGCTGTGAAATAGTGGTGTGGGAATCCCATAGTGAGCCATCTTATCCAAAAAGCCCAGCTAAAATGAACCAGACCTGTTTCCTATCAAGGTTCTGCTCTTTTAGGTAAGACCTGCAGTAAAAGGAGCCATCAGGCTTCCTTCAGAAGTGTCTGACAGGCTTTGGAAAGCCAAGCCTGGCTGAAGGGGCCAGGGCGGTGGGAACAGTGCAAGAGCCTGGCACTCATCCTGCAGCGCATGCGTTTCTCATTCCCTATCAGCTTTCCTAGCACACAGAGAATCATCAAACCAAACTGCTCCCGCTTTAAACAGCACGTTCGTGTACTTTCTGATACAGACAGTGAAATTAATCTATTTAGTGAGTCGAGACCATTAATTTGCAATTCAAGCCTTTTATAACCAGGCTTAAAATGGCAACCCAGTTCCAGTCTTCTTACGTGCAATTGTCGTGTTTGTTCATCCGTGTTGTATGATGGGTTTCAACGATAACCCAGGCAGCACATACGTTGCACATAGTAAGTGCTGCTTGGCGTGTATGAAGCTCTGAACGTTTGGCGTGACCTGGGGTGGCTGGGTAGGGGTGTCTGGGAGCTGCACGATGCTTGCAGCTTTTGCAAAGATGCAAGGTAAAACCTGGCCATTTTGGTTGCTTTTTCTCATTTGCCGAAGGTGTGACTGAGTGTGACATGACATTCATTGGGTTCAAGTCTCAGAGCCCGGTGATGGACACGCTCCCCCAGCAGCAGCAGATGTCACATCGACCTTTTTTGATGCTCTTTGACCCTTTCGACACACACCTAGCTTCAAGCTTGCTTGAGGCATTCTCCTGTGGACCCTCAATGATGAGTTAGAAGTGGCAACCCCCTGTTTCTTGGGGACAGATTATCTGGATTGCAGATTATCCGTACCACAGATGTCTGGGCAGCCAAGACTAGTCTCTACAAAGGCAGTTTGGG
The DNA here is from genome assembly GCF_035582795.1 of Mycteria americana. Classification (NCBI taxonomy): domain Eukaryota; kingdom Metazoa; phylum Chordata; class Aves; order Ciconiiformes; family Ciconiidae; genus Mycteria; species Mycteria americana. The sequence continues at coordinate 4,650,922 of NC_134379.1, read as the reverse complement.
CCCAGTGGGGCCTGATGGCATACACGTCCTGAGAAGACCCAGGGCTAGTTGTTGGCAAGAGCTGCCAGCTGCTGGACTCCGTAGACTGCTTGGAGCCAGCCATGCACTGCTTGCTCCAGTGCTTCCAGCGAGAGCGGGTTTGGTTTGGTCTTATCCCCTTATCTGAGGTGTCCCAGCCCCATCCCTCTGAGCACAGTGAGCTGATGCAGCCTCTTGGCTCTGGAGTGCAGACCCTGCCGCTTCCCCAGCCAAGCAAAACTGCCACGACCCGCCGTAGTGCCCCAAGGGGAGTGCTGCCCATATACAAAGGGCTTGGCAAAATGAAGTGTAATGTAAGGAACTACTTAAGGAGAAGGATCCGATTGCTAGTTGTAATTTCCTCATTGTTTGCAACACCCTCTTAAATGCCTGTGATCCTTATAAAGAGCTTTTCCCCACCCTTTAAACTTCACAGAAGTGGATTTTACCTTCTGTGGTTTGAACACGCTCATTGTGAGGGGGCTGGTTTGCATCTAGTATGATTTCTTTTTCCTTTTTCATGCCCAAGGCCATTTGGTTTGTGAATCAGCATTATCAATGAGTCTGCTTGTCCCAAGAAATATGTCAATTGGAAATCAAAGGCTGGTGGGCAGGACACAAAGCGTTGCCTTTCTCTGGGTCCTAGTAGATGGAGGTTAGTAAAGTCTTCCTAGATCAGTGTTAACGCTTTCCTTCAGACCCAAGAGGGTTTTGCTAACATGCCATTGCAAGCAGGCTTGCTCATGTCACTCATTCAGGTGTATCTTTTGTAAAAAGGTGTTGGAAGAAATATTTAATACAGTGCCATTAAAACCTGAATGCGGATGTGACTTTCTCCCCCAGGTAGATCTCTAGTGAGCAAACCGAGGGATCCGGTTTGCTCTGCCTGAATGTTGCATCCCTTTCCTGCCCTCGTTTGCCTGGTCCCCAGGTCATTCCCATCTTGGGAAAAGGGATTGCCTGTATTCAGAAATCAGGGACGGTGATCCATAGAGTTGTGGCCTCTTTCTCTGGGAAAGCATCTGAGTGCAGTTTCCATGTGAGACACTGGTGGAAGCAGCAGCATGTTGTGTGGGGTTTCTCTGGCTCTCGTGCTCGAACCCGCGCTGGTGCTGGGTGGGATTCTCAGTCCCCTCCTGCCTTTCTCCCATTGCTGGGTTTTATTCTCCAGACCCGATGGAGTTGTAAACACCCGGAGCCTGAGGCGCTTTGCAGAGCAGAGCTTAGGGGAAGGTGGTGATTCATTTCCTTCCCCTCTGGCTCTCGGCTATGGTTTGGCTTTTGTTTAGGAGTTTGATAATTCACTGCTGGGCTGTTTAGGTTGAAATGTTTGGAGAAATGTAAGTAAACGTGGTGATCACAGCAGTTCCTCCATGCATGGCGGGGAGACCAGCTCCTCTGGCCGCAGCCAGCCCACACCTGCAGGCTGGGCCGTGCCAGCAGCTGTCATCGTCTCGTTCCTCCCCATCCCAGCAAGCTTCTGTACATGGGTTAAGCTTCAAATTATCCTATGCCAGAAGCATATGCTGAGAAATGTCAACCCAGGACCGTGTGACACCCAGAGCACTCAGTCACCGGTGTTGTGCAGAGCTGAGCTCGCTGCAAACTGTAATGACAGTGTTGCAGACAGCAACACTTAGACCGGGATGCCCAAAATGTGGCTGTCGCAGCCTGCATGGCTTCTGTCCGTAGCCGGCGGGGACCGCTGCGAGGCTGGCAGCGTGGGATAGATGAGCTGGGCTACGCAGCCCCCAGGCTGATGTCAAACCAGTTAATCAGCTCCTGGGAACAAACCCGGGAAGCCCCAGTTACAGAAGAATTGTGTTTCTGTGTGTCAGCCTTGTTTTCAGCGTGGCTGTCTCTTGGCAGGGGTTGCTGGTTTGTTTAATGAGCATTAAAATGGGAGGGGAGGAAGCAGCCAGGGAAGTATTACAAATTGCTTCAGAGCAGTGGCATTAAAAGTATTTGTGCTTACCATGTCTTCTAAACAAAGACCTCAAAGTATGGTAAATATTATCCCCATTTGACTTGCAAAGAGGCAAATACAGCAGGAGGATGAGGCTTTATGTGCGCTCATGGGCAAGCTCACAACAGGCATGAGACAAATGCTGGTCTCGCCTGCGGTACCGAGGGGATGGTGTTTGACAGATCATGCCTCTGCGGGTGCTGGAGGTACAGGTTGGCCCAGCAGCTCTGGGGAGATGCCCTCACATGCCTTCATATGCGTTGCTGAAGCACCAACTCTGTTTCCATGCTTAGCTCTGACCTCTGGTCTGAAAGATGCTAACACCTCAGAATCTTCCTCTTCGCGCTGCCAAGTTTACCTTTCTCCTCTCCCCTCCCCATCTCTTACAGCTGAAGCTGTGGAACAAGTACAGAGTCTCCAACATTCCTTCCCTGATATTTATCGATGCCTCCACTGGGAAGGTGGTTTGCAGGAACGGCCTCCTGGTAATCCGAGATGACCCAGAAGGTGAGACCTGGAGTCCCGTGTGCCATAGAAACACAGGCACACGGCTGCCTTTTCATTTCAGTTCATTTTTAATTGCCTTAGAGGGGTGGGGGAAAAAAAGGGAAACAACTATTGTCATACTTAACTAATCAAGGCACTGTATTATTTTCAGCACAAAATTTTCTGCGTCGTTCCTGCCAGATCTTGTGTTTTGGTTTTGCTTGTTGAGAAGAACAAAGATTTCCCCTCCAGGACTTTTGTCTGAAGTGCTAATGAGGAAAAAGTTAGACTAACTGAAACATTAAGTTTGGATTTTGCTCTGATGGAGGCACATGGACAGACAGACTGAGGGCCCAGACTTGCCATACCTTGGGAGCAGAATCCTTCCCAAATACTGAGTGGGACTTTATCACTGACATCACACTCTGTTAGGATAAATGAATTCCCTGTTATTTACAAATGCAACAGAAAAATGCTACTGTTCTCCGTTTCTGAGGTTTACTGTACTGGGGGTTGATGTTAAATCCATCTTCTTCCAATCTGCAAAAAACAAAGCGAGCAAAGCATGTGCCCTTACTCATAGACTCTGCAGACCCATCATTCAACTGCTAGGTTGTCCGTGCACACGTATTACCGACCCATCTTCATGCAGTAGATGCTGAGCGCAGTAGAGACTGAGTCTTTAATTCAGGTGGCAGGAACTGTGCAGCAAGTACACGTTGTGGCCTGAGCCATCTGTGATGTTTCCTCCTCTCTGGCTGAATGCATAGATTGACTGCTCTGGGAGCTGGCAGCAGATGATTTAGAGCATGTGTTTGTGTGTACGCACACATGCTTGCTTTAGGATGCAGAGGTTTAGTCTAAGTTTAGTTTATGTATAGGGTTTTTTATAATATATATAGACCATCTTTTACATATATATAAAAAAGGTTTTATAAATAAATATATGTATATATATATATAAAAATACATGGTTAGTATCAGTATAAGGCAAATATACTGCATTCCTGAGCACGTGCCACCTTGCCCTCTGTTGTTAAAACAAACGCTGTTGATAAGGGAAAGATGCCTCACCAGGCACAAAACCCGTAGGCGCTGCGACTCGAGCGAGGGTGCAGCCTCCCTGTGAGAAAGAGGTGGCCCTGGCTCCGGTGCAGAGCTTGGCTTCCCCAGCTCCCTCAATCTCTGCAGAAGGTGGGATGGTTTTTTTGGTGGAACTTTTTGAAACTGTAAATGCTGCATGTGCATCTTGCTGTTTTGTGTCTTCTTTCCACCCTCATCCCACCCCCCCTCCAGGTCTGGAGTTCCCCTGGGGGCCAAAACCCTTCAGTGAAGTTGTTGCTGGGCCTCTGCTAAGGAACAACGGCCAGACGCTAGACAGCAACGCCCTGGAGGGCTCGCACGTTGGGGTCTATTTCTCCGCGCACTGGGTGAGTAGTAGGCGCTTTGCAGAGCAATTAGAATGAGCTCGGGGAGGGTGCTCTGGGGATCCCCCTGCAGCTCTTGTTGCAGCAAGAGCTCTGTGGCAGGGTAAAGACCTCTGGCTGGTTGGTGTTGAAGCAGTTAAGATGCTCTAGTCATTCTGGAAGAAGCCGCAGCATTGCAGTGGCCTGTTATCCTCAGCTGGCCCTTCAGAAGGGGAAGAGTGGTCAGATTTTAAAAATGGAAGAGGTTGTGTTGGCAACTTATGGGCCATAAGCCCCAGCCACGTTCAGGGCTGCTGCCCAGCACTCCAGCAAAGATGAGGTCACATCTGTCTTTTCATGGTCACTAGGTCATCTGGACCCGCTGGTGTGGGTCTGGCCCTGGGGAGGAGACGATATCCTTATGCTTGTGTTGTGTTTTGCAGTGCCCGCCATGCCGAAGCCTCACAAGGGTCCTGGTGGAGTCCTACCGGAAAATCAAGGAGGCGGGCCAGAAGTTTGAGATACTCTTTGTTAGTGCAGACAGGTAAGGAAGCGCTAACACTCTGTGCAGGCAGAGCTGGCTGCCCCCAGGCTGGGAAGCTATGAGCATTGCTGGTTTGGTTTGAGGAGGAAATTTGATTTGGGGTAGAGCAGGTTGGCTCTGGTATCAGAAAGGCTGCCTGCATCCTTTGCGCTCTGCCCAGTGGCGAAGTGCAAAGGGGAGTTAGCAAGGGCATCGGCGGGCTGAGAGCAGGCTCTGTCCATGGAGCAGCTCTGTATTTTGCTTTGTGGCTCATGGGTCTGAGGGATGCTTGAGCTGCTGCTGTCACTGGATTGACATTCAGATGCCCCGGAGAGTTTGAAATATTTTATTGGGGAAAAAATGCACTGCGAACCCCTTCTCGAGGGACTGGGGGCTTTAAATTTGGTCTAGTTCTCCCCGGGTTGTGTCTGCCAGTAGCCCTACCAGTGGGCTTTGGTAGAAGGGATAAAAGGCTTTGCAGGCCAGGTTTTTAATGAGAAGACAGAAGAGCCTGGCAGGTGGAGGGGCTGTATGCTGGATCCCATGCCCTGTTCTCCTTGCCCAGGTCAGAGGACTCCTTCAAGCAGTATTTCAGCGAGATGCCCTGGGTAGCTGTGCCGTACGCTGACGAGGCCAGACGGTCGCGTCTGAATCGACTCTATGGCATACAAGGTAGGAAAGGCCGCACTGATGCACAGCTCTCCTTTCTGCTCCTTTTGTTGAGTATTTGTAAGTATTTTGAGTATTTGTAAGTATTTTTGAGTATTTGTAAGTATTTGAGTATTTTGTTGAGTATTTGTTGTTGAGTATTTGTAAGCTCTCCTCTTGTTTAACTAAAACAAGAAAACAGCAAAGCAAAGCACAGTGCCCCAGGCAGAGCCGCTTCATGTTTCTGCTCTCCACAAACTCACATTCCTACCACCTGCCAGGCAGGCTGTTAGTTGAAACAGGACTTCCATAAACAACCTAATTCTTCCTGGAAACTTGGAAGCTGTTTTTGGCTTGGATGTTTTTTGCCTAATTACTGATTTATTTATTTTGCTTTTTCTTGAACGTTTAAATTTCATTTTCTTGCTGTTTTATGTAACGCAAAGGCAGGCCATCATTCTCTGCAGAGGCTGAGGAAGATGGCATCTGGTTTATGTTAGTGACATGAATTACAGAAGAGTGTGTGTTTGATGTAAACCATGGCTTCGCCTTTACTGTATGTGCCAGTGCCAGAATTCCAGCAGCCCCAGCTGCTCGGAGGGGCAGGGGAGAGGCTCTGTCTGTCTGGGTGGCTTCAAAGCATCCCGAAGACAATAAAAGCTCACAGCAGCCCTCCTGGGGACTGGCACCTTGTTCCTGCAGGGGACAAACTGCAGCATAGAGACATGCAAGGTGACTAGCTTGCAAGGAGGTCTTATGTACATACGTATAGTTTCTCCCTGTGGTTAAAGGGTCTTGCTGCAACGTTCCTGTTTCTTACCTATTTCCATGTGGCATCGGTGAGGTGGGCACAGGCTGGCAGAGGGTCAATGCAATCTGCAGGGGAGGAGGAGTGTTGCCAAAGGTGGCTAAGGGCCTGGGGAGATTGGCAGGAGAAATAATCCCTCCTTGGGGTCCTCTCCGAACACGTCTTCTGGGGTGAGCTCAGGTGCCATCGCTCAGCTCTGTTCCCTGACCTTAAACCAAGAATAACTATTCGCCTGCTTTAAATAGCCATCAGTTTGCTGCTTAATTATCTTCCCATGAGGCAAGAGCTTTCCAAATTCATCTGTCTTTTCCCCAGCCCGCTCACAAACCTCTCTGGTTTCGGCTGAGCGCTGCAGGATTGCTGCCAGTTTCACTGGGACTTTCTGTAAATAAGGTGTCCAGACGTGGATACTTCAGCACCAGGCATGCTGTAGCCAGGGAAACAGTGACAACAGCTTTCCCTCTAACTCCAGCCACTGCCTCCTTAAATGTCTCTCTTCATTGTGTGCTGACCTGAAAATGTAAATATTTGCTGTTTCCCTGCACCCTGACCCCCTTCCTCTGCCAGGGAAGCTCCCATATTACCCCTGCATTTCAGCTGCTCTCCCAGGGATGCTGACCCTGGGATTTGGGCATGTTTGAGTGCAAACCCAAACTGCTTATCTGTCATGGTTTTCCTGTGAAGTGGGAACCGCTCCACAAGGATGAACAGCGATCCTACAAAGTGGCATTGAAATATGGAGGCAGGCTAATTTGCAGCCTGCATGGGAAGCATCATTGCCGTCCTACCTCCCTTTCCACCTGGGCACCGCACAGGCTTTGCAAGGCTGGGCTGGGCTCGTGTTTCCCCACCACGGTCCGGGGTGGATGCCGGGGCACTGGGAGATGAGGGAGAGGGCTGGAGGTGAACCCTTGCGCTGCTCCCCAGGGGCTGTGGGTTGTTGTTGACCCCTGCGCAGGCAGCAACTTGGAATCCTCCCCGATGACTTCGGGGCTGCTTCGCGTGAGCGCAGCGGGCGCCTGCATGTTTGCAGTCAGGCTTTCGCAGCAGGCTGCTGCACCGGCTGTAGAGAAAGCTTTCTGCAAACAGAGCTCGATGTCGTGGGCTCAGTTCATCGCCACCGGTGGTTATCCCACCTCAATGAAAAATTGGATCCATGTAATCTGATCTGCCTTTCCCCAAAGGCCTGCTGCCAAGCGTCTTTGAAGCCCTCTGTAACTGCATCTCTGGATGCTCCCTTCGGAACTGCACCTATGCACCAGCAAGAGCGTGTAGCCCGTTCAGTGTCCTGGTTACCATCCTGGTGGTGCCTTGGGTTGTGAGTGCAGCGTGCATGCGGGGTGGTTTTTCTGATGGTTTTTGTAAGGCCAGGAGCTGAAACAACAGAAGAAGCTTGTCTGCCCCAACTGCTTTAAGTTCCTGAGTGGTGGAAAGTAGCAAGAGAGTCAAATCTCTTGTTGTTTTAGTCCTGTGTTGGCCCCTACAGCATTCAAAAACTCAGTGTAAAATGTAAGTTGAGTTATTGGCCTTTATTTGGGTTTACTTGAATGCCTCTATTCATAACCCATGTGCAGTCAGTGGGCTGTACCATACCCACCTATATTACATTGCTTCTGGGTGCAGCACTATCTTGAGAGAGAGTCATGTCTTGTGTTATGGCTGCTTAGAAATAATTCTCCGTTTTGCATGCTGCTCCCAGTCTGCGTGGTCCTGCCTTAGGTGAAATCCCCTGATGTTAGCTCTCCTTCCAATGGGATGGGGGGCAGAGATAAATGTTATGCTCAGGTGGGAATTGCCCCTTTTTGTTGAGTATCTTAGGAAAGCTTTTGGGCTCCTGCATATTCCCTGTGGACTACGCGGTGGCAGTTTGGGATTTGCAGTCCCTTGGGGGAACTTCCAAAAACTTGTTTCCATGCTTTAGCCCAGACACTCACAAGTCACTCTTGCAGCCCAGCTGGTGGCAGCAGCCTGGAAGTCACTGTTAGAGGAGATTTCTCATATCGGGTTTCTGGAGCTTTCTTCTGAAAAGGTGAAAAAACAGCAACAAAACCCACCACCCGTCCTGTGGTTGGTGTATTCTGAGTGTTTGCTTCGCATCAATTTTGATTCCTTACCCAACAGACTTAATGCAGATTTGATTTCCATGTCAGATATGGGTTTTAATATATAAGTAAGTAAATGTATTGCCAGGTTCAGTAACAAATTTGGCCCCTGTGTTTTCATAAAATGCTAGCCCCGTGGGAACTGAATCCATTTTCTAATGCATAAAATCAAACTGAGCCCGTCTATGCTAATTCTCATCCAAGCTTATACAATATTCATTGCAGAGTGTCTGATCTGTGATTCTTCTTGATAAGTAAATTCTGGTGTTATGACTCATGGCAATTACCAAAGCCCCCAAAAGGCACTAAAATAACAAATAGTGCCTGGGATGAGCAGGGAGGGGAGGACCGGGGGAAGGAAGTATTGGGGTTAGCACGTGTGAATAAGGTTAAGGATGGTTCCTCTGGTCCTGCTGGTCTGCGTCCCGTGCAAAGAGGACGTTTGCCAGGGGAGCAGTAACAAGGTTCGCCTGGGGAGACAAGGCTGATCCTATGGGATGCCACCGTCAGCCCAGTAAGGCCATGCCCTAACCCTCGGGACCCGGCCAGGGGCACGCAGGAAGGAGCTGAGGAGACAAGGCAAGGCAGTGGTGCTCGGGACCGAGGGGCAGCCATGGGAGCGGGGCAGACGGGTCGCAGCAGCCTCAGACTTCACCAGGCAGGCCCAAAAAGGAAACCAGAGCTTCGTGGCTGGTGAGAAACCTCTGATGCCAGGTAAAAGGTGCAGGGATTGACCCAGTGCATGTCACACACCTGCTAACAGACTGCAAACCCAGCCCTAAGTTTTCTGATGCGTTACTTATATTTCCTAAACATGCTAAACCCAGGATGAATTATCTTAAAGACTCTTTGTTTTCTGACTGAGTTTTGTATTTGCAGTTGGAGGTTTTAGTGGCTGGGTGCTTTGGGGTGTGTGTGTCCGCATACGCAAATCAGATAAAGTCTGAATGCTTTGAATAGTGAATGAAAGCCCTGATGGCTGTGGGATCACACTCACAGTGATCTGTGTCTAAATTGGGCACTTAATTTTCCCAGATCAGCAAAGCTCATTTGAAATCTCTGCCTTGGTATGCTGCATTGTTCAGGCTGCCTGGCAGCGGGGGTACTGACCTGACCCCATGTCTCTAGCCTGTCTTTCATGTATGATGCAGGTCTGGAGAGGACAAAAAAGCAGGCATTTGGGACAGGGTTGGGAATCATAAATGGATAAAGATCCGAATCATGTGGGATGCTGATCACCATGTGCTTCTCCTGGCGTCAGTAGTAGTTTGTGCCTTGCAGGGTAGGGCCAGAGTGAGATTTCCCAATTCCTTCCAGTCTGTTTAACCCGTCCCTGCCCTAGAGATATTTTGAATACCAGCAGGTAATGAATAAGCCTTTTTGTGATACAGAATGGTTTTCTTGGCATACGTTTAGGATTTGCAAGCCCAGCCATAGGGCTTGTTCCTGCGCTGCTGCTTTTCTGCACCAGCCCGGCGCGTGCAGCCCCAGCACACCGGCAGGAATGTGAGCAGCGCTGCTGGGCTGGAATGAGGGGAATGCGGCCGCTCGCCCAGACCTGCAGGCAGGCGTGGGACAGACAGACAGCCGTGTATTTCCTAGAGAAATGCCTAGAATTCAGAGAGCTTGTGAGTAACCCATTGTTGTACAAGCGTGAGAGCGCAGTGCCAGGAGTCTGGCAGGGGCAAGCACGCTGGGTCCCCACCCCCGCTTAGAGAATGGCTCTGCGAGGTATTTCTAACAAATGATCTTTAAAATGAACCTTTGGATGAGGGCAGGAGGATCTGAGTTGCCTTGATTTGCCAGTTATTCAGATGATGTTGCTGGGTGAAAGAGGAGATGCTGGATAGCAAATGGATTGAAGCCCGGGTGGTGAGAAGCAGACAGCAGCACCTGGCACTAACACTGGTCACTTGACCCGTCTCCTGGGGCCTGATCCCAAACTCTCCCCTCTTCCTTCCTTGTGGGATGTTTCTTTGTCTCCTTGATGAGAGAGGAATGGTGTGCTTTCAGATGAAGTCACCAACATAAGCTGCTTCTGTTGACTCTCCCGTGACCGTTTTGTGGCCGGAGAGCCTTGTCGGTGCCTTATCAGATGGGATGGTCACCAGCTGGTGTCCACCCTGCCTCACTGCCAGCCCAGCCGGGGCTTGAATAGGTGACTTGAGCTAAATCTCTGCTGCAAGCACGTTTGCCTCCCTTTTGCGAGGGCAGCAGCCAAGCAAGGTGGATGCCAGGTTCGTTTGCAAGCATTGCATGCGATTTAGCCATGTGACAAAGTCCGCTGGTGTTAGTGTGTATGGTCCCACTCCGTCTCCACTTGCAGAGGCATGCACTCTCTTTTGGGTATTCCTGGGGGCATCCATGGCCCTGAGCACTAAATTACCATCGTTAGTGCTGGTCTAGGGGCCTCTCCTCCACTGGCAGTGTCTGGTGCCTGCCTTGCCGGGCTCAGGTGGTGCAAAACAGCATCCAGACCAGGTAGTAATGTTCACAACTTGTCAGATGCATCGCTGTGCTCTGGAAATGGCTGGGCAGTTAGCGCTGTGGAGGGGTGTGGGGATTCACGGAGGAGTTCATGGCTGCAAAATATATGGTGTTCCTTCTGGGAAGGAACACACCCTGCTTCCTGGCTGCCATTGTCTGCGGTCCGCCCTGCAAAAGGGTTTGCATGTGTTCCTTTGAACCGGGGACTGGGCTCTTCCAGCAGCAGCCACGTCTCAGCACTGGGGCAATAGTGCCTGCGGGGCAGCGCTGCTCCTCCTCGCACGCAGGAGGCGCATCTGTCTGGCACTTTGCAAGGAGGGTTCCTGTGTGGTATGGCGGGGTTTGCATCCAGGAGCATCAGCATCAGACAGCGGTGACCCCTGCCTGCACTCGGGCAGGGAAAGGCAGGCAATGCCAGAGCCTGTCTCCCAGCTTCCTGCTCTGGCTGCTGAATTACAGCGCTCTGCTAGGACGGAAACAGAATCCAGGGACCCCGATTCCCACACTGTGCATAAGCTGTGGAGAGGCAGCGTGCTCACTGGGCTCCTGCCAGAGCTGGAGGAGATAGGAAAAGGCCTTTTTCCCCAACGCCCTGTTGCTGGCCGGTTTGCGCTTTGGCTGATGCCCCCTGTTTTTCTTCCATCACAGGCATCCCGACTCTCATCGTCCTGGACTCCAAGGGAGATGTGATCACGCGGCAGGGGCGGGTGGAGGTGCTGAATGACATCGAATGCCGCGAGTTCCCCTGGCATCCCAAGCCTGTGCTGGAGCTGACGGACTCCAACGCCGTGCAGCTGAATGAGGGCCCCTGCCTCGTTCTCTTTGTAGGTATGGAGCATCGCTGCTTTGAAAGCAGAGCCTGTGCTTGGGAAGGGGGCTGGGCTACCTGCCAGCTCGGCTGGAGCTGGCCACGGGGCTGAGAACCTGCCTCCGGTGGTGACAGCATCCATGGGAAGGGACATCAGCCCATTTCCATCACAAGGAGCAATGATACAGTGTCTGGAGAGGCCGTGGGGAGACAGAGGTCCCCGTGGAGTCCCCTTGAGGGATTCAAGGGGGCTAACAGACCTGGAGCTTTGCCTGTGCCAGAGAAACAGGCTGCTGCAGCTCACCAGGGTTTGCCAGAGCCTGCCTGTGCCTGCGGGTCTCCCGCAGCTCCAGCCCAGCCACCCGAGGGATGCAATGGAGCAGCAATTTGCTGCTCCAGGAGGAGCTGTTGTATCAAAGATGGTTCAGCGGCGGCTGTGGAGAGGAATGCTGATTAGGTGTTGGGGAGTACGAGAAATACACTGTCACAGCCAGCGGTGGTGGAGACGGGAAAGGCCTTTCTGGAGCGGGGACTTCAAGCACACGTGACATTCCAGAGGAGGCAGAGGAAGCATCTCTGGGAGAGACTGGAACTCTGTGCTGGAAAGCACAGCTCGGGGCTTGAATCCCTGAGCTGACCGGGGCTGTGAGAGTCAGAGGAGCCTCTTGCATGCTCTGCTGGTCCTTGGGTATTCCCCCTCGTGAGGCGCTGGCTGCAGGGCAGGGCAGGCTTTTCCCTAAAGCTCCTGTCCCTCTTCCACTGCTAACCCACACGTGAAGCTCCACCGCGGTTGGAAACAGCCTTAGAGCTCATGCAAAGTACAGCTGGCTCGTTCCTCATCGCTTTCCTGCCAGCGATGGACGGTTAAATCAGGCGAGGGCCGTGGCTGGGATGAGCTGTGCTGCAGGCTGAGCCCCGGCAGGGCGGGGGGGCAGCAGAGGGGTGTGCACAGCATCCCGGGGAGAGAGCCAAGGGGTCCTGGGCTCTCGGGAGGGAGGCTCGACCGCCCTTCTCAGAGTGCATCTGTCCCTTGAGTGCTCTCTGGAGCCACGGTGGGGGTTTGCTGAAGAGCTGCCCTTGTCCCGAGCCTGCCGGGGTTGTGCAGGGGGCCTGGCCCAGGGCAGGGCTCGTGTCCCGCTTCCTCACATGCCCTTTGTGAGTAGCACACCCTTCTCTGCAGCGCTGATAACATGGCTCTCGCTCTTTCCCTTCTTCCCTTTCAGATTTCCTTTTGACCCTCATTATTTATTCAGCAGAGCCCAGCAGGGGATGTGAGCGCAGAGCCAAAAATACTTTCCTTGCGCGGGGAGGACCGGCTGGCCACGCCAAGCATGATTGATGAGGGCCGGCGCTGCAGGCCTCTGGAAAGAGTTATTTTTATCTTGCTCTGAGTGAAGTTTTTCTGTCACCTTGCTGCAAACAGCTCACTGGGAGAGTGCTATCCAGCCGGCGGCTGGGGCTCTCGCTCGGCGCTTGAGGGGACGCGCGGCCTCGGTGAAATCTGCCGGCAATGTGCTGGGGCGGAGATGAAGCTGGTGCTGCACCAAGGCAGGCACCAGGGACGGGGGCTCCTGGCCGGCCCGTGTCCTGCTGCGAGACCCCCCCGGCAGACTGGTGCCTGCACTGCGCGGGCACCAGCACCTCCAGGAGAAGTCAGGCTTAGCAAGAGCTAGTTGTGAATAAATCCCGACCGTTCTACATCCATCCCCAGAGAGGTTAGGACTAGGTTAGCCAGAGTGTGCAGGGCTGCCTGGAGTGCTGCCAGCAGCGGTTGTTTGTAGAAAAATCAATCCCTGCAGATACCCCACAACTCTATGTATTTATCACTGTCATGCACGCAGGACAGACCCTGAAATCCAGCATGCAGTGTCTCTGGCATCTCCTGCTTTGCTTGGAGAAGCCAGAGCGGAGGACAGGGATGTGTGGGGCAAGGGCAGAGCGCGCTTCAGGCACGGGCATTGCCTGTCCCAGCCAGAGGCTGCACTGGTCATGTCGGGCAGTTACATCGGGGACTACGGGAGCTGCACGCAGCCGGGAGACCAGGGGGCCTCTCTTCTGCCTTCTTACTTTTTTTTTAATGCTAAAAGTTGTCCCCGAATTGAAATCGTTTCATCTCGATGCTGCTCAAGGACGCAGTCTCTTCTCTTTTCAGCTCAGTATTTGAACTTCAGTGGTGGCTGGCGTTTGATTGATGTTGCCATCTCTTTCTACTCTACCTCTGTCAAATCAAAGCTGCCTTCACAGCGCTGCTGCCGCCGAGACTCGAGCAGAAAAGCTGCTGAGCAGCCATTCCGAAGCGGAGGGATGGTGGGTGGCGGGCAGGGGTGGCAGGCAGCCTCAGATCAGCGCGTTCGTTTGGTCTTCAAAACATACCGACGCTTCTCAAACTGCAAAGCGGCTTTTTTGCGCTTGTTTGTCCCTGAGCTTCGGCAGTGGCACCAGGGAGTGAGCGGTGAAGTATTTGGGGAGCAGGAGCTGCTCTTCTGTTATGTGTTTCCCTGTCTCACATGAAAAGCACATTTCAACTGCTCCCTAATTGCTACAGAGCCATGTGGCTTTGAAGTTTGTGCTGTATATCCAGGCTCTGGTTTCCTGCGTGGTGGTGCTGTGGGATAGAGCTGCCGGCGCCTGGCCGGTTTGCATCTGTTTAATCCTAACCTCCTTTTTGCCTTGCCTCTTGTTTTGTCTCTCCAACTCTGTGCCCTGCAGATTCAGAGGATGACGGAGAGTCAGAGGCAGCGAAACAACTGATTCAGCCCATAGCTGAAAAAATCATCGCCAAGTACAAAGCCAAAGAGGAGGAGGCACCATTGCTCTTCTTCGTGGCGGGCGAGGTAAGCGGGAGGAGAGTACAGGGCTGCATCCTGCTGTGTCTTTGTATGAGGACTGAGCTGGGTTGGGTACCACCGTTGCCACTCTTCAGGTGGGTAAACTGAGGCACGGAGCTAGGGCAGCTAGTAAGGGTCTGCACAGCAAAGCCAGACCCAAGTCCTGGCTCAGTCCCCTGCACTCATTGCTGGATATTACTTTTGGCAAAGGGGTCCCAGCTGCGTTTGCTCAGAGGTGGAAAAGCCTGACAGCAGGCGAAGGGGCTGCTGGGGACGGGCAGAGAGGGGCTGGGGGCGGTGGGAGGGAGCCGCCAGCTGCCCCCTGGAACCCTGAGGCTGCGCGGGCAGGAAAGCTGGCTGGGCAGGGGGAGAGGAGCCGGGGTTTGGGTTTCAGCCTGGCCCAGCCAGCGCTGCCCTCCTCGCTGAGTGCTGCTGCCTTTCTTCCCGCCCCGGGAGGAGGGCAGGGACCGGTGCTCCAGCCTCTTTCCTAAGGGGTGCCTAAGGTGGGAAGCAGCCCCGATCCTGCAGACTGGGCCTATTTCTGTTCCGTGCTGGTGATGCCGAACAAAACCGTCCCTGGGAGTGGGCAGGGACAGCGGGGCGGCACGGGGCTGTGCTCCCGCTGCTGGAGCATCCCAGCTCCACTCTGCCCTGCCCTGGGGCCCAGCTGGGCATGTCACTGCAGTGCTCACCTGTCCCCCTGTGAAACGAGGGGTGTGTACTGAGCTGGCCATGCTGTTGGTGGCTGGGATGGTATGTGGGGTGTGTGCAGGCTGCGGTGCTTGGAGTCAGGGATCTGCTGCAGAAAACGGGAAATGGGGTATCTGGCCTCCCTTTCCCCCTGTGCAGGAACTTTGCCCTGATACAGGCTTGAAGACGAGGAAGGTTTTGTGTAAGGGTTGAAAAAGCTCCCAGGCCCCTCCGGGTCTGCAGTTCCCCTCCCTAGGCGCTGCCTGGGCAGGTGGCAGCTGCTGCGCAGCCGTGCGCCTGCTCCATCCCTCCACGCTCATGTCACAGCTGCAGTGTGCTGCAAGCGGGGCCCTCCGGAGCCGCTCTGCGCACAAAAGGGTCCCTACTGCCGCACCGTGGCCCCCCCTGCCAGGCAAGCCCCCACCGCTGCCTCCCACAGCCCCGTCGGCCCCCTCTGGGCAGGCGCTCCTGCTCCCACCACCATAACGGGTCTCTAAGCATCCCAGCTCAGCCCCACACCCCTGAATAAGCCCCTTGTTGGAAAGGCTATTTTGGGAGGGTCCAGGACCTGCCCCCCTCCCCCAGAGCCTGTGAAGCATTTTCCTCCCGCTTGCCGGCTGTAGCTGAAACATTGCTTCTATTCATCCAGCTCCCAACGTCCCTGCGGCAGCCGGGCCGAAGAATGGGGAGCGTCCGGCACGTCCCATTCATCCGTCACCTCAATAGCCGGGAGCGCTGGCCCCAGGTCTCTGCCGGCCCCCATGCACAAAGCAGCTCGGCCACGGCCGGAGCAGGCGCCTCCCATTCCTCTCCCGGCGCCGTCTGGGCCAGTTTTGCATTGATTAAAAATTTTTCAGTCCTTTGTGGCGATGGGATAAAGGACGAGGCATCCCGACACCTGAGCTCCAAGCCAGCCTGGGAGGTGGGAAGGGTGGAGGGCAGCCAAGCATCCCAGCCCCGAGGCAGCGGGCCCAGCCCCGCTCGCCCTTCCCTGCCACGTGGTCCGGCTGCACCAGAAACCCCTGCAATGGAAGGGGAGGCGCGACAGGAGTTACCCTGCCGGCCGCTGCCACTCGCTGCAGAGCCACCAGCCGCTAACCGGGTCGATTGATTTCTGTTACTGCCCTCGGAAAGGGGCTCAGTCTGTTTTGGATGCCACATGTTGTGGGCTTGGCCGGGAGTGGGAGATGAATCGCCCCAGTGCCGGCTTTTGCATCACATAGCTTTGGCAGAGACAAATTCCTTTTTCCCCTTTGCCCAGAGCTGTCTTGTGCCTGGCTGAAGGGAAGGCAGCCCTCTCCCTCGGTGAGCAGCTCACTGCTAGGGGGCTCTGTGGTTTTTGCACTTAGACCTGCTGGTGGGGTTTTGGCGTTGGGTCAAAGCACGGGCCTTTGTCCCATTCCCATTTTCTGGTTTGCTCCGGGTCCCTTTGGCATCTGCCCCGGTGAGCAGCAAGGCTGCGGCTGTGCTGGCAGAGGGCTGGCGAGTCCCCACATTGAGCGCTTGTCCCCAGCTCCTGAGCTGCAGATGCCAAAATCGCTCCTGCCCCAGAGACTCTGGGGTGGCCTGGGGCAGTGGGTCAGTCTGGGGGTGCTGGGAGCTGTGCCCTGCATGGAAAGGGTTGGAGGAGTGCATGGTCCCATCCCAGCCTGGGATAAATCAGCCTGGTTTGGTTTTGACACAAACAGTGGGCAGAGCAGGCAGCAAGGTGGGTGTTGCCTGCTGCGCTCGTGGTCCTGCAGTGCTGGTGCAGGGCCCAAACCCTTGGGAGATACTTGTGGGCTGGACCACAGTGTGGAAGCACCACTGCTCCTGGTGTCCTGGCTCTGCTGATGACTCCTCTCTCGCTCTTGTTTTGGCCTTCAGGACGACATGACCGACTCCCTGCGGGATTACACCAACCTGCCCGAGGCTGCGCCCCTGCTCACCATCCTGGACATGTCGGCCCGGGCCAAGTACGTGATGGATGTGGAGGAGATCACGCCCGAGATCGTGGAAGCCTTTGTCAGCGACTTTCTAGCAGACAAGCTAAAACCCGAGCCCATCTAAGGGGGCTTCTGTGCCAACAGACATTATTTAAAACTAGGTCTCTCTTCCGCCGCTCATGGATTCTCCAGCGTGTCCTCACGCCCGACCCAATATCCAACCTTCTTGTGGTGCCTTGTTTTACGCAGTGAATCCTTCTCCTAAGCAAACTCCTTGAGATGCACTTTCAGCAGGGAGTCGTTGGCGTTTGGAGACTTCGCTTGTGCTTCATGGTGATATATTCTCTAATAACCAGGCCAGAACTGTTACTGTATTGTTATTTTATACACGGCACTAGCTAGCAGGTAAATCTTTTTGCATGGTGTTCTTCCCAACATATGCATCAGGCAGTGGATGGGGTTCTCGGGGCTCTTTTCCTTCTCCCCTTCTTTCCTTTCCTACCACCCCTGCTGACTAAGTGACTTTAAGGAAGCAATAAGGAAACTGTCCCCTTTGCCCCTGGCCCGTCCTTTCCCACGCGAGTGCCCTGACGAGGCCAAGACAAAGTCTTAACTGCTGACAACCTCTGAAAGACCACGGCGCAGCCGAGCTCTTCCTCCTGGGGGTGAGACCCTTCCGGGTGGGTTTCCCACCTCCCACCCCAAGCACCGACAGCCTTAGGCGGCACTGGCTGTGCATGTCAGGGGGTCACCCGCCTGCGATGGGTGGATGTTCCCTCCCTCCCTCTCTGAGCCAGGAGGAGGACCACCACCGGGCTGCCCTCACCTCTCTCTTCTCTCCCTTGTGCTCTCCCCATCCCCTCTCGCCCCTTCTCTCTGGTATGAATTGTCCTCTCCCTTCTATGTTAGTTGATTGAGCTGTTTTTCGTAGGTGTGTCCCAAACCCAACATTAATGGTGCTGTTCTTTAAAAAATAACCAAAAAAACCCAACAAAAAAAAAAATCCCTCCCTAACCCAAGCAGCACAGCCGAGCCCCTGAAAAGTGACATTGTAAAAACTGTACATGGTGATTGGAACTTTGTAATAAAACCGTTATAATAACCTTGTCCCCGGAGGTGCCGATTGCCGCGTCCCGCCGTTGGGGAGAGGGAGCCCACCTGGGACCCGTGTGGCAGTAGGAGCCCCCCAACCAGACCCCGTGGGGTAGGTGTCGGTGCTGGCAGCTCCCCGTGCTGCGGCAGCTGAGCCGGGATCGCGTGTCCCCCCCCCGTGGCCGTTTGCTGCACCTCACTCAGGGATGGTGACTCCCATGAGCTGTTTGGAGATGCCATGGCGAGGGAGCACAGCCTCGCTGCCCCACACTGCGCCCACCCACCCCACGGGCTTTGCTCACAGCCCCCTCAGCCGAGGGTCCCCCCCAGCTCTTGCTGGATGCGGCAGCGGCTGCGATGGTTTCTGCCAGCGTCCCCAGGAGGGTGGTGTCCCAGCGCCGTGCGCGGTGTGTGCTGAATAGCGGGTGTTGTGCAAGCCACCGCTTTTCCCTTTCAGCTCGTTAGTCAGCGATGGCAGGATTATGGCCTCTCCCTTTTATCGCTGCTGCAGCAACTCACCCTGGCAGGAGCTGGGAAAAGCTGCCAGCTCGGCAAGGCAGGAACCGTATAAATCCACCCTGTGTTTTGCACATTTCAGAGGCTCTCGTGTTCGGCGGTGATTAACTGACTGGCGAGCTGTCCGAGGAGCAGCAGCGCTGCCCAGCTCGCCAGTCCCTGAGCCGGGGAGGGCAGGAGCACGATGGCAGCGTTGGGAGCTGCGGCTTGCTGTGCCTCCCTGGGCGTTGGGCTGTGAGCAACCCACCCTAAAGTAACCCTAAATTAACTCATATCCCCTTTACTCGAGATTTTTGAGGAAATAGCCTTTTCAGTGAGTATCTCCTGTAGGATTAAGGGCTCATGCAGTGAGCTGTGCCTGGCTGGGCTCAAGCTGCGTGGAAGTGGCTGAGCAGCTGTGTTGCCTCCAGCCCCCACTGCTACCCAGCACGCACGCTGCCTGTGCTCAGCGGGTGCCTGCTGGTTTGGGGGAAATGGCGATGGGTTTGTGGTGTGAAAGACCGCAGGGTCTGTAGCATTTGGTCTTGCAGCAGTGGCTGATTTTTTTTTTTTTTTAGAGAGGGAGAACCTGTATTCCCCTCCGGATGTTGTGGTTCAGGCTCCTAGCGAGGCAGTGAGCTCAGCACTGCCACAGCTGCTCTGGTAGCTGCTTGGTAGGAACTGGAGCAAATCAGCAATTTTCTGCCTGAGAATTCAGTCATTTGGGGTCAATTTGATGAGACTGGGGATGGAACTGGGCTCCGGAGATGGAATTGCTCGGCTGGAGCAGTTTCAGGCCCGAGATAACACCACTGTCTGACAGCACACTGCACACCCAGCCCGAGTGCACACCACTCGGATATGAGGGCTGGGGCATGGAAGAGGCCGGATCTCTGTCTGGGTATTTCTCGAGCAGACAATATAAATGATTTCAGCGTGGTAATGGGAAACCAGAGCCGGCAGAGCATGGGCTGGCAGTAAGTAGCTGGTTGTGCAACTCGCAGCCAGAGTAGAGGAGGCATTTTTAAATGCACAGCAAGCCGGGTGGCAGCCAGCGCTGTCACAGGAGCCATCCATCAACCCACAGCTGCCACCAACGCAGAGAGCATTGTGCAGCCTGGGTGGGAACCTCCAATGTGACCAGGGCTCTGTGGCACATTTTGGATCCATGGAGGTGGGTTGCTGCGAGCCGGCTTGTTACCCTTGGGGAGGCGTGGAGAGGCCCCAGGGTCTCCTTCCCTGGGGCCCAGCGCTTGTTCCCCTCCGAGGGATGGCCACAGCGAGCGGCAGAGCCCACAGCTCCTTTCCCACCCTTCCCCTCCCTCATTCTTCATTCATCCACGCCAAGGCCCAGCTGCTGCCGGCGTGAGCCGTGCCCAGGCAGCTGCATGGGGACAGACACCGCCACCTCCCGGCAGCAGCACGGTCGCGAGTGCCGGAGCTCAGACACCCACCCTACAGCCGGCCCCCGGGCCAGCCTGGCATGCAGCAAGACACCCATGGCAGGGTTGGTGTGCTGCTCTTGTTAGAGCACGGGGTTTGGGTAAGCGCAGGCAGGACCCATTCAGGTGGCCGCTATTTGGCCTTTCTGACCCCAAAACCACTAGCGGCAGCCAGGCAGCACGACCCGGGGCTGCGAGAGGAAGGACACACGTTGTCAGCAGCATCCTGGCCAGGCCAGCACAAATGCTGCTGTGGCAGCTGCACCCTGACCCCGCAGGGAGGGATCCGAGCCCCCCCCCCCCCGGATCTGCTGGGTGGGCCCGGAGGGGCCCTGCCCAGGGCTGCCAACAGGAGGGAGTGAGAAAAGCCGGGCAGCAGGGAGCTGGCTGCCCATAAGGCGAGGGCAGCCACCAGCCTTTCCCTTCTCACTAGCATCACCGTGTGGCCAGAGCGCCCGTGGGCTCACCTGGGAGTCACGCACTCATCCAGGCACAGCTCCAACACTGCCAGAGCTGTTTAATACCCATTTACTGCAAGCCAAACAGCCTGAGCTGTAATTTTATTAACTCTACAGCATGCCAGAGGGAAGAGATGCTTCTTCAGCACCCAAACCACAGCAGTTTAGCCCACTACAGGGAACTTCTGCCTTTCGTCTTCCTGCTTGTGCCTCCGCAGCAACTGTCTCTTCCCCTCAAACAGCACAATGCCAGCAGCGATAGCAGAGTTCAAGCTGTCCACGCCTGGCACCACAGGAATGACCAGTCTCTTCCCCCCAGTGCTGGCTGCGAGGTGAAGCGCATCTGGGCTGAGACCGTGGGTCTCTCCACCGATCACCACTGCCACTGGAGTCTGTGTCCAGTTCTCGTAGTAATACTGCGCGGCCAGCTCTGGGACGCAGACACCCGCCACTCCCTCCTCATCCTCGTGCTCAGGAGCAGCCTTGGGTTTGGATTTCACAGGAGCTTTCAGGTTGCCAGGAGCAGAGCCAGCCCCGGCAGCTCCCCTCGGCACGGAAGCGGTCTCAGCCTGAGCGTCTGGGTCTTTGTTGTCGGCCACGCAGACCTGGACACCGGCAGGAAGGTTGCTGGGAACAGATTCCCAGTCCAGGTTGGCGATGATGGGCAGACGGAAGTGAGCTCCCATGCCTGCACGGAGCACCTTTGGCTCCCACGGATCCACACAGCCTGAGACGGAAGGGAGAAAAACGGCGACACTGCAGCAGCTCCCACAAAGATTCAGCAGCCACTGCTTGCCGCAGTAAATCACGTCTGGGCCAGGCACTGCTTACAAACTCTTGGGAACAATATCTTCAAGCACCTCTTGTTCTCTGCCTTACCCCCAAATTACTCAAACTAAACCTTTTTCCCCAGGGATGCTGCTCTTACCTTTGGTGAGCAGCACTTTCTTACAGCCTGCTCCTGCTGCAGATCTCAGAATAGTCCCCAGGTTTCCTGGATCTCGGATATTGTCGCAGATGAGGAGCAGTGGCAAGGAGCTGGTTAGCTGAGTGGCAGGGTAAGACATCTTGGCATGGTCGGGCTTCGAAAAGATCCCTGAGGAAACAAAGTGCTGACAGGCTTCTGACTAACACACCCGAAGGAGAGCACTAGCTTTCATTTAGTTGGCCCAAATTTCACTGAAGAGCTGCTGGAGAAAGCATTAGGAAAAGCACTGCTTAAGAGAAGTTTAAGAGTTTGTCACTTGACAAGAACTATTTCCCAGCAGAGCTGGAGCGACATGCTATTAAAAATGAGCATTATCAGCTTCAGTGTACTCTAGGAGCCACTTTCACAGTTACCAGAGCAGGCCAAATAAAAGGGAATTCTCTCAAATTATGCCACTCTTGACACACTGCCAGAATGTCTAGGGGAAGGTTATGAAGAGAGAGTCATTATCCGCTTACTAAGTGTGAAATAACTTTGAGCAGTGTTGTGACTGTTTCTAAGGCAACTTACCTATAAGCCCCTGAGGAGTTACGAGGTCAGACCAGCTCTTAATGTCTTCAAATTTCACCTTAACTAAGTTGGCTCGTTTTAGCTCTGCCTCGGGCAGCTCCTTCAGGTGCCCCACAGTGCTGAAGAAGAGAGTCTGCAGCACAGCTCCCGCCTCCAGGGCGTCCTTGATCAGCCTGTGACCCTCCAGCAGCACCTTCCTGTGATGATCCCGAAACTTCTTCGACTTGGCGATAGTCACCACTTTTCTGCGGAGAAGTTAATCGGAGAAATCGGCTGTGACGCTAACACCACCTTCGGTCTGACGTTTGCCAGCCACCGAGAACTTCGCTCAGAAGCCCCCCAGGTATCTTTAGACCGGCTGTAACGGGCATTGCGGCATCAGTCTCTACCCGGAACCCCCCAAGTGGCGGAATTTGCCTCGAATTCTGCGGCCGTGACACCGGGCAGCTCAGGGGCGGTTCCACAGGGGGCTCGGAGAGGGGCAGCCCCAAAGCGCGTCCCGAGCGCGGCCGGGCCCGCCCGCCCCGCCGCGGCGCTGGGGCCCAGCTCCCTCCCGCAGCGGTGACGCCCGCGGGCCGCGCCTCACCCCAGCCTCCGGTCACCGGGCGCCGCCTTCTCGTACCACAGCCCCGGCCCGGCCGAGCTCCGCTCCACCGCTGGCGGCGGCGGCGGCGGGGGGGGCTCCCGGGGGCTCTGCTGCGCCTCGGCCGCCGCGCCCCGCTCCTTCTGCGGCGGCAGCGCCCGCACCCCGCGCCGCCCCGCCGCCGCCACCGCCGCCTGGCCCGGCCCGCCGGGCCGCAGCAGCGAGCGGCCCAGCCCCGGCGCCGCTCTCCCTAGCGCCGCCATCTTCTGCCGTCACCGCCGCAGCGACGGGCGCGCTGCGTGACGTCATCGCTCCACTATGGGGGCTCGGCGCGCGCTGCACTTCGTCTTCAAAGTGGGCGACCGCGGCCGGACCGCGCGCTTCTACCGCGAGCTGCTGGGCATGAGCGTGAGCGGAGGGGAGGGGAGGGGAGGTGGGGGGGAAGGAAGGGGGAACGGAGAGGAGAGGAGAGGAAAGGAAAGGAAAGGAAAGGAAAGGAAAGGAAAGGAAAGGGAAGGGGATGGGATGGGATGGGATGGGATGGGATGGGATGGTGGGGAGGGCTGGGCTGGGCTGGGCTGGGCTGTTGTTGCCCACCTCAGCCGCGGAGGCCCCGGGGCTCGCCCGGCCCAGCTCAGCTCAGCCCGGCGCGGCGGGAGGACAGGGGCTTCTCCGCCCTCCGTGCCCGCCGGGCCGCTCCCCCGCCCCGACGGGCGCGGCCCCCGGCAGCCGTGAGGGGTGCGGGGCCCCGCCGCCGCCTCCGGCCCTCGGCCCCTGCCCCGGCAGCGGCGGCGCTGCGTGAAGCCTGGCAGGGAGCGCGGAGCGGAAGGGGAGCGCGTTTGCCCTGTGCTGAGCTCTTTCTCGCCTGGTTGTAAGGTGTTGAGGCACGAGGAGTTCGAGGAGGGCTGCAAAGCCAGCTGCAACGGGTGAGTGCCCTGCGCCCCCTCCCCGGCCCTTCCCTTCTCCTGTCACCTGCCAGTCATGACCAGCCGCGTATTGTTATTTTATAGGTAAAACATAACAGCAGCATCCTGTTGTTAGGTAGGTAATACCTGCCTTTGTTGGTAGGTAAAATATCCCAACAGCATCCTGGCTTGTGTCAGGAATAGTGTGGCCAGCAGGAGTAGGGAAGTGATTTTCCCCCTGTACTCAGCACTGGTGAGGCCGCACCTCGAATGCTGTGTTCAGTGTTGGGCCCCTCACTCCCAGAGAGACATTGAGGGGCTGGAGCGTGTCCAGAGAAGGGCAACGAAGCTGGGGAAGGGTCTGGAGCACAAGGCTGATGGGGAGCGGCTGAGGGACCCGGGGTTGTTTAGCCTGGAGAAGCGAAGGCTGAGGGGAGACCTCATCGCTCTCTACAACTGCCTGAAAGGAGGTTGTAGAGAGGTGGGTGTTGGTGTCTTCTCTCAAGTAAGTAGCAATAGGACAAGAGGAAATGGCCTCACGTTGCGTCAGGAGAGGTTTAGATTGGATATTAGGAAAAATGTCTTTACTGAAAGGGTGGTCAAGCGTTGGAACAGGCTGCCCAGAGAGGTGGTGGAGTCACCATCCCTGGAGGAGTACAAAAAACGTGTGGACGTGGCACTTCGGGACATGGTTTAGTAGGCATGGAGGTGCTGGGTTGACGGTTGGACTAGATGACCCTAGAGGTCTTTTCCAACCTTAATGATTCTCTGATTCTATGAAATAGGGGTGGGGTTGATTTGTTTGGTTGGTTTTTTTAAGTACTTCCCTTGGAATCAACAGTTCCCCTTTTTGTGTAGGTATGATGTTTACAGTGAAACGCAAGTATTGCTGTATTGCACCTATAGACTGATACTGAGCTTTATAAAATTAGTTCTAAACTTCCCTGGAATTACATTCAATTTCATGGGTTTTTTACAGATACGGGGCTATCTAGTGTCTTGAGTTAAAAATCCCTCCTGGTAGCCCCAAAGGCTTTTGTCTGTCCTCACCAATGAAAGAAATCTTACAATCTGGTGCCTGGCCGCTTACCTTTCCTACTTCGCAATAAGGAAGCGCCCATATAATTCCAGCTAATGAGCAGCTTGTGCTCTTAAAATGGGAGCTGTTAAGAAGGAGGTAGAATTGCTTTAGTCCCGTGGTCATGAATGACAGCCCGAGGTCAAAGCTATTGACTTGGGGGATGCCTGAGCTGCAATGAGAATTCTTCACAGGTATCAGCTCCTGCTTGGTGGGAGGTTACTGGATTACCTGTGCCATTTGTTTACTCTAGAAATGCAATTCTTCCTTGAAACACTAATACTTGCAGTTCTTGCTGTTTATTTCTGATACTCACGACAATTAAATATGGATATTCCAGCCCTTACGATGGAAAATGGAGCAAAACGATGGTGGGCTATGGGCCAGAAGACAATCACTTTGTTGCGGAATTGACTTACAATTATGGTATTGGAGAATATCACCTGGGCAATGACTTTCTGGTAAGTACCACGCTTAGCAGCAAAATCTTTCTTCTTAAAATAAGCTTTTTTTATTTTTATGATTAGGAGTTTGTTCAGCATATAGGTTGTACCAGTTGCTTTTTTATGCTGTTTGGTTCCTTAAACGCTTTTTATTCTTGCTTTTGTAGTTGTCTCCAAGTCGGAAGAGCAGAAACTAGAGCAACTTTGTGCTCACTTAAGATGTGGGAAATGCTTCCTTGAGCACTTTCCAACTCAGTTGCTCTGCGTGTGTAGGACAGCTGGTATTTACTGGCAGACCTAACGTGGAATGATTAGCTAAGAAACATCTTGCTGTAGGAAAACACTCTTTTATTTATTATTACTTATTTCTTTGCCATTTACTAGCTGACAGCCATTGAAGTTTTCATGTTTCTTCTATAAATACATGTAACGTGTTTGCTCATTGTTTCCCCTGAGCTAATATTCTTCCCCCAGTTTGCGGGGTGTCAGGGAACAGCCACTTAGGAGCCACGGATGTCTACTAACCTGGTAGAACAGTTAGGAACGCAGTTTTCCTTTTCTGTACCATGCGTTGAATCAGAGTTTTAAATTCCTTTTGCTTTTCATTTCTTTTTGGTGTGAAAGAAAGGTAGATGAATGCATTCCAAATATATGCGGGACGTGCAGTAAGACTAAGCTTATTTTACAGGAGCACGATACGTGGTTCTCAGGAGATTGTACAGTCCATCTGTTATAAAGAGTAATCTCGTTTGTTTCTGGTCACTTGTAGAGGCAGACTCTTGAAAGGCAGGACTTACACACCATCCACCCTGTGAGTTTTGTGTGTGTCTGTTCTGTTCGCACTAGGGCATAACACTTGTGTCCAGCCAGGCTGTGAGCAATGCTAAGAAGATGGGGTGGCCCCTCAAAGAAGTCACAGCTGGTATTTTTGAAGCTGAAGCCCCAGGGGGCTACAAGTTCTACTTGGAAGACAAGGAACAGCTCAAGCAAGGTGAAGCTTACACACTCGCTCTTACTGGTGTTCAAAACAGATTTACAAGTGGGATATTAGAATGGGCTGTGCATTTGCCTCAAGGGCATTTTATGAAACAGGGCATGTTTTTGTTATTTCTTTGCTACCTTCCTTCTCAAGAATGTACAAGTGAGTTTAAAACTACAATATATTTGTAACTAATTTCAAATTATTGCAATCTTACAGATCCTGTGCTAAAGGTAACCTTGGGTGTCTCCGACCTGCAGAAGTCTGTTAACTACTGGTCCGATTTGCTCGGGATGAAAATATATGAGAAGGATGAGGCAAAACAAAGGGCTTTGCTGGGCTATGCAGATAACCAGGTTAGTCCTTAGAAAACTTTCCAGTTCTGATCTTTAAGAGTTGTGTCTCATCATAGAAACCTCTCACTTCTTGAGAACAAAATCTTAAAGGGAAAAAAAGCTCTTAATTAAAGCAACTGTGCACTTAATTATGTGCATTTAAATTAAAGCTTGCGTACGCTTAACTGTATTTTAAAAAAAAAAAAGCTGTGGTTTGTTCTGGTAATTCTGGCTTGTTGGGAAATATGTATATGGGCAATTTTGAAATTGTCCACATCAGTGAAGAGCTGGAGCGAATGTAGCGCTGCGAACAGCATCCTTGCAAGTCAGGCTTTCTTTTTTCCTCTTTCAGTGTAAGTTGGAGTTGAAGACTGTTGGAGGAGCGGTGGATCATGGGACAGCGTTTGGGCGGATTGCCTTCTCCTGTGCAAAGGAAGAGGTAACGATCATATTTCCCTTACCCCTTTCATTACCCAGAGCTGACTAGTGGGAGGTTAATTTCTAGTATTAGCAAAGTATCTCTAGTATTAGATGTGTACTAGATTAGTACTAGATTAATTTCTAGTATTAGATGTGAACAAAATAATACTGAGCAGATACTTTGTTTGTATTTCTTGCAGTGGGAATGTAATGGAGTTGTGGGTAATGGGGAACTGTAAATGAGAACAACCTGAATGCATCTGATCTTCATGTGACGAGGGTTGATTTTTGTTTGTTTGTTTTCTGTTTAAGTTGCCAAACATTGAAGCACTGATGAAAAAGGAGAATCAGAAAATTTTAACACCTCTGGTTAGCTTGGACACACCTGGCAAAGCCACAGTGCAAGTGATTATTTTGGCTGATCCTGTGAGTTATACTGAAAATAGCGATTAAATTCAATTTAAATTTCCCTCTGCCATTTATCTAACTTACCTGCTCTTAAACTTGGTTTAGGATGGCCATGAAATCTGTTTTGTGGGAGATGAAGCATTTAGAGATCTGTCCAAGGTGGACCCTAACGGTGACAAGTTGTTAGATGATGTAAGTAATGCTGTCTGCACATTCGTTTTCTTCCTGATTATAGATACCTGTAGAATGTAATTGTCGTTCCATGTGGAGTTTTTCTGAGAAGCAAATTGTACAGCCTTGCTAAGGAAGGCAAATCAGTTTTTAAAGTTCACTTAGTGTCCTGGCTAGAGTTTTCCAGCCTCGCTCTCGGGGCAGCTGGGTGGTGCTGTGTCTTGCTGGGCATGTCCAGCAACTCTTTGGTGTAAGTTACTACAGAAAATGATTTTTAAGCTGCAGTAATGTCAGCGCAGCTGGACATCCTCCCGAGGCAGAGGGGCTCTGGTATGGAGCATGAGCTATGGGGGAAGGCTGTGTTTAAACTATCCTGTTTGCTCTCATATTACCAGATCATCTATTTATTTGCTGCAGCAGAGAACGTTTGTTTTCAGCATCTGTTCTCGTTACTAGTATGTAAAAAATAATTTATTCATCAGAATAGCTTTCCTCCAAATTAGAAAGTGTCCTTGTGATCAATCCAGATTTGTAGGAGAGGCTGGTGAGTGTGAGCATCCGGGCGTCTGGTGACTCGGCTGCTCTTCTGAACATGTCAATGCTTTTCTTTGTGCAGGCCATGGCGGCGGACAACAGTGACAAATGGTTTGCTGCGCAAAAAATGAAGAAGGCTTCTGCTTAGCTAGAGAAGAGGACTGGGCTGCTTGTTCGTGCCTTGGTTTTCATCTGAGCGAAATGTCAATCCTATGTAACGTGTTGCATTACCCCTTCCAATAAGAGGGCACGGTAGTGTCCCATGCTGTTTGGTTTGTTTGATTTAAGCTTGTGTCTCTTACTGCTGCTCTCTCCTTTCTAGCAAATAGCATGTTCTCCTTCAAAAAAATCAGGTGGCGCAGTAAGGAGCAGATTGAGCATGTGGCTTCAAAAACAGGGGCCATCAGTTAAGAGGAAAAACTCACCTCTCTGTTGTTGTTATACTTGAAAAAGAAGTGGCTAGATTCATTAGAATATCCCGTTCTCTAACTAATTGGCTTTAGCTGTCCTGGGTTTGCAGCTTAGAGAAGAGGTAGCTGTGGCTGTGAGTATCACAGGTACCCCGCTTCCGTGGCAAAGTGTCGGGCTGAAGGGAAGGGCTGTGTAGGGAGAACCTGAGCAGCTCAGCGATCATAGTGCCTGCCTGTTTATTGGGAACAGAGAAATTATCTTGCTAAAAGCACATGAATATTCTAGTCTGGAACAAACCCTATTTTCATTCCAAGATGTTTCCCCGGCCTTCAACGCGAAACGTTCGTTTGAGAAGCCTGTGCTGCGTTTCTTGCTGGGGTCACGTTATCGATGTGGTGGTTTCCACCTCTTACCAAGGAGCTCCCACATTCCAGGCAGGAGCTGGGGCTGTGCTTCAGGGTGTGTAGCAGCGCTGCGCTGTCTGCTGAGGTGCCGGGAGGCAACTTGAAATAAGTATATCATGGTTTTGCAATTAGCTTTTGATGAGAAATTGCCCTTGGAAGTAACAGTTCAGGGTTTATTCCGTTGGAATGAAGTCACTCTGCTTTTGCTAGTGGAATAAGGGCTGGGAATACAGGGAGTAATTATCAGCATTGTCCGCGTCTGGCACCCTGCCTGGTTTTTAATCTTTCTTGATGAAAACCTTAAATAAGTTTCACAGGGAAAAGCGGGCAACATCAGCAGCGTTAGCAGTTGCTGAGGCACGTCAGCGCTTGTTGTGAATATTCTGAGTTCAAACAGGAAAAATTCCTCGCTGTGATTTTGTTGCTTGAGCTTTTTGATTAAAGTTCAGTGATGATTTCCAATCGCGTACCGATCAAGTTTAAAACGTCACGCGTAAGCTGCACCCCTGAAACCGGCGCTGCCGCTTGCCAGCGTCGCCCTTAAACGAATAAAAACGATTCGGGAGGACGGTTTGAGTGCGTTTCTTCCCCCTGCCCGGCATGGCCCTGCACCGAAGTTCCTCTCCCTTTTAATTGAGTTCTCGATTTTCATCCACGCAAATTAATCGCGGGAAGGGCGCGGGGGGGGGGGCGGGCGGCGCCACCGCCGGGCCGCCAGGGGGCGCTGTGGGCGGAGCGGGGCAGCGCGCGCTGACGGCAGAGCGCGCCGCCGGCGGGTCGGGTCGGGTCGGTTCGCGCCGCCGCCGCCGCCGCCATGGAGCCCGGTGGGTGCGGGACCGGGGGGAGCGGGGCCGGGGCGGGGGGAGCGGGGCCGGGGCCGGGCCGAGGTAACGGTGTCTCCGCGCAGGGCCCTGGGGCGTGTGCGAGGAGACGGCCATCCTGCACGGCGGGTTCCTGCTGGCCGCCCGGCTGACCCAGCCGCGGCCGCTGCGGGAGCTGCGCAAAGCCGACTGGCCACGCGTGGGACCCCCCATCACCGACGCCCTGGGGGAGATCGGGGCCCGCTGCCCTTCGCCGCTGCAGCACAGCCTCTGGAAGAAAGAGGCTGTGGCCATCGTCTGGGCTAAAGTCCTGCTGCCGGGCCCGCCGGCCGCCTCGCTGGACCAGGGATGGAAGGAGGACGGTTTCTTCTCCGTGGGCAGGATGATCCCCGACGTTAACCACACCGTCCTCTTCGAGCTGGTTAAGGCCCTCGGTGCGCCCCGGCTCTTCGTGCAGCTGCTGCTGGCGCTGCCCCAGGATGTGCTCCGGAGCGAGCTGGAGCGCTTGGTGGAGTACATCGCCGATGAGACGTCTCCGTCAGACATCAGGTTCTTCTTGGACGTGTGGTGGGAGGTGATGAAACACAAGGATCGACAGGAAGACTCAACAATCTCTGCGTTCAGCGCTCTCATACGGCAGCATGGGTGCGAGTCCTCTCTGGATGATGGTCTCCAGCCCCCAAAGAGGTTCAAGGGTGACCCTGGCTCTCCGAATGACCCCCCTGCTGCCAACAGCCTGCTCGTGGCCCTGATAGAGGGGTTAAAGCAAACCTACAGGAGCATTGCCCTGCCCCGCATGAGGTGCTATGCCTTAGCCAACCTGGTGGAGCTGCTGACCGTGTTCACCGAGCTGGAGGCAGAGAGCAGCCCCCTCTCTGTCTCAGAGTACCTGGGCAAGGTCAGCTCTGTGGTCAGCGTCTGGACCAGTGACGCTGAAAGCCAGTTCCACCACAGGGGGCTGGACGAGAAGGTAAAGGAAGCAGAGAGAAGCATTAACCTCTTGTCCATGGCCAAGCTCTCTCGTGAGGAGCTCTTTGTTGGCTTGGACTTTCTCTGCAGCTTGTTGCATGCCTGGGGAGAGGAGCTGCAGGGCACCCTGAACAGCTCTGAGGAGCTCTGCTATGAGAGCTACCGGCTCCTGGACACTCTTACTGCCTTTGGGAAGAACCTGGTTTGCTTCTCAGATACTGGAGACCTGGGTGAGGATGAGACACGTGTAGTGTTAGAGCTGACACAGATCACCAAGGACTTTCTCAAGGAGATCGGTGCTAGCCTGAAGAGCAAGGATTTGGACACCAGCCTTGTGTCTTCAGTTGCCATGACAATCATTGAGCAAAAGCTGTACCGGCATGTGGAGATGTGCTCCGTTTTTGCATCTGAAAAGACCTGGACCTTTTCGAAGGACTGGGTTGACTGCCTTGTGAAAAACAAAGCTCTCTTCCAGAAACCAGAGCTAGTTTTGAAATTGCTGGAGACGCTGGTGAACTTCACCATGCTCCGCCAAGACAAGGAGGCCCAAGGGCTGCAGATACAAGCGACCAAAGCCATCGTGGAGTGTTACACTGAGCTTTTGTTAACCGACAAAAACAAAGTGATCTCAGGCATCCTGGCATCCTGGGGTGGACCAGGTCTGTCCCTGAACTTGCAGGTTGTCATGGAGGGGTTCCAGGAGGATCTGAATGTGACCTTCAACCAGATCACGAAGAGCGTGTCTGATGAAGGCCTGACCAGGGCTGTGGCTTCTGTGGCCAGGCTTATGCTGCTGTACCCCGAGGCCACAGTGAAGCAGGTTTGTAATCTTGCTGTAGTCAACCTAGGAGCACACCAGTTCCTCGCACAAATCCTCTGCTCCTTCCCAGCACTGAGCTTCCTGGAGACCCGCGATGATCCAGGCAGGCCACGCAGCCTGGTGGTGAGGTGTCTGGAGGAGGCAGTATGGGGGAGGCTTTCTACTGCAAGGGAAGAGGAGCAGTTCCTTGAGTTCTTGGCCTTTCTCATGCAGCCAAGCTCAGCTGCCCCGCTTGTTGCACCTGCAGAGGTAACCAAAGCCTTTGTCCTTCCCTATTTGAAGTCAGACTCTGCTCAAATTGAACTGAGCCTGCAGATCCTCAGTAAGGTTTTGGGGATACAGTCCTGTTCAGAAGAGCATTGGATCAAGTCCTGTCACCCGTTCCCACTCCTCCTCAGCCTCTGCAAGCTTCTAGATGGTTACACAAAGTACTGGCATCAGCCTAGGGACCAGGTCTTCCCTTCGCTGGAGACCAAAGACCTGGTACTGAACATCCTCTGCCAGCTCTGCGAGGTGGTAAGACCAGAAGCCGCCTCCTCCCCTGAGCTGTGGGTCCAGTCGCTGGCTTGGCTTCACAGGAAGGTGGCATCTCTGGACTGGACCATAGGTCTCCGGCTGAAGAAGCTTTATGGAGACCACTTCAAGAACGAGGTCCCGGCAACGCTGTTTGAGATCTGCACGCTTCCTGAGGATGAGTGGACGTCCCAGCCTTTGCCAGCTTATGGACCAGGCAGCGGGCTCCTGGCGTGGATGGAGTGCTGCTGCGTGTCCACAGCGCTCAGGGAGACAATGCTGACGCTCCTCACGGTCAATGTGGACAACCCTGAAGAAGTGAATCTTTTCAGCAAAGGGTTCCTGGTGGCCCTCATTCAGGTCCTCCCTTGGTGCAGCCATAGCGAATGGAAGAGGCTCATGCACGTGGTCGAAAACCTGCTGCAGAGGCAAGTCTTGCACGTGCCGTACACGCTGGAGTACGTGCAGTACATGCCCCTGCTCAACCTCCGGCCGTTTGCCTGCTACCTCCAGTTCTCTGTGCTCTTCCTGCGAGGCTTCCAGCTCCTCTGCAGCTCCAGCTGTTCCACTTGGCTGCCGGCAGAGGCTTGGCTCCACGTGGTCCAGCTGTACTGCGGCAGCCTGACGGACCTGCTGGGCTCCGTCAAGAGTGCCGCAGGGCCACCCTCGCACCCCGCCGAGGACAGGACCTCCACGCAGGAGGTGTCCTTCATCTGCATCCAGATGTTCTGCCACCTGCTGCACGTCGCTGCCATGCTGCCGGACAAGGAGTGCGGCGAGCCGCTGGTGGTGGTGGCGTTGGAGATCCTCTCGCAGTACGAGACGTTCAGCAACGCCGATACGTCCCCCAGCAATGCGCTGCGCAGAGCCAACGAGAGGCACTTCCTGGAGTCCATCACGGACAACGTCAGTGACGGGGCGCTGCGCGGCACCCTCCTGCAGAAGCTCAGCAAGCTGGGAGCCCGCTCGGGCGGGGAGCCGGCTTGAGAAGCTGGAGAGGGTGACAGAGGAGAGCACTGATCCTGCCTCAGGGGACCGCTTACGTGGAAAGTTGTAAGATCTGTAATAAACCCTATCTATTTTTCTCTTTTGAACTTATTCCCCCGCCCCCCGCTGTGTTTTCTTCCAACCTGTCTAAGCAGTAAAGATGGGTAGGAACAGCCACGCTCTAATTTTCCAGCAGGAATAGCTGTGGACACAGTTGTTCCTGAGCCAAGCTGCCGGTCCTGTGGCTCCAGCCTTGCCTGCTGGCGGTCTGGATTTATACAGAGAGCCCGGCAACCTCCGGCATCAGGGAAATCGTTTCCCTCTGGCTCCCCTGCCGCCAGCCCTCTCCTAGTCCTGGGCAGATTGCTGGGTTCGCCACATGCTGCCGGAGGCCAGGAAGCGAGTCTGGTGAGTTCAGGGCGGGCAGGAACATTTGGAAATAGGTGTGCGTTGCTCCTGCCCGGAGGTGTGGGTGCAGCGGTAACCCTGTGCGTTAACACCCCCACCCAGAAATGAACGGCACGTGGGAGAGACATCCAGTGGTGTGACTCGGAAAGGAAATCTTTATTGGTCTCCTGATAGTAAATAGGGCAGTGTTAGTGCAAACTGAGGTGCCTCATTGGCTTTTTTTTTTTTTTTCCTTTTTGTCCTCGCGTAAGGCACATTATTCGCAATGAAAACAGCGAGATACAAACATCTGTAACAGGTTGCAAGCAGTTTATAACAGCAGCTGGTCTCAATCGTTAATGTAACAGTAGTGTTTCTGCAATCGCCGACTGCATGCTGGAAGAGGCCCTTTATTTTACTCTTTCCAGAATACGGCCATGGCTGGGACAAGACACTGAAAAGAACCAGGTTCTCCCAGAGCTCAGGTGTTGTTTTTAGACAGAATGAAAGCCACAGCGTGGCCACAGGTCTCCGGGCACAGGTGGCTGCAGGGGGGCTGCTGGGGCCACAGCGGTGCAGTACCTGCCCTGGAGCGGGGGACCCCCAGCGAGCTGCAGGGGGGAGGTGGCTGCCCTGGCTTGCGCTGGCTGCAGGGAAGGAACTGAACCGCTGCCGTCTGACTTGCACACACCCGCAGGGCTCGTGAACCCCACGGTGCAGGGTGGGCTGGGAAGCCTGTACCCATTTTGCCGTGACTGAAGGTGGAAACGGGCTGAACGGGTGAAGGACGCAGCTCGGCGCCCTGCTCTGGGGTTGCTGGTTCCTCCTGTGCTGACCCAGTTCCCTCCCTGCCAGCCCCTGGCTGACCTCGCCTCGCAGGGGACTGGGATGGGGCAGGAAGGACGGACAGTATGACCGGAGCTCAGGCTGTACCGGTACCCACGGGGTGCTGCCAGGGCTGCTGGTGTCAGCTGGAGGGAGAGCAGGGCAGGGTGGGGCCAGCCAGGCTTTCAGATACTCACTGGGGGCATGTGGGGAAGATAAAAGCAACTGCAGTTAGTGGAGGGGGTTGAAGGTTGATCCCCTGCCAACAAAGGGCTCCGCATATTGCCCAGAGACAGGGACTTAGTCTCCTGTCCCCATCCTGCCCTTCAGCCATGGGTGCTTTGCCCTGCCAGCATTGCTCCGAGACAGCTCCTCTATCCTGGCATGAGCTTCTCTCCCCCCCAGCCTGATGGGGACACCGGAGCCACCCTCCCCTGGGACACAGGGGAGGGTGTCTGCTGTCAGACACAGACACCAGACAGTTGTAGGGAAAAGCACCTTTGGGTTAAGTGGAGTCTTAAATGAGTTTGAGCCCAGCAGCAGTGGGAGGTAAGACGCTGAACTGTAGTGTAGAGGCGAAGTCGGTAAAGGTCGGAAACAGAACCGTGCCGCAGCCCTGGGGCCTGGCTCTGCTCTCAGCTGGAGGCTGTAAACCAGAGCCAGAGGAGCGAGTCGGGGCTGCGGCAGGTCCGGCACGCAGCTGCCCCAGTCCCCAGTGCTGCTGCCTGGGGCTGGGCACGCTCCAGCATCACCTCCGCTGCTGCCTCCAGGCTGCAGGCTCCTTCGTGCCTCGCCAAGCTCAGTGCCGGTGTCTGGTGTCAGCCCCAGAAGATGCGGGGGGGGGGTGTTTGTAACAAACCCCTCTTGTGTAACCATTAGTTCCGTGCCGCAGCATTGGATCCCAGAAGGAACGCTGTGCTTATGGGCAGACCTCCTCCTCCTGCGCTGGCTCCCACGGGTGGGAGGACACAAGGCACCGGAGCGATGTGGGAAGAAAGCCTTCCTAGCCCAGGCTGGCACTGCCTGGCACAGCAGTGGAGAAGGCGAGGCTGCTTCCAGCTAAAACAGCCCGGTGGTATCGCTGCTTCTGCCGCTCTGCTTCCGTGATGGTCCCCGCAGCGCTGGCGTTGGAGGTGGAAGAGCCGGGGGGGGGCTGACCCTTTTCCAGCCCCCGCGCTGGGCTGCCGCTGCCGGCCGTTATCTGCCTTTATCGGCGGGCGACCTGCCGTAGAGTCGGACGGCTTTGCGGCAGATAAGCCTGAACCAGTAGAGCTGGGGGGCGATGAGGGAGGCGTTGGCTATGTTGCAGTGCAGGGGGATGCGGAAAGGCACCATGTAAATGGGGATTCCCACCTGCCTGCCGTAGGCCACGTACATGAAGGGGAAGAGGAGAATACGGCAGAGGAAGAAGGTCACCAGGATGAGGATCCCGTTCACCTTGTGCAGGAGCGTGTCCTGCATTTTGAGCTGGGGAAGGAAGAAGGCGAACGTGGGGTGAGCACTGGGTGGGCAGCACCCCATCCCTCCTCAGGCACCGACTGTGCTGGGAGCATGGAACTGAGCACCCAGAAGGCGTGGATGGGGGGAGCATTTTGGAGGGAGCAGGAAAGCAGGGTGGGAAGGGATGGAGGAGGAAGGGGGAGGCGTGGGGGGCAGAGCAGGAGGGAGCGGGGCGGGGGGATACAGACAGGAGGGGGCAGCACCAGGACACAGCACAGCCCCCAGTTTGGGGATGCCCCTGGGCACGCTGCTTACTGGGGAAAGGGACGGGAACCTAACAGGAGGCGGGGAGGAGGGCAGCACTGTGGGGGAGCTTGGGGTTACAGCCGTGGGGCTGCCCCCCTCCGAGACCCCCAGCCCAGCTGCTGCTCAGCAGAGAAAAGGTACCTGGTACACATGGAGGACGTCTCCTCGGCGCCGGCCCAGCTTTGCGCTTGGCCGTGCCAGGCACCGAGCTCGGCCTAGCCAAGCACAAAGACCGCGCTAACGGGAGGATCTTGATTAGCCCTACAGCCCACGGATGTTTGCCGTGCGGGCGGGGGGCACGGCACCGCTCCGGATCCAGCACTAATCCGACACCTTTGTAGCAGGTAACCTCCTCCCCTAAGCCCTGGGACATCCAGAGCTGATGTCTGGTAGGAGAAAAGCTCCAAGACTGTGTTCTTTCTGCCTGCCACACCGCTTCGGCTGATGGAGAAGGGCAGCCTGGGGCGGGGAAAGGGTACGAGCTGCTGTGGGGTTCCCAGACCCGAGCCCTGGCCCTCGTCACCTACCTGTATGAGGATTTTGCCCAGCGATACGAAAGGCGTGCTCAGCTCTGCTATGAAGATGCAGCCCACGAAGAAGTCCCCCAACTCTCCCCTGAAGTGCTGCAAATGAAGCCGGCAGTGAGCACGGGGCCCTGCTGGAGAGGCGGCTGGGAGCCAACACCGAGCATCTCCAGGGGGTCACGGGCTCCTGGCCGGCAGAGATGCTTTGCCAGACACAGCCTCGATTGCAAGCCCTTGCAGCCACGTGGGGCTCCTCACGGGCTGGGTTTCACAGCGGCCGTGCCCAGCCCTTACCTGGGTGATGGGGGTGAGCACGATGAGGATGAAGAGGTGGTGGGTCACCATCAGCCGCTCCTGCAGGAGGAAGCTCCGCACGCTGGCCAGCGAGTGCTTCTTCTCCACGACTCCCCTGTCCTGGCTCTTGTGCCAGTGGCAGAGGTACATGATGTAAATGTCGTAGGTCATGTAGGGAACGAGGACCCAGATGTACTCTACGGCCAGCCAGTGCCTAGGGGAAGAGCAGCACACACAGAGACATCGCAATGGCTCTGAGCACCTCGGGATGCTCTAAGAGGTGGAAGAGAGTCTTTAGGTCTGAAATGGAAGCAGCGGATTTTGAAGCTGATGGTAAGCTGAGAGGTGTCGAAATTTAACTCGATTTGGCTCAGCAGAGAAAAGGTACCTGGTACACATGGAGGACGTCTCCTCGGCGCTGCCCCCGCTTTGCGCTTGGCCGTGCCAGGCACCGAGCTCGGCCTAGCCAAGCACAAACACCGCGCTAACGGGAGGATCTTGATTAGCCGTACAGCCGGATGTTTGCCGTGCGGGCGGGGGGCACGGCACCGCTCCGGATCCAGCACTAATCCGACAGCTTTGCAGCGGGTAATCTTCTCCCCTAAGCCCTGGGACATCCAGAGCTGATGCTTGGTAGAGAAAAGCTCCAAGACTGTGTCCTTTCTGCCTGCCACACCGCTTCGGCTGGCTGCCTAACCTAGGGAGCGTTTGGAAAGCACACGGAGACCTCAGAGTTAATTAGAGATGCCTGGCCTGGCCTTGGGAGAGTGAAGTGCAAAATATCTAATATAGGCAATAAACCCCCATGAGACGTTTGTCTGTTGAGAAATAGTTGCAGGCAGCTGCCTGTTCCCAAAGCATGTTGGAATCGTGGTTGCACAATCTGGGCAGCAGCAAGCCCTGTTCTGCAGGGAGACCGGGCACCTTAAAAAGTCCTGAGTGAAATCACACTGATAAAAGAAAAAAAAAAAAAAAACCCACCCTACACTGCTGCTTAAAGAAATGTAGCTTGGGGCCCAGATAAATCTGCTTTTGCTCTCCTGCCATCTCAAGAAAAATTTTGTTGCATGCATTCCTATTTCAAATAGAAAGATGTGAGTGATGTAAAGCGGGGAGGAGAAGTGACCAGCTATTATGTTTGCAAAACGTGCCCAGGGCTTTGGAGGGCAGTTATAGTGCCAGCAATATAATGATTGTCTGCCTGTGTAAATAAATTGGCAAATTTTACTGCAACCTTTGTGATGCTTCCTGGCTCTCTGTCTTGCTGTCATTCTCCAGGACCTTCCCTGCTGAGCACTGGTCTGTATTCAAAGAAAATCTAGGTCTCCGACCAAAAAATGTTTGCACGGAGCTGTTGGCCTTGAAAGCACTCAGGCAAGCCCACAGCTCCGGGAGAAGGAGGGCTGCCGGCAGCACCTTCCGTCTGTGTGGGTCTGGGATTTATCATCTGACCGATCTATACAGCAGATATTTTATTTTAGAGCAATAAGGTAACTCATTAGACTGCCTGGGTTAAGCAGGACTGAGCAATTTGGATAGATCTCACCGCTAGAGCAAGGTAGGACGTTTCACATCTTTGTATTAAAGGCAAGTTTGCAATAACTGAGAGGGCAGCCCTCCCTAAAACCCAGTGTGACGGTCAAATTCCAGCTCAGCGTAATTATATTCTTCCCTCCTACAATTTTCTCTGCTATTCTGGATAATAGCTCTGTTTTTAAGTCTTCTGACCCAGATTGCGCTATCGCTCCTGCTGAGAGCCACATCTGGGGCAGTTTACCTCGGAGCATTGAAGACAAGGCGATGTGATTTTCCTTCAGAGCAAACTTCATACCGAGTTTCTCATTTCTGGACTCCTTCAGCATCCATTTGGCATGGAAAAGGTGATGCACCTCTAAAATCAGTTCTCACTAGGCCTGCTTGACTTGTTAGTAACCGTGAATTTCAGCTTCCAGCAAGGGGACTC
The DNA here is from genome assembly GCF_035582795.1 of Mycteria americana. Taxonomy (NCBI): domain Eukaryota; kingdom Metazoa; phylum Chordata; class Aves; order Ciconiiformes; family Ciconiidae; genus Mycteria; species Mycteria americana. The sequence goes on along the minus strand of NC_134379.1, from coordinate 4,612,722 downwards.
CCTACCCCTTTAGAAGTGATGATGTCTTTATTTTTTGCTCATCTACGGGCCCGCGTTACAGCCCATCCTCAGGAGACCCTCCGTGCTGGCAGAGCAGCCCCGGGGCTGAGCGTGCTGAACAAGGCAGCGCCTTTCGGGGGGTGTACGGCCAACGCATTGCCCAACCCTTCACCCGAAGCGGAGGAAAGAGGAACATGAAACTGGTTTCCTCTCCCCTTTGTACGTGCAAGCCTTTGGCATAAAATACTCCAGCTGCGAGCTGGCCGGGCACAGCCTCCGCGGGACAGCAAGGCTCTCGGACGGGATTACCTGTCGTACACCACGTGCTTGCAGTTAAGGACAACCGTGATCCCCGACACCGTTGCCATCATGGCTTGGACCATTGACACCAACCTGAAACCGAGAGAGAGAGGAAACGGGTCACCCCAAAGGTCGCCCCAGAAGGGCCGAGGAGCAGGGGTGGCCTCGGCACGTTGCACCAGGAGAGCTGTCAGCACTTAGATGCCTACTTCGTGCGCACCCCGAAAACCTTGTCGTGGCGAGGAGGAGCTCTGCCCCCGCGCCCAGGCGCCGTGGGACGCGGCCGGTGGCTGTGCCAGGGGGCACGGCGGGGGGTTGTTTCCAGGTATCGTCCCTTCCACCCCCGTGGATCAGCGGTAACCCTGCCCGGCTCCCCGCGGGCAGAGGCAGAGCTGCACCGGAGCATCCCCGCTCCGCGATCGGGTACCTGCCACAGCGGGGGGGGGGGGGGGGGCCGGGCAGGGCTGCCCACGCCTGGGGGGCTGCGCCCGCCGCCGGCCTCTGCTCCCCTGGCGGGGTCTGGGCTCGGGACCGCCGGGGGTCCGGCCCCCGGAGCGCCGCGGGTCGGGGCACCCCTCGGGTGCAGGCTCCCAGCCAACCCCGGGGCTCGGTGCTCTTGGCCCGTCCGGATCGCTCCGGCTCCCGGTCCCGGTCCCGGCCCGCCGCGATGGGTACCGGTGGCGGTAGCATCCCACCGCGGTCCGGGTCGCCTCCCGCCGATCCCGCCCGTACCTGCCGCTGAGGAGGATGCGGTCCTTGCGGCTCCATCCCGGGGCGGCCCAGCGCAGCAACCGGATGCAGAGGACGAAGAGCCCCGGGAAGAAGGCGGAGGCGAGGGCCAGCGTCCGCCACATGGGGACGACCGCCGCCGCGCTGCCTCCCGCCGCCGCTCGTCAACAGCAGGCCGGGCGGCGGGAGGGTCCGGCTCGGCACCGCTCGGCACGGCTCGGACCGGACCGGCACGGCTCGGCACCTCTCGGCACGGCTCGGACCGGACCGGACCGGCACGGCTCGGACCGGCCCCGCCGCCGCCGGGACGCGCCCTGCAGCGCCGGGCGGCAGGCCCCGCCTCCGCCCGGTGGAAACCCCGCCCCGTGAGACCCCGCCCCGACAAGCCCCGCCCCGCGAGCCGGTGCGGCGGAGGGGGTGTGTCCTCTCGCATCCCGGCGGGCCGCGCGGCCCGGAAGCGGCGGGGCCGCCATGGAGGAGGACGAGCCGGAGCTGGCGGCCGGGCTGGAGGCGGCGCTGGAGCTGGCCCCCGCCGTGCAGGCCGCCATCGAGCAGGTGCGCCGGGGCGGCCTGCCGCGGGGTCGGGCGGGGGCCGGCTGGGCCCCGGGGCGGGGCCAGGCCCCTGTGGTGAGGGGCCAGGCCCCTGTGGTGAGGGGCCCGGTGCTCGCTCTGTGAGGGCCCCGGGCGGGGCTCTGCCGGGCGGGGCTCTGCCGGGCGCGGGGCCAGCGGTGTCCCCCAGCGAGCTCCAGGCCTTCCGCTGCTGGGCCCCGGCAGGCCCCGGGCTGGCCGTGCTTGGGAAGCGGGGGGGAATGCGGCCCGGGCGCCTGGCGTGGGGGGAGAGCCCCTCGGGCCCCGGGGCGGGCTCTGCCGGTGTCCTGGGGCTGCGCCGGCCGCCGGCTCGGGTCCCCCGGGTCACGTTAGCGTGGGGGGTTGTCACCTTCCTCCGCAGAGCGAGGGATGTCTCATCTAATCGCATCCCCACCGCTGACGGACGCGGGGCACGCCTGTTCTCCGTCCTCGAACTGAATGCTTGTTACTTGGTGTGTAAAGCATCTTAATGGAGTCCAATGGCCTGCGACTCGCTTGAAGTCAGGGTAATCTGAATGTCCTGGCTTGACTTTTGTGATCAATATTATGTTCCAGCCCAAGTCCTTCAATGTTCCCTGAAATCCTTTGTGGCACTTGGAGCCCAGCAAAAGTCCACAAGAACCCGGGGTAAAATCACGCGTCCGTTGGAGTCTGTGACTGAGCTTGCACTGACTTCAGCCGACCCTTCTTGTCTGAAGAGCTCTTTCTTGTAGTAGAAGTCTGTGGACAGCAACAGGAGCTGTCTCTCAAAGTATCACTCAAAAAAGTTTTCTCACTTTCTTGAGTGTCGAGGCTTGCGGGTCACTTTGGTGGCTCTCCTCAAAGAACTAGGGCAGACCTGTGGTGGCTGGCACAGCATCTCAAGGGAGCCCAGCACCAGAAGGTGAGGAAGGTAGCGCAGTTTCTCTGCGGGTGCTGTGCCAGCTTTGGAATATTATTGCTCCAAAGAAAGAGACACCCCACATACTCTTATCTTTGCATGAGGTTGGCACACCTGGCAGTAAACCATTGAGTAATTTTTTCTGAAACCTTGAGAATTGCTAAATTAAATACTGGCTTCTAAAGGAAACCTGGAACTCGTCCAGAAGAAGAATCCTCTGCACTTTACAGAGCCTGTGTGTTTGAAAGCCAGAGAGGCCTGGTGGGATTTCTAACATTGTACAACCACAGAAAGTTGCCTAATGATATTTTCATCAAGCACAAAATGTCTCTTCAAGGTAAAACACATCTTTTAGAGACAATCTTGATTTGAGTTTTCAAGCAATGGAGAATCCACCATATCCCTGGCTGAGTTATTTTAACAGGTAGTAAGGCTGCAGGCAGATGTTCACATCCTGAGCAAGGGGAGATGTTGAGGATGACACTGCCTTCTGTCACTTCCTCACTTGCATTTACCAACCCAATAATCCTGTTGTTCCCGTGAGTGTTCTTTCATCAGCTGTGAGCAAAACCTGCCACATTCTGGTTAAATGAGCAGAACTGGCTCAGCTGACTTCTGCCTGAAGCAGAAGGGAGCACACGCAGACTGGTGCTCCACCAAACGTGGGGTAGTCACTTCTGGTGAATGGGTTGTGACAAAAACTTAGGAGTAGCAACTTCTTTAGCTGGTACAGCTCCCTGCAGTGTTGATCTCTATCTGCAGTTTGAGAGTGGAGTTCCTGACTAGCCTTTATCTTCCATCCTGCTCCTTGCTTCAGCTGCTCTTAATGCTTGTGGAGATTTGGGATTAATTGAACCTACAGGAGTTGGGAGCCCAGAGCAGGACAGGCTGGTTGTGATGCTGCGACTGTGCTCTTACGATGGGCTAATGTCAGAGCATCTTCCTTACTCAGGCACAATCTCATGCATATTTAACTGCTGCCTCCTTCTCCTTGGCCACAGAGTAGCTTTGGGAAAGCTGCTGAGGAGGCCTGTTTCAGGGAGAAGTTGCTCTTGTTTAAATGATCTCAGAAAACCACTGCTTTTATGCTGCAAAATGTGTAAAACAGTGTAAACGCTGTATGTGCCCGGGTAACGCAGGTTTCTGAAGGTTTTCAGTGACCAGGGTGAGGTGGAGGTGATGCTGCAGGGCGAGTGGGGTGAGCTACACGTTTGCTAGGTGAGGTTTTGACCATGGAGCACAGAACTGGTGGCTGTATAAATATGGAACGAATATGGTAGCAGAGAAGGGAACGTAGCGTATTTTAGTCTGTGGGGACAAAAAGGAAAGCCTGGCAGCTGCGTTTGCATCGTTTGAGCTACTTCTGACAAGAGATGAGATCTGTTTGCACCAAAGCTGCTCTTTTATCTTTCCCGTGGGTAGGAAGAATCGTTCAGCAGATTCTGTTTCTCTCTTTTTTTCATGTGAAAGTGGCAAACCAAGTCTCCAGAGAACTTGTACAACCATTTCTTAATTCATCATATTTCCTATTATGTGTCTGTGAAAAGCAAATCCTCCATCTCTCACCACAGGGCCTTGCAAAGCCCAGGCAAAGATAAGGGCAATGCCTCAGTGGGGGGGTTCATTTCCAGACAACAGCAGAAGCATCAGAATGGTTTGGGATGCATAATTAATGGCTTGTGTGTCTTGGGAATTCCTTGCACATGATTGATGGTGCTGGGGCTGTACGTGGAAGTATGCATGTATATTATCTGTGTTTATCCAGGCTGATATCCACAGGAATTTTAGTAGGTCAGAGACCTCCAGAGCACATAGCTGCTTTACTCCTGGGCAGAGGCCTGATAGTTCTCTGTGCACGCTTGTTAGGACAATGCTGTGAAACTCAATTGGAAGTGGGTGCTGAAGTAATTAGAAGTAGTAGATAGTGTGTAAAGTTACAGAAATTAGCAGTAATGTATTGTTGATTGTATTTGTTTTCCTCCCTCTCTTCAGGTATTTCCCAGCCAAGATCCACTGGACAGAGCTGATTTCAACGCTGTGGAGTATATTAATACTCTCTTTCCCACTGAGCAAGTAAGTAGTGCTTGCAGTACAGCCCTCTCAGTGCAAGGAGTAACCTGATAGTAAGTGACTGAAGGCGTGTTTAAACTTGTACCCAAGCCTTTTCTTTTAAACAGTAGCACAGGTAGTAAGACTATAACAATAATCACTTCTTAAATTCGCATCTCATGAGGTTCATTGTCATTATGTAGTTTCTTTCACCCAAAGTGCTTGCTGCAGTAAAAGTCCTGCTTTGATCTGTAGAAATAAATTAGTTTTCTACATAGAAGTTTCTCTTGCAGTACATTTCATAACTTGCTGTCTATTAATCATTAGTAAATCCTCAGGGGTTTCAGCCAAATAAGGCAGGTACTGCCTGTGAAATGTCACTAGAGAGTCATCCATGTTTGAAACCTATTGTTTCTTTTTGAGATTGCCGTGGGCTCATATCTGTACTTTGTCTTCCCTAAATCATCCCCAGGGGCAGTTTTGGACCAAGCTATTGCGAAAAGGAGGTGTTTCTGCAGCTGAAGATTGGGTTGTGAGGCAGTTCCAACACTTACTGTGTTTAAGATCCTCTGCAGTACTGGCTTTTTTGGCTTTCGGCCGTTTCTAGTTAGTTTTCTGGTGGTGCTGGCTTGGCTTTTTCCCCTTTGCCAGTAGTGGAGAGCTATTTCCCCTGCAGTACCCCCACTACAGCTCCAGCAGCAGCCAGGCCTCCTCTACCCCATGTGCTGGGTGTCTGGGCTCTGCAGGAGGGTCTCTGCCCAGGGAAGGCGAAGGCTCTGTCCCCATCGCCCACTGGAGGTCACTGTCACCACGGCGTTTCAGGAGCAGTTCTGCTGACAAGGCAGGGCTCAGGGCACCCTGCTTGCTCAGGGCTGGGTGGGAAGCGGGGAGCCTCTGGGACCTGCAGGGCTGCACCCTGGCCTGCCCTGCCCTGTCTTTTGCTGCTCTTCATGGTGTGACCTGAGGAGCAGCTAAGTTACCATGTGTCTCAGTTCCTCCATCTGTAAAACAAAGTCATTGCTCTCCTCTTTGTAAAGTGCCGCGTGTGAGGAAGTGTTAGGTACCACAGCTGATGTGTATCGCGGTAATAGGTTCCCCATTTCACTTCTCTTTGGTTTTTTTTCATGTTGTAGTCTTTGGCAAACATCGATGAAGTTGTGAACAAAATCAGATTGAAAATAAGGTAAATGTTCCTCCATTTCATTGCGTCTCAGGTGGTGAGTAGTCTGGTTATCACCGAGGCTTCATAAATACAGCCTTTGTACTATGGCTGATAGGAATTAATTTGCTTAAAATGCATGAATAGGGTCGGTCTCAAGTCCGATAGTGGGACAGAGACAAAAACGACTCCCTGTAATTATAATTCTTTTTTATCCTTTGCCCCTATTGTATAATACATGCCTTTCAGGTTATTTTAGCTGATGGCTTGCAAAGTAGAGCTTTGAAAAAATAAACTAAGGATCAACAAGTACCAAATTTTAGTACAGTCTAAAGGCTAAGAGAACAAACTACCCAGAAGATTTGGTTGCTGAAAATTTATTCTCTTTGTGAGGTCAAAATAGCAATTGTAAAACCTTTCATTTTGTACTTTTTAAATTGTCGTTATTGGTACTAAAAATACAGAATAAATATAAGTGTGCAGAAAATACTTACATTTTCTGTGTAGTTTGGCATTACCAACCTGAAATGATTGAGACAGCACTTGAATATGTGGAAAGTGGAAATTAAAACGGACAAGGGAAAACTGACAATATTGCTTAAGGGAAGAGAAATTCAAGAAGCCCTGAATAAATTAGGAAATGGATTTTTATTTTTGCAACAGGAGTTTTAAATTATGTAAGATAGTGATGTCCTGGGGGGGTTGTGAGTTTAGCATTGATAGCACCAGCTTTTTTATTTTAAATCTGTTCTGTAGCTCTCAAGGTTCCCACAATTGTTTGGATCAGGCACGTAGAGAATGAGTTTGACATTATAGATTCTTTTTTCCAGGAGGTTGGATGACAACATTCGAACAGTAGTGAGAGGACAGACCAATGTGGGACAGGATGGCAGGCAGGTACGTGCACCTGATCTCCGGTAATGCCAAGGGTTCTCATCTTGCGATGCTAAATTGAGGAATGGCTCTGGCAGGCAGAAACCTGCTCTCATTGTTAGGGAGATGTTTCTGCTGTCTCTTACACTAATGACTTTGTGAGCTGCTCACTGAACAGCTGTTCTAGCCTGCTTTCTGATCACCCTCCAAAGGGAAGTGAAGGAGAGATTGATTTAAAAATCAAAAGTAAAACCAGGAGGCTTGCTGTTGTGCCACTCTGAAGCTAATGATAAAATGGACAGGATTAACTAGGTACAAGCACATTTGCTGCTGAGTAAGGATCAATAAAAGGCTATTTAGCCTTTTAACTAGGTTGTTTGCTGAAGTATCCTGAGTTGCTAGTGACTAAGCCTGATGACTGATTGCCAGTTCATCTTGCATGTCTTATTCAGCTATCAGGTTTTCACTTGTCTTTTGCTTGACAGATGTGTTTGCTTGGAGTGCGGTATTGGAGAGCACGGCCATGGCTGCAGTGTTTGTGAACACTGAGCTTGGTCCATGTGTTATCTGATTTTGAGGTATCACCCAGTGCTGCTGTATTTCCTGTGTCTGTTCTGGTTTAGACCAGGAACATTAACGTCTTGAATCGTCAATCATGCTGCTTTTCTCGTTGTCAACATTGACTCATCTTTTTAATACCAAATTTAAGACTAGGTTGCTGGGATGAGATAGTCATTCCCTCACTAGCATGGCTGGCTGTATTTTCCACTTCTTGCTGCAGTAGCCATTGGTGTGTATTTCTAATCCTACCTCTGCCACAGACTCCGTGGCCCTGAGTGAATTATTTAACTTCTCTATGCCTTCGTACTGCTTTAAAAAAAAAAGTGAGATGCTTACCTCTCCTAGCAGAACGAGTTTAGTGTTTGCATGGTTCCCTGAGTACTGCTGTTAAACTGGGGATGTGCTTGGGATGTGGCATACCTAGGAGTGGTGCTGCCTGTAATCACTGTGCAGGGATGAGATAAGAAATAAGTGGGGAGGCAATTACAGAAATTGAGGACGGAGCAGAAACTAGTGCAGTACTTGGAGAGTTTGGGTGTGATTGGAAAGCTGGTGCTGTTGTAGCCTTTTGAGCCCCTTTGGGGTGACAAATTCAGAGAAGACCGCAAAAAAGCGGGATCAAGAAGAGCTGTGGCTGAGAATTGCCCAAAGCGCCTCAGGACTTGCAGGTCCAAAGGATGAACGCAGTGAGAGATGAACAAAAGCAGTGCTGCGGTCAGCTGTGCTTGCAGGATAACAAAGTGCCTCTCTGCTATGGAGATTCAGCGAGCTTTGTTTAGAGCTTTGCCTTATGTCTGTGCTTTCTCACTCTTTAATCCCTTTGAAGTTTTCCAAAGCATATACAGACAGACTTGGACAGTATCCTGCTCTGAAGTACTGGGGAGGCAGATCTGTCTGTGCAGCCCTTCATTTAGTTTGGTTGCGAAGGAACCAATTAAATTTCTGTCCAAGTAAAAACCTTCAAACATGCACGTGTATGTGGCGTGTCTGTGCAGGGCATCTTTCAAGTGGGTTGGAGCTGCAGTTAATCACAAATATTCCTGTATTTAGCTGTGAATTTTCCCATTTTCCATCACGTTGCTGCTTTGCAAGGTAGAAGCAGACTTTAAGACAGATGCCAGAGCTTGCAGTTGCATGAACTGCATGGGCTAAGGCCAGACAGTCTCCCAGAAGCGTAACAGTTGTTTCTTACTTTAAGAGATCCTAACAAATACTGAAACCATTCAGTTATTGAAAGTGTTAGTTCTCTGGTAAGAGAAATTGTTTGAATCTGAAATGCTGTGAGCTTTTTCTTTTTGTGTTTCTAATCCAAGTCCACCATTTCACGCTTGTAAGTGCATTTCAGATGTGAATTGCTGGAACAAGACTGTTAAGAGTGGCAGGACTTGGCTGGGCCTCGAAGTTTAAAGCTGTAAAGGAGCGTCAGCAAGCTCAGGCCTTGCATGTCAGCTGGTCGGAGGGATCCGCAGTGGAAGAGGTCATCTTACAGTGCTGGGGAATGCTTGAATTACATTTCAGTTTGAGAAGGAATTTTATATTTGTCTCCCCAGAACGAGACAGAGGAAACCTAGAAGAAACGTTTGCTGTTCCTGTCATTCCCTGCACTACTTTCTCCAAGTAGTTTATCGTGTGTGCTAGCTGGGGGAGCGAGGCAGTCTTTTTCACATGACCACCCTGTTGATACCCGACTGCGGGGGCGAAAACCTTTCTTTTTGGCTTCAGCTGCTTGTTCTGTGCTGAAGAGTGCCTTTGTTTTACCAGCATGTTCTCAGTGGGATCAAGGACACTTAGAAATGTTAAGTTTTTATAGAGCAAGAGGCCTGGCTTCTCGCACTTGGAGAGGAAGGGTTTCGTTTTCCGATGTACGGTAAGAAATTGTTTTGAAACAACTGAAAGCAAAGTGCCTTTAAGACAAGTCAGTGCTCTGCTACAAAGAGAGTCAGGGCTACTGAAAGGGTTTTTTTTCCTTATTTACCTATTCTAGTGGTAGTTTGTAGTTTGGTCCCACAATGAAATTAGTTTCTTTCTTCTACTGACCTTCTATTCTTATTAAATTTGTAGGAAATTTGTATCCTCAAGACCAATATTTCCCTGCAAAATCTGATTGAAGCATACACATGGATGCACAGTATCATCCTGTGAAGCCCAGGCTGAAGATCGTTATTGCATTTTATCATATTAACCACAACTGCATACCACCTTTGATTAATAAAGAAACAGTTGGCAACCAGCTTTTGCAAAAGCCTAAAACCAGCCACAGCAAAAAGTTTAATCTTCAGATACCTTTTCCCATTTATAACTCTTTCTTACCATATGAGATGCCTATAGCCTGTAGTATGCAGTACTTGCAGCAGACTAGCTTTTGAAAAAGCCATTCCTGTCTTTTGATGTATTTCCATCCCTTGACACGCTGAGAAGAACGATGCAATCCATCGTGTCCTTGAAAGCGCATGCTGTAAATAAAAATGCATATGAACTCTGATGTTGCAGCTGCTTGGATTTCAGTGGGAGCTCAGGATCTTGTGTATTTATTGCAACATTGGACCTGGAAGGTGTTTTGCAAAAGCCTCTTTTCTTCAGTCGCATTCTCTCCGAACAATTCACGATCCAAACTCTAATCAGCATTTGCCAGAATCGCCTGACTGCATGGTATCGGAGCTAGAGGAGCCATTCTTGTCTGGAGAGTAAATAATAGTTTTCATAAACATCCTTTCAATCTCTGACTTCCTTCCAAAGGAAACATAAACTTCAGATGCAGTGGTAGAAGAAAAAAAAAGTTCTTGTTTAAGTCAAAGCAAGCCGGGAGGGGTTTCCCTGCTGAGCTCCTGCTCTCAGTCGTCCGTGTTAACTGTGCCCTGCCTGCCTCGGGTTTGCGTGGGGAGGCAGAGCCACGCACACGAGTGGTTGCCATCCCTGCTGTCCTTGCAGGTGAGGGAGCACCGTGTGCCGTGGGTGCAGAAGCTGATTCAGGAAGCTTGTCTTTGGCTTTTCCATCTCCTGTCATCCTTAACTGCCAAACATGGGGTTTGGAATCTTGTGTAGGCCATGGGTTCAAGTGCTGCCCAAATCACTGCGGCCTGGGACCTGCCATCAGCTTATCTAATCTCTGTTTTTGGTAGCGTGTTTGGAGACCAGTGATAGCAGGCAGGTTCCTAGAAGACAAACCAAGGGTGTTTAGCCTTTAACAGCTTGCTTTCTCTTTGGGGAGGGGGTAATTTACCAGCTTTGCCTCTCGTGTGGAGGAGCAGTGTTTTACTGAGCCTTGTTGAGAGCTGCACCTTTGCAGCTGTCCAGGAGAGGGGAGCCCAGCCTTGGTTTTGAGACCAGGGTAAGGCTTTACTGATCATTGATGATGAGGGAGTGCTGCCAGCGGAGACATGTCTGAATAGTGCTCCATGTTATTCTCCCAGTTAGAGCAATCTAAATCCCAGTCAGGCCCAGTGGGGAGTATGCAGCTATGGGAATGTGCTCTCCATGCTCCTTAAGGAAAAGGAGACCTTAGGGATATCAAGTTCAAAATCCTAATTGCAGATCCAGCAATTAGGACTCCCCATGATTGAGTCTCCTGTCCCATCTGGCTAGTAATGTGGCAGTGGTAATGATGGGGATAACACTTCTGTGTGCCACCTGGGTGCTGAGATGATTGAGCAGGTCTTCGAGGTGAATTGTAGGTATGAGAAGGATGTAAGAGTAGCTTTTTATAGTCAGCCTTTAACTTTTAAACTGTTTCCCAAATAGTCTTGATCACATGCACATGTTCATATAAAATAGTATTTAGGTGTCTGAAAAAGCAGATTCTAAATCTAAAAATAAAGTCGATCAAATAGATGTGGCCCCAAAAGAGTTATTTAAGCAGCTCTAAAGACAGGAATGCTGCCTTCTCCACAAAGTGTAACGTTTCCCAGTTCAAAGCATCTGCCTTTTTGAAATTTTGCCCTAGAATTTCCTCCAAATGCAAAAGCCTTAAAATAGTCTGGCTCATTTGGCTTCCCCTTCCTGGTGCAATATTTCAGTAAAATCTGTAGACAATACCATGAACTTCAGAAATTATCTCACTAATGATCCTTTTATGGGAGGAAACAACAGTCGTGGGTGGAACATTCCTCTGCAGGGCGTAACAAAATTTTCCTTGGGAGTCCCAGACTTGGGCTATTTTGGATGCTTTGGGAGAGGCTGGGAATGCAGGAGCTGCTGCGGTTCAGTTGTAACAATACGCAGTTCAAGCTGTGCCTGCAGTTTCTGGGGAGCCAGTGCTATCTGATTTTTCCTCTGTAAGGTTTTTCTCAGAGCTGCTGCTGAACTGGAGTCTGGGCTGACCTTGCTAAGAGCTGCCGTCCAGTTGTGGCATAATTTCCTCTCTGCCCTAGGGTGTAGTATAAAAAGTTCCCATAGATTTTTCCACTGAGCGTTTAACGCACTCCGTACGTTTTTATTTGTCACTCTTTAGTTGTGTTTATTGCTAAACCTTCTGCATGGACTGGCTGTAATTTTTTTGACAGTTGCTGACATGCCTTTACTGGTTGTTTGGCTGAAGCTGCTTCACCTATCAGGCTTTTGTCCTTGTAATAAAGTAGCCTCTGTGTTTGCAGTCTAGTTTAACCCTTGACAGTATCTGTGCAACCAGGATGTGGGTGCTCAGATCAGTAAAAGTGAGGCAGCTTCATACAAAATCTATTTCCAAAGGAATCAAGAATTCAAGAGGAATCCCAAGATTTGTGGCTTTATAGTTTGAATCTAAAAAAAAAAAAAAAAATTTTTCTGTTATCTCTGGTCCATCTTTCCCTTCCTGCCTTGTGCGCACACATGCATAAAGTAAATGAAATTGAATGAGTAAAGACTGTGTTTTAAAGAAAAGATTGGTTTATTGCTTAGTATCTCCTACTATATTAGAGTCTGGCTCAATTAGTGCTAGAACAAAGTTAAGTGGTAACAAGAAGAGAAAAGGGATGTTTTCTGGGCTGGGAAAAGCCTTGCATGTTTCTCATGGCTGAAGATACTGGTTGATAACTTGGATTGCTTTGGTTGGCTCTTGCTTCTTTGCTCCGTGAGAACAGCATATATATTTTTTTCATAACTACAGCAGTGCAAGAAAAGAGATGGCAGCTTCTGTGGTTAAAGAATACAAATGTATTCTTGCTGCCCAGCCTGAACCCAGCACAGCAGTCGGCAGTTCACTTAGCCATCCCATCCTTTGGTAACCAGTGCTGTCCTTTCTCGTTGCATGTAAAAATAAACATCTCTGCTCTGCAGCTGTGGGGAGGCTCCGGCCGCGGGCCCTGCCCTGTGTGTGTGCTGCAGTGTCTGGCAGTGTTTAGGCCTGTGGAAGGAGGAGGATACGTCTGGCATAGAAAAATAAATGCCCACAGGTTATTGGGTTTGACAAGGTCATAGATGGAAGTATGTGAAATACTTCCCCCCCCCCCCTTAAATAGAGATCAGGAAACACTTCACAGAATCAATATAGAGAGGAAGAAAAAGATGAAGATGGACAGTGAGCAGAAGAAGAGAGTGATGCAGGTGCTGCATGTGGCAGAGAGCAGCGGGGAGTATGGTACTCCCCTGCTGATGGGTCACCCCGGCTACCCGAGTGCCCGTTTAGCTAGCGGTGTCCTGAGCTACAGGGCAGCTGGTGGACGGTGTCACTGGAGTCAGCGGCTTGTCCTCTCCTCAGCTTTGTGAGTGCTGGGTTACAGGCAGCGTCAGCCTGGCAGGCAGGGAGGTGATTTTGTGCACTGTTTGCATAAACATGCTTCATAAGCAGCATTGTGGCTTCAGCCTCTCTTCTTACCTGTTTGCGTGGAGGTGGCTTTTTTGACTGCAGGTTGTGTTTCACGCTAAACTAAGGTAGTCGGTGCTTTCAGATCTCTTACTGTAGGCACTTTCATTTCATTTTGTTATTTATGTGAATATATGCTCACTTCCAGACATAGAATTGTGTGCTTCTTCCTTGGCTGCAGTGTCCAGGTTCGGCTCACGTGGTTGGTGTTGTGTGCCTCTGCTGCTGGGACAGCATTGACTGCCTTTGCCTGAGCCTTAAGAGCAGACGAGGAAAATCACCCTAAGCTCTTAGTAACTAATTAAGCCTAAGTCTATTAAATATTTGGGGGCTTTTTTGTGTCACAGTCCCTGATGTTGTAGGCACCATCTTTCAATTATATTCATTCTCTACTGCATGGCTAAGCTTTATCTCCTGTTTTTTTGATGAAGGGGTCATTATTCTGAAATATGAACAGACTGGTGTTAGATTTCAATACATTTTAAGATGGCGAATGGATGAGGGTTAAATATTGTGTCTTGAGTTGTGTAATTTTATATATGTAAAAAAAAAAAGGTCATGCCACAGATTCTGTAAGACTCCAGTCAAGTGATTAAAGTCCCATAATATTCTTTTGTAACCAATGAATAATAAACAGAAGTTGAGCTGCCAAAATAAATCAAAAGTGAGTTTCATTTAGAGTCATTTCCCTAGTGAATTATGACAGTTGGACAACGTCCTTCCCATCCAAGAGACACAGTGAGCTTTTTCTAGCCTAGAACATGTTTATTGAAAAGGGTTTCAGGTGAATGGCATGCCAAGAAGAAATAGTGCTGTTTCTTATCCTTCTGGCTACTGGCCATGAAAACTGGCATCTGCAACTGTATGAAGAGGTCAGGCATAACTTTGGCCATCTGCTGCAAAGTCTGGCTCAAAGCAGAAGCAAGTCCGAGCTCGACCTTGCCTTGTGTTTCTCTATAGAAGGACGGTGGATGCACCCTGTCGCTGTCCTGCAGCCCGAGGCTGGAAACCAGGTCACATTTTGTGCTGGCAAAAGGCACGCTTTCTTGCTGGTGGCATCGAAGGCAGTGCAAGTTGCAAAATAAGACCGGGCTGTTCCACAGCCAGTGTTGTTTGGTTTTTGTGCCAGCAAAGCGAGAAGCCCAGCTTGAAAATAGAAATCCTGACAACAGGCAGGAGATTTTGTCTTGCTGTGGATCTCATTTTTTTCCTTCCTTCTTTTTTCTGTTGTGTCACATTTTTGGTGTGTAGTAATGTTTATTCCAGCTGTGTTGCTTCCGTGCTTATGGCAGGTGAACTGTCAGCATTTCCACTTACCATGAACCCTACAGGTAGGGATTTCTATGATTGTCCATTCCTCCCACCTATATTTTGCCTCTAAGGTCTCAACCTGAACATGAATTCATCTTGCAAAACCTGATGCAACTCGAGTGGTTGCTAAACTTGCCCCCACGTAAATCAAGCGTGGCTCTGATACTGCAAATATGACCGAAACGCCGCCTGCAGTATGCAAACTTGTCAGCAGACAAATCGACTGGAATCCCTCGGTCATTTACAGACTTCCTAGGCAAATTTAGTGTGCAGCACTCCCGGTCAACAGAAACGGGTGGCTTGGTGCTGGAGCGGAGGGTGAGCGAAGGAGCGGGTGTGCGTCACTGCGTCCAGCAGGCAAGGGCAGTCGGTTATTCGGTGCTGGAGGAGAGGCCCTGCAAGAGGAGTTGTGTCATGGGCACAGGGGGGTGCAGTAAACAGCTGCAATCAGGGTGTAAACAGAAATGACCCACAGCTTTGCTATTCTGAAATAAAGAAGAGTGATAAGGGAAATCGTAAGTGTCTGCACAGGAGAATTTTTCCTGCGTGATAATAGTGTTTGACGTGTCGAGCAGGGCTGGGCATGGGGGAAGGCTGTGGCCATTCACCTGCCAACGTAGAGCCGCGTGATTGAAGCTGTACTAACCCACGGTGAGCTCTGAGCATGATGAAGCTAAAGGCTTTGCTAGAGGGTTGTGCAGCTCACACAGTTAACGTTTAAATGGCCACGCCACTCTGGTGCAAATTAGTTGCATGACTGTAAAACTTCTGTAAAATTACTCATTGGAGCAAAACCACTAAAACCACTGTCACTTACAGCACATCGCCACGGTGATTTCTTCATGGTGCAGGCACCGGTGTGGAGGGCTGGGCCACGCAATAAAAAATGACAGCTCAGAAGGGTGTTGGACTAGCACAGGAGTGCAGTTTGGGAGTTAAGCTGCAAGGTTACAACCAGCAAACCTGGAAGTTGCCTCTCGCTTCACCCTCTGTGTCTGTCAGTGTTTGTGCAGCTATTCAGAATGTGGGGTTTGATTTCTGAGCGTGATTTGGGGGGTTAAGTGAAGGGGCAATAGTAGCAATTTTAAGCTTGGGGCAGTGTTGGATATAATCTGCTTTGTTGATTTCAAGTGTCCTGTGCAGCCTTAGTGGTTAGGACTGAAGCTGATGACAGAAAACTCTATTCTTTAGTGACAATTGTAGTAGTTATGTAGTATTTGATGAACTCCTAGGGTAGAAATCTGCTGAAATCAAAACCAAGTGTGATGAGCCCTTCAGGTTTGTCTGCTCGGGGAAATTAGCTGGCACAGCTGCGGTGCAATGTCGCCCTGCTCTGACAGACAAGCCCTCAGCTTCAGCTGCAGTGGTTTATCCCTGGCTATAAAACTTAAAGGGTTTTCTCTAAAATGAAATCAGACTGAGAATCAAAGTATGTTTCCACCCTTTCTCGATCTGGAGGGACTCATTTATATGAGGTTTTAGCGGCAGAAATTGTTAGGCTGGTCACAGTGTGCAAGGGTTTCTTTGAAGTCTCTGCAGCTAAGACTCCTTGGAGAATTGGGGATGGGAACTTATTTTTAGTCATGGTCTAGATTTTCATTGATCTGGGCTGTAAGTGTGGCAGCAAATGAAAGAAGCATTAATGCTCTGTATTCAAGAGTGGGGACCGATCCAGGAGCATTAAATTCTCAGCATCCTGACCACAGCCCAATTTGTAACATTAAAAACACATTTGGATGCTGTGAATTTGGCAGATGTGTCAAGTGTCTATAAAATACTTAGTAGAGGGCAGCTTTCTGATGTCAGTATTAATGTCCAATTGAATACATATTGGCTAGAATCAAATAAAACTAGCACGTTTCTAGCACAACACCAGTGACCATATGGAAACTATCGAGGTATTTTAACCATTCCTGGGGACAGAAGAGTGTTAATTCAGTTAGTCCCCAAGCTCAGGGTTTCCCAAGCAAGTAAACTTCCTCTGAAAATTTGTTTTTTCCCCAGTTAAGCATCATTTTATAGTAACACACGGACCTCTCAATTCCTGTTTGCATATTTCCTAGTACTTCAGTATTTGCTAGCACAAGATTCCTGATAGGATGAATAAAGAGGTATTTAGAAATCAACACACCTGCTAATGAGACACCGCTGCCTGATGGGAGCAATGTGACAGGTCCGTACCTAGGCTGGGAGGAGAAGGAGGAGGCTCTGTCCATCTGCAGCAGCTGTGGGGATTTGGAGAGACTGCCTGTAATTCACTGAATTGGTTTTTTGGCGTGAGTATTGTTGCTAGTGGTGTTTTTGTGTGTGTTAATGTCAGTCTGGTACTGTAAGTCGCTGGTACGTAACCTTTTAAAGGATGCATCACTTCAAAATCTAATGAATTAGATGTGGTCTTGTCCCACCTCTCACTTGGTTTATTTTCTTTCCTCCTTTTGCTGCTTGGAAGATCTCGTGTAAAAAGGTGACACAAGTGATGTTGTGCAGGCTGACCTTAGAAGTGGCTTGGGATAATGCCAAGTAAAGCTATTTTTTAGGCAGTCTTTTTCTTAGTGATTCATGGTTTAACTCTGCTCCCCTTTGTTTTATACTGGTGTGTTTGGACTCTTTTCCTGTTGCATCTCAAGGTGAAGAAGGTTGAAGAGCTGTAGCTGATTCATGTAAACCAGTTACGCTGCAGTAAGAGTGATTCCTATTCTCTTGATAGTGTTTTGGATTTAGAATTTCTGTCCAAAATAAACCCGCTATTAATAAAACAACAAAAGCAGTAAGAAAATGCTTTTAAAATTCATGATTCGCTGTCTTAACGGGAGCAGGGTGTGAAGGGAAATGCATTCTCTCCAATATACAGTGTAGCCTTTAACATGGCTGCAGTTTCCTCTCCCCTCTTTTACAGGTGAAAGAATAATCATTACATACATTAATAAACTTCTATATTACAGCTTGAACAATTAGACCGACTTTTATGCCCTAGATGGCAGTTTCTTATCCCTTAATAATGAACACCAGTTATCAAATATGAGGTGTTTTCTTAAAATTGATGTTTGTATTTCATTGGTTTTGCTCTTTGCTTTACTCTGTCTTTAGAGTGACCAGGAAGGTGGTGTTTTTCCATTATTAGTTTTATTTATTTCCTTCCTCTACCTGTGATATTTTACTTTCAGATGCTGCAGCTGGAATGTTACAGCCAAAAAGGTTTCATGGGTTTCTTTAAGAACCATAAGAAAGTTTAACTGTAGGCTTTGTGCAAGAAGTAACACCTTTAATTGGGTTCTGAACTTCCATCAGATCTACCCGACTGTGCCCTCCTGACTTAAAAATACAGATTTTCACACAGTGTTACTTTCAGCAAATCTTACAAATGTTTGAAGAAATGTTTTAATCTCTAAATGTAAATTATATAAAAACCAAGCACGTTGACGAATTAGTGTGTTCTGGCTCAAATAAGGAATATGCAGCTCTTTTTTAGGAGAGTAGCAGAAGATTTATGTCTTAATGGCTAAGAAATATTTGGAAGCAAGTTTTAAGAAATGAAATGAGTGTTTACGAGCAATTCTGGTTTACTCAGGTCTGTTAAGTTTGTTGTTGAGATCTCTGTGTGTGTTTTCTTTATTTTTAACAGTTATGGAAACATAGCCCCTTCTCTAAGAGATGCGATACAGGACTTGAACAGAATGGCAGCTGCTGTTCGGTCTCTGCCCCGCATCCCAGCCATGTTATTTTTCACAGCAGCAGGAGACCACAGTTCTTTAATTCATCAGACGGGGGTAGAGCACACGTTGTCTCATTTGTGTTTTTCCAGAGTCTGTACAGAGGTAAAAGCTACAAGTGTCAGGACCAGGTGATGACACGAGTTCACCTTATTTTTGGCAGTTTTAAGTGTATGGGAACAAAATGCCATTGTACTTTGGTTGGTGTTCCAGGGGCAGTTTTTAGGTGGGGAGTTTGCCCGCTGCTGCCTCTGCTGGTTTCCACCGAGCGCAGAGCAGTGAGCAGCAGGAACATGTTCTTCAGGTGTAAACCAGTTTCCTGTAAATAGTCTCTGCGGTTTTTGTCACAATATTATTAAATAGCACCATGACCTGTTAGAGAAATAGATTAAGTGTGGTTTCTTAACAGTGAGCAATGAGCAAAAGAGAAACTGCTGTTACATGGGCAGCTAGAAATCCTCTTTGGGGCCTGGTTTGGGCCATTATCTGAGGATAAATTATGGGCAGTAACTTTGGAAAAGGTCCCTATATTCAAGTAGAAGATATTCTGTCTCATGAGGCAAACGGTTAAGATGGTTTTCCCTTTGTGGATAGGGATTTTAATGTAAAACCTGTAAGACCTGAGATGGAAATCCTCACTCACGGTATTGTTTACTCTGAACTTGGTTGCTGAAGGCTGTCAAGAACAAATGGCTTTGAGCTGCATATTGGTGCTTAAAATAGCAGCTCAGATTCTCTCTTCCTTGGAGAGCAGGTTAGAGATGCCACCCCGAGTGAAAGGATTGTGGTGGATGGCTGCAAGTCTTTGAGTTCACCTTGGCAGTCATGCGAAGGAGAGCTGCTGTGGCTATTGTCTGAGCCTGCATCTGAAAAACTAGCCCTAGGAGAGGGGAATGGGATCAGAGATGTGTCTAAGAAGCATACGGCTAGCTGGGAATTTGGGATGGTCCTGCTGCGTATCTGCATTGCTCTGTTGTGCTGCATGATGCATGCACCTCCCCAGCCTCCTTACAGCTGATCATAGAATCATAGAAGGGTTTGGGTTGGAAGAGACCTCAAAGACCATCTAGTTCCAACCCCCCTGCCGTGGGCAGGGACGCCTTCCACCAGACCAGGTTGCTCAAAGCCCCATCCAGCCTGGCCTTGAACACTTCCAGGGATGGGGCATCCACAGCTTCTCTGGGCAACCTGTTCCACCCTCAGAGTGAAGAATTTCTTCCTTTATCTAATCTAAATCTACCCTCTTTCAGTTTAAAGCCATTACCCCTTGTCCTATCACTACATGCCCTTGTAAAAAGGCTCTCTCCAGCTTTCCTGTAGGCCCCTTCAGGTACTGGCAGGCTGCTATAAGGTCTCCCTGGAGCTTTCTCTTCCCCAGGCTGAACAACCCCAACTCTTTCAGCCTGCCTTCGTAGGAGAGGTGCTCCAGCCCCCTGATCATCTTTGTGGCACCTCCTCTGGACCCGCTCCAACAGGTCCATGTCCTTCTTATGTTGGGGGCCCCACAGCTGAATGCAGTGCTCCAGGGGGGGTCTCACAAGAGCAGAGTAGAGGGGGAGAATCACCTCCCTTGACCTGCTGGTCACGCTTCTTTTGATGCAGCCCAGGATACGGTTGGCCTTCTGGGCTGCGACCGCACCTTGCCAGTTCATGTTGCGCTTCTCATCAACCAACACCCCCAAGTCCTTCTCCTCAGGGCTGCTCTCAATCCATTCTCTGCCCAGACTGTATTTGTGCTTGGGATTGCCCTGACCCCTGTGCAGGACCTTGCACTTGGCCTTGTTGAACTTCATGAGGTTCACATGGGCCCACCTCTCAAGCCTGTCACGGTCCCTCTGGATGGCATCTCTTCCCTCCAGCGTGTCAACCGCATCACACAGCGTGGTGTCGTCGGCAGACTTGCTGAGGGTGCACTCGATCCCACTGTCCACGTTGCTGACAAAGATGTTAAACAGTGCTGGTCCCAATACCGACCCCTGAGGAACACCACTCGTCACTGAGCTCCACTTGGACATGGAGCCGTTGACCACAACTCTTTGAGTGGGACCATCCAGCCAATTCCTTATCCACTGAGCAGTCCATCCGTCAAATCCACGTGTCTCCAATTTAGAGACAAGGATGGCCTGTGGGACAGTGTCAAATGCTTTGCATGAGTCCAGGTAGATGACGTCAGTTGCTCTTCCCTTATCCACCAACACCGTAACCCCATCATAGAAGGCCACCAAATTTGTCAGGCATGATTTGCCCTTAGTGAAGCCACGTTGGCTGTCACCAATCACCTCCTTATTTTCCATGTGCCTTAGCCTAGTTTCCAGGAGGATCTGCTCCGTGATCTTGCCAGGCACAGAGGTGAGACTGACTGGCCTGTAGTTCTCCGGGTCTTTCTTTTTTCCGTTTTTAAAGGGATCCTTCACACTTTGCCTCCCAGTGGTTCTGCATGCATGAGATCCTAAGTTGGTTTGAGATGATCCAAAGATTGAGTAAGTTTTGTGAGATTGCCTCTTGGCTTTGGATATGAAGGAGGATAATATCTCTTTTCGGAGAATCTTTTTGTTGGCTGGCTAAATCCTCATCCCTTCTTCTGGAGAATTCAGCAGCTCTGACTTCCCTAGGCTCATGCAGAGAAATTAGCATTTAACATTAGTGCTGAAGCAAAGGGAAACATAGCAGTTGGCATCTGTGAAGAATTTCAGGTTGACCTTTTTTTTTTTTTTACAGACCTATCCAAATCTCAGAATATGCAGGACACTTGCTGCTTGCTTAATAGCCCACTTGAGTAATGTGCTGCAGCCGTGGTCTGGGACTGAGTACAGACGCTATAGTTAAATATGTTGAAGGGAGCATTCTTTAGTTCTTTGGTTTGCATTTAATCCACACGCCTTCAAATGGAAGAGAAGAGAAAACTTTATTCTAAAAGGTGGCTAGGCTGAAGCCAAATGAGAAGGTAGGAGGTGGTGTTCACTTCTGATATAGTTGTCCCTGCAGCACATTTGTGTGTTCATTTCCCTTAGTGAACATGCTATATGATAGCTGTGTGACACTAATAGATAAAGTGTTAACTTTCACATGATTCACAAGATATTTCAGAGGAGACTTTTTTTCCCCCCTCTGGAAAATGAATTATAAAACGTTTCCAACTTTTATACTTTTATTATAATGCAGTTACGTTCCAGCAAAAGCTCCTGGCAGATAGTTTGCTCATACATTCCCAAATGAAGATGTGTTAAATTTATTTGCTGAAGGAGCTTGTAGCTTGCGCTGTAACCTTGGTCATGGGACTGGATATAAAAACAGAGGGATAGAAGCCCACTTAACAGCGGGAAACAAAGTGGAGCTGGAGCTGGAAATGTTATCAGACTGGGAAGGCAAAACGTGTTGAATTACTTCAGAAGTCAGATTTTGGAATGTGATTTTGGACATGTGGCTTCACTCATTGAATCCACGTGTAGTTCACACTGGTTGTGTGAGGTCAGGATGCACCATGGTTGTATAAAGGGGACCAGGTGCCCCAAGAAGCGTGCAGTAAAATAGCACAAAAATCCAGGCGAGGTCCGTTTCCCGTGCTCGACCCTCTTTACCTGCTGAACCTGTGCCCTCTCTTCTGTGCCTAGAAAGAGCCATTCCCCCTGCAGGTGGGTGGGAGGCTGAGCTGCCCACCCCAAAGGAATCAGCAAAATATGCATCGTGTTTTCCAACAGGGAAATATTCTGCTAATTCAGTGGCGGGTTTAGGCAAGCACTCAGTGTTCTTTATGTAATGTTGCGTATTTTTTATTTAGAATTAATGAGCATAGAGGTTTTGTGGAGGTTTCATTTTCCTGCTCTAAATACGTATTGATCAGGACTAAGTTCTACATATTTTTCCAGGCTTAGTGCGTCGAAATTTATTGCAGTAACCTTAAACCTATTCATAGTTCTTATTACAGCGGTGCTTTCATAGAATATCTCAATCAGATTTTGCCAGAGCATTATTGTAAAATGGATACTGAAACCCTGGTCCACTCAGGTTAAATATCCCAACACGGTACATTGACTTTTGATGTGCTGACAATATTTTCTTTGTAAGAAAACAGCTCCCCTCCACTGCCCCACAGGCGCTGTAGGGAGCAACTGTGTATTTCTTAGAAGGTGAAAACTGAATGCAGGTTTTCTTTCCACTCTGACCGTGTTTCTTTTCCAGGCCCTGGAAGAAGCCCAGAAAGCCATTCAACAGCTCTTTGGTAAAATTAAGGATATTAAAGACAAGGCTGAAAAATCGGAACAAATGGTGAGCAGCAGTTTCTTTCTAGCCTTTGGAAGGGAGGGGGACGCTGACTTGTGCTTCCAGTTCTCGTTAAGAAGGGAACATTTTTGTCTTTGGTCCTGCGGACTGGTTGGTAATTTGCTGTCAAGCATATGTTGAACCTGTACCCTTGTCCTTCTGTTAACGTGGCCGTAGAGCCAATGTGCTTGCAGTCCCCGAGGGAGGAGAGAGCCCTTCTTATCTCCTTAAAATTTTGTTGCTGTGGCTTGATACTTAACCAGACTCTTGTTTTGTCATTCACTAGGTTAAAGAAATCACACGGGATATCAAGCAGCTAGATCACGCCAAGCGTCATCTGACCACCTCCATCACCACCCTCAATCACCTGCACATGCTGGCGGGGGGTGTGGATTCACTGGAGTAAGTATGTGAATTTTTAGTGGTACTTTGACGCCATGGCTGAGTTCTTAAGTTTGGTGCAGTGCTCTGAATAGATGTGTGACAGCTGCTTGTTTTTCTGGAGGGAAGTTTGCTTAATAGGTTGCAGTCTTGATTTTTGCTGGCAGATCCTTTCTGTGCAGCTCTGAGTGACCTGCAACCTATGTTGCTGTATTTAAGGGTTTGCAGCATCGATTGCTTGAATTGCTGTGTTGATCCTTGGTGATAAGGAATGAGTCTGGCTTCATTAAAGAGTAAGACAGTCTGTGCAGTTAGGTATCCTCATTAGGCATGTGCTCTTCAGGGATTTGGGGGGATTTTTATCAGTTTCATGTCTTGAACTGGAATGAGATCGCTTTTTCGGAAAGGTCTACTCTAGTTCTGAGAACGAGTTCAAATAAGCCTTACAGCTTGTACTGTGTATGAAGTGGGGTTAGATGTTTCTAATAATCCTTTGTGGGTTTTTTAATGTGCTTGAGGAACACACAGGCTAGGGAAATCCAGTTTTTTACATATCGCATCTGTGAAGTTGCGAGAGCCAGGCACAGCCTGTTCTTGGGTTGTAGCAAGTTCTGCACAAACACTGGGTTGTTAAGTCTTCAGAATTAAATTTTACTTAGGCTGCTGTCTCCATTGAGTGATCCTAAAGGATGAAATAAAAATAAACAAACTTGATTTTTTTCTGTCAGTTCCCTGTGAAAGTTATTAACAGAAAAGTCAAGGCTAATAGCTTTTCAGCATAATGATTCTCCTCCCTGTGAAGCTTTAACTCACACTTTGTGTGTGATGACGAATGGCTTAACTCAGGTCATTATAGTGAAATAACATTTACTGCCTCCGGACCCATACTGGGAAGCGGATGCATTCAGTAGTTTACGTGTTCTTTGCCAAGTGTTGCTTTTGACATTTACGTTTTTTGAAGCATTGTTAAATGTGTGCCAGATTGGTTTATTTTAGCATCAGTTAAGTGAAATTTTAATGGTGCATTGGAACGTTAATGAAGAGTTGTGTGTATTAGAAAAATAAATGCCAACAGGGACCGGCATGACCCAGTGGGGATGAGGTAACCTGTGGAATTACCACCCAGGATTTTCATCGAACCTACCTTTGTAAATCTTTAATTTCCTCTACAGGGCTATGACCAGGAGGAGACAATACGGGGAGGTTGCTAACCTCCTCCAAGGTGTCGTGAATGTGTTGGAGCACTTCAACAAATACATGGGGATTCCTCAGATTCGCCAGCTTTCTGAAAGGTAAAATGATCAAACCCTGAGCACTTGCATGCCTGCTGGGGAGGAAGGTTAGAAAATGCATTAGGCAGAATCAGTTTCTCAAGGATGTAAAGGCTGGACATGGTCCTTTGAGCTTCTTTCCAGCTAAAACAAACAGATTAAATTAGACATAGTTTGCTCAAATCTTGAGCAGCCTATTCTGTTAAATAGCAGTAATCACTATGGATGTAATTCATGAATGATCTGCGCTTCTCATTGACTGGCTTTTAATTTACCTTATCTGGAGTAATCTCTGGAAGTGCAAATTATTTTATGTGATCTTCATGTGCAGGTGTTTGTGGTGAACCCTGAGGTGATGCTTTCTCCTGCTTTCTTAACCTCAGTGATGCAGTTCAGCAGCCTGGCATGAAGCAGAAATACATGCATTTAACATAGTGATGCTTGTGGCCCCTTTCTGCCCAGACATGTGCCTTAACTGCTGTCGAATTGCTGTCAAACTGCATAGTTGCCCAAGGGTTTAGGCAGGCAGAATTTCTTCTTGTGCATTTGCCAAATTCTGAGCACCTTGAGTTTCTTCTGCCAAAGCCTGCTCCCATTGCCCAGTTCTGCTGATATTTGAGGCTATAGCAAAACTTCCCAAAACTGCATGCAGAACACCTGACTGCTCTAAACATTTACGCTGAGCTTGTATAGTCTTGATCTTCTAACGTGGAGTTACACATTTAAATTTGGTGCGTTCTAGTGCAGCTCCAATAGCAAGTGCCCAGCATTCTCAGCGGTAGCAGGTGAAGGCTCAGTGGTGACTAAGCCACCAGATCTCCTAGCGTCTTGGCTTCGTTTGGGATGTGATGGCTGGGTGTCGAGGGAACAAGGCCCTCCCTGTTCTAGGGGCCATTGCTGTTCCTGGCCAAAACCTACTCTTCCTGCTTTACAGCAGGCTTTTTTTCCTCTTACATCACACACATGATGTTTGCTTAACAGCCTGTAGTAGTGCTGAGCACAGTTCAGAGGTGAAAACAGCCTATTAATGTTAGGGATGAACCTTCTTAATGATACAACCATACCTGATAGCATTTCTTTTCCATGTGAAAATTGCAAATCCATCACCACCATCCTCTTGATGCCTGAGATGACTTTGCTCATTACAGAGGTACTTGAAGGAGCCTTCCAGGCACAGTAATTAATTTTTTGGTGACTCCCTTTGCTAAGACAGCAGCTGGCTGCCTGTGCTGTTTCGTGATGGAAACAGTGTTTGAATGATTTGTTTGTAATATTTTCATGTAAATCTGTTGGACTTTCTTTATGGTATAGATACCTCTTCCAGAAAACCCAGATGGAATCCATGAGACAGAGCAAAAGAAAAATCCACCCTAAATCCAGAGAGAGGGTTGGGGCCTTGTTTTAACAAAGCATTTGACCATAAGCGTTTGCTTAAATGAACATGAACATCAAGGAAATGTAAACATATGTCACTGCTTTTCTGAATTTAGGCTGTTGTCTATTCCAACCTCATGCTCAGAAAGATAGCTTGCTTCATTTTCTTCCAGAGTGGTAATGCCCTGGGGCAGAAGCCTGCTGTCATTGGCCATTTTAAGGCCAAATATAATTTAAGCCTTCGTCCAGAATTCTGGCTGGTTTTCCCTTTCTGATGGATGATTATTTAATACTTTTGTAGTTGCTGATAATTATAGAAAACAATTCATGCTGCTGCTAAAAGGCATAGTGGTTTCGAGTCACGCCAGAGAGACTGGCAAGGACATGGAGGAAAACTTACTTTGTTTTATTCTCCCTTCAAGATAAGGATCTGAAAAGCTCAAGAAAGTCTGTTCCTCCTATTTTTAGAATTGCCTCGGCAGGGTTTTCCTTCCAGTGTTTACACAGGGAGAGTTGCACCATCTGGTAGCGATAGAAGCGGCTGCTTGTGGGGCGAAAGGAGAGCTGCACCCAGGGTGTTGCTGGGATCTCTTTACTGCTTTGACATCCAGGCAGCAAATTACTGCAGGGAGGTCTACGGCACAGTAATATCTGCTCTGGAGTTTGACTACACGTGTACGTATTATGGCCCAATTTGAAGTTGACTTTTCTCTCTCTTTGCTTGGAAATACTTTCGTGATTCATGGAACATCAAAGGAAGTTTGCCTGGCTTCTCGCAGTGCTGTTTTTAGACTGTGAAATTGCTGGGGTTTGGTATCTCATGAATTTGGTTTAATGGTACAAGTCAAGCCTCTTGGATGTTTGTGAAGGCAAGAAATGCTTTAGTAAATGTTGGCACAGACCTGTGACAGTAACTGAAGTCTGTTGTATACAATAAGTCTGTTATATACACTGCTAAAGGAGCGGATTCTGTTGCTTGCTTTATTAAAGAGCCTCCCTCTCTTGGTGTGAATGGAGTGAAGCCAGCTATGAATGGGAAACCACGGGAAGGAAAAGTGCCTGCTCGGTGGTGTTGGATGTGCTCTTTGTCGTGGGGTGTTCGATTTAGGTTCCTGCTCCTAGATGCTGTGAAAACTAATAATGTGTTTGTAATGTTGCTTTCCACCTGTTCTGTCCCTTTGAAAATAACCAAAGAAAATCCCACTGTAAGTATTCATTGGAAACCTGGACTGAACTCTCAATTAGTTGGCTTCTTGTGCTGGTCCTGTTGAGTATTGATGTAAAAATGTCACAACTCACATCCAAACGTAAACAGTTTCCTAATCGTGTTCCTAAAACAACTTCTTATATGGTGCATTGGAAGTTGTTTGTTGTAGTAAATAGGAATATTTTGTTATCTCTCAATCCTCTTCTGTTTTCTCTCTGTGGAGGGAGCGTACAGTTAGTGGTCACAAACCCACCCATGAAAGTGGTCGAGAAAGCCTAGCAGATAGTGGAAAAAAGCCTGGAAAGTATTTAGGAGAAAGATGATTATAAGTTTGTCATAGAAAAACAGGCTAGCTCAGCCTCTTTTTATCTCAGCAAGCTGCCAGGCGTAGTTTAAGATTTCTGGTAGCTTTGGCTAAAGGAATTGCGGTTTCTAGTAATTTAATGTCATTTGAAACATAACAGTAGGTTTTCTTGTTTTTATTTTTTTAAGGGCGGGGGAAACAGAGAATAAAAGCCACTAATAATAAAACAAAAGTCAGAGAAACAAAGATCACTAATACTCGGGTAACCAAAGGTTTTGGCACATGTGAGCAACCCCAGGAAAAGGCGATTCCCTGCTGCGGCGTGCCAGGACGGCTGCTGTGATACACCCCAGCACGCTGCCGGGGGGACTCTAATCAGGGGAAGATATCCTTATCGAACCGACCCGAGAAGAGATCCTTTATCTGTTATCAGGGGTTGCAGAGCCTTAGTGGGTAGTTCTCTTTCTGCAAGTGGTTAAACACACACTCTTATACACGTGCAGAATCGGTCCTTCAGCGGTGAATGCGAGTGAAGCCAGCCATGGGGTCGAGGCTTTTACTGCTGCCGTTCCCATTGCATGAAGATTATTCTGAATTATTGAAAGGCTCACAGCTTTCCATGGGGAGCAATAATCTCTAGTGGCTAAAGCAAGGGCTTTCCTGTGTTCCCTGCCTGAAGCAATCGCTCTGTAAAGAGATGGCATAAAGGTTTTCATGTTTCCGGTTGCATGCTCGTGGAAGAAAATAATTGTGCGTGTCTGTGTGTGTGTGCGTACGTAAAGAGTGATAGTTACTGGGAGGGCAGCGAGGCTCCCTGTCGTTGCTCACACATACCTAAATCTTTGGCTACTTTGATGTCTCTACCCTATCCCTATCTTACAAAATATGAAGGAAAAAAAAGAAGGCTAAAACTCAATTTCTCTGCTTTTGAGAGATTTTTAAGCAGGACAGATTTTTTAAAAAAATATAATTTTAACATCCCAGTTCAGCAAGGCATTCCTGCAAGTTTCTTAATTTAAGGATATGAGAATCCCCGTTAAGACTATCCTTAAGTACTTTCCTGAATCGGAGCCTAGAACAACAAAGCCCGCGGACAAGGCTTTTAAGTGCTTGACAGTGCCTCTTTGAAATGTGTTGAGTCTTTAGGAACCTGGCTGCTGCTGCTTTCAGTGCCTCCACTGTGCTTGCACTGCAGCCGTTGTCAAACGGGAAGGTCCCTGTAGCCGGTCCTAAGGAACGAAGTGCCACCGCTAATGCTTCCAGTTGATACAAACTCATTCATTTCTGTGACTCCTAATACTCTAAAGACTTCTTGTTTCTTGATTACTTAAAAGATAAAATTTTTCAATCCATGTTTAGTGTCTTTTTTTCTCCCCCCCCCCCCTCCTTTTTCTTAAGGATTAAAGGGTTTGGTTCTGTGATGCTTTCTCACATGAATTACTCGTGCTTACTTGTGCAATTTAAGCAGGATTATTATACCTGTAGTTGTGGCTGCTGGGCTGGGTTCCTCCTTAATGCTACAATTTCTTGCTCCTTCTATTTCAACATATTAGTGAATCCCTTTTGTTTCACAGTTATGAAGGTGTTAACTAGGGAATCTATACCTGGAAGAGTAGAGGAGTTTCTAAACATTCCTGTGAAGCAGAGAGCTTAAGTGAGAATTATGTTTGACATTGCAGGCAGGAAGCTTTTCCAGCAAAATCCCCATAAATAGATCCTGGATAAGGCAGGTCATTCATACAGTTAAATCACAGATATAAAGTCAAATTTCAACTGTCACTTTTAAAGGACGAGAATTTTCTGCATTTGGCACCATTAAAGAATCCAGCCTGTTGTCCACCGTTGTCAGGTCATCTTGTAGTGTTTTGCTACTAATGGACCTCAAATGGGAAGATTAAAGCAGCAGATCATTCCGTGATAAGGTGGAGGAATCTTCAACAACAACAAAAAAAAATCCAAAGTCTTCTCCCTACAGTCTGAACAAACATTTTCACAAAAGTAAATGTAGCCACTCTTTCTAACATATCTCAGTGGAAAAATCCACTGCTTTGAATGATCAGTTTAGACCTTAAAGCGTTTCCAGTATAATAAAAAGTGATGGAAGAATTCAAGGGCTGCAGAGGGATATAAGTGCCTAACTGTTTGTTTTGGCTCTTTCTAGTGTGTGTAGGCATTTCCATTTCCCTAGAAGTATCAATTAAGCCGTATTGACTTTTATTTCTGGAAATTGGAAGCTTTATTCTCTCAGCTAAATAAAGAGCAAGATTGTGGTTTGTTCAAAACTTTTTCACTCATTTCATACCTTTGCTCTTAGCTTCTTAAGACATAGAGGATTTATAGCATAAAACCGCAGCCAAGAGTATTCACATGGATGCATTTAAAATAGGTCAGTGCACCTGGAACTGTGAAAGGTTCACGGTGAAGATTGAGACATTGTGAAGCTTTTTATGTGTTAGAAACATAATTGTGTTGAAATGTGATCAGCACACATGAATGTAAAGATAAATTGATCACATTGCCATTAAAGGAACCCTGCCAATTTCTCAGCTGATTAACTGGCCCTTATTAAAAATACTAAATTGCAGCAGGGCAAGAGCATCTAGGACATGTTCTGCTACAGCTCAGGGATCAATGCTGTAGAGCTGGAGTTGTCATCTCGGTGTCATTCAGGGAGCAAATGCTCTCCCAGTTTTGATATACAGGCCTTCTTCACGTGGATGTTTTCCTTTAGCCTGCTTTTTTGTACATTTGTGTAGCTGTTAGTGTTTCAGTCCGCTTTGTAGTAATGTTTGCAGACAACGAAACAAGTAAGTTGTTGTACCACCAACAAAGCCCTTGCTTCCTCTGTCCTCATCAGGGTGAAGGCAGCACAGAATGAGTTGGGACAGCAGATCCTGGCTGACTTTGAGGAAGCCTTTCCTTCTCAAGGTACAAAGGTAAAGTTCTCCCTTCCCCTCTATCTCCCATTGAAAAGTGTTGCTGAAAACTATGCAATGTAATTGTCACTGGTTTTAATCTTATTTTACATCTAGATTTGATCTCTCTCTGTTTCAGGAGTTATTTTAGAAAGCAAATGAGTCTCCCAAGCTGTAGGGTGCTAGGTATATTTCTCACTGTGTCTGTCGAGTGAATGTGGGAGAAGTGACACCCTTCCTCTGTCATGTTGCGCACATCTATTGCAGTGAGGTGGGCAACCCCGTCGAGGAATGCCCCCAGCAATTCACGTGTGGCCTGATAGACCAGAGTGGGGTTCCCTTGGCATCTGACCCGGCTTACTGGTTATTTGTTGGACATGAAAGGTTCATGTTTAGGGAAAGCCAAGCACAGGCTGTCTGTTGACATGCTGCCACCAAGTTTGTCTCAGGTTTACTCAGACAGCACAGATACAAATCTGGGCTAGGGTTAAGACATGTGCTGCTCCAAAATTATGCATCCAAATGTTTGCAAACAACATGGGGTGTAGGTGTGAATTTGAATTTACTTCAAAGAAAACACTAGTTCTGTCTTCCAAAGTACCAGCTCTGCTGGTTTCTTCATAAACCTAACAAGTACAGAAATGAAGAAACTGTTTGGAACAGATCCTTGATGAAGGGCAAATCTGTGTCCCTGTGAAGCAGCATCAAAAGAGCATTTTTTGTAAATGTTTCTAAATTTCTGTCTTCTCCACTGACATCATGGTATGCGCCAATACAGACCAGCAGATGCTACTTTGTGTTGCAAATTGATCATCTCTAGACTGCTTCTTTCCCCGTTAATTTGGCCTTCAGGTTTGCAGAAAAGGGGTTTGCTTGTCCCACTTGTCAGCCGTAAGGAACTTCTCTTAGCTGTTTCTCAGAATATCTAGGCTGATGAAAGGCTTTGCAGAAGTGATGGGACAAGGGTTCTTTCTGTAGGTGGAGCTGGCTGCTCTTCGGCGGTAGGGAGCTTCCTGGCTGTTGAGCTGTAGAACAACTTTATGGCCAGTGAAATGGAAGCAGCTCAGCTTTCATCCAACAGAAGAAAGATGCCTAAGTGATAATAAAGAGTAGCAGCAGAAGCATCAAAAAGAGAAGAATAATGGGAAAGGATAAAAATGAGATAACCTGGATGCAGTACAATTTACAATCACCCATTCAGCTATTTAACCTTAAATCGTTTGCTCCTGTTTATTTTGATAGAGGCCTGGTGGACCCAGCAATGTCCTACGTGATGCGTGTCTAGTCGCCAATGTCCTGGATCCCAGAATCAAACAGGAAATCATCAAGAAATTTATTAAACAACACCTCTCCGAGTATCTGGTCCTTTTCCAAGAAAACCAAGATGTAAGGGAAGCTTAGCAAGCTATCTTTGGATTTCACATTTTGCTCTGCTGGTGTTCACAAAGTTCACGTTTCCACAGGTTCCTGTGGTGAAAGGTTTCTAACCCGAGGGCTCGGAAGCAGTGACTTGCGGGTGTGATATGGACTGGCTGATGAGTTGGGAGTCAATGTTGTCTCTGCCAGGATGACTTCCTCCCACCTTAGACCTCAGTTTCATATATCAGCACTGGAAATGTTTTCCTCTTGTATAGTAAATAAATAAATTCAAGTTAGATATACTTTCCGCCCTGTAAAGGGTTGAAAATTTAAACTCCGAAAATTGCAAACCCAGAAACTTTGAAAAACAACAACACTTCCCCCCAAACAAACAAAAAAAACCCCAAAATGCCTAAAAAGGGGGGGAGGGATTTCCAGGAAGTGGATTAATCTTTGTAGCTAATTTTTAAGCTTCCTGTCCTGATGCTAACAGCTTTTTAAAAATTTACTGTAATAATCTTGGATTTGGGGGGGGGGGGGGGGAACCACACACACAAAAAACCCCAAAACCAACTTTGGATCAAAATGTATTTTAATAATTTTGAAATTTTGATGGTTTGTGACGAAGAGGAGAAAAATGCTAAAATGCTTCATTTTAAATAGCATTTTTCCATCAAAGTTTTTTGGATTAATCCTTCTACTTTTTGACCAGAAAGCACTAATACTGGGGGGAAAAAATCCCATCCTGCTCATGTGGTAAGAATTCTTGTAGAAGTTTGTGAGTCCACAGTCCCCAGAGTGTGAAAACCAGCTGAACGTGAGAATCCAGGAATTCCTGCATTCTCATCCCACTGTTGACTTTAACCTCTCTGTCTGCGAAACAAAGAGGGTGGGATCAAATGAATTATTATTGGATTGAGTTTTCAATGGTACCTACATGATTTAGGAGTACTGTTACCCTCATTTTCAACAGAACTTGCTCTCTTAATTCGCACAAGACAGGGTTTTCAGTCTGGCGTGTGTTTTAAACACTTTGAAGAATGACTGTTAGCATTCAGAGTATTATTAATAGTGGTCAAGTTAGCTTTGATCGATAGCCCAAGCTCCTCTGCGAAACTGCGGCAGCACAGTTAAGCAGTCAGGCTGAATATTAGCAGCTGCTGCTGGTAAAGATGATGTTCTCCATCTCGTTCAGGTGGCCTGGCTGGATAAGATTGACAGGCGCTATGCTTGGATAAAGCGTCAGCTGGTGGATTACGAGGAGAAGTATGGGCGCATGTTTCCCCAGGAGTGGTGCATGACGGAGCGCATCGCTGTGGAGTTCTGCCATGTCACAAGGTGAGCGTCTGGGGAGCTCACGATGCTTGCCGGCAGAGTCACCTTCCTTAAAACAAAAGGTTGGCTTGTCTTTTGCCAAACTGGTCGTATATCCATTGGACTTTATAGGCAGTCTTCAAATGTCTATGTAGAATTGTCTGTGATTAAAAGCAAGTGAAGAGTGAAAACCCTGAGAATTATCACTAGAACTGCATGTACTTCTGAAAGAGTGAGGTGATGTGGAAATCAATTTTCAGTGTAACAGAGGTAGGAGTCAGTAATATTAGAGGCCAAGTGAAAAAATGTGAGCTGACTATGGTGTGACTGCCCTGGACTATGCTCTTTGCCAGCCAGAGACGGGGAACCAGAGGAAGGTGCCAGCTTGAGCCCCAGTAGCACCATTGCCTTTGTTCTGGGAACCCAGGCAGAGACACTGTGCTTCCCAAGGTTTGATATTGCGGGCTTTCCTGGCTGCAGTGGTGCGCTGGGTGTTAGGAGATGGGGTCCTGTTACCCACAAAGCTTTAAACAACTGTGGTTATGTTTGAAATGCGATCGGTGAAGCGGTTTTATGTTAAGGAGCATCTTAGGAATTAGCTCACATTTTGTGATGAACGTGTCTCTAGGGAATAGACTGAATTACCATCTTAGGTTTCAGATCTTTCTCTTTATAGAAAACCACATTTGTTTTTTCTGTTTTCCCCCTCACTTTTTCAGGACAGAGCTTGCTAAGATAATGCGCACAAGAGCAAAGGAGATTGAGGTGAAATTGCTTTTGTTTGCAATTCAGAGGACAACCAACTTCGAAGGACTTCTGGCTAAACGCTTCTCGGGTTGCACTCTAGCTGACGGGACAGCGGTAAGGGAATTTCTAAAGAGCAACCCTTCACTCCACAGCTGCTTTGGGAGAAAAAAGCCCCCTCACACATAGCTATGGTAATGGGAGACTGCAAAAAGTGTCACCTGCAGCCCCCTCTTGCGCTGGCAGGTTAGAGCGTTTAGTGTGACTATGCTTAGTGGGTTGTAATCGGGAGGGTGATTCTTGATCTTGCAGAGTGGCACAGGGCTCACAAGAAGGAAAGTACACTGATCGTGTACTTTTTTGGTTCTCTTGGGCCCTGTGCTGTTTGCAACTGAAGCCACATTGCTGTGGAGAACCACAAAGTAATTATGGCATGGTGACTGCATGATAATGTTTGTTCTCTGCATGTTGATGACACATTATAACTAAAAGTCCCCTCTTCTCTTCATTTCTAGTTACCACATGTTCACCGCATGGTACCATCTTTCAATCCCACGTTGTCTGTTGGGTTAGTCTTACTTGCAGGGGCGTTGGTAGCTTCTACTTTTCAGTGTCTCATTTGGTAGATTGTAAAGGCAGAGCCAAGAGAAACAGCTCAGTGAGTATCTCTGGGGTCATCTCTGTGCTTTTGCTGCCTGAAATCTCAGCCAAGAGCTCTGCCAGCCAAGTGCCCTGGGAGCACAGAGTCCACGTGTGGCTCAGAAGCCACTGGTTTGAGGTTGGCTTCTCTGACCAGCTGGTGTCTTGAAGCCTACTTGGATGTGATAATTCAGCCTACGAGGCAAGCCTGCTGGACCTGTTTGTAATTTGCTGTAGATCAGTAGGTGCCGCTAATTAAAAAGGGAAGTCCTGTAAGGTTTTCCTCCTGACTGAATTTAGATCTCTCAAGAATATGGCTTTATTTTTGTGACAAATTTCATACGAAATTTGCAGCTTTAATTAAATTGGCTTCACTGGGTTGTTACTGCTTTTGAGAAGGTAGGCACAGAAGCTGTTATAACTGAGAAAAACAGAAGGGGAGGGTGTGGCTTGAAATGAAAGAAAATCCTCTCTGTCCCCCTTTCTGAGCTGCCTAGAAGCTGTGACACTCTGGATGTCATCATCTGACCTGTTTTATACACAAAATGAAGGCCATAATTATAAATGGCTATCTGGCGAGTGCACATTGGGGACAAAGCAGTCTGGTGGGAACAGTAATGCGAGGTTTACTGCGGCAGCGGAGTTTTGGGGCCTGCTGTCATGGGTCCTCCCGGTGAGGACCACGTGCTTTGGAATGTGTGGTTTGAGAGTGCGGAAATTTGGCGCTAGTCAAAATGCCCCTTCCGGGGACGATTCAGGCAGAGCGGGTGAGCATGGGTGCAAGAAGAGCAGGCTGTAAGAGGGAACTGAAGATGAAACGTGCCAGGGGAGCGATGGAGAGGGAACCAGACTCCAGCCCTGTAGTAGGAGGGAGTGTGCTCTAACCTTGATGGAGAGGCACTGCCAGGCACTCTGCAGTCACCTCTGTGCTTGGAGAAGACAAACTGCTGTACAGTGCTTTGAAGGGCTTAGTAAAGCAAAACATGGATGCACCTGTGTGGCAGAGGGGACAAAACAGACGTTCTCTAAGGAGCTTCCTCTTTTTTAACAGAAGCAGCCAGAAGTGCCACCTCCCTCCACCAACCCATTTCTGGAGGATGAAACTGGGACAGAGACAGATGAGATTGTGATCGAGAAAAGTGATACGGACAAAGTAAGTCTTTGAAGTTCTCCAGTTGTCAGTGAGGCAGTCTCTGTATCAAAATCTCTAGTGGTGCCTAAGCTTTTCCCATCACACTGACTTGAAGGGTTTGTTTTCACAGCAATTAATTTAGCACAGTTTTGATCCTCTGTGCAGCATACAGGCTCCCAGTACGACCACGGTTTGCTCTGGCTCACTTCGCTGAAACCAAAGCAATCTTTATTTCAGTTAATAGTGCAGAGACAATCCTGCCACGTGAGAGTGGGTTGGATTCTGTTCTAGCACATACAGCAACAGCTCTAATGTAACTACAGGATTTCTGTCAAAGAAAGATGAACTAGCATAGTTGGGTTTTCAGATCCCAGAAGAAGCTCCCCCTACAAACAGTTGCAATTCATATTTTGCCTTGCCAGCCAAGCAAACTAAGTCTGGAGCCACCAGGCAACTCATTGAACTTTCAAGTGTCAGTTTTAGATTTTCACTCCAGATATATTACTTCTGGGATTTTTATCTCTGTAGTGCTTTTCATCCATTACCTCTGCAAAGCAGGCAACACCTAACCACTTGTAAAAGCACTGGGTTTCCAAAGCCCTCTGCAAACATTAAAGGAGTGAATAGTAAACACAGTTGTTTTAATTGGCACCAATATCAAAGCCTGTAAGCCCCATATTTTTTACTCACCAGACAGACGTTTTCTCAGTGTTCAATTGTAAGTTGCTTGGGGCAGGTACCCTCTCTTTTTTTGGTGAGTTTACAGCCCTGTAAATGAGACATTTACAGATGGTATCCTGATGGATGACCAGGGCCCTAGGACCTACTCAGA
Source organism: Mycteria americana (assembly GCF_035582795.1). Taxonomy (NCBI): domain Eukaryota; kingdom Metazoa; phylum Chordata; class Aves; order Ciconiiformes; family Ciconiidae; genus Mycteria; species Mycteria americana. The sequence continues at coordinate 4,577,054 of NC_134379.1, read as the reverse complement.
TCTGTGCCCCTGGGCAGTTTGTGGGGTGGTAGCTCTCCACCAGCACAGTTTGATGCAGTGCATCCCCTCCATATTTTCACACCTGCAGGGCAGCCCACTGCCCTTCACCCGCAGCAGAAGTCCTGAAATAGAATGATTAAGCAAAGTTTTGCTCTTTCCATTAAAATACAACTTGGACAGTTGGTATTGGCCAGACTTTACCTGTTATCTAGAAGACAGAGATTGGGAACTTGGGGAGACACTTGTGTGGTGTATTTTTTTGTGAAGAGCTTGCTTTCCACTATCTGTAGTGGCTGGAAGAAAGTTGGCTCTGATGTGCAGTGTTGGGATGAGAGGACATCCTTGGAGAAGTCAGTAGCACTAGAATGCAGGTGAAGAGATAAATCGCAAAGCCTTTTTAGGCTGTTTAGGGTTGGTTTTAGTCAACAGTGGAATGCATTGCCCTGGCCAGAAACAGTTCAGGTGCTTCTGAAAAAGGAACTGCTCTGCTCCCTGTACATGGGGAGGCTGGTACAAAGCCATCCATTGAGCTATCCCTTGAAATGCTGTTTGTGGCGAGGTTGCCCTTTCTTTCTGGGTGCGCCCTGTGTTAATGCTCACAACGCAACGCTGGGCTCTGCTGCAAGGGTGGAGCCCCGTAAGCCCCGGTATTTCAGTTTCAAAGTGCCAACAGCTGGTGGTTAGTGCTGGTGAGTTCATGTTGGAGGGTCTCATCTTCTGCTGTCACTAGCTGAAGAAGAGAAGGGACAGGAAGAGTTGTGAAGATGAAGAGTTTTGAGTGGTAGAGCTCTTCCAAGACACTAGTCTTGGAAGAATTCAGGACACTTGTGAGTGTAAGAGGGAGCACAAGAGTTGGGGGGGGAAATCCATGTTAAAAAAGAACCTCTTTTAGTGATCCTAGCCGTTTGATTTAATCTGTTTACTTTGGATAGTAATGAAAGGAAACTGGGCCAGCTGCAGACCTCCTTACTGTGACAACAGTAACCTTTTATTATTTCCATCAAACTCAAGGAGGAAATAGCTTAAACATCTGCAGCTTTTGGACAGGATTGCACACTCAGAAATACAGCTTCATTGCTACTGTTAAAAGATTTAGTATTCTCTCCACCAGACATGCTGGGAGCAGCATGATGCAAAGACACACGCGCACACACAGAAAACCAGTCCTGCATTAGGAATTGGCTCTTCCAGCCTGGTAAATCGTAAACATCGTGAATCTGCAACCTTGTGTTGGCGCTGCCATCCTGGAGACTTGGCAACTGGAAGGTTTCTGTAATTACCACCTATTGTTTTCCTCCAGGCTCCGATGAGCGTGTGCATCCGCCAGAAACGGGCAAGCGCTGGCAAAGGGGCTGGGGCGGAGAATGCTGGGTCGTGGCTCTCTCCCAAAGCTGTAAAAACTTACATTCTCCAGTCATGCTCTTAGTGAGAAGGTTAATGAAGCCAGTCTCATAGAGGTGGTCTGGTCTCCATAAAACTGGTTGCTCACTTTAGGTTTGCAACCATATGTTAGTATTCATTGTGTCTTTGAGTCTTAATTATTTCTGGGAAATGCTTGTCTTGACATTCTCTGCTATTTCTGCAAAAGACTTAGTGCCACCTCCTCTGTCATTTAGGAGAGTATGTCCTTTAGGCACTCTTGTTTTGCTTTTCTTATGCTAAAAAAAAATTCAGCTGGAAAAATTCGTATCTTCATTGGCTGGGAGCTGATCCTGGCTTTTTGCGGAGAGAGGCAAGAAATCCATTCCAGAGTCACTGCAGCCATCTTTGCAGGCAGTGAAAAATTGTCAGCTTGCCAGGAAGCAACAAGAAAAATTGACTATCAGTAAAAAAAAAAAATAAAAAAATAAATCTAGCTGTAGTGCAAAAATGAGCTTAAAGGCTGTGCCCAGCCTGGTACTTAAACATGCACAAATTTAAGCATGTGAGCAGTCCCCATGGCTCCAAGTGAGATGTGCTTGGCCACTGTGTAGAGTACAGTACTAAACTAAAATGAGAGTAAACCGGATGACTCCCAAATGGCATATGTGCTTAATGCTCTAAATGTGATTTTAAAATAGAAGTCTTTGCATTCCCAGAAACATGTTTCACAGTGAAAGCAGTCCTGTCGTGTTGCCTGTATAATTCCAGCTCCTCCAGTAATTACGTTCTATTTATCTAAATAAAATTCATCCAGATGAAGTCTGTAACTTTGAGTTATTATCCCCAGTGTTCTAAAATGTAGGGATTTTTCAACGTTGCTTCCAAATAACTGCTGCATTTCATTTCAGAGGTGACTAGTGGACTCTTGTTACTCTTCGAAGAGTTCAGCAAGGTTTTATTTACAAACTGCATTAAGCTGCTTCTACTGAAATCTGTTTGCATGGAGCAGCCTTCTCTTTAAGGATAAGAATATTTTACAAGTGAAAAGATAATTCCTTGGAATACTAACAGCAAGGGAAGACTTAGACACACTGATGCTGTATATACTGTTGATTACATGCCTTTGATTATTGGACAGCAAATTTGTGTGTTGCGATATTTCTAAAGACTTAGATCCTTCTGCGCTGTTGCATTCCTGTTTCTTCTAGGTCTTACAGGGCAGGTTTGAAACCAACACTCTAAATGTTTTCTTACAGCCAAAGAAGCCAAAGGTCCCTGACAATCCTTTTCATGGCATTATTTCCAAGTGCTTTGAGCCTCACCTTTATGTGTATATCGAGTCCCAGGACAAGTGAGTAACCAGCATGCTCTTTTGGGTTTGTTTGCTTTTGAATGTGTGTTACAGTTGGATTGTACTAGATTCTGTACTCAAGCTGCAGAAAATTCATTTCTTGAAAGTCTGCTTTCTGATTTCATCAGGAGCAGTACTCATGGTTCAAGAAAGTTAGAATGAGTAGGACCTTTGCTTGGGCAAAGATGAACGTTCAGGGGGCTGTGGATGTTGGTTTCATCTGTAATTGCAAAGGCCTGCAGGAATGATGCCCGCTGCCTTTCTGCGGAAGAGGCTTAGTGTTTCTGAAATTGCTTCTGTTGCCTCTGCAATTCCCACTGCAGACACGTGCCTTTCTTTCGTCTCATGTCTTCCACAAATAGTAGGTTTGCTTTTTCTGTAAAATACACATGTGGCTTTGTGGCAGAGGAGTTTCCAGATTTGCTTTATAGAAATAAGTTATTTGAGATCCTTAGATGAAAGCTGCTGTAGATGAGCTGGCTGTAAGATAACATTATCATCGCTCACAGACTGGGGCTTTTTCAGAGGCTTTAATCCCTAGAACCCTTCTTCATCTTCCTCTTTGACTTGCAGCAAAATAACTTGACTGAAAGGAGCTTTCAGCTTAGAGCTCTGAGAAGTTTTTAGAGCTCTCACCACGCTTTCTTGTGCACCTCCATTCACATCAGGGTTTAAGTAACATCTCTGTAACAACTGCAGTGCCAACTGGGAGAGGAGATAGTTGGAAAAGGTTTAATACAGTCTTTTAGTGCAGGTTAGTGGCTGGAAGGGAGAAAGAGGTGCCTGCCTCATGTAACTCATCGGACTATGCCCTTCTATCTTCCAAGGACTAACACATGAGAGAGTGCATAACTCAGGGCTCCTAGTGTCCTGATTTTGTCCAAACTCCAAGATAGCTGTCTTGAAAAAGGTTTCCCGTGTCCCATCGACCCGTTATGCTTAAAATAAATAAATAAATAAGACCTGGCACAATGGTCTGTCGTCCTGGGTTTAGGTTCCACTCTGCAGTATAACAAAGGGAAGCAGATATTTCCCCCCCGCCCTCAGCCAACTGAGCACTAGCTTGTTTGAATATTTCTTCCCTTCTCACTGGGGGCCATTTTAATCCCCATTTTGGTAATTCTACCCCACTGCACTCCTAGCCCTTTCAGTTGCTTTTTTTTTTTTTCTTTTCCTTTACAATCCTGAGATGTTTTATATTAGCTTTATAGCCACAGGCTGCAAGGAGTTCAAAGAAAAACTGCCACAGTATTCCCCATGCTGCCCCTGTCTGCCAAAAATTGCTTTCCTTTATGATTTTTTCTCTTCCCCCTTTGATTGAACTTTTGAGGAATCTGTTGCTGATGTCTGAAAATGAGTTGCTTAGATAATTAATTGTATGTTTGGGCTCTGAATAGTGAGAGTAGTGTGACAGTTTTTTTCATCATTGCCTTAAGTCTGTGGCAGAAAGCAGCCTGGACCTTTTCTCCTGAAAAATTGTTTCCATACCCATTTAAAGAAACACAGTGCCAAAATCTGTAGCAATTTAAGAGGAGACACCTGAAAGAAAGACTTTAAAGATGCTGCTCTCCACCCTTAGCTGCAGTGTAAATATCAGATTTCTTAACAGCGAAGCAGATTTCATTTCTGCCCCTCTTTAGCTCTTCTTTGTGGTCTGTCGGAGCAATGGGAGCGTACACGTGTGAGCTAAGCCATTCTGATGGAGTAAAGGAAGAGCTCTGTCAGGTCTGCAGTGTTGAGAGTATGCAGAGCCGTGGTTTAAGTGTGCTAAAATGCACATGTGCGTTCAGACTGTTCAAAAACTGGCACTTTCTCTTTGTGGTGTGTGTTTGCGGCCCCGTGAGCAAAGGGGCTTCCAAAATCCCCAGTCCACGGAACCTATCTTACAAGTGGCCCAGGTGTCTCAGTGTCATTGCCCTTCCCCAGTGCCCAACAGATACCAACTGTTCACATCACTGAAACACTGACTTACTAAGCACCGCGTTCTTCTCTCATGCTGCTGAGGAGTTGCCTAGTTCCTCTCGTGATTGCCAGAGATGCAGAAAAAACACTGAAGAGGTGGAGTGAAAGAAAAAAGGAAGAGGAATACAGGAATGAAAGGATTTAAGAACCAAAACAAAATTCTCTTTATAAGATTTCATTTCATATTTTCTCTTGGCTAGATTTGGAGAGTTCTTGCTCCCAATAAATACGCTACTGTTAGGAAATACCACATCTGCACTACCAGAGAATTTGCTTTGAGCTTTTTTGCAGATTCTATACAGAGAAAATGTTCATTTTCTGTAGCTCTCCTGCCGCCTTCATGTTTCATCTCCCAGTAGCTTTTTCCGCCAAATTCTTTGTGCTCCCATTGTACCATACAAAGGTTGTTAGCCTTCAGATTGTATTTGGGCCAACTGAGACTAATGTGAAAGTTTGATTGCCATCGACCGAGGTGTGCATTGATAACATATTAGTTCCCTTAGCGCACAATATCATGCTGATATCAGTCCCGTGCTGAAATAAGAGCAGTCCTCATGGCCTGCCTTTGACAGGCAGTTTGTCCAGGTTAGGATCAGAGCAAGCATGAAGCTCTAGTGCTGCGCTCCCAGCTATTTTGGACAGCTGCATTTGCTTGTGCATCCCAGTTGACAAGACCTTGGGGGACCGGGAAAATGTAGATACATTTCACTTTGCCTCAGAGAAGAGGCGAACATGTGGAGTAAGCATAAAGAAACAAAAGCCATTGACATTCCTCACTGTGTCTTGAGACTGAGAATGAAAAAAAAAAAAAAAAAAAAAAGTGGCTGGTGAATGCTAAGAAAGCTCCACTTTGTTGCCCAGATGGAGCAAAGCACAGATGCAGAGATGGAAATGCAGCTGTTTAATTTAGTGGGACTTTTGACAAGGAGCAAGCCACGTCCACTTTACTTGAGAACCTGAAGGAATGCTGCAGCTCGTAGCACGTGTGAGCCCTCCTGCCGCAGCCATCTGTTTGGCTCTCCTGCAGCTACCAGGGGGGTATACTTTGCTTCGCTGTGGTCGAATGCAATCAATGCTTCGGTTCAGCGTTCAATTGCTTGTGCCAGCGTAGAGATTTATCACATCAGTTGAGCAGCCTGATGTTTTTACAGTTCGTGTAACAAAGCCGAGGAACTGTGTGCGTATGTGGAATCAGAGCTATGTGAAGTACTCAAAGCAGCAAGCAATAAGCATGAAAAAAGGGGCTACTTGTCTTTGCAATAGCCTATGAGCCTAGCTCAAGCCAAAGAGCCTTGCTTCATGATTTAAAGCCCTGATATCGCGAGCACATTTCTGTAGATGAGTTTGGCCCAGCGGATCATCCACAGTAGGAGCTAATCCGTTTTGGTGCAGCAATCTGTAAGTTTATCAGGGAAGAGCCAGGTCACCTTTTCCACTTGTGCAGCGTTTTGAATTCTTTGGTAAACTGGAATCAGAGTGTTTTTTCTCTTTCACAAGACGAAAAGAAAGAAAGGACAGAAACGGGGGAAAAGTCTTTGTCGTTGGCAGGTTTTTTCCCCTTTCATTGGCAGAGGTAACTGAGGATGTGCTGAAGAGTCTCAGCTGCTGGGCTGGCGGTACGGCCGTACCCATCCCGGGAAACCCTAATGCAGTCTCTTTGCATGACCTCTCGTGTTGTGCTGGGTGCCCTGTGAGCCGGCCTAAGATTAGGAGAACATTTCAAGTTGAAACTCTTTGGCAGGCTTTTAAAGAAGACTTCTTATTTCTATGGACAGCATTGCAATTCTGTTAAATAAGCCTGTTCCTGAAAAATGATGATAATACATTAACTATAAAGTAATGCCTTTTTTTTTTATTTTTTTAAATGATAGTTCCGTTTCTTGTGGGAATTACTGGTCAGGTTCTTTCTTCTGCCATTCTCCTTGTAAGGACTTGGCTTTCTGCTTAGGTACCCTGGATCACGGCACAGCACAGCCGTTACAGCCTCAGCAGGGAGAGCGGTGAAGGCTGTGCCGTGGGAAGGGGAGAGCTGGGGGAAGCGGGGCCAAGACCGTAGTGGAAATGGGAGTGTAAAATACAGGAACTTCACAACTCCTTTTGGTCAGTGGAGTGCCACTCTCTAATCTGAAATGTCTATATATTCCTCAAAAGCCAAAACTTCCTTGTGGAAGTTTGTGTGTATTTGTGTGTCTGGAGGAGGAGGAGGTTTATTGCTGTAATTGAGTTCATCTGGCGAAGGTTGCTCCACTTAGATGAGCTCCCGTGTCAGGAGGGCTGGTCTTTGTTCCTGATGCAGATGTGCTGTCTCTGGAGGAGTAGGACCAGAGGAACTCCCCAAGATCAGAAGACTTCTTTCGTCCTGTATTGATGGTTCTGGCCCTCTGTCATGCTAAAAAGCCTTTTTGTTGTGCTGAAACAGTGAAGTTTATTGTTGCCTAAAGACCAAAATATTTGAGTAAGGACCAGGTTATAATGAATCACTGGAGACAATAGGAGGGCTTTTTGTGCTTTTAAAAAGAGTTTAAGTAGGAAGTGCACTTTGCGCTCATGCTAAATAAAACTTCTTTAAAGGATGTGTGAAGTTGTGCAAAACCAGGTGGTATCCAAATGGGACCAAGAAATGGCAAATGGCACACCATTTTGAGCACATCCCTTTAAAAGCCATATTCCCCGAGGTCTGCTCCGGAGGCCGCTGATATGGGAAGCCCGACTGTTGCTTTTGCCGGTGCCAGGAATGAAACTTGAGCATATGCTTTATGCACTTGCATCAAATGTGCTGAACCCAGTCCTGGCAGACTTGCGAGCTTTTATATGCGACTGGAGAACAGATTGAAGCTGCCACTAAAACTCTTGAGTACAAAAGGTCGTTCCTCATCGGTCCAGTCCGCGTTATTGTATGAGCTTTCTGCTGAGAGGGTGGAGATAAGAAAGGGCTGGGATACCCAACTGCTAAAATCTGAATGTGTCTGCTGGTGTCACAAGACAGGGCATCTGGTTTTAAGCATTATTCTCTCTCTTCCCTCCGTTTCCTCCCCCAACGTGCTAAAATATCTTTCTATTGTTCCCCCGGATCAGAAATCTCGGCGAACTGATTGACAGGTTTGTGGCTGACTTCAAGGCTCAAGGTCCCCCCAAGCCCAACGTGGACGAAGGAGGAGCCGTCCTGCCCAGCTGTGCTGACCTCTTTGTGTACTACAAGAAGTGCATGGTGCAGTGCTCCCACCTCAGCACAGGCGAGCCAATGATAGCCCTGACCACCATATTCCAGAAGTACCTTCGGGAATATGCCTGGAAAATTCTGTCTGGAAACCTGCCCAAGTGAGTTTCGCTTCCCAAATGCTGCAGCACTGTCTGGTGAGACGCTCCGGTGAGGAGCAGATGCTTTGTAAAGATCATTAATAAATACATGCTTGTGAACACTTATGTTTCACTGTCAAAGAAACCATGTAGCAGCAATATGACTACATTTACTTCACGATTTTCTCAAAAGTTCAGTTCATTGCACTGAGAAACAGCAAGAGACCAAATGGACAGTCACGGCCTTGTTTTTCTTTTAAGGGCCCCTGGAGGATAGCTTCGTATTTGGCTTTGATTAGCAGTCAGATTTACAGTTTCTTGAAGTTCTTTTTGAAATGGCAGCCCAAGTCTCTTCAGAGATGTCTGACTTTCAGAATTGCGCTTACCCTACTGCTTGGGTAACAAAGTCATACTGTGATTCTTAGCTGCCTTAGCTCAACATTATACATGTAATAATTTATAATGAAGGTGTTTTATTTGTGTAATGCTAAACTGCTCACCTGTAACTCCCTCTGCTCTATAACATTTTATATATGTATGAATAAAATATGAAGATGTAAATCCAGTGAAAATAAAGGAAATCATTATGGGTTTACACCAATATGGGTAAGTGTATAGGCCAAAGGAGCTCCTTGAGATATTGCCAACCTTAACTACAGATAATTTTGAATGCTATTTACCATCTTCAGTTTGTTTCTGTTGTAAACCCAGGAGCAGCAGAATGAATTTCTGAAACCAGTTAAATCTTTTACAGATGGGAGAGGGCTACATCCAGACAAGTGGAAAGATAAATTTAATGTGCATTCTCCATCAGACCTCAGTTGCATTCTTTATACACATTTTTTTTGTGTGCTCCATTTTTGCTGTCCAAGATAAATATCAGTGTCCTATTTTTTTAATGGATTTGGATTATAAAGAGTTGAGAGGTAGGGAATTTCCTGACTCTAAACTGTTCTGAATCTTTCTTTGTTGATACACAGCTGTTAATCACTGGAAGATGGTGGAAAGAAGCCGCATCTTCTATAATTTACTGTGTTGCTATCGTCAGTTTTTAAAACAGGTTGCCAAAGTTTCACAGAATCACAGAATCGTATAGGTTGGAAAAGACCCTTAAGATCATCGAGTCCAACCGTAAACCTAACACTACCAAGCCCACCACTACACCATGTCCCTAAGCACCTCATCCAAACGTCCTTTAAATACCTCCAGGGATGGCGACTCAAATACTTCCCTGGGCAGCCTGTTCCAATGCTTGATAACCCTTTCAGTGAAGTAAAATTTCCTCATATCCAGTCTAAACCTCCCCTGGCGCAACTTGAGGCCATTTCCTCTCGTCCTAAAATGCATGCAAATGCATTTCAAATTTCAAATGCATGTTGACATCTGTTTAGTACTGAGAAGGTAAATATGACAAGCTACCTGATAGTTACTGAGATTTTTCTGTAATCTTTCATTAGATTTTGAGTAACTGGCAGTGAAGGTCAAGCTAGCTGGGGAAAGCTGTATTCCACTTGCATCCTAATCTGCCATGCTGTGAAGGGGTGAATTGTCCTTTGCCTGAAGACTTGATAATCAAGTTCTATTTATCTTTCTAAAAGATATTGCTTAACCAAAATAGCAGTTGTGGGTTTGATGTAGAATGACCCTGACCAGTGATGCACAGGACATTGGACTTTGTGGTCATAAAGGCTTTTTATAGCATTGAAATCTAGTAGTAATTTTGCATTGTGCATGTCTGTACACCTGAAAGCCTTACAGGTTTTATCTTTTTTTTTTTTTTTTTTTTTTTTTTCAGGACAACTAGCAGCAGTGGTGGGCTCACCATCACTAGTTTGCTGAAAGAAAAGGAAGGCTCTGAAGTGGCTAAGTTTACTTTAGAAGAACTCTGCCTCATTTGCAGCATCCTTAGTACTGCAGAGTACTGCTTGGCTACCACCCAGCAGGTGAGCTTTCCTCTGCAGCACCTCTGAGGAGGCACCCAGCAGCAGCCCCTCTTCTGTCATGAGATGCTGGGCTGCTCCCCCTTCAGGGGTAGGCTGCTGTGGAGACTGGAAGAGTCAGAAGTACAAAAATAGCCGTAGTAGTGTCGGCTCCACATAGCATCCCGTTGATTATTGAGCTCTACATTATTAAATCTATATTTCAAAGAAAGAAAAGTATTGATTTTGCTGTTTCTACCTGAGAAAAGTAATTTGCTTGTAATCCTGCTTTGCAGCAGCAGTTTTGGATGCTATCCTTTTATACTTGTTACATAATTTGTTTTGGATTGGGAACCAAATTTTTTATTAAAAAAAAAACAACAAACCTCTTCTCGTGGTTCATGATCTCCCTTTTATAAAAACAAGGAAAACTAATTCAAAATAGGTTTGGGAAAATGCTTGCATGAAATATTGGGGCAAGGTGGAGTGAGGAGAGAAGGTATTTATGCTGATATGCTTTGCAGCCACAGCGCTCCTTATATTCAGGTGCTTTCAAAATGCCATAGGTTAGTAGATGAGCTGTGATGTTTGGCCGTATCAGGGCCTCTCCACCAGTAGAACTGGCAACCCTCCTCCTCTGCAGTTTGGGCATAGACAGGGTGTTGGAAAACATCTTTATTAGCAGGACAGGTGCCACAGTGTTAAGCTGGTACATTAACATGTCATACTAGAGTTACATATATGACCTTGGAGGTTACTACTTCGAGGATGCAGTGCTGCCATAGACCATCCTGGCAGATGAGGATGTCTAGGGTGTCCAACAGGAGAGATTTCCATTGTTCACTGGCTGAGCTTTGGATATAGTCTGGGCACAGATTAGGTTTTAAGAAGCTGACTTTTCCAGGACATAAGTTTTCAAGACTGGTCATTTCAAGTAAGAAATCTGATCTTTCTGTTGCTTGTTTTGTTTCCTAACAGTTGGAAGAGAAACTCAAAGAAAAAGTGGATGCAAGTCTAGTGGAGAGAATCAACCTGACAGGAGAGATGGACACCTTCAGCATGTATGTTCAGCAGATGCATCCTCCCAGAATATATCAAACGTCCTAGTTTGTCAGCCAGATGGTGCTGGAGTAATACAAGCCCAAGGTCCCAGTGTCGTAGGACCCATCCAGATGTGCAGCCTAGGCATAGGCATTTCCCTGGTGAAGGAATGGTCATCCTTTGGCTAGTCCAAGAGCAGCAGTAGTACAGACTTCAGATGTAGTTGTTCCCTATCGTCCTAGCCAAAGGAACAAGAGCACTGGAAAGGGGAAAGGAAATAGTGAGTTTCCATTTGAAACATCATTTGCATCTTGGCAGCTCCATGAGGTGGCTGTTACATTTCAAGAAAGGAAGCTATTTCAGTACATTCCTTCCTGCTTTAACTTCCCACTGTTAATCAGCAGCCTTGTCAGGGTGATCAAACCCCATTTCAGATGACATAAAAGACTGATCCAATCTTATATTTGAGGATTATAATTGAGAGAAGATTATCATTCATTAAAATAACTTTTCACGTAACGATGCTAAAAATACTCCCCTCTAACATCCTCTCCTCTCCACCACTGACAAACAGATTGAATATTTTTTAAGAGAAGGAAATCAAGGCAAAAAAATAATTGTTTTGCCTCATATCAGACAAAAGAAAACCTTGGCAAAGCTGGGAAAATAATCCCTATCACCAGCTCTCCTTCTCCCTAAAATTAAGATTCAGCCCAGATAGCAGTAAGATTTTTTTCAGAATACTTCCTTCCTGTCATTCCTCCTCTCTTGCTCCAGTGGGCAGGATCCCACTGAATCTCCATCCAGGTATTTCACATGGTTTCGGGCTCCATTCCAGGCTGCAGAGACTCCCTTCCCTTTAGATATTTCTCAGACCTTTTTAAGACTGAATCCCTGACCAAAAGCTAGGGTTGCTATGTCTACTAAGCCAAAGCAAGCAAGGTAGCTGGGGAGTAGAAATAAAATATGCCATATGGTGGGATTTTCTTAACATGGACAAGCCGAGGGTGAGTTTTGGGTTTTCTTGTGACGTGTTCAGCAGGAGCCAGCTACCTTGAGTCGCTGCTCAGTTTCCACGGTGGCTGCCTCACGCGGTGGTTGGTCATAGGCAGCCAATATGATGTATTTTGGAAATTGTTTAAACGTATAGTTCACGTTTGCTGTTTTGGACAGCTTTAAAGTTAAACTGTCAGGCCTGATGTATCTTGTAACAAAGGCTTTTTAATTGACTTTCAATCTGTTCCAGTATAGTGCTTTGTCCAGTCTTCTGTCAGTGTAAGTCATAGCTATAAACCTCTCTCTGGCGTTTGCTCATTCAACATCAAACAAGTTGTTTCTTCTGGGATTTGATGTCTTGTTAGGCATGGTCGTAAAGAAAGTGATAAAACGTTGCTGCTTACACACCCTGGAAAGTGTTTCTTCCTTTGCAGAAAGGGGAGTGCAGAACCACCCTAAACGTGTATAAAGCGATCGACTCGGGGGGGGGTTTACCCCTGGGGTGGCTAAGCGTTTTCTTTAGGAAATATGAGAAAGATAATGAGCTCTTCTTGAAGCTCAACAGAAGGAAAATTATTGTTGTGTGAATCCAGAAATCCATGATTCCCACCCCCCTGCCCTATTGATCTGTTGTGAGATGGTGGGCAGCATTCAGAGACCACTTGAAGTCCTGAAGCATTGAGCTTACCAGGCTCTCTGTTAGAACCATGCTGCTCAGTTATGGCCTCGGCTTCCCTGTCTATCAGCTTCTGTGTACCTGTCAGGAATTGTGTTAGCTGCCACTGAAGTACTGTTATGCGCTGCCTGGGGCAAAGGTTTGAAGTGGCTTCTGGCAGAGCCAGGATCCAAACCCTCTTGGTGTGTCATGATGCTTTGCATTTGCAACACGCTTCTTGCTGCACCGTTACCCCTCTACAGCAGGTGTGTTTCTTTTGAAGCGTAGACAAATAGGTTTCTCTCCCTATTTGCAATCTTGTGGTTTTCAGGCGAGAACCTGTACTTGGTGACCCAGCTTCAGACAGACTCCTGACGTGTGGACGCTAGTGATGAAGTCGCTTTCCTTCCACTGGGAGAGTTGCGCTTCCTTTTGGTGCTAAACCACAAGTCTTTCCTACAAGTCACTGCCAGCAGGCGCCCTGCAGGAGTCAGCTGTGCCCAAGAGACAGTTATTTCAGTCCGGCTCCCTTGGCATGGCGTGAGCTGGTGGAATCCCCCAAGGGAGTAAATCCTGTAGTGCCCAGCAGAAGCAGAGGTACCAGCAGAAACGGTCACGGGCTTTTTTTATCCCAACGCAAGTTTCAGATCACGTAACTTGAAGCCAATGGTCACTTCATCTCCCATATTAATTTTTCCAACTAATTTTGGATGAGTTTGCCTTTACAAAGAAATTAATTGCTCTGAAGGAACAGTCTTTTACTTGGCATCCTGTTCTGGTCTTTATGTGCTAGAGCTCTAGGAAAGGGAATAGACAACCTCTGTGGGTTGCGGTGAAGAACAGCACCCAGATCCCAGCAGCAGTTATGAGTGGGTGATACCATATCTCGATGAGAACACTTAAAAATATTTTGAACAGTGAACTCGAGTAGTACCCAGAACTGCACGAAGAAGACGAGGGGGAGGAAAGATGGTTTGAGGAAGCACTGGTCAGATTTCTTATAGATCTGTGATTCCCATCTGTGCTAGCATCATGAGAAAGAGCAAAAGTAAAATACAGTTCTTAGAGATATAATCCCAAAGTTGTAAACAGGCATCTGTGGCAGATTTAAAGTTTACACTGTACTTCTAGCAGAAGTTGTCTGTAATGCGAGTACTGGGTTATGTGCCCTTGAGGGTGGTCTGAGTTGCTGCAGACTGTTTCTTGGCTGTTGTTTTAGGATCAGTTGCACCTTTATGCACATCGTAATATGGTGGCATCAAAGATGTCTCTAAGCAATATCATGCTGTTTAAAAAAAAGGAGGGAGAGAAATGTCTTTGACTAATGTGTCCTTTAGTCTGGTATATGTCTCTGAGAAACTCAAACAATGGATGGCGGCAATCCTAGACATAGTGTAAATAAGACATCTGCCTTGATCTTCGCAAATGGGAGACACATTCAGAACTCATACAGATATACTTCTTAAAAATCCTCTTTGCAAGTTTCTGTGAGTAGTAGAATATTGTCTGTGAATAAGTGGAGAGATGATAAAATTTTAGTTTTATGCAGGCTGGATTGAATTTGAAGCCAAATTGCAGTCTGGGCTCGGTACTCGGGATCTGACACCTTTGATCTCCAGCCCCTTCTGTGTGTCAAAACAGAGAAAGGTCAACTATAAAAATGTCCTCTCTAGTCTAAAACCCATTGTGTAGCTCCCTGATGAACAGTGTGTGGAACTTCCCGGCTTCTTTTCAGTACAAGTTTTAGCCATGTGTATTCACAGCATAATGCTACTGTCAGCTAGTAGATGATTTTCCTCCGTTCGCAGTCCAGTACGCCAGTTCTGCCACTGTGTTGCTGAGTACTGTTCTAAAACTCGTGCTTGATTTTTTTGCAGTGTGATCTCCAACAGCATACAGCTGTTAGTGCAGGACCTGGATGCAGCCTGTGACCCTGCCCTGACTGCTATGAGCAAGGTAGGGGATGGATTTGTTTTGGGAGGAGGTAGCCTTAAGATCCATGTGGAGTTCTTGTTTGCTTTAATTGCTTGATTTCACTATTGGCATATCCTTTTATGCTGCCCTGAGACTTAGCCATATATTGATTTCTTCTTGCTTCCTAGAGCAGCAATTGCTGTAGTTATAAATATATCCTTCACTCCAAAAACTCCTGTCATTCAGATTAGAGCTTTCATTCTTTTGCAGCACATTAAAACACAGGGATAATAAAATACTTTCTGTAAGTATCTAAGGCTTTCTCTTTCCACTCCTAATGCCAGTGAGAGTCTTTGAAATCGGGATAACTTTTGGTAGCATGAAATTTCAAGTACACCTTCTCATTTGTTATTCTTTTTGTGTTCTTAGACAAACAGTTTTACTAGCCTGCTTGTTTGTGGCTGTTAAATGGAGGTACTCAAAGGGTGATATGGAATTGAGATTGAGCCCTATTGCTTCTGTGATCCTCTCAAGGACATATGGAGCCATTCCTAGAGAGGCCCATGTGATTAGTGCTTAAGGATTTTGTTGCAGTTACACTGCTGGCTTTTATACATTTGAAATGCAGAGCTGTGTTTTCTTGCCAAAGTATTGTGAAAACCCAGACTGCTTTAGACAGAGGTGAAGACAACAAAAGTGGATTGAACTATTTTTTTTAATTAGAAATATTAAACATAGAGCTCCATTTTTGTAGGATCAACGCACTGTCTCGCTGCCATGAATTTTAATAGCTTTCTGCTTTATGATGTGTTCCAGCTGTAACTAGCCCCACCACCCCCAGCTAATATTTGAAGTGGAATGCAGCTGGTAATGGAGCTTGTACATGTTCCAAATGAAAAGAGGATTTTTTTGCCCAGTAAAATAACACTGTTAGGAAGGGCTCAGCACTTCAGGTGTTGTGTGTGTGTGCCATGGCAGTTCCTTAGATCTCCTCCTGAACCTACGTAGCGTAGTAGTATTTGACTCACTTAGCTCTGACTGTTTGTACCCAAGTAAACCACAACCTTGAGAAAGCAGCAGCTGGTAGGCCATTTATTTTTGTCTTTGGAACACTGGTAAAATGCAGCACATGTGATAGGGCTGATGATATATAAACAAGCTAAGCGTTATGAAATTAGCTAAATAAATACTTGTCACTTGTGCGCACATTCCACTATTTGCATCAGACAGAGTTGCTTTTATGTGATTTTTACTAGACCTGGGTTTGGTGCAAGAGTTTTTTTTCCTTCACCCTTCTCCTCACTTTCCTTCAGGGCTGGGTTATTACTCTGACAGTTGAATAAGAAATGCATATAATTGTTTAAACACAGAGTTAGTATTCGGACGTGTACAATTTCAGTCTTTATTAAAGGAACAAAGGCTGTGTGCCTGATCCATTCCAATTTTCCTGTAGTGGGAAGGCATGTCTGTCTCAAGACCCCTACTCCATTAGGGCTCTTCCTTTGTTTACCTTCTTTTCATTTACTTCACTCTGGTGTCCTCCAAGATTCAACATTCCCAGTCCTTTGTTGGAGTCTGACTTTTTTTTTTTCTTGCAAAAATGTTTGGTAACTATAGAGGTAAATTAAGAAATACTTAAACCTCTAAATCCACTTCGGCTGCAGGCCGCTTTGAGAGATTTAACACAGAAAATGGCAATGTGACTGTTGCTTTCAGCTGGGAATGGCACTCAGTTTCCCTGATTCTTTACCTTGTGTGTTCTGGAAGAAATGGTAAATGATGAGAAGGCCCCATATTACAAAATCTGTAGGTGATAATCTTTACTCAAACTTTACAGCAGGTGTAGAATGATTAAACACGGCTGTAGGACAGGGAGCTGAGATGTGGAGTGGGAGAGGAATTTGCCCTAAACCCCTGTTGTCATATTCTGGTTAACAAAGTACTGTGAATATGTTGTACTGATCTGTAGCAGGTGCTTAAATTGCCTGGTGTGCTTTATTTTTAATTGTTAGGATGAGGGAACTGCTAATCTGCATGGAATATTTTTGCCCCAATTAAGTTTATGGATTGCACTGGATAAGGTTTGATTTACGTGCTGAATTAAGCATCGATTTATATGTAAAACTGTGCTTGTAAGTGGGGCTGGGGGACATTTTAGTGACTCATGTCGATGGCTTGCTGGTTTTTTATATTTTGCTAAAACCTTTTGGCACAGCTGCAATTTCCTACCTCTTTACAACTGAGTGGACAACGGCAAGCGCTTAAACACGGAGCTCTAATAATCTCTCCAGTACTACAAGGAAAGCCCCAAGAGCAGAGCAATCAGAGCTGCCAGCTGCTAATTAAAAGTCAGCGTGAGTGCATTTTAGCCATCAAACAAGGTGCAGCGTGCAACAGTGCAAACCAAAACTCGTGTCAGAAAACAACGGAGACAGCTTCAACGGCAGCAATATCTGCTGCCTGCAGCACCCACTGGCTTTCCTCTGCCCTCCCACCTCTTCCCACACGAGCGACACGAAGTCAAGGGAGAAGGTGCTGGCCCGGTGGTTACGGATGCTCCCCGAGCCCACTCTGGAGCCTGTAGCGATAAGCCGGCAGTGGGATGCTACTGAACGCAGGGATACTTGGAGACTGATTCATCCTCCATTAAATCACAAAGCAACCCCTTTTGCTAGAGACCCGTGTCAGTGCTGGACATGGAGGAGGGACCTGGCAGTTCCTGGTTTGGTCCTGCCACCCCTCTCCCAGCTCCCTGGGGACACAGGGACATGCGGGGACATGAGGACTCACAACCAGGCAGACCCAGGAGCACCCTTGAGCCTCTGCTATGCCCAGAAGGTAGCGCATCTCTTGTTATGTACTAAACCACCCCAGTTTTGCTCAGGGTTTCTCTCTTCTGTCCTTTTTAAGAAAGCGCCCTAAAATCTTGAGGGTCCTGTGTTTTTGTTGTAAAAACCATCTCTGAAGGTAGCACCAGGTTTTCAAACTCGGGTCCTGCCCTTGCAGGCGTCGCCCCGTGTCCTTGGTGCGTGCAGGTGCATTTCGGCCGCTGCCGGGGCACCCCGTGCGCTGGGCTTCTCCCTTTGGCCGGCGAGCGCGAGGCCTCGCTGCTCCTGTTCTGTGGGCTCATTTTCAGTTTGTGTATGTAAACTATGTGGATATCCCAAGAAAAACATAGGATGAGGGAAAAAGAGGAATAAATTTAAAATGACAGGAACAAAGCTTTACCAGAAGAGTTGGGCTCATATTTCTTTTGATGACTTTTCAGTATGTGTACTATGTCTTTCATTGCAGCTACTGGGTTTTTTTTTTTTTGGGTGAAACACACCCACACACACAAAGGGCTATTTTTACTGTTCATGCTTTAAAGGTTTGGTTGTAAAGTATTGCTTTTGGAATGAAGACCAACAAAATGAAAAAGCTACTGTTTTATTGTTGTTGCAATAATTCAACTCAGCACTCCCTTCCCACTTTCTGGCCGTTCCCGCTATATGGGGATGGTCTGTTCCTTGAGGATCACTGTCTGTTGAGAAGGGCCAGCGCTGGGAATGTGTGAGTCCGTCAGGGAGACAGGCACAAAGTATTTTCTTTGGATATGACAAGTTAGGGCGCTTTCTTAAAAAGGACAGAAAAGAAACCCTGAGCAGAACTGGGGTGGTTTGGTACATGACAAGTACCACGAGGAGTAGACAAGCAGTTGTCTCTTGAGCAACCTTCCAGATGAAAGTAAGATGGAATGAAAACCTGTAGAGCAGGTGATGAGCGAGATATGCCTTCTAGCTGCCCGGGTGACGCGAGATGAGTAGGTTGGGGTTTTGTTTGGTTGGTTTAAATAAAGACAGCTTTGGTAGGACACGTGTAGACTCTCTCAGATGCTGTGGTTTTGCAAAGAATTTGGCTTCTCTTGCCCATTAAGTCACTTAGGCTGCATGTTGTTTGGATGGAATTAAATCAGCTGGGTTGCAGTGGACAAAGTAGCTGTAATTAAATTAAAACCAGGAACAAAAAACTTTACGTGCAAAATCCAGAACTTGAGAAAACAAGTTTGAGGACAAACACCCCCTCAAAAGAAGAAGCTCATCTTCTGCATGTGCCCAGTTTCCTATCCTGATTTCATATCCGTTTTCCTCCTGTTTCATCTCCAGCATGAGGAACAGCGTCTCCAAACGGTTGGAGCACATTGCAGAGTGCGTAGTCTCTGAAACAGTAGCAGAGCTAAGAGCACTTTTCTGGATGCTCGTGTTCCTCAGTGAGACTTTGTTATATACACGGGTGCTTGGCCAGGCCTTACCCAATTACCTTTTATTCCCCCCACACCCCCCCATGACTTATACTGTGTACTCCCTGTGTACTGCAAATAAGGCTTAGAGAAAGTCAAGGGAGTCGAACATCTGGCTCACAGGGGCTATTCTGTTGCGTTTCTGCTGATGGTAAATGAAAACAAAACGAGAGGTTGAGTAACTCCTCTTGTTTTGTATTTTTTTAATGTGTGTTTGGGGTGAACTGAAGCTGGCATCCTGGCTTGTACACCAGAAGTGTTTTCAGTCTGAGCTACGCTGGTGTAGAGTGCTTTGGACTTTAAGACCATTTCTACCTCTTCCATCTATCTGTCATCAGTCTCACCAGTATTAAAGTCTTGGCTGCCATACAGGAATCCAGACTTTGCAAGCTTGCAGATATTTTCTCAAACGCCTGTAATCAGGATTTATATGGGCACTTCATCCCAGCAAACTGGAAACTGTTAAATATTAAGGCAGCCTGGCGTGCTCCAAAAGCCTTTTTAATCCTAGTGGTCTCCATTTGTGTAGGTTACCAGTCACAATCTCTGGTGCAAAAAGGGCTGTTCTGGGTTTTCTTTGTACCTTGTTGTGGAAGGGTTTTGCTTAATCAGTATAGTGACGAAGAACTTGACCTTGGTGGTGAATTGCAGAGGCAGTCCCTTGATGATTCCTTAGAGATCTTTTGACAGGAAGTTTGTACAGGTTTCCTTACCTATTGCTTGAGTCCTAATGAGTTAAACAGTCTTTTTGGTTGTTTTTTCCCCTTTGTGCAGATGCAGTGGCAGAACGTGGAACACGTTGGTGACCAGAGTCCTTATGTCACCTCAGTGATTCTCCACATTAAACAGAACGTCCCCATCATCCGCGACAATCTGGCCTCCACAAGAAAGTATTTCACGCAGTTCTGTATAAAATTCGCAAAGTAAGTTACCAACGTGGCAGAGTTTCTCGGGGTCTCTGGTTCTCATTCGTCTGTTTGTACGTGACAGTCTATTTGCCTTTAGTATGCAGCATCAGCGGCGCTCGGCGTCTGGGTGAAGACCCTCTCTGTCCAGGGAGAGCACAGAGGGAGGTGGATTAGGGCAGCAAACACCAGCAGCTGCTGGCAAGGTTAAAAGATACTTCAATTTCTTATCTCAAGTTTCCTGCTGAGGCAGATTTTCTCAGACATTTGTATTGATGAGTTCCTTTTCACATGCCTAAACCGTCCCATAAAATATTGTGATGATCACTGTCCGCTCTTTGCCAAGTACAGAAGGTTTGGGGTTGGACATCTATAAAAGGCTTTGAACGTCTGAATTTAGACACGACTCTTGCTATGGGAACCTACTTTCCTTCCAGTGATAAGAGGCTGTGGTGCTTCCAGGTACTGAGAAATTTGGTGCATCATTTGCCTCAAAATAACTTTTATAATAGCTATAGCACTGTAAGGAGGGCATGTGCGATGAGTATACTCTACCTTCGCAGTCTAAAAACTACTTTTCTGTGCAAAAATAGTTCAGTAAGGAAGGGGAAATACACATTCAGATTTTGGGGATATTATGAGTGTCTTCCTAGCAAGTCACCTAATGTTGGGCAGCATGAAAGAACTGGAAGGTGAGACAGAAATTCCCCTTGCCTCTGGAGTCAGGGTTGAGGGTGCAGCTCTCCAGCATCTCTTGGACATCCAAACTTTGAAGCTATGTGTCTGAAACAAAAATTCAGTTCTTTGGGAAGATACTTAGAACTCTTCCCTGCTTGCCTGTGGCCAGCTGAGCTTTCCATGCCAGTCCCCCAAGAAAAACCCTCAGGACTCTGCCAGTTGTAGCTGCTGCTTTTGGTGTTGCATGTGACTGTGCTGGTAGACTTGGGAGCAGTACCATGCGTATCATGTGTCACTCTAAAATACCTTAACGTTTCATTCATCTGTAATAAGCTAATAATCCTGAAATAAACTGTATGGCCTGGCAGTTACTGTGTGGGTTTGCAACCGGAGCTTCAGCTCCTGCTTCAGCAGGGAAGGATGCAGCAGGCTCTCCTGAGAACCGTTAGCTTTCGCAGCAGGGAGGCTGGCCTGAGAGTTTCGTTCCCCCTTTCTATCTCAGGGTACTCATTAGTTTGCATTAAGGAGCAGTTACTGATAAATCATATTATGACGTTGCCCATAATCACTGTTTGAAATGCTGTCTCAGTGAAAATTTATTGCACTTAAGCCTTCTGTGTGGTTACGCTTGAATTTTATGTTGCTAACATGGTGATAAATAAAAAACCCCATTTACTCAGCTGTTCACAGCACACTCTTAATACCTCAGCTTAGTTGCCTCCCTTTTAACTTTATTGCTAAGCACATACCAAGTAAACTCTGGATAAAATACCCAGCTTTCACATTTGAGAAGAGTTCACATCTAAGCCGAGTGCCTTCATCACAGCTTGTTCCATAGAAGAGCACAGAGACCTGCAAAACTACCACTCCAAAACCTTTTTAATACAACTACAGCTCTGGCCTACAGCACATTAAACTTAACACAATCCTGAATTCACTGCGCTGCGGATCAGGTGTAGAAGTGAAAATTTGGTTCCTGAAGCTTGTTTTTGCCAGATCGTATTTAGAGTCCTTCTGTACAACTTGGTTTTAAGGAGAACTAGCCCCGTGGTAAGGATGGACCGACCTACTTAAAATGCTTATGACATTTTAATGCATACAAACATTTGTATTTTTGAAGCTCTGAATTCTTATGGAATATGCTGGCCTGCCCAATATAAATACCTGGCCTTTTGTGTGCTCCACAACGCTGAAAATTCTTTTAACAGGCATTGTGCTTCTCCGTATGTTAATGCCTGTATCTTTTTGAACTGCCAGCCACTTCTCGGCTCTAATGGATTGTATAAAAGCGCTAGTGTTGAGTTACAGGACCACAGGGGAGAAGGCATCTAAAGTCACTTAATTTAAAACTGAGGGATCTGAGCCAAGTCTGGAAGAAGAAAAATGGCCATCAGAAATTACATCAATCCTCTAACCTAATTTGTCATTTTTGCGTTGTTTTGACCAATATGCAGCCCTCGCTCCCTTGAAATAGTGAGAAGCAGCCGGCTGTCCAGGAGGCACTCACAGGCAGGGTGAGGGGCTCTGTTCTCGCTGCACCTCGGTCCTTATCCTTTGAAATCAAAAACCACAGCGGTGAAGCCGTGGCTGCTACGCCGGGATGTGTTTGGGAAGTCTGTGACCTGACCTCAATGAGGAAGAGATTAGAACAGAGACAGGGAAAACAAACAGCTCTCCCCCTCGCCAGAAAAGCGCCTGGTCCATCATGAACAGGCAGGCATGGTGGGTAACTGCAGCAGGCGTCCTCCCAGTCGCTCTGGCCTTTGCATCGTGCTTTTGGTGAGAGGAGTTAGGTGGAAGAAGACGGTGATGAGGAGGCTCCTGGAGGTTTCAAAGCAGCGGGCTGAGCTAAGCCTGGGCGAGCCTGCAAGGGCTGATCACCGCCTGGGAGGGTGGTGGAAAGCAAAACCCCTCTCAGCTGCAGTGACTCAGTGACACCAGGATGCTTTGAACGATGTCCTGTAGTAGCTCATCTCCCGTCGGACAGACAGACTGTGGTTGCATCTCTGTCGGCCTTGCTTAGCAAGGCACTGCGTGTGATGCATCGTCAGTGCAGGGGATTAGGAAAACACAGGCTTTGGCAGAGCCACTCCCGTTGGATGGGAGCCTCTCAGATGCTGTGGTTTCTGTGCTTTAGGTTCCTAATCTGTCTTGCACTGCTTTATTATTACGCTGGGGACTTGTCTGCTTCTACGGAGGGTTTGCTGGATTCACTTTTATAGCCGAAACTGTAAATGAATTCTGGCATCCAATCTAGCTCTGTGGATGTGCAGGGAGTAAAGGCATTTAGAGTACAAAACCGCGTGCGGAGCATTACCATTGAATATGCACGTATTATTCGCATCAGGATTGCCTGCTGTATGCTACGAGAGCCAAGCATTGAGTCCAGCCTAGGCAAGAGACTCAAGTGCATTTTTCAGTTAAGTGCAACTGCTTTTGATGGTCTCTGCTAGTCCAAAAAAAAAAAAAAAAAAAAAAAAAATACCAGAGCAGCCCTTGGATCTTACGGTTTGTCTTGTCTGTCCTGCTGGAGTTGAGAAGCTGTTTCCAATAAGGCAGCATGAAATAACAGGCATGTGGGGATGGAAGGTCGCTTTACCCTTCTGCATTGATTGTGGGTGGCCATCCTAAGGGGCCTGGGAATTGTTTCGTACAAGGCAGAATGCTGTCTATGGGAGACCATGTGGTTATATAGAAAAGAAGATTAAAAAAAAGAGGGGAGGGGGTCCTTTGGCTGCCGGTCTGCCGCCCTGCAGGAAGAAAGGCTTGCCCTGTTTCTCATACACAACATGAGCATTAGCTCCACACCTGACCTTACAGAGAGAGGGAGACTTGGACCTACGTGCAAGATCAAAGGTACAATTAATCTCTTGCACTCTTCCACTTGTAGCAAGCTGCTGCATCCAGAGCTGCTACCGAATGATCATTTTACAGGATCACCTAAGCTCCAGTTGTGCTTGGCGCTTTCTAATTGCCCTTTGGGAATTAGTTATACACCTGAAAAATGGAATTCTAAAACAGATACGTTACATCTGCTGTAATGCTTTTGTGCAAGAGGAGACAGGGCTTGTTTTCCTCCTCTTATTTATATTTTGCTGCCAAGGTTGTTTTTCTGGTGGCCAAATTCAAAGCTGTTTGGGGCAGCCCAGTAGCTGGTTCTCAGTAGTAGTTTGAAATTGTTCTCCTTGACGCCTCTCCAGGAAAAGATGATTCACTGAGAGAGGTCGTGGCTGTGTCGGAGGGAAGGGGAAGGGAAGGAGCCTTCGCTTGGAAGGACTCTTCCTTGAACCATTTCTTTCAATTTGGTCAGCAGCTTGGCATGCTCTGTGCCTGAGTTACGCTGTTGTCATTCTTCCATGAGAAAGGGCAAAAAATAAATGTCCTGGCTTGGAAAACAGGTGGCAGGACAAACAAGATGCTGTCCATGCTCCTTGCTTCGTGGGAAGGAAACAAATAGCTTGACAGATGCAAGGGGGAAACCACACTGAATTTAGATCATCACCATAAACGGTGCCTCATTCAAAAGGACAGAAAACAGACCGACTTACATGAACTTAGGAGAGAGCCGTTAAAATCGAAGACCTGCCACCAGGTCATGGACAAGGTCCTGGAAACGTGAGCTTTGTAGGCATTCAGCCAAAGAAGGCCGTGTGAAAGAAGCGAAGTACATTAAAAACAAGGCAGCAAAAGGAAGACAAGAGTATGAGTGGTGTGGTCCTGACAGATGGAGTTTGCGTTGCTCACGCTGGCCCCTCTCCTCCCATTCAGCTCTTGAATTTTCCTGGTGCTGCACCTTGGTAGAGTAGGTGGGGCAGGAGCTTGTCTTGCAGGTGCTCAGCCAGCGCTTCTGCTGGAAGGGAGCATCTCCTTCTCCACTGAAGAATAAAACTACCACAAAGCCTAAATTCAAGAAGCAAAATGCTAAAACCAAAGCTGATGCTCTGGAGTACATTGTCCAAGGTGGCGAATGTTGGGCTTCCATCCTTGCCAAATTCTCCCCGGTTGAGTATATGTACATTAGTCATTTTTCTGAGTCTGAAGTCCACGTTAGTAAAATAGGATAATGGTGTTTTCCTTTTCACAAAACTTTTTCTTGTCTTGATTGTGTTGGCCAGAAGCTTTCTGGAAGAGTGCCTTTCTGTGTGAGTGTCCAGGGCCCAGCAGACCTCCAGCCTTGGCTGGACCTCAAGTTCAGTGTGTAATATGCACGTTATGGAATTACTTGTATGCAGTAAAATGTAAGTTCTGGGTACAATCAAGATACTTCCACTCCGTGAAGGGCTATACTAATCCTGGTGTATTGCTGTTCTTATTATGTACAATATTTTGTTTGCTTGTTCTTGGCCTTGTACTGTAACACTTCGTATATAGTTTACAGCCATTTATTTACATGGAGTATGTGTGCAACTTCTCAATTAACTTAGAGATCAGCATGGGTTAAAGCAAAAGAATTGTACCTAAGGTTGGTTGGTTTGTTATTTAGTACACTTACTGTGGCTGCAGTCAGCTTGAGAACCAGGCACTTACAGTGTCTTTGTGGAAAGCCATCCTGGTTTGGTTTTGCATGCTTTGTTACCACAGAAGACTGTATGACTCCAAATACTAACGTGTAATTGTGTCATTTTCTCTCTCTTCTCTGCAGCTCCTTCATTCCCAAGTTCATTAACCATCTCTTCAAGTGCAAACCTATTAGCATGGTGGGTGCAGAACAGGTAAGAAAAAGTAATTGCATTGGTTGTAATATTTCGTCGCTTTTGGGTTCAAGAAGTCGAGGCAGTTTTTGTTAAAAAGGGGCAGAGAGCTGAGTTATGTGTCCTGAACTCGAGTACAGCCGGGGCAACAGGAATACACCCTGGTACAGGGCAGAGTGGAAGCAGGTTTATAGCGATCCTGCCGCGGTTGAACCTGTCCTGGGAGAGGGGTCCTAGGCATCTTCCCAGGCAGGGGAGCTCTTGCTTTGCCAGTCAAAGTAACAATAGCACAGGAACAACAAACTTCTTACGCGCCTCTCTGAGGTGTCGTGATGAGATTGTCTTCAGTGTGCTCACACAAAGGAAAAGAACGTTGCTCATGGCTGAAACTATGGCAAGAAGCTCCCGTGTCCTTCTCAAAGACTTGTTTTTCTCTCCCATCCTTTCACAAAATAGGTCATCACTCAGTCTCACTCTGCTGCTACTGTGCCTCCTCCTAGGGTTAAACTCAAGCCTATTGCTTCTCTGCTGGGAAGAGCTGGGGCATGGTCAACCTGTAGTTGACAACAGGAAAACTTTACCAAAAAACCAACCACCCTAACCCAAAAATCCAGGTGTTCTGGCAGCTTCTCAGCTCAGGTAGTTTCAACACCGAGACTTTTTTTTTTTTTTGCAATTGTTGAGCATAAAACACACACAGTGCTTGGTCTCACGTGACCGAGCGTATGCCAAGAGCAGGTTGGTTCCTACGCGTTCCCCACGCGGGCCCAGTGACGGCGGCGCTCAGCGCCACGTGCCTGCGGTGGCAGCGTGCCAGCCCTCGCGCAAAGCGACGCTGGATCCTCCCGGGGACTGTGTGCGCTGCTCCCAGGTGCTGGCTCCTTCCTCTCGGAGGAAGCGAAGCCGTGGGAGCCGTGGGGCTCCTCCACAGCCTGATGGCAGTTTTGCTAGAGCCTGTGTCCTGGCTGAGTTCCAGTGAGTGCAAATAGATTTTTGCTTCCTCCGCTTTGCCTGCTGGTTATGGGTGGCCACTGTCTTCCTCTCCTCAGAGCTGTGCCGGGAGGATGGGGTTGTGGAGGCGTAGGGCAGTGTTTTCTCTGTTCTGTCCCAAAAATTGCTAAGTGGATTGGTGGGAGTTTTGAGTCTCAGTAGGTGAGAGATGCTGCAGTGCCTGAAGACGGGACAGTCTCTTTCCTGCATAAATGCCTTCCACGCCTCGCTTCCTCAGGCGTTGCAAACACGTGTCAACACACTGCTGCATGGCGAGGAAGGGCTGTCTCCACCTCTGCGACTCAGTAACTGAGACCCAGGGAAGTGACGACCCATCATCTGGGGCTCAGGACTCCCCAGCTTTCTCCCAGCAACCTGCCTCCCTGTTGCACTTTGAGAGCTGTAGATACTGCAAGATGGTGAGGCATGATCTCAGGGAAGAAAGGATGTTGAATTATTGCCACTTGAATTAACGTACACGTTTCTGTTGAAATGCTGCTCCTTGACAGGAGCTCCTGTCCCCAGGTTGCATGTGGGTGGGCAGTGCGGGTCTTCACAGCCCAGCAGGTCTTCACACTCACTGCTGTGTAAATAAATTGTGCTCTTCCTCTAGTTTGATTTCAGGTTTCTTTCCTTCACTGGTCTTGTTTATTATCTTGAGACCATGGGTGCAGCTGCAGGGCTGTGACCCCCCGTCTCCCACCCCTGCCTGTGGGCTGGGACCCCACTACTCTGCAAGGATGAGGTTTGGATGAGGCAGGCTTTCAGCTGTCCCCTGCACATAGAGCTGCTCCCCTGCGGGCTGATTTATAAAAAAAAAAAAGCAGGATCGTACCTAATGGGACTGCTGTGAACTTCAAATCGGTGCCTTAAATCTGCTTGGGTTTTAGGCATCAAAGATGCGTTCTGAGCAGTGTGTGTCTGCAAAATGAAACAGCAGCTTTACGTCAAAACCTTCCTCTTTCTTAATGGAAAGCAAATGAGTGAAGCGCGGTTCCTGCTCGTGTTGTGCGATGAGCAATAACCTGAGAGTGATTAAATGAAGTCTTTTTTCTAAATAAACGTCTAAAGTGATGAACTGCTTGCCAGCAGTGGGGCTTGTGTCTAACGTTGAAAGGTTTTAATATTACTGTATTGGAATAACAGGCCCAATTTGGTTCTTTAAAGCAGAATTTGGGAGGTTTTTATTAGCCTGATTCACAGTGAATATATCTCATTATAAGTGGGACATACCTTCCTGGGGTTAGATGTACAGAGGTCTTCAGAAGCTGCTCTCCTCTGTCTCTGCAGCACGTAGGTCCTCGGTTGCCTTAGCATCTTTTGAACACCCCCCGGTCACCCACCGGCATCTTTCCACACCGGTTTCTCTCCCCTGGTGCAAATGTTGCTGTGGAATATGCTTTCCTGGCCTTCCCAGTCCTAAACACAGCTTTTCTGCTGTTTGCTAATAATCACGTTTGAAATCTGGACACTAGGGCAGTATTTATGGAGGTGTTCAGCATGGGGAACAAGACCTAATGGGTTTCACTTTCTGTGGGTTTGTGTCTCTGGCTTAACAACAATTCTCCATCTCAGCGAGCTTTGGCAGCGAGTTAGCAATGCCAGGGACCTGGAATGGGTAACGGGGGGAAATAGGGTGAGGGGACGGAGCCTGCGAACGCTGCGTCTGTGGGAAAGGCTGCACAGTGTGCAAAACTCCTGTTAGACATGAGAGAGTTTACATGGGAAAGATGTGAATTCCCCAACCGTGGAAAAATCTTCCATCTATGGGATCCCTTGTAGAGACGCAGGAATCCCGCTATGGCAGCCTGAGCCGACGTCAGGCTCCAGCAGCTCCAGGGTGCACAGAGCTGCTTGTTTGTGCTGTGGTTTCCTGACTTCCCAGGACGAGATTGATGCCGTGGGTTCATCTCATGCAAACCATGAAACAGGCAGCACACAGCAATGATACGCTGCCGCAGATAACAGGGTCCAGATTTGAACTGGCGTGACCCACCGCCCCTCCTCCTCGGCTCAGTCCTTTGTATTTGAACTGAATTCCCACGCGTGCTGAAAGCTGTACCATAAATGTTCGTATTGTTTGCGGTGACTGCTGGGGGGTTCTGCAGGGCCCGTAACGTTGTGTGTTGCTCCGGAACGAGCTTCCACCTGCTCCTGAGAGCCCTTTTGCAGGAAATGCACTGGGTCTGCCAACAGCCCAGCAGGTCTTCACACTCACTGCTGTATAAATAAATTGTGCTCTTCCTCTAGTTTGATTTCAGGTTTCTTTCCTTCACTGGTCTTGTCTCACCTCTTTAAACATACCTTGTGCAATCAGAAGAGCGCGGTATTTGGGGTAATTTTGCTCTAAGAAACCCTAACCCACAGCATTTTGTCATCAGGCAGCGCTTGTCTGCCTTTGCTGAATTTCATGGCTGCTGCTTGCTGCTTATTTAGGCACTGGTCTAGTAAAAACCAGCATACAGGCTGTGAGTTTCAGTGTGCTACTGAGTGCAGGATATTGAGCAGGTCTCAGTGTAGCTGTATTGTGTTGCAGTTTTCTGTTTTAAAGAAAAAAAAAAAATCAGCAAGTGGTTGAGTAAATGCAGAAAACCTGACACAATGGGTGGTTGGGTGCAGGAGGAAGCACGGTGTTAATTCATTTGACCTCAGTATCTAAATAATGATACAGCTACAGGTAATCGAGATTGTTTCACTTTATATTGTCGAGGGGAAGAGGACTGGAGATCCGTACCTTATGTGCCAGATGTTGAGCTGCTATAAGTCATTTCAAGTCAGCAGAGCAGCACTCTGTTAAAATCAACAAACGGTGCTGATATGTAGCAACGGGTGATCGCGTCTCCTTGAAGTGTCATTACATGGGTCAATCCCTCCCGTTCCTGCTGTCCAATTACCGGGACTTTTTCCAACGTGGGAAGTGTTAAACTTTTAAGCATGTTGGATTATAGCAGCTAACGGAGCTTGGTAAAAGGGACCTGAATAACAGGGTGCGATTAACTCTTGCAGCTGCTGCTGGACACTCACTCTCTGAAGATGGTTCTCCTGGATCTGCCCTCCATTGGGTCCCAAGTGGTGAGGAAGGCTCCTGCCAGCTACACAAAGATAGTGGTGAAAGGCATGACTCGGGCTGAAATGATCCTGAAGGTAACTCAAGACTCTTGATAACCTGCCAGCCAGACTGCTGGACTGGGAATCGGAGCGAGCGAATTCCAGGGGGCCCTTCCTTTGAACGCGGCAATCTGCAATTGCACATGAACGTATGCGAGCTTGTCCGGGTGCGCTGCCAGCTGTTGTACAGCACTGGCTTATTCGCCTTGGTTTTGCCCCCGCGCTCTTTTAACATCGCATTTGAGTTTTCATCCTCATTTTTCAAGGTAACCGAGGGCTCAAGTTCTGCTTACTAGGAGAGTTGGGGCACTAGATTCCCTCAGGAGCTTGTGAAAATCAGAGCTAGCATCCGTAAGCGTCTGCCGCAGGGCAAACCCTCCAGTTCAGGTTACTCCAGGCCTTTGTGCAGACTCCATCACGCAGGGGAGCCAAGCCGTGCTTGAGTCACCTGTTTACTGTCTAGTGTAACAGCCAGTGCAAACATGTCTGGGTTACTGTATTCACCAGAGTCCTTTTTCATTTTCCAGACCTGGTGCCTGGAAAATGACCCAAAAGCAGTGTGTTGTCTTCATAAAAAGTAACAAGCAAGCAATCTCCCCTTCCCCCCTGTTGCTGGAGTACGAAGTTAGGTTTGATCCCAGGAGAAGCCATGGGAGCTGTGCAGTTGTACCCTCCTGGGTGATGGCATTGTCCCCTGCTCGCCAACAATGCTGTGAAGATGTTCCTGTGAGTGAATCAGTGGGACCTGGGGTCAGGCAGGACAGGCAGCTGCCAGCCAGAGCCTCCTGTAAACCGCAGCCAAGGCAAGGAAGGGGTGCAGAGTCCAGGCTCTCTCCGTGCTTGCCTGCTGCTCAGCGTGGCTTTGCTCCCGTGCCCAAAGTAATGTCACAGCTGAGTTTGCATTCTGAATTCAGAAATGAGTTTTGCAAGCCCATGCTTTTGGAGTAAGGTGACTGAGACGCTAGTACATACATTAAAGCAAGTCTAAATTTTCTTGGAAATTACCTGAAGAAAAATACCCTGGTACTGCTAACAGAGGAGCAGGGAAGATTGGTGCCTGTTGCATACAGAAACAGGTCTTTCCTTGGAGCTTATACGTGAATCAGGAAAGTAATGGAGTTAATTTCTCTACCCTTAAGATCACATTGGCTTCATCAGGATTGAGATGAAAGCAGTATAGGAAGTGCCTCGGGCAGGGTGTGCAGGCTGCGGAGTGCTGCTGGTCCCTACGATGCGGAGGAGCAGCGTGACTTTTTCAGACATCCCGTGCTTGCCCTGCTGCTGCATAAAGCGCTTCTGCTGGCCCCAAGAGAGGGCTCAGTGTCAGTGTCACTAGTAATTAAACAGCGATACGCTTATGGCATCCAGTGCTCCGCAGAGCTGTTTTACAAAGTGATGCCCATGTAATCAGCGGGCGATGGGGCTGAATGGTTGGCTGGGGCAGGTTTGTTAATCGTAGTGACTGAATAGATCACCCTGAGCCTAGGTAGCCCACGCACAGCGTTTGGGGCTGGTGTCAGCACCCGTCTCTTGGGTTTGGGGGAGAGAAAAAATGGCTCTTGGAAGTGCTTGCTCCACCTGGACCACCAGTACTTTCTGTAGGAAGGTTTCCTTGCGGGAGCCCAGAGCTGACTGGTCATCTCTGGCCGTTCTGTTTGCCTTGTGGGTTGACTCTTTTTATCAGTGCTCAGAATCTCTCTGCTGTTTCCAAACTGTGCATTAAAGAGTCTTTTTCCTTAAGAACTGTTTCACCCCATCAGAAGCACAGGCCAATATGCTCCTCCTCGGTGTTTTCAGGGCTCTCCTACCTAGTACCGAGATGGTTCAGAAGCGATTCCTCTGTTGCATACAACAATACCACATACAGTAGCGTGCTCGGGCTTATACCGGTGCAGCTAATTCAGCAGGAGCATCATTGAGCCCATAGATGGCACAAGCAAATTCATTCAGCTAAGCCCTACAAAGCGCAGATGCAAGCGGGGAGGAGGGCGTCAGGGTGCGCACGTCCCGCAGAGCTGTTTCCTTTCTCCTCTGGCTATGCTGTCTGAAGTTCCAGCTTTTCATCTTGGCAGAAGATTTTTACAAGGGCTGTAAATTAAGGATTTATAAGTGTATACATGGCTATGATGTTTCATTGGTCTGAAGTGCAGGAAAAGAAAGAAATGTCTCGGTGACAGACAATGTGGGGTGAGCGGGGTCAATGAAACATATGGAAATGTTTTCAGAGACAGGGAAGAGTCTGGTCCTGTGCTGTTTCTGCCCTGCGTGTGCACACACACACACTCTTTTTCCCAGAAGGATGGGTTTGCTGCCCAGCATTATCAAAAATGTGTTCTCTACGGAGCTCACTGCTTATGCAAGGAAAATGCAACAATGAGTAATCATCGTTCCAGCTTCAAGGCTATTTTAATTTTTTTTCCTGACTTGACCGGTGCTGGGACTAAGAGGGTGTGAGCTCCAGGGCAGAAGTCAGCAGGGGGTTCGCATGCTGTATCCCAGTCTCTCCAGAGAAGCGTGCAAGAGGAGCTGCACCCAAAGGACAGAACGGCTTCATGTGGCACTGCTCACCCATCAGGTTTCGTGTCAGAAGCAGGAGGACTGCAAAGTAGATTGCTCTGACACACGCTGTCCTGGGGATGGAGGGAGTAACTGCAGAGTGTTGTCAGATTCCCCCGCGACACGCTGTCTCTGCTCTGCTCCGGGCAGGAAGGAGCGAGAGGGATGCGCAGCCAAAGTGAGGGTCTGGACGGCATCCTGCCTGATCTGCTGGGGACTTTCTAAGTGTTCCCACCACCACCAGCACTGCCTTTCTCCCCCAAGCAACTCCCCAGCTAGTCTTCCCTGTGCAGCAAGATAAAATCTTGAGCTTTGCCAATATGCCGGTGCCTGCCAGCCCACAGGCGTACAGACAAAGTCCTGCTGCTCTTCGAAACGTGATACGCAGCCCCTTGGGTCCAAGCACCGCTGCTGCGCGGAAGGAGACCCCGTCCTCCTCCCTGCTCCTTACTTTACTTCTCTTCACTCACCTTTACCTCTCAGTTACTAGCAGCACGTACAGCCTCTTTCTTGTTCCTTAAGCATTTTATTTTAGGAGAAGCTAGTCCTGCTGTCACTCGTGTGCCTGAGTTGACTGAGCACTGGCTTTAACTCATAGAATTTGTCTGATCTCTTTTTTTCTTGTCTTGGCAGGTGGTTATGGCTCCGCACGAGCCCCCAGTTGTGTTTGTCGACAATTACATCAAGCTCCTTGCTGACTGCAGCACCGACACTTTCCAGAAGATACTAGACATGAAGGTTAGAACCTGTCCCACAGAGTTTCTGCTCGTCCGCTAGCACTGCATTGTGATTGTTGGTGACTTTTTTTCAGTAGAAATATAGAGGGGTTTGGGATTGGGAAAAGCACTCCAAGACAAGTGTATCCTCTATACTCTGAAAGTGTGTAGAGTTGCTACTGAAGAATAGTTTTTCAGTTCACTTTGCATGTTCATACCTGCTCTGGTGCCTGGGGCTGAGCTCGGTTGTCTCAGGATCATCCAGAGGTCTACATACAGCTCTTGGTGGGTGAACAAAAGGTTGAGGTTTAAAACGGGCTCTCCGGCAGCTATTCTCATGCACACCCGCTCCCAGATCAATGAAGTCTAACTGGCTTGCTTCACTGTTCTTTTGCTCCCGCAGGGCCTGAAGAGGAGCGAGCAAAGCAGCATGCTGGACCTCTTCCGCCAGCGCCTCCCGGCTCCCCCCTCCGGAGTGGAGAACGCCAGCTCCCTCTCGCTGAGCGCTCCTACGCCCGAGCAGGAGTCCTCTCGGATACGGAAACTGGAGAAACTCATCAAAAAAAGACTTTAAGTGAGCAGAAGGGAACTCTGTTGCTCAGGACTAGCTGCAGTGACTGGGAGCAAAGCTCGTCAGACTTATGATTTTACAGTATGCTGCTGAAAAATCTGTGTCCCATCAGTCCCCTGCCCTGTGATCTCTTAACCATCGTATACCGTGGCACTGCATCTCCATTCAGACCAAGGGAGGATCTGACCAAGGTCTTTGCCTTTAGACAGCTTAGCAGGAGTGAAACCCAGGACATTGCTGGGTCCTCGTGGTGGAGAAAATAGAGGTATCTGGAAGTCAGCAGCCACGAAAATGGTTTAGGTGGATTCAGAGAATATCTGGCTGGGATACACTTGGTGTCCCAGCCCTCAGCCTGGCTGAGCTCTCTTGCTGCAGCACTAAGGATTTTGCCTGAGAGTTCAGTGTTACTGCTCACTCCCTGTTGCAGAGCTGTTCCTCTGTTTCTTTATTTATTGGGGGGGACCCAACCCCAAACCATCACCACCACCAAAAAAACCCCAAACTCTTTAATGGCTGGGATCCAGGTGTCTGCAGCTCCACTGAATTAATGAGATGCCCAGAAGAGAACCTCAAAGCAGTTTTCTCCCCTGCTCCCAGGACAGGCATGCATAAACCACCAGTAAAACAGCAAGGCAAATCCTTTTCAGAACAGGAGGAAAGGGCTGAATTAATGCCTTCTGCACCTTGGCAAACCTCCTGCCAACAAGCCGGCAGCCTCGGTTGCTGTTACAGCTTAAAGGCCAAACTAGACATCTGCAGAGCCCATCTCCAGCTGCTTGTTATTTCTCTCGCATGTGCTGGACTCACCCGCTCTCCCCGATGGGAGTTCCCGTACCACATCTCGCCCTCTCTCCACAAAGGGCTGTTCATGGAGCAAGCGTCAAACAGCACCAGCCCCTCGTTCTCGTGCCAGCCGGCGTGTCTCGAGCAGGGGTGTGCCCCTTTGGCACCTTCGCTGCCCTGCAGGGAGAGACGCTGGAAATGTTGGCTTTAACGAGGAGCCTGAGCCTCTTCCCGGGACAGGATGCTTAAGCCATCCTCAGACTTTGAGACCCTTCCTCTCCTCCTCCTCTGAGCTTCAGCTTGCACCAATGCAGAGAGGAGGAGAACCAGAGGTGAAATATTTCCGATAACTCAGCCACAAAGCCAGCATGAAGCAGGGTCGGGGTCAGTGGACGTCTGTGCCCTACCTGTTGTGTGAGCTTCCCCGAGGAGTCTCAGTGCAGGGAGACATCACCTCATCGTTAGCAACAACGTTAGCAAGATTTCTTCCCAAACTCATCTCTACCCTTTTTGGGGGACGTTGAAGGCATATGCCCAACCATGAACGATTGAATCCCATATGGGTTTAGGGGCAGATCGACCAGTCGTGCCTGCTTTATTTTAACTCAAGCTTCACTTGCATGTGCAGGAAAAAGAAGTCCTGTACCGGTTTGGCAGGTGAGGAGCTATTGCACTGTCAGATGCCTTCTTGGGAGGGCCATGCTCCCCACCAGGTCAAGTTTGGGCCTTAGGACTATATTTATTAGGGACTGCGCTCACTAAGGATTGTAGTACTCGCTGCTGCACATCTGGGAGGGGAGGATCAGACACGGTCCATGAAAATGAGCTCCGTCCACCCAAACCCAGAGCTTCATTGGGACCAGGGAAGGAGGAGGTGAAATGAGAAATCCTCGAGTGAGGCAGAGCCTGGGCTCGCGCTGTGTTTGCCCGTTCATGCTGCGGCACCGTCCCCTCTTGGGTGCAGCGGGGCTGCGTGTTCACAGGGGTGCCAGCTGCACCCCTTCCCTCTCCTCAGCCCCGTGGCCGTGGGAGGGCAAATCTGGTGCCTGGCTTGGTAAAATCCCGTCCTCCCTTTGCACAGTTGGCGGGTCAGCCTGCGCTTGAACAGGCAGGGGTTAATCACGGGATTTGAGCAGAAAGAATACATCCGCAGAGATTAAATCCTCCCTGGTCAGGTTTTCTAGCACTGCTCAGACCGATCTGCTGCTGCAGCAAGGTGTGCACTAACAGGTACGCTAACACCAACTCTTTAGGATGTATTTTCAGGGGTCCCTGGCTGCAGCGTGCGGGTGCTCAGCTGCAGAGAGCTGTGGTGATGTCCATTGCAGAGCAGCAGTAACAACACCTGTGAGGAGGGACGGCAGTTTCTCGTCACTCCAGTTTTGCAAATCTTCCCAAGTCTGCTGCTGCTTCATTTATTTCCTTTCCTGATTTCACGTTGGGTGACAAAAGGAGGAACGGTGGTTGAAAGCACGTGGGGATTATGAACGCCGTCCCCAAGGACAGGTTATCTCAAGGTGCATATGCAGGATGGTTCACACGTTACCAAATGCAATAGCTGGGGAGGAGGGAACATGGGTTTGCAGAGATTCATTATTCCCATGGGGGGATGAATAATTTATTTTAGATTAATTTTTCTTTGCTCTGTCTATGGAGGACTCTCTAACTAAATTATGAATAGCTGAAGATGATGTTCAAGTTATCATCGCACGTTATTCCCCGAAGGCTTCCCCCGTTTCATTCTCCGCATTTCATTCTGGAGATAAGAGGAAATAAAAGGAAAAATGAATTTTTAGTTTCAGCCTTTGAAGAATGCTACAGGTCTGGGTTTTTGGAGTTCTGCTTTTAGAGAGCGAGTCTGCATTTTTCTACTTTCGGTATAAGGGTTTTGTCCCCCTGGCTCTTGGGTATTTATCAGATTTGGCACGTCTGTATGCGTATGTTAGCTGTTTGGGGCTTACATCTCCGGGGAATAAAGGATGATTTTTTTTTCTGTATAAAATGCCACTTTTTACATTTTTTTTTGGCCAAGGTGTAATTCTGGCTGTATGTCGGAGCGTGACACTAAAATGAATTAAATGGTTACTGATGTTCAACTGCTGGGTGTTTTCTGTACAACTGCCACGCAGCAAACCCCAGCAGCTGGGACGGACCTCACCCAAAACACGCTGGACCCAGGGCTCCGTGCTGTCCGTCTCCGTTGCTCTGTGCTGCAGCTTCTCTCTTTTTTGGCTTTTCCACTTTCTGCTGCTCCAGCAAGCAACTCTGTGCCGGCAGCATCTGCATTTGCAGCAGCTCCCCGCACGTGCAGGCAGTTCAGCAGAGCTGACCTTGTGCTCCTAAATAATCGGATTGTTTCTGATGACTTTAACTGCTGGAGAGATTTCTGAGAGATCCTAATTTTTCCTTTGAAATTAAGAGGTAGCGCCTTTTTTCCACACGATGCATGACGTTGGAGGAGTTTCTTTCGCTTGGAGAATTAATGACTCATTTGCTTTTCTCCTACCGCTCTGCCGGTCCTGCCCCCTCCGCCCTTGGGCAGGAGCAGCCCGCGCCAGGCAACGCGGGTGTTTATTTCTTTCACGAGATTTACAGCCGTGAGTTCGAGCATCAGTGACGATGTCCAAGTCTCCACAAGCCTTTTCTTGGCCGCAGCTGGGCGGGCGGCAGACGCGGATGCTGTTCGGCAGCATCGGGCCACAGCTCTGCTGTGCTTAGGAAAATGAGCTGAAGCATTTGTCTTTGGGCTGTGTCAGAAAAGGCTTTGGCAGAAGGCGTTCCCCTGCGCGCCTGCTCCACCGGGGCCGGTTACACCAGCTAGTGCTACCGTCACCCAAAATTTCTAGCTGAAAGCCTGTGCTCATTCCCTTCTCTCCAGCCAGAGCAGCTCCACTGGTCCCGAGCCGGAGTCCAGGTGGGAGCACGTGGGCTCGAGTACTTTGCCAGCCTCGCCTTTGAAAGCGCAGGGACGTCTGGGGGTGGCGGAGGCCTGGGGCCAGCGCTGTTCGGGGTGCCGGGGGGGGTCCTTGCTGGGAGCGGGACAGGGGGCTGCTTCCTGGGCCCTCACCTCGCCTGGGATACAGGGTCACCAGGACCCAAGTACCGCAGTTTCCTTATGCTCAGGCCCCTGGGAAGTAGCAGTGCCCTCCTGTTTGCGGCAGGGCACGGGGAGCCCGCGGGGCTGCCGTCGGGGTCTGGATCCCATGGGGAGAAGAAAATCAGCCTTTGCCGTTTGCAGCCCATGGAGCTTCCCAAAGCTCTGGGAAAACCTCGGCTCGTGGCTCGGCGGTTCACGAGGGCAGTGGCAGCAGGGCTGTAAAAGCCGATCGAAACTCGGCAACTTCAGCGATGTGCCGTCAGCGTTTGTCCCTGCAGCCGAACCGCTCGAACCGCTCCCAGGGCTCCCGTCGATCCCACCGCTTGGAAGCATTGCTGTGAGCGTGACTCCCGTGCCTGGCGGGTTCACGGTCTGCTCCGCAGGGAGCAGCCTGGCATTTCCCATCGTTTGGAAATAATTTTCCATCGTTATCAAATAACACGGGATCCTTCTGATTTGCTTCCCCCTGCCTGCAGCGACGGCCCCCCGCACCGCATCAATGTGCCTATTGTTCGGCTGCTGATTAAGCCAAGCACGTCCGGCCCAGTGGAAAGTCCTTTATGGAAGGAGGATCTTGATAAGATACTCATATCTGCTCTGTCCTGGCTGCGCACAGGCAGTTAAAAAGTAAATAACATGGACAAACGGCCTGTGATGTACAGGCAGGGGAAAAGATTTCCAGTGCCATCGGGGATTGCACGGATTGGTACGGTTTGAGAGGCTTAAAAAGAGACAGGCTTTCTGCGAGGGCAGAGTACACCTGCCTTAAAAGCAGGGCCCCTGTATAGAGTGGCTATCAATAGTATTTTAGTGATCAAGTAGTTAAAATTCTGGTTAAACACTTCCTTTTCATCCTAGCAGGTGAATTTGCAGCTCTGGATGTTGGTGCTGCGGGAGATCATTGGGTCTGAGCCCGGTGCGAGGCAGGGTGGGCTGCAGACCCCCCTCGGCTGCTCAAACACCTCCATTTCACCTGCCAAGCCCAGAAACGAGAGCCTGGGAGGGCACAAAAAAATTTGTCATTTGTGTCAAGCCAGGCCAGAGTGGGAAGTTTTTTGCTAGTAAATAAAGAGCCGCAAGATTTCCAGAAGCCCGTGCGGCTCTGCTCATCCCGGGCACGTCCGGCTGCAGCCTCGCACAGCTCCCCAGGCACCGAGACCCCTCGCACTCGGTCCCCGATCCCCCCAGGAGTGGCCGTGGGGACGCCCGCAGAGGCGGCTGCTGGGAGGTGCCACAGGTTCTCCCCCCCCCCCAAATTACACTGACTCGGTTATTGGCAGCGTGGTTTTTAGCCCAGGAGCTGCACGGCAGCTCTGAAATGATGATCGCGTTCATCTGGAAACTGCTCCAGTGCCTTCTGAGGCGTCTAATTTCATAAAGGGCTTTTATGGGAGATTTTGGAGCGAGGAGCGATCAGCTTTCCCATTGCTCGCGGAGACCAGAATCTCTCTTTTTTGTGATGCATTTAAATCAAAAGGAAGAAAACACCTGTCCAGCACATTTGCTAAGACCCCAAAGATTTCAATCAAAATTTTTAATGTTCTTTTTTCTTTCCATCTGCATTTTTCAGCAAAGACAAACAGCCTCATAGTATTTCTTCAAAGGAATGTAAATTCCTTGAGGAAGTCTCCGGAGTTCCCAGCACTGCATAGCTGCAAACCACAGACGCCTACGGCTGAAAGCTCTGCTCTGCTTTTAATTTTGGGGAAGGGAAGGAATTCTTTTCAGGGGTTTGGGTTCACTTGTGCTGGGCCCGTCAGGCCAGACTGCTTGTTACTGCACAGGGGAGTGTTGACTTTGGCCGGCTGCAGACAGTTGCTTTCCCTCCATAAGAGTATTCCCCCACCGAATCTGATGACACGGTGCAATTATTTCATTATGATTTTCCAAAAAACGTTCCCTCGGTCTCATCTAGTGCTAGAGACCTTTTCCCTCTGCTTTCTTGTTTCAGCTTCAGCAGCTTTGCCTGAAAAATGCAATTAAGGGTGGCAGTGCTGCTGCCTAAGTCCAAATCCTTGGAGCGGGGGGGGGAACGGTGGAGAAAGAGCAGCCTGGGGGAAAAACTGCAAGTTTTGAAGGGTGTCATTAAACTCCCGGGGGTGAGGGAAGCCTGTGCGTAAGAGCTGCTGCTTTGCAGCCTAAACGAGGCCCCTGCCTCTGAGAAAGCCGGGGCAGCTGCTGCTGAGGTTGAGCAAGGGGAGAGGGCGGCTGAACCGCGGAGGGACCGGTGTCTCCCTGCTTCCTCCTCAGTCCCCACTCTCATCCCAGTCCTGTCCCAGCGGCTGGGCGAGCACCGCGCTGCCCCGTCACTGTGCTGGCATTGACCTCCGAGGCCTGTCCCAAGCCCAAAGTGCCGGGAGCGCCCAGACAGACAGCAGGGTCAGGCCTGGTCTCAGCAAAAACACTTTGCTTAATAAATCTGATTGCTGTGCATGGACGCTATTAATAATTCGTGTGTGCTTTTCTGCACCCTCCATCCCAGGCAGCTGTGACCAGGGGGCTGTGCCAAAACACCCAGCGGGCCCTTGCTGTTGGGGAAATCAGCGTGTTGGAGGTGCGGCGAGCCCGTGGCAGTCGGGGCTCCCCAAAATGCCTGCTGGCATGGGAACGGGCAGCGCACTAGGGTGGTGTACAGCCCATAGGCTGGACTGGGGCCGCGTTCAGGGCAGCCGGCCGGGAGCTGGTTTGGCCGCTGCCAAACCATGGGGACGGCAGCGAGGGTGCAGCGGCCGGGCAGGGAGGCAGTGCGGGGATGCGGGACGGGGCACCGGCAGCGCGGAGGCACTGGGATGGTGGGGGGCACGGGGGGGATACGGGACGGGGCACCGGCAGCGCGGGGGCACTGGGGGGATACGGGACGGGGCACCGGCAGCGCGGGGGCACTGGGATGGCGGGGAGCACTGGGGGGCTCGGGGGAGACGAGGGGAGCAGGCCCCGCCCCCTGCCCTGGCCCCGCCCCGCCGGTGGCGGCCCCGCCCCGCCCCGCCGTTGCGGCCCCGCCCCTCCCGCCGCCGCCCGGGCGCAGCCGGCGCAGGGCGCGGAGCGGCGGCGGGCGCGGGGCAGGGCGGCTCCGCCATGGTGGGTCGGCTCAGCCTGCGGGAGGTGCCCGACCTCCCGGACATGAGGAAGCGGGGCGACGCGGGGCTCGACAGCCCCGACTCCGGGCTGCCCCCCAGCCCCGGGCCCGCCCCCCCGCCCTGGCTCCTCTCCTCGGGCAGCCCCGACCGCGCCGCGACCAACGGGCTGCCGGAGCCCGAGCCGCCCGCGCCCGCCGCCGCGGTGAGTACCGGCACCGGGCGCTCCCGCAGCGCCGGGCACCCGCCTCTGTGCCAGCGCCGCTGCCCCCGGAGCGCGGCGGGGCCGGCGGGACCCTCCGCCCGGGGCCGGCAGCCCGGAGCGGGGCGCGGGAGCAGCAGTCCCGGGCGCCCTCCGCCGCCGCCGCGCTGCCGCTGGTCCCGGGCTCGGTCCCGCTGCGGCCGGTGCTGGGCCCCGCGCCCCGGGGGCCGCCTGCGGCCGGGGGAGTGGAGAAGCCGCCGCCCTTTGGACCCTGCCGCGATGCAGCAGCCGGGGACGGCCGGGCTGGCGGCGGGCGGCTTCTCCTCGGGCTTTCCGCCCCGACGGCCCGGCAGCCGGCCGCGCTCCGGGCCCCGCAGCATCCTTTGAGGAAAGGAGGGCGGAAAACCAGCCCGGCGGCGCTGGGGCTACTGGGGGGGCTGGCACCGGGACAGGTTGGAAACAAGTGACCCCCGATTCCCTCCCTTCCACTGACGCCGTCGTATCCCTGAACACACCCGTGCTGGGACGGAGCCCGCCGGGGAACCGGGGCGTCCGCAGCCAGGGCTGGGGCCGTGCTGGGTCAGGGGAGCCGGCGGTGCTTTCCAAAAGCCTCCGACTTTGGGGTCGGCTCTTGCTGATGCAAGGGAAGCTCCTGTCGCTCCTGGCCCAGGTAGGAGTTGGGACGGTGTCGCAGCACGTCTTTGAAAATCCCCAGGGACAGTGAACTCCCGTTATTCCAGAGTGGGAAGTTTGTATATTAAGCTATGGTTTCAGTTAATAGTATCAGATAGGTTTCTTTAAAAATGATTGTTGAATGTTGACGCTGAGCTGTTGGTACAAATGCTTTGGGAACGGCAGATCTAGAGGAGGGATCCCTTTTCTACAGAGGTGCTGCGTGAAATTGGAAAAGGTTGTGGGAGAACCGTGCATTGAACAGGAGAGATGCTCACAGCCCCCTCGCCCCCGGATAGTAAAGCACATGTGCAGAGGTGGCTTCAAAAACACAAGCGGGTTGCTTCCCTTCGGGGCTGCGAGGCTCTCGCCGAGGGCCGCTTTGGTTTCCTTCCAGCTGCGGGACGTTGCTGGGGCAGTGTCGGCTCGCAGCACTGCCTGTCCAGGAGAGGAGCACGGGGATGCTCCGTGAATCACTGCCTAGAGGGAATGAGTAACTCCTTCCCCACAGGTCGTGTGTGAATTAGGTTGGATTTAATGCCTTCAAGTAGTAGCCACAGCGTAGCTGTGAAATGAGGAGGTTGCTCACGGCGAGATGCCCTGCAATAATTTCCTGCTGTGATCTGCCCGTGGGGATATCTGATGAATCCAGCCAGGAGAGCTGTGTCATACACTCATATAACGTTAGCTATAAATTGAACGTGAGCTCATACAGCGAATGGACTATAGTTCATGCTGCAGAAAGCTACGCTGCACCGAGGGCCTGTATTTTTCTCTCATTTCCCAGAGTGGGTCCTCTGAAGTAAGCTCCCAGAGTTAGGACTTCGTCTGCAAAAAATACACCTTGCCACATCTTTGATGCTGTAGACCGGTGTCGAGTCAGACCTGCGGGTTGCACCTGTAGGCGTGTCTTGGACTAGCAGATCCTCTTGCACGTAAACGTGAACCTCGACAGCTCTGTACCGAGGGTTAAATAAATGCGTTTTCTTGAGAATATACCGAATTGTGA
Source organism: Mycteria americana (assembly GCF_035582795.1). Classification (NCBI taxonomy): domain Eukaryota; kingdom Metazoa; phylum Chordata; class Aves; order Ciconiiformes; family Ciconiidae; genus Mycteria; species Mycteria americana. The sequence goes on along the minus strand of NC_134379.1, from coordinate 4,535,226 downwards.
CATAAACGGGATTATTTTTGCATGTTTTGCAGAATTCTGTGTTCTCTCCCAGCCCTGTTCTCCCCAGCTGCCCTCCAAGATTGTGTCCTTTATCCTTTGGCGAAGGAGTTGAGTTTGACCCTTTACCACCAAAGGAAATAAGGTAAATATTGTGTTACAGTCATCTAGTTTTGAAGGAGTTAGCATGTAAAGGAGTAGTTAGGCCTTATCAGTGCCTGTGAATCAAGTTAATTGATTTGCAAAGCTATTGTTCCACACAGCTGTACATTCCTGGACCTGGACGTTTGTTGTACAGGCTGAAGGAGTGTTCAGCCTCTTTTAATCCCATATGTTTTTTTTCCAGGAAGACTTTCCTGTATTTTACTCTCCTGCTTTTACTTCATTGCACTGCTCCAAAATGTTGTCTTTCAACTGATTAACCAGAAGGTAATCATGAGGGAAGATCTTCAAAGCAGCCATCTTTCTAGGACTGTTGTATTAGAGGAAAGGAATTTTGCTCTCCTAACCTCATGGGTTTGTAATAAGTACTTTCTACCTTATCAGCTGCGGCTGGTTATGAGAACTAAAAGAAAAGTTAATATTAAGAGAGTGCATAATTATTTTTTTTAATGCGTTGCATCACTTCACAGCCTGTGAATTATTCCTTTGAACATCATGATTTGCAGTAATGAGAAATGAAGGCTCCCAGTTGATTCCTGTGCAAGCAGAGGTAGACTGATACAATCAAACAGAAGCCTAATGCAGGGGAGGGGAGAAAGTGTTGGTTGCCCTGGTGTGGGGAAGGAGCCCGCCCCGTGGCTGGAATTGAAGGCTGCTAGCACCGTGAAAAAGCTAACACAGAGTTGTCGCAGTGTGAAGGAGATGAAAACTTTCTTTTGCAATCCAGGCACAGAGGATTTTCTTGCCAGCAGAGTTTGATGTGCAAATTGCAGTATTTTCCTGCCAGTTGAATCTTCAGAGAGTGCCCCGTGCCGGGAGCGATAGCAGAGAACTCCCGTGTGACTTTTGGCAGAGGAGAACTGAGAAAATAACGTGTGCTTCTATGGACTTGGCACTCTGAGGAATTAGGATGCTAAGCCTAAATGTGTATCTAGGCCTCTGGGTTTAGGCACTGGAGTTTGAAGGAGGTTCTTATCTTCGTAGAGCTCAGGCTTAAAACGATAGACACGAGGACTGAGAAGATGTTTGGTAGTGCTGGCAGCTGGACAAAACAGTGACAGTGCTGGGCGTGCTGCTAACGTTAAGGCTTTTTCCTTAAATGAGTGAGTGAGACATGAGCAGGCAGCATTTGCGTTACGTGGTCGTCCTGTGTTGAGGTGGCAGGTGCGGGGCTGAGGAGCCACCCCGGTACCCGACAGCTCTGTTTTCCAGAAAATGCAGCCTGCTGCTCCGGAGCAGAGCTCATGCATGTGTCTCTTGTATTTCAGGTACACGTCCTCGGTTAAATACGACTCGGAGAAGCACTTCATTGACGACATCTATATGCCAGTGGGCTTAAGCATTTCTTCTTGCAGTCAGACGGTCATCTGTGTCCCAAACTGCACGTGGCGCAATTACAAAGCGGAGGTCCACTTTGAGCCTCGCAACAAGCCCCAGCGTTTCACCAGCACCACTATCGTCTACCCGAAGCACGCCAAGACTGTGTACACCACCACGCTGGATTACAACTGTCGTAAGACCATGCGGCGGTTCCTCTCCAGCATAGAGCTGGAAACTTCGGAGTACCTTGGGAACGACTGTGTCCTGGATGGTTGCTGACTGATGGCTGTCTCTCTTGCTCTGATCCATCCCAGTCCCATCTAATGTACTGTGCTAACTCCACTAGCTAAAGCGGGTACAGACCCTCTTTCTCAGCTCTTAATTCCTGCTTTAAGCATCAGAATGGCCTGAACGCAGTTTTCTGTGGGAACATAACTTACTAAGGAACTTGTTTCTTCGCCTTTAAAGTCGTGAGTTCCCTTCCCTTCCCCACAGTGCAGTAATCAGATGAAAGTAAGGGGAAGTATTTTCCCAGAGAAAAAATTGTCAGGTAAGGAAGAATGCGGAATAGTGCCTGGCAGGTGGAAATCCATTTGATGCTTTGTGGTGATGTGCAAAAATAAGGGTGGTTCACTCTCTTGCAGAGAATCTACCAGGGCATTTGGTTACAGATATCCAGAGCTGTCATTCATTTCAGTTTAGGTCACGAGACTGTTTTCTCTAGAAGAACCATCTCCTGGAAATTGCTGGAAAAAGCTAACAGAGAAAAATCTGGAATTCTGCATTTAACAGATACAAAAATGTTATCCTATGGCATTCATGTCCAGTTTGAAGGTGTGAGTTGGAAAGAAGAGGCATTCTGAGTAGAGCAGGAGATAAACTGCTTTTGCAGCTCCAGGCAGCAGAGAAAGGATCAGGTAATTCAAGTTCTTTAGGTAAATGGCGTGATGTATCTTCTTTACTTACAATGACTTCTGCAGCGCTGTAGGCTGTGTTACATGCTAGCGTTTGTGTACTACGTGTAGTAGGACTTGTAATGAAGAATATCAGGCCAAAAATTAGCCCTCTGTTGTTGGAAAGTCAGGTCTTGACAGTGTGGTGGTGGAAAAACACCAGTGCCTAGTTTTTACTGACGTTGTTCTGTCTGCACTAAGGGAGTTGTAACTAGGAAAGTTTCAGAAAATGTGCTGTGTGCACAGGGACATAGAGTGAAGAAGGAGACGCTGGGATCGGGTGTGAGATGCTGTCACAGTGGAGGTTGTGAAGAGATAGATGGTAGCAAAGGACAGGCAAACTTTTATTGCATAGCAAAATCCACAGCTGTAGCTCTGCTTCCCCGTTGAGCTTCTCATTGCAAAGGTTTACGTCCTGACTTTAATATTCAGGATGTCACTGGGGTGGGGTAGCATTTGCCTGTCTGTAGGCTGCTGAATAACCCCTCCAATCCCAAGTGCATGATGAGTTTGGGACCAAAGGGAGTAACTTCAGATACTATGAAAGGCCATCTGGATGTTACATGCATTAGTTTATCATGCACTTTGATGAAAATAACATGGAGAGGTTTCTTACTTTACCCAGATGGTTTTTTTCTATATTGACAGAGAGCAGTGTAGTGTGGAGAGCATCTGCTTTTGGGACCGTGGCTTACGTGGGTGGCTAGCATGGTGTAGCAGCTCAGAAACACTTGGTAGACTTGACTTAGCTGGACACGGCTTTTCCATGTATTCCCAAACTCCTCTGAGGTGCGGGTCACCTTCTGGTGCAACACCAGCCCTGGACCTGCCTTTAAAGAGGACTTTGCTAGTGCATAGCCTCAAGGGTGAATTTTGTCAGTGGTGAGTTAAAAACTTGGGAGCCTGTTCTTGAGCTGTATGTAACGTGTGTTTGTGCAAGTGTGATGAATGGTGCGGAAGCGTACTCTAGTGTGAACTGAAATGATTTGGGAGACTAAAAATGCAGCAGGAAGGAAAGCTTGAGTTCGTGTGGTTTGGGTTTTTGTTGTTTTGTTTTGGTTTTTTACTTATTTATTAGCTCAGAACAGGATGTCCTTAATCTTTGGTACTTGCCTCAGAAAACCAGATCCTAAACCCAGGGTGACAGAGGATGCCAAAGTCGGGTAGGCATTGCTCCAGAGTTGTTAAGAGCAGCACAGTCTTCTCGATAAACATGTCGGTTTCAGACTACAGTATTTAGGAGATGTGTCTTAAATACGTGTCACGATTCTCCCCTAAACATTGCCCCAAGATATACTTGTTGCGTAACAGAAGGCACAACTCAGCCCCTAAGTGTGTGGGGTTTCAAATGGACAGAACTCTTCTTTGGGGAAGCTATTGCATCACGGCTCGCTTCGCAGTTTCATGTACCTTGCTCCTGAAACATCTGGTGCTGGCCACTGTTGGACACAGGACGCTGGAAGAACACGGACCCCGGATTGCTCCGACAACGCTCTTCCAATGAATTCGTTTGCAGGAGATCTGAGAGAAGATTATTTTAAGTTGTAATCATTAATTGTCCCTAGTTAAATTAGAAGTTAAATGACGCTTACACTATGGTTTTAGGATAAAGCACCTGATTTTTATAAAGCAAACAAACTTAATTATGTACCTCTTAAAAATATTTTAATTGGTAGAGATACCTTTTAAATTATTTATGTTCCAACATTTGCAAAGCTCTGATTAGCTCTGTGCAAGTGTTCTGATGGCTGTGACGTTTCCTACCCCCCCCTTCTAATTTTCAATTTGTCTTTTACTTTATTGGTAATAAATGATCTGAAAACCATCATATAGGGAAGTCTCTTTATTTTTCATTCAAAGCTTTTCAGTGTTTATTATGGTATTTATTTAGTAATAAATACATAATATATCCTGCTAATCCCAGCTCCCCTCTTGTTTCTCTTATATCATGTGTTGCTGTTGTTTACATATTCTAGGAAAGCATTTCCTATATAAAACTGTGTATTTAAATAAAACCCCAACATGAAATGTTGGGGTTTTATCAGTTTAGTAAGACGCTTGAAAAAGTGCCTTGAAGACAGCTGAAAATCCTCTCCGGTATGCATTTGAGTCTTTCATCTGGTATAGTTTTATTTTTAAAGAGAGTTTCTGGTATGGATTTCAGCATATCCTGCAAGTGAAGCACTTACCCTTTTCAAATATAACAAGTATTTAACTAGACAGGAATTTCTTTTTAATTTGGGTTAAAAATGTAGATGCTCAAATGCTACTTTAGTAAATACAGCATAAAAATAAGACTAGAATGTGGTATGCATTAAACTTTATAAAAACAAAATAGATGGTTACAACTATTGTTTTGAGAGAAATGCCGTAGTGTTTTTCTGGATACTTAATCTGTTCTTTAAACCTTTCCGAATTTGCAGGCATGCTGATTTTGTTAGTATCTCTGGCAGAGTAGAAATGGATGCAATTGAACATCAGTTAATTAATTCATAATGGGATTTTTTGCTTACTTTTTATTGTTCATCTAGTTATCTGCTTGCAAAAGCTCTAGATTTGCATGTAATGACATTATTGGAATCTAGGGAGCTTTGAAGCTATTCTAAAGCACGCCGCTGCTCCTGTGAAAGTCTGTGCAAGCATTTGAGTATCGTGCAGTGTTTAAAGCATTAAACAGGAGAAAAGCCATATATAAACATCAATTGCTGTATAAAAGACAGTCTGTCTGAAGAGCCATTAAGAAAAAAAATTAAAAATCAGAACAGTATCTTTCAGGAGGGCTTCAGGAAAAACTTTCTCTCCTTTCAGATGTGCCATCTAACTTCCATATACTTCCATTAGTGTGGCCTGGGCTGTTTTCTTTTAATATTGTAGTAACACTCTGTATGAAAGATGTTCCTTTACTATGAGAAGTTGAAGTAGGGGAGTACAAGGCAGCCTACTGCTTGACGGTGATTTTTAATTCATATTGGCCAAATGGGCTTCTCGTTAGTATGTACCATGACAAGGATAACCCCGTTGTTATAGATGTGCTCCATTTGCCTTGTATATATGCTCTGCTTCTCCAGAATGTCAAATCTGAGGGTCTGATACAATGAATTTTTATAACAAAATAAAATACTGTACCTAACAATTAGATCACAAGCCAGGAGACGAAGGCTGGATTCCAATCCCGATTTTGCAGCTCACTCAGTTTCAAGTACTGGGTAAGTTTGGGTGCCTGCAAATCATTTTAGCCTCCAAACAAGGTATCTGGTCATTCAGCTGCCCACACTCAGTTTCCCCATCTGCCACAAGACCTGTGCTTGGTTCCAGGACCAGCAATTCACGACGTGAATACCTGAAAAGCTCAGGTGTAACGCAGTGAGTATTATTTTGAAATAAACTAATACCAGTAACTAGGGATACTCCAGGACAAATAGGCAGTGTGAAAAGGAGCACTTTTAATTGTCAAAGTAGTCTGAGTTGCATCCATATTTTAACTAACAGGTTGGTTTGGTTTTAAAATATAAATGTCCTGTTCTCCACACAGACATAAGACAGTGCGTAATCAGTACTAAGCTACAGAACTTGAGAGATTTTGGGTTACACCACTGGTTGCAGCTCAGAGACTCTGCTAGCTTGTTCAGCATTCAGGACCAGTTCACGCTTGCTCCTCTGGAAAATAACTGCAGCAATCTTCTTCACATACTGTGTGATTGCTGCTTGTGCATGACGCCCTGCCATGAAGTAATGGGGAATGCCTGACAGTTGGGCACGGCCCAGCGGGCAAATGTTGCTGGATATATGATTCGTACCGTTTCCTTCTGTTCATCTTATAGATACGCAGCCTTTCTTCCTCTGCTACAGGATCTTCAAGAATCCCGTCCCATCGAAGGCTTTCGTTAAGCTGAGCAGAAAGACCCTGATCTGTTTGACTAGAGTCCAAAATGGTGGAAGTTGATACTACATCCTTGTTTATTTCTGCATCCTTCTGATTCTCTTCTGCCTTATTTTGGGCTGAGTTAGGGTTCCTCCCAGGACTTGGGATTTCAAGTGATGGAGGGGAGCGGGCCTGCTGCTTTCTGGTTTTGTGGTGGTTTTTATCTGTTAAAAGGATAAACGCTGTTAGCAAAAATGTATGCATTGCCTTTATTTCATGAAGAGGATGATGAGACAAGTGCTTGCTGTGCCTTTACATGTCCATTAATAAGACACCAAATCTATAAGAAAATATTAATGGCCTAAAAACCTTATTTTTAAGTGGGAAAAATATAGTTATCTGATTGGCTAACATAATGATTCTCACACCCATAAAATGTATTTATTGAGGCTGTTAATGCATTAATATCACTTCTACGTTGGCGTCAAGTTCACTGTGCTTGCCTAACTCGATTTAGGCAGGAAATTGATTCTTAGTTGTTGGGGAGTTTTTTTAAGCTGTTATCCATTAATACAGCAAGCAATGTGATTTTTTAATTTTTTTTTTATTTTTAATAGTACAATTTCTGGAAACTTTCAGGCACCTTTTGTACTAAGATACTAAGATACTGGAAGTGAATGGCTGTTCCTTTACATGGAAGATTTTTTGAAATTAACCTCCCCTTTCCGTAGCTATAACAACAACTCAATCCCAATGATGGGAAGTTAGATCAGTGCCGTGACTCATGCCCATGGAATGGCGAATATTTAAACAACTATACTGTAGCTCACCAAAAGAAAACCACTAAATATTTACAGCATCCCAAATCTTAGGCAGTTTATGAAATTTCCTACTTCTTGACAGAAGTCTTATGCCTCCTACTGCTTATGCTGTGTAGTTACAGGTACTCAATATTTTTCTTTTTTTGGATAGATTTGTAGCTATATATGAAAGTATATGTATAAACAGGCTATAGGTTCAGTGAAAGGTTTTGCAGTGCCATATATGATTTCCTAGGGAAGGTTATATTTTCTCTCCACAGAAGTTGTCCTGCAGGATGGAGGGAGAGCCGAGCACTGCATCCTCTGGCCAACACGGACAGGTGAATCCGAGCTGCCTTCCTGCTGGTACGCACGCTCCGGCTGCGCGTCCCTTCATGGCTGTGCAGTGTCAATTGCACAAACATACGATGTCACGTACCAGCCTGGTGCGCACATGGCTTCGCCCAATGACCCCTTCCCTCCCCAGGCCTGCCCGGACCCTGCATGGGGTGTTTTGGGGACAGCTGTGGGGAGCGCGGTGGCTTCGCAGGGGACGGTGGCCTTTGCCCACGCCTGCTGTGGCAGCCAGCTCAGCTCACCTGCCCGCACAGTGGTGGTGGTGGTGGTGGCACTCCTGCGTGGCAGCTGCTGCTTCTTTCTCTGTGGTGGCTTCGTGCCAGGGGCCTGCGGTGGAGGGGGGCATGGGCAGCCCCTTGGCCCCCGCCGCCTGCCAGTGCTGCTCTCCTGCCTGCGGGGCCCTGCAGCAGGCCTGGCATGGCCCCCCACGGCCACCCTCAAGCCTGGCAGGGAGCAAGGGAAGGAAGGTCAGCAGCCCTGACCCAGCCTCCCTCCTTGTCTGTGACACGCCCCCCCCCCCCCCCCCCCGCCCCATCTTCCCTCCCCTCAGTGCCTTCCCCATCCATCTCTCCTTTCCTCAGCACCTCATTTCCTCTCAGCGCTTCCCCTCAGCACCTTCCCCCTCCATTTTCCCTCAGGGCTTCACCTCCCCTCAGTGCCTTCCCCCTCCATCTCCCCTCAGGTTTTGCCCTTCTGTCTCCTCTCCCCTCTATGCCTTCCCTTTCCATCTCCCCTCAGCTCTTCCACCCAGTGCCTTCCTCCTCCATCTCCCCTCAGCTCTTCCCCTCAGGCCTTCCCCCTCCATTTCCCCTCAGGTTTTGCCCTCCATCCACCCTCCCCTCAGTGTTTTCCCTCTCTATCTCCCCTCAGCGCCTTCCCTTCCACCTCACCTTCCCCCTTCACCTCTCCTCCCCTCAGCACCTTCCCCTCCATCTCACCGCTGCCTTCCCCCTTCCTTTTCCCCTCAGTGCCCGCCCTTCAGCGAGGTCTCCAGGGCAGCCATGGCGCAGCGGCAAGCCTGGGCCTGCCTGCTTGGCTAGGGGCCCAGCGCCATTGCTCTGTGTGAACAACCCTGTCCAGCACAGGTTTCCTCCCCTGTGCCCCTCTGCATGCGTAGGTACTGGGGCTTGCCCCAGGTAATATGGCCACACCAGAAAGTATTGGCTTGTCCGAGGTAGTACAGCCCTGGCAGCAGGTGAAGTATTGCAGGGTTTGCAGCACAGTGCTGCTGCAGAGGGAAAAAACAAAACTGAACCCATTGCAGGGGGACCAGCTACTGGGGTCCTTCCCACCCCTTTGTAGTACCTCAGCCCTGTAAATGAAGGTGCTTAGGGAAACTCCCCACTCCCTTCCCTTCCCTCTGCCTTTCCCCACGTCAGAGCAGCGAAGATGCATGTGAAACAGCTGCTGAGGTGGCAATAGCTCTCCCCAGTGTTTTGGGGCCGGTGCAAGCCTCAGATCTCCTGCTCTTGTTGGTGCATTTTGGTGGTGAGCATTTCAATAGCCTTACCAGCGAGTAAGTGCATCTCCTTCAGAGGTGAGCCTGGATGAAAAGCATTCGCAGGAACTCTAGCAACAGTTGCTGAAGCAATGCACCGCTTATTTGTCATCCTCTCCCTGGAAATAATGTGAGGTTTAATCCTGGTTTGGTCGCTTTCTCCCCCTCCCTGCCTGCCTCTTTCCTTCTCTCCTTCTGATCTATTTAGATGTGAAATTTGGCAGACGCTCGCGGTTGCATTCAGACAGGTTGTGATGAAATCAGGCTCCCGGGAGGCTGCTCCCACGGCAGATCCTGGGGCTGCAGGCAGCACTTCTCCGACTGCCGCTAATGGTCTGATTTCAAAGTGTCAACAGCAGGGGTTTCGCAGTGATGGTTATTACTAATGCTGTACAGCAGCCAGCAGGTCTCCAAAGCCTGCGTGTGGATGAAAGGGATGGTGACACAGGGCAAAAAGGCAAGGAAAATGGGAACAGCAGCGATGGGATGTAAATAATTCATCCAGACTGAAAAGTGAGTATAATATTTTTGGAGAACAGCTGAGGGGAGGGGATTACTTGTAGCTAGTGGTGGTTGGCGTTAATTTTGTTATGGTAAAACCTGACTTGCCAGCCAAAATTAGAGCCCAGTGGTAGCGGCTGGCCTGAGCTACATACAAAGAAAATCATCTTCTGAAAGCTCCTCCCTGGAGTACCAGGACGGGTAGGACCAGTGTTCGCCTGGTTAACCTGCCCCTTCTGCTGCTGCAGTTGGCCAGGATGGTGCTGGGTGGTGAGGTGCTCTACGGCAGCAGATAATTTTATTCTGAAAGGGCATCGTTCCCCAGGCAAGTCCCTTACCCTCTTCCTGCTTTCTGTCACTTTTCTCTTTGTCCCCCTTTTCTGTTTAGACTGAGAGTCTCAAACTCTGCCGTGCCCAGTGTAGCCAGCCTCCAGTCTCAGTGGATGTTCTACCTGCAATTCACAGTAAAAATACTAAGAACGAACTTTCCACAATCCTCTGAAGAGTTCACTGCGTCTTGGAGGCATATATCTTTTGAAAATAAACATATCATGAATTCATAAAATAGAAGTCAAATTTGTAAACCCTTGCCAGGAAGGGTAATTGCATTCGAGCAGTAGATCTAATCTATATGTCTAAGGGTTGTTAGATTTGTCTTTCAATTTGCTTGAATATTCCTACTGTCCTCTTTAATTTTAGCTTGAGTGTAAAAAGAAGTAAAGGTATCTTTGTATTTGTTTCCTTTGGTGAGACAGGGGTATTATGATGACCGCCCCCATTCAGTATAAAATCTAGGTAACGCAATAGGCAGGTGCCTCTGAGGAGAGATTTGTGAACATGCCTTATATCCTGATTGGAAAAATTAGTAATTTAATAAGCAATTATATAGATCTGGTGACACGACGAAGGAAACTTGCAAGCCTTAGGTTCAAAGCTTAGCCTAAGCTGGTGTCAGAAAGTGGATCTTCACAGCTGTAGTGTATATGTGTATTTTTATCAGGACATCAAAGAAATGCCCAAACCTCAAATATATAACCCATGGCTGCTGGGTTCTAACTCAAATGGCTTTTATTTGGCCGGGGGGCAGGTGTGTGTTTCTTGGTGCACTTTTTTGCTTTAAATGCAACTCCACTGAGAAATTCCTCTAGATTTCCCTGTGGAACCAGTTTACTCCAAAATGTGCATAATTTTCCTCTGCCACAGATGCACTGATATGCGTATAGACCTACTGCACTGGGCTACTAAGGAAGTCTTGTGAAACATTAGAGCTGATGCTGTAGGCTTATCTTGAACAAGGAAAAGAGAATTAGACTTGAGACTTGTTCATGCATGCAGAAAGAGCAGTGGATCAGAATGAGGAGTTTGTCTTTAAAACAAGTAAAAAAAGCTTAATTTGCTACAAAGCATCAGTATTCTTTAAATGTTTCCTTTGTCTTCTATATTCTTGAGCAGGTGTGCTCTATAGGCAAGATTTTTTTTGTTCAGATAAGGGACTGAATCGTTGACCTTTTTATTGAGGAATGATAATTAGAGGGACAAATACAAATTGAATCACTGAGGACCAAATAGTAGAGGATTGCAATCAGAGTAACAGCTTGGAGAAAAATCCTGGCCTTCTTGCTGTGAACTGTAAAGCAGCCAGACTGAGCTGGAGGGGTCAGGGCGATGGGAAGGGGGTGCCAAACATCTCTGGCTGTGGCAGCTCCTTGCCAGTTGTCAGCCCGTGTCCCTAGGAAATGGTCTTTCAGAGATAAGCAGGCAGCCAGTTTGGCCTTTGGTTATTCTATGTGTTTAAAATTGCTCATAATTAATACTCTTATTATAATTTGTGTATTAAAACACTAGTTGTCCACCCCAAATTCTTGCGTCAAATGCTGAACAGACAGATGATGAGAGTCCTTACCTGAAGGAACCTGTGATCTAATCAGAAATGACAGCCAAACTGCGGAAAACAGACCAGCAGTGCAACACCTCAGCTCTGATTGCCCGGCAGGACATGGCTGAGAATGGGAGCCCAGACCTCTGCTTACCAGTCCAGTGTCCAAACTGGGAATCATTTCCTGTAGCATTCCAGGATTGTTACAATTAGGATTGTTTTGCTGTGCGATAGGGCTGCTTTTAAGCATCTGTAGTTCTTCCGGAGGACACCTTCATGCCCACAAGTTTAACATCTCTCCGAAAATGGTGGCCTTTCTTTTTCATTTCTTGAGAAATGTGCCTCTCCGAGGGTGACACAGAAAGGCTGCTCCCCGGCGTACAGTTATGTGCTGTGCGGAAAGGAGACTGGATCAGCTTGGGGCATCTGTGGTGCAACTGTCAGCGTCACTGGTAGGCCTGCAGGAGAAGGTTGCTATCCGCTACGGTCCTTGTCATGTGTATATTTAAAATCTCTGGCAGCTGTGATCTGGTGAATAATTCAGTGAAACCCATCATCAGTAAAACAGAGACTTTGAAGGGTTCTTTGGGTGGAATTGGAAGTGCCTGCTTTCTGAGAAACGAGTGTATTAAAAATTGACTTCATGCTATCAAGATAAAACTCATATTTAGCCTTTTTAAATTTTTAATGTAATGTCATATTTATTCTCTGTGACTTCCAGCTATCAAGGCCCAGCCTTGCAGTCAGACTCCGAAGCGTCTGTGGTTCTGTGGGGGTCCCAACGAGCAAATTCAACAGCAGAATGGACACAGGCTCTGAGATGTGTGTGGTTTCCTGTGCTTATTGCTCCTGCCAGTACAGCTGGTTAAATAAGGTAATTTATCTTTTTCCTGAAGTTGGCTGAACCGTGTGTTTAATTTATTTATATTATTGACTGTGTGGAGCACTACCCTGGTGCGAAATGTCATCTTCAAGTGCTTTCTTCCACAGAAATAGAGCCTCTGTATTAATGCAAACAGTGCTTCCTCTGATGTATTTTTCCACACTTGCCTAAGCCAAAAAGCAAAATATATACTCAGACTTGAACTCGATTTAGGTAAAAGGTGGCTTAGGGTCCCTAAGCTCATCCTATGAGGTCTTGTGGATGCATGGAAATGACAGGGCTTGCAAGGTTAGGGGTTTCTCAAGAGCAGGCTCTGAACACACAGTAAAAGCACAGCCTGAGGATTTATTTTCTCTTCCTTTCTCTTTTCCTTCTCTCTTTTTCTCTTCCTCCCTTCCTGTCACATGGTAAATTTACTCGCTGCATCCACTGGACGTTTAGACAGTAATGAGCCCTAATTTCTGTGTTCACAGGCTAGTGCAAAGGAATAATTGTTCTCCTGTGATTTTCTGTTGACTCGCTGTGTGATCCCAGGCTGTCACTTCACCAAATGCTGTGCTCCCCGCTCCCTACCCTCCCTGTGCTGCATGGGACGGTAATTAGCATTTGTACAGCTCTCCAAAATGCAAAGTGAGATGTTTTATTACGATGAAGCCTGAAGGAGTGGGCTACAAGCAATTGCTGAAAGCGGGGAAAAAAAGCCACGCCAGCCCCGTGGTCCCTCACTCGCTGTGCAGTGAGTAGGTTCAAGCAGGTTGGCCGAGTTTATCTTGGCATGTTGGGTCCACGCTGGGTCCACGCCGTACCCAGTTTGCAGTGCTTCCTCCAGACTGAGCTTTTACTGACATGGGGAGCCCGTTCACAGGACTGTCCACAGCAGTCCCGGGAGGAATAGCTTTACTGTAAAAAAAAAAAAAAGTGAGACCAAATTTTGCTGCTGATCCCAGGCAACCTTCTGTAGCTGGTGTCTGTTATTAGGATCGCTCTGCAGATTTGGGCCCTTAATTTTTAAAAGTTATTACCTCCCCGCAGTTGTCCTAGGCCCAGCAGGTCACCTTGCTTTGCTATGGGGTGCTCGTGTCCTGAACTATTTTTTTTTCCCTGCAAAAGTAATTTTTGTGGTGGTGTTGATTTTTGCTGTGGGTTTTTGTTTGTTTATTTGTTGGTGTTGGGTTTTTTTGCTTCGGGATTTTGGGTGTGGGGTTTATGGTGGGTTTTTTGTTTGTTTTATTTTTGTTTTTTGGTTGTTGGGGGCTTCGTTTTGTTTGTGTTTTGGTTTGGTTTGGTTCTGGGTTTTTTGGTTTTGTTTTTTTTGGGGTTATTTTTGCTACCGCCTTTCCTTGTTTGTAGTTTGGGTTTTTTTTCAGTGGGTTTTTATTCCCTCTTGGGGCTCCCGGCTGCGGCCGGCCGGTCCCGGCGCACACCCGGGCGGCTGCCCGCAGCCCTGCCGGGCGGCCCCGCTCCGAGCCCCGGAGCTCCGGGCCGGGCCTTGGCGGCGGCCGGCGCTGACGGGGCGGGTGCGGCGCGGCGCCGCCAGGGGGTGCCCGGGCCCGCGGGGGGCGCCGGCGGGGCGGGGGGGCGCGGAGCGGCGGGGAGCGGAGCGGAGCGGGGCGCGGGCGGCGCCGGGGCTGGAGGAGGCGGCGGTGGCGGTGGCGCGGCGCAGGTGCGCTCCGTTTCCGCGTTGTCCCGGGGGGGCGGCTCCAGCGTGGCCCGTGGCGGAACCGGCCGCGAGTTTTGCCCGGGCAGCGAGGCCGGGTGCCGAGAGCGGGGCCGGGCAGGTGGGTGCGCGGGGAGGACGCCGCGCCGGGGGCAGCGGGCGATGCACGGGCGCTGCGTGCGGGGTTTCAAGCAGAGTTTCAGGTGTCGGTAGGTGCTGGCTGCCCGGACACCTGCTGGGAAACCGCTGTGTCCGGGGCCGTGGGGTATGGCCCCTTCCCCTGGCGAGCTGGGACAGGGGAGCAGCTTTTGGGGGGGCGGCCTGGGACACCCAGACCCGGAGCTCCACTAGTGGGAGAGTCTTACCTAAAATGCTGCTGAAAGCAGTCTGGAAAGACAGCAAGGTGAACTGCACAAGGCAGAATTTATGTGGAATTCAGGCTCCTGAAGGTAACTGAATGTAAGTGACAGAGGTGTGGGGGGGAAACAAGCCAGAAGTGGGAGGTTGAAAGTGACGTGCTCCATCGAAAAAATCATCAGCCCCGGCATGCTTTTGAGAGCTGTTGGGCTTGTGCATGTTGTGTGGTGGGAGCAGCCATGTGCATCTTACAGAGGATGGATAGTCGTGGTTCTTCTGGGCACTCTGACATGGGGTGATGGGCGCTGTTGTATGTGCAAGTAAGAATGACATGCTGTGCCCACCCCGAGAGTTTTTAGTCTGCTGCAGCTTGGGTCAGATATTCCCCAGGGCCTGGTCAAAGTCCATGGCTTTCTTTTTGTTCGTACCAACAATATTCAGGGTGATAAAGGTCTTGGAGTTACTGCTGGCCGTGCTTGTGTGTTGTTCAAAGGCTTCCTAGGATGCCCAAAACCAGTACTATAGCTTAAGGATGCTGAGAAAGGGTGTTTCATCCTTTAGATGCGATGGCAGGCCTGTGGCTCGGAGCCATGCTGGATAGCGAGTTTTTGGCAAGGCCTGGGGTCAGGCTGCTCAGCAGAGTTTCTTCGCCGGCAGTGAACGTGCTTTTCCTGGTTCACTTGAGGTTATCTGCGAAATAGGCTGGCATGCGGTTCTCCTGGAAGGGATTCCTTGACAAACGCTGGCCCTTGCTCAGTACTTCCCTGGTATGTCCAATTCTTTCTAAGAAACTTGATGCTTCTCTGGAGGCTGGGAGGTGCCGATTCCACTCTGCCAACCTCCAGCCTAAAAGGCCTCCTGAGCTTTTTAGCATATCAGAATAGTGAAATTAGTCTCTCTAATTGGCCATTTAGATGCAAATTTGCTTTTCCTAGGCCTATGCCAGATCAACCTGCCCCAGAATGTGAGTCAGAAAGAGCCTTCTGTCTTCATGAATTATTCACTTTGCAAAATGCACCTGCCTGGCTGGGGATCAGAAGAAAATAGGGCCAAAGTCTGATAAATAAAGATACACCTTGGCAGGTGGAATAGCGCTGGCTTTCCTCCCCAGCATCGTAGGGTGCTGGAGAGCTGGAAGACTGCTTTGCTTGGGCAAAAACTGGTTCTTTATAGCTTACCATATATCAAGTAGCCACGCTAATAAGTGCCTCTCATTAATACAGAATTGTTGGTACCGTATGTCAGTTTTCCTGTAGAGCTGATTTTATCTTCCCTCTCGTAGGACTGGCATGGACCTCCAGGGCATTGTATTTTATAAGCTTTTTAACAAGCTCTGTCTTTAAAAAAGTTAGGCTTCTTGCCACTACTGCTAGGATTGGGAAGCCACTCTGGTGCATGGGAACCTTCTTTGTTTTGCCCCCAGACTTCAACCCACTTGCTCCTTTTCCAACTTGGCCTTACATGATAATGACAATTCTCTCCCTTTCCATGTGCTGAGGCTGATTTGTACTTGCCTTGAGCTGGGCCAACCAAAATCGAATACACGGCTCTGAATGAGGTCTTCTCTGTTTCGCAGGTGCTGGTACTGCTTAGATTGAGCCTTCATGGCGGAACAGACGGGTAGAAAGTCTGTCTGATTGGGTTCTTAAGTTGTTGTCCCAAAGCTTGCCAAGGCTTTGTGGTGTTTATTTGGACATGGTGTTTTCCTTGTCTCTGTTGGCCCAAGCTGCAGAGCTGCAAGTCAAGTCTGATCATATTGGATTCCTTGTGTCGCTTGGCTCTCCATCTGCTGCTAAGGGTTTGCACTAACAGCAAGGATTTGCCACAGTAAGAAATTGCGAAAGACTGTTTCTCAGCTGTGCTGCTGTGTGCTGGCCCAGCTCTCTCCTTTCCTGAGAGCGGGCAGCAGGAAGCTGATGAGGATTGCTTGGCTCCATTGTGCTTGTGCTTCCTCCCTGCTTAGCCCCTATAAAATGTCGATGGTTACAGCAGGCTCCTTTGCCACTGGAGGGACTGAGAAACTGCTAAATGTAGGTGTGAAGAGGCAGTTCAAAGTGGTATGTGTGAGAAAAACTTTTATAAAGCCCTGATTCAGGCCAGCACTTACAGGCACAGTTACTCCCCTTCTCTGGCTCTGAGACTTGGCCATATCTTAGAAGTCAAGTGTGTGTGTTCTGCCACGCTTCTACAGCCCCAAGTGTTATTCTGTCACTTTAAAACAGTTGTGTGCTTTGAAATACAACTGTGGCACTAGGATCTTTAAAACATGAGGGGAAGACTTGCGTCTGGACGAAATAGCCTTTCCCTGCCTGCTCGTACTTGTGTCCCTGCTGTGTGACTAGTGCCTGGGAGGAAAAGGGACTGGCCAGCGGTGGGTGGGAGGCAGAGGCTGGGTTAACCTTATCTATCTCCGCTAGTCATTTATCCTCTGTCATAGCAACAAGAGCAAACACTCACTTAGTTGCTAAGGTTTCCCAGGGATAATGGGGTCTGGTGCACGGAGCAGAGAGTAATTACACTGCCTCTTTGAGGGAGCAGCAGCTAAAAGGAGAAAACAGGCCAGCACGGTACCTGCTGCAAGCTGGGAGTCCTGGGGGAGGTGATGCCCTCAAAGCAGGCGAGTTAATTACACCGGCACAGCTCGGCTTGGGAATTGGGAACTTGTCTCTGGCCAACTGTTTAATTTTTATTTTTTAAATGAAGTATTTAAAAAAAAATTGCCTAATTAATTTCCTATAAAAACAAATTAATATGTACATGAGCTGCTTAGCTGAAATAACCAGGCAAATGAAAGCTGACTGGAGAGCTCCTTATGAGCCTGTATAGGACATTTTTGTATTTGTAGGGCTCCAAGGAATTCATGCTTCATGGGCACCTGTAATCAGCCCAGCTGCAGGAGGGCTCGTGCAGGCTGTGCTTTCACTGCTGTGAGGAGGTGTTTTCTACTGCAGTGACTACCTCAATGTCAACAAGACCCTTCAGTTTTAACTTTGATGTAGTAGTCAAGGTAAAGTCAAAATGTGTTTGAGGTGGAGGAGTGGGGAAGGGACTTGGTGTAGCGAGATGATGCTAGAAGTGTACAAGAGCTGAAAAAGCAAGCTGATAAATTTGGGACAGAAGAATGTTAAGGGTGTTAAATACAGAGCTACAGCCTGGTTCAGAGAGTGCATGATCCAGGAGTCTCTGGAGGCTGGGAGGGTATTCTGGAAAAGTATTGCTGTGTTGTGCTCTGTTCTTACACTCTTCTTTACCCATCTGTTCTTGGAGCTGGTCAGATAGCAGGTACCGTGCTCGTTGGACCTTTGGCATGACCTGCTACGACTGTGCTGTGTTATTAAGGTAAAGATATGTGAAGTTCATGTTGCTATTCTGCTGAGAAAACTGGCCTCCTTTCACAGAAGAGCCTGGAATTCTTTGAAGAGCGTCACGTCAAAGGGCTGTGTCTGTGTACTGCCGTCAGCCAGGGCTAGCTCTGGGATGTGCTGACATGGCAACCTTCTGCCATCGTGGCCACCATTTGTAGTTGGTGCCGAATGTGCTGGTTATTGGTACGCGGATCAGGAGTACATCCAGAAACACCTCCTGCTGCTGTTCTGCTGCTGCTTCAGGAAGGTGTGCCTGCTGTAGGATTCATGGCTGTATGGCTTGGTGGGGTGGCGTGGAAGGGTGCTCGCCTCTCCCCAGCCTGTGCCTGGAGGACGTGCTGCCCCCCAGCTGGCTGCAGCCCAGCTTCATCCTCCAGGACAGGAAGTAGGAACTGTCCAGTGGGAAAGATCCTGCTCACTTTGCTGTCTTGTGGTCGCTCTGCGGGGATGTGGGACCAAGTCACCAGCGTGACCCTGCTGCTGTTCCCTTCACTCAGACCCCACCTGAAGATTTCTCCCTCACAGACTGAAGTCATGTTCTCTGGCTGAAGAGTCTAAGTCTCATCATGGAGACAGCAGAAGCAGCGCTACATTAGAGCTTCAGGCAGAGATGTGCTCAGTTATGCATCCTCTGAAATGCTCCTGGCCCCACGCAAAGGGTTGGCTCTCTGCGGGGCAGTACTCCTTCCGTGCAGTACTCCCCTTAGGTTCTGTGCCAAGGGCAGCCAGGTGGACTCAGATTTAATGAGGTTTTGTTTCACATGACTTCCTCCATCATAGGAAAGGAACAAACAGGTGGAGGGTTTTTAAAGCAGGTCATAGAGTATTGGTAAGAGCTCCCTTTTAATTCTTAATTCAAGTAAAAAGCAGAATCTTGGAGTGGGAAGTTTTCTTTCTGTAACACTAAGTACTTGTGCTTCCCCTTTATTCTGTATGCAGTGTGCTTGCAGCAGGGCTAAGAGCTGTGGATTTCTCTTGCTCTCTCACTGCAAGAGACTGCCTGCTTCTGCCCTTTGTTAGCTTGTTGAGAGGAGCAGAGAACAGGGAGGGGTTGGCTTCGTGAGGTAGGTGCTAACTGGAGCATTTTTGAGAGAGAACACAGTAGAGTGTGACTGCAAGAGGGCTGTTTCGCCACAACCCATAGAAATTACTCCCCTGGCTGGCGTGGTTTTGCTATCTTAGTGTTTCTGATTAGGCTGATTCCACCGTACTTCTTGTCCTGTACAGAGATAAGAGGGAGGATGCTTCATGCCGTCCAGATACTGGTACCATTTCTCTGGCATCGTTCCCGTGGCCACGCAAGATATTCCTTTCCCTCCAGTCCTGCTAGTGCTCCCTTTCTGCCCCAGCAGACTATGGCCTGCAGTCCCATGTCACTCCTTGTCTCCTTGTCCAAGGTAGTTGCGTCAGACCACACCGGGCTTTTTTCAGAGGCAAAGGTGCAAAGCCACCTGCAGTGCCAGTTTACATCAGAGGGAGCAGCAGATACCCAATGCTGCTGAAAGAAAATGCTCCTGTAAATATTTTAGGGAATAATCTATCTGAAGACTGTTTTGCGATATGATGGATCTCTAGGCTGTGTTTTGTTTTCTTTCTCTCTTCGCAGATGCTGCTCAGGGAATGGTGGAGAACAGAAAGCGTATGCTGAGTAACAAGAGGCTAAAGAGCATGACATTGCTTGTTTTTGTTCAGTCATGCTGAGAAAAGCGCACTGTGGTGTGAGGCTGGAGAATGTGTTTAGGTCTCTCCTGAGAAAAACGCTTAGCTGATGTGCTCTATTCTGACTTGCCTTCAGCTCTGTTAGAGCAGATAAAGCTCTGCAGAGGAGGGGCAGATGTATTCAGCACTGCTTCCCACCCTGAAAGCACAGCTGCTGGCAAAGCAAACTCCTCTGCCCTGACCGTGGTATGGAGCTCATCTCCAGCTCTAGCTTTTATGCCTAATATCCCACAGCTGCCAAGGCTGGTCATGTTGGTATGGTTGTGTGCATTCAGCCTCGCCAGTGGACATTGAGTGTGTGGGCTGTGCTATTCTTCAGGTGCACGAGTGGGAGGGAAGAGTATGTGGTATATCTGAAGAGTAATTTAATATATGCATTTGTGTGTGGGGGTACATGTGCATGTAATCCTGTAACAACACATCACAGGCTTGGAAAATATCTGGAAAATCCCAGGTCAGCCGTTCTGTGTGAAATTGTAGCTTTTCTCTGCTTCTAACACTGGCCCGGGGGTGGGAGCCTCCGTATTCTTTTGCTGTTAATGCCTGATTGCTCCCCTGTGTGTGAGCTGCTGTGGGACGTGTGTGGGGACTGTGTTCTCTCCTTGCTTGAGATCATGAAGAAGATGAAAAGAGCAGGAGGTGTTCTGGGACAAAATGGAAATGCAAACCCACAGCATGTGTGGCACTGAGCAGAGTGGGGAAAGTAGTTGGTAAATTGAAGATGCCAGGGTTCAAGGATTTCTTCTAGGGATGATCCCTTTCAAAAGTGATCACCTTAACTAATGTAGTAAAGGTTTAAAAAAATTGTGTGCAACGCTTCTGTCCTTCCTGTCTCAAGCCTCTTTCTCTGCCAAACCCTTCCTGCAGGCTCCCATCTCCTCCATGCCTCACTTTGCTGTACAGTCGGACTGTGCTGCTGAGCATTATGCTGAATTGTTAGAGCCTTCACCCTTTTTATATATCTGTCCCCTTGACCAAAAGAAATCTGTGCTTCATGTGGAATTCCTCTGCTTCTCTCCTGCCTAAGCACTGAGTTTTCAGACTCTCTCCAGAAATTGGATGGTCAGAGAGGAGGGAACTGGTTCATTGTAACCGTTTTGGCTCTCAAGGCTGGCGTGGGGTTTGGCAGGAGATAGCTGTCAGTTCTCTAACACAGGTTAGTGTTTCTGTGCCGGGAGTGAGTGCAGTGTGTGTGGCATGTGTGAGCTCAGCGTAGGGAGGGAGAGATCGATTTGCACAAGCTGCATGCCTGCCTGTGTAAGAGGGCTAAGGCCGTGCAGCCTGTGATGCCTCCGTGCCTGGCACAGAAGCAGAAAGCTCTGTGTGTCAGCAGTAGATAGCAAGCATAGCTGCAGCACGCTGAACCACGGGCACTGCTGGGGTAAGTGTGCTGTGGCTTGAGACTGGAACATGTGTTTTCTTGGGAACTACTGCAGAGTTGGCAGGTGATGCACCTTGCCTGCTATTGTATCTGATTTGTGTTTGCCAAACAGCATTAACCATGTTATCTCTGCCCAGCAGATATGGTTTCAAAGCTGGCAAGTGTCTGTTCTGGGGAAGGTAAGTATTAATACCTGGAAATTTATGCATTAGGGCTTGTGAGACACTTGCTCTGCTGGAGAGCAAATCCAGCTGGAGAAAAGCTCAGTACATCAAGACTAGTTTTGCCTCCATGGAAATCTTTTGGCTGTGTCTGTCCCTTGGTGCTTTCCATTCATCTGAGTTGCTGGTCGAACTGAGAACTGCTTAGCTGCAAAGTCCCTTTTGGGGATGTGTTTCTCCCATGAGTGTGTGGAAGTTGGCTCTTGCTGCCTTTACTGATCACAGCGAAATTGTCATTGAACACAAGGAACCACTGATGTGACCATGCTGGTTACAGGAGCTGCAGTAGGAGATCTGCTGCAAGAGGTGCTGTCTTAAACATCAGAGAATGCAAACAAGCTGCTATTGTAGGCTGTAGTTATAAATATCAGGCTATTATGGAGGCAGTTTTAATGAACGAAATGACTTGCCACTATTCATGCTGATTGTCGCGTGGGTTTTTGTTTGTTACCCCATTAAGAGGTTAAAAAAAAAGCAACCGTAGCTTCTTTGTGTCCTTTAGAGTGGCTTTCTCTGTCAGTACCGCAGCATTGGGACACTAGACGTGATGGGGCAGAGATTATTCTTACAAACAACTCTTTTCTCTAGTTTGAAATGAAAAATCAGAACTGACAAAGAGTCTCTGGCTTTTTTTCAGAGTACCATAAAATCTAAACTTCCAGCCTTGTCTTCAAGGTATTTTAAGGTATTTATTGGCGTATATTTTATGAGGATGATGGTGTGTTTTTATTGCTGTCTGTGGGTGACAGTCTGTCTACTTCCACTGTGTGTGACACAGGCAGATCACCTCTGTTTTGCTTGCCAGAAGCATGGCCCTTTGGGACGATTAATAAGGCTGTGCCAAGCGCTGCCCTGTGCTTTCTTGAGGGTGGGGTGGCAGCTGTGCTCAGTGCTGGTGTTCGCTTCTTACAGGTGTGATCCTTGCCTCTCCTCGCCAGCCTGGTGCCATGGCCGACACGATTTTTGGCAGCGGGACAGGCCAGTGGGTGTGCCCCAACGACCGGCAGCTGGCATTGCGTGCCAAGTGAGTCCTCGCCTCCCTCCTCTCCTTCCAGCCTCAGCTCTGCCCTGAATGGTTTCCCGGTATCTGTGTGGAGCACTGGCCCACCAGCCTCATCCACAGCCTGGCTGGGAGGCAGGAGTTTGCCTGTCATGCAGACCCCTCTGTACCCTAGAAGAATGCTGCTTGGGTGGGACAGGAGCCTGCTAAGCTGGGCCTCGGTGCTTGGCTGCTACCTGGAGCTGCCCGCCTGTGGTGGGTTTGCAGTGCGGCTGGTGTGTGGTGGGAGTCCATCCCACCAGCCCTCCCCTTGGGTGAAAGGAAGGGCTTGGAGGCAGGCTCATATCTCTGCAGCACCCTAAATATAATTGATAGCATCCCCCAGCTGCCAGTGCTCTTTTGTTTTAGGAACTTGTCATTTGATCTCATTTTCCCCTGAAGTTAAATTACTGCATAACCTAAAGACAAAAGGGATGGAGATGAGTCAAGCACTAGAATTGCATTTGTTTCTTGGATGCTTTCCTTCTCTGGCAGCCGGTACCATGCCACTGCCACCTCTGCTCTTGTCTGAACCTCTGGGGTCAGCCTGCTGCAGACTATTAGAAAATAGGAGGTCACCCTGTGTCTGAGGGCACTGCCTGAGTGTGAACAGTGCACGCCACTGCCACTTCTCCAGCCTTCACCTGAAAGCCTCATTAAGACAGCTGTGTCTGATAGTGCCCTGCGTTCTGCTAGCAGCTGTGACTTTATCCAGTGACCTCTAAACCCCTACTGAATGGTAATTAATTGAGCTGTGAAAGCTCCCGCCTGTCCCCAAGTGAGCTAAGGAGAAATGTCAGCTGCTGTATGTGAGGCACAGAGGGAAGCAGCTTGCTAAAGTCCTCACGTGGGCCTGGGTTAGACCAAGGGAGGAAGTGCCCAATTTATATTTTCAAGCGTGCCTGGTGCTTGAACTGAGGACCTTAGAAATGTGTCATCTGGAGGGAGGAGGGTGCAGGTAATCCCTGTGTTCTGGAGTCTGCTGTTGGCATTTGTGGTGTCTGGCATCAGTACTGACCTTTGCAAGGGTACCCCCAGGATAGCCAGCCCTAGGTGCACTAGTTTTCTTTATGGGCAGAGTTAAACAGGAGTAAGGACATGGAGTGGTAAAATACAAGCTGGAGTAGAAAGGGAAATGAGAGGGCAGGGAGAGACAGCACAGCACTCAGTGCTGCTGGAGGAGTGACGTGGTGATCGGGTCAGTGAGAAGAGACTCCTGCTTTGGGCGTTAGCTAGGGAACAGGCTTCTCTGATGGAAGGCTGATGCAGGCTCTATGTGCCTGGCAGGTTTGGCCTGTGGGGCAGGTTAGGGGTTTTGTGCTTTCCTTTCACAGCTTAATTCTTCCCTCCACCCCCTCCCACAGGCTTCAGACGGGCTGGTCAGTGCACACATTCCAAACTGAGAAGCAGAGGAAGATGCAGGCTCTGAGCCCGCAGGAACTTGAGGTCATTCTGGAAGTCATCCGCAAGGCGGAGAAATTGGACATCATCGAGCAGCAGCGCATTGGGTACAGTCACGCTCGTTTGTCCCCTTCCCTCAGAAGGAAAGGTCAGCGCAGACAGAGGAGTGGCTCTCCTGACTGCCTGAGCTCAGCCTGCATCAGTCAGACCATCCCTTAGGTCAGTTATTTTCCCTTCCCATGTTGCTTGTTTGGAGAGGATGAACATTGGGAAGGATGTGATATTTTCCTTCTCCCCATGTCTCAAGCCTTTCTTGTGCCTTCTTTGAGCCTTGGGGCTTGCTGTGGTTGCAGCTACTGACACAGTCCCTGGTAAATGCAGCCTGTGCTAAGGTAGCTGCCCCAGTGGCTTTGGCAGAGGCTGGGGAAGATGCCAAGCTGTGCAGCTGCACCCACTGCTAGCGGACAGCATGGTTCAGAAACTGCTGTTGGCAGCA
Source organism: Mycteria americana (assembly GCF_035582795.1). Taxonomy (NCBI): domain Eukaryota; kingdom Metazoa; phylum Chordata; class Aves; order Ciconiiformes; family Ciconiidae; genus Mycteria; species Mycteria americana. Next base: position 4,511,381 of record NC_134379.1, on the reverse strand, counting down.
CAGTTAGGTTTTCCCTTGTCTGTGGCAGCCCCCTGGGGTTTTGCCTGGAGCAGTGAATGAGTTTATATTCTAGTTGGCTGAGCCCTCTAGAAGGGGTTTGCTAGCTTGAATTATTTAATTTATGGGCATCCTTTTGCTGCTGCAGATTTCCATTTGCTTTCAGTCCTGCTGGAGGTCTGGCCTCAGCTGTGTCTGTGGTCATCCTATGCTGACTGCCTTTAAAGCTGGGGAGTTTGGCAGTCCTGCAGTATTTCCCAGTGGTGTTTCATGTTCATGAGACGGGAAACTCCAGTGACTCCCAGCCCGTGTCCAGCAGGCCCAGCTTCCTGCCCCTGTGCTTCGGTCTGTCCCTGTGCAGTGCACGTTAGTGAGTGCTAACGAGAACTGACGGTGATGTTTGTGTGATATATGGGAGACCCCAGCAGCCCCAGAAGCAGCCAGTGACCCTGAGGGGCAGATCGTTTGTGTATGGTTGTTGGTGTAGCTTGCAGAAAGCTAAAGCCTTGCTGTTCCCATGCTGAAGCATTCTCTGAAATGCCTTTGTTAACTCCTGGGAGTTCTCTTGTGCTGAAGTCAAGGATCATAAATCCAGTAATGATGGCTCAGCCTGGCTGTGCTGTCTGACCTCATCACCATAGGCAGTACTTCTTTCAAACAGACCTTGCCTTCCTCTCAGTGCGGAACTTGGTTGATGGGACATTAGCGCTAATGAGAATGGGGTTGCATGGATAGCAGGATTGCGTTTCCTCCCTGAGCTGCATGCGCATGCATGCGCATGCATGGCTGTGGCTGGTCACTGTCTCTGATCAATGGCCTGGCTTTTATCGTCTCCATCTACAAATGGATGCCTGAGAATTGCCAAGCAGTGATCTCATGACAGCAGCCTTGCTCTGCATGCTCTCCACATCCTGCATCCTAAGTGCTTATCCTGCCTTCCTTCCCTTCCGTAGTCCTGCTGCTACGGACATTGTGCATACATATGTGCTTCCGGTCTTCCAAGCGGGCTGTCGAATGAAGCAGGGAGCAGTTACTGGCATTCCTGTACTGCAGCTGGGCTCATTTTGGTCTGATGGCTTCAGTCTGGCCTTCCTGCTTCTAATGGGATGTGGGCAAGTGATGTGCCTGCAGTGCTGCTTTCAGGGAGTGTATGTAAGAATGGAGCAGGGCTTGGCAGGTCTAACTCTCTGCCCTTTCCTGGTGCTGTCTGACTTGCCCTGATCTGAGCACTAAATGCTTTTCCTGCTCTACAGGCAGGAAATCATTGTGCTGAGACTGTGTGGCCCCAGTGACACTGAGCTCCTAAAGGCTGCTGGGACCCAACCCTTCTTGTGAGCTGTCTGTGCTGCACCTACTAGCTGAGTCAGGCCTGTCAGTGGTATTCACAGGTTTGATTATTCTGGGCTTGGTGAGCATTGGTAGATGGATTTACAGAGGTTTGTGTCCCCCAAAGTCCAAGAGCCACCTGATGGGAAACACTGAGTGCAGAGGCTGAAGTGAAAGTACATATGGTCCCAGCAAGGGGCCCAGAACTGCACAGAAGCAGCAAAGGTAGGCTGAGTCTGGAGCACACATCTGCAGGTTTTCGGCATGCCTCGGTACCATGTGCTTCAGTTTCCAAGGTGAGTGCTGTGACCTTTGCTCTGCCTCGTTCCCTGCAGGCGCCTGGTGGGGCGGCTGGAGAACATGAGAAAGAACGCGATGGGCAACGGCCTCTCCCACTGTCTGCTCTGCGGTGAACTGCTCGGGCTGCTGGGCAGCACGTCGGTCTTTTGTCAGGATTGCAAAAAGGTGGGTTTGGTCACACAGGTTCTGCCTGTTCCTGGTAGCAAATCTGTCCAGAAAAGGCCACTAGGCCTCTCAGAAGCTAGATAGCTCTGCAGAGTTAACTTATCTTAGCCCCACTTGTCTAGGTTGGTGCTGTCAAACCATCAGGTTTTCTCTTGCACCCTGATTATCTTATTCCTCAGGATCCTGAAGTGCCTAAACTGCACTTAGTGCTGAGATGGGGTGCATCAGCCCCCTCTGCACCTCCCACTCTGGGGTTGCAGAGTGGGAGAAGGGGCAGGAATGTATGGCCGTCAGAGGCAACTCATAAAAGGGTCTGTATGCTTTACTGTTATTTACTGCAAGGTCTGCCCTTAGACCTTCCAGTAATGTGTCTCTTCAGAGGACTCAAGTCCATCTTCAAGTTCCAAACCAGCGTAAGGTTTCCAACCCCAATACGTAAATTAGCCTGTGCATCAGTGACTGCCCGTGTTTGTATATGTTATTGGCAGGACTGCATGGGTGCTGTTTGAAAGGCAGCATCAATTTGCAGTTTGCTGTTCTGCCAGTGCCCTGGGGGACGATTGTTTCTTGTCTAGACTTTGCAACTAAGGAGTTAATCTGTATTGCTGTGGAGATGATGATCTCCACGGCAACCACCTTATCCTCCCTCTGCTGGGAGGCTGTTTTTCCTGCACTTGAAGCCCATCTTTCCCTGGGGAGGTACCTCTGTAAGTGGCTTTGCCTCAGCATGTTGCCTGGGGAGAGGTGAGGGTACCTGCTGGGTGCAGGAGTGTTTCTGACTTGCTGGTGGTAGGGTGGAAGGGAGCAGCCTGTGCTGACTCTGTCCCTGGTGGGTACTGGAGCCAAGGAGACATTTGCCCATGTCACCCATCCTGTCCCGTGAAGCCCACAGGACAGTACTTAGTAAAACCCGCTCCTTTACCATGCATGTTGGCACCTCTGTGGTTAAGCAGCCATGCAGGCCATGATTAAGAACCTTTTGTACTGGCACTGCTGGAGTCTGCGAGTTGCAGTTCTCATGCAGAGCAGGCTGCCGCGCAGGGCCTGCACTGGTCCACAGTTGGTTGTGGCACTGCTGGGCTTAGAGCTCTTGTAAGAGGGAAGGGAGGTGGGTGCCCCTTGCAGTCAGAACCGAGGTCCCAGCATCCCTCCATACGTGCTCTCTGGGCAGGGAGCTGCTGTGAGCTGTGCTGCCTTTGCTGTCGAGGGAGTTTCTCCACTGGATCCAATTTGCAGAAGTAGCTTGACCGAGGCAGGGGTTATGCAGAGGATTGCTTGTAAGGCAGTGACTGGGAAAGTAAACACAAATCTTTGAACCCCTGGGTCCTAAGCCAGAGATAAAGTAGCTTTCTGGAAGGAGTGGGGAAGGAAGCAGCAGGAGGGTACTGCGAAGTGAAAGGTCTGGTTTAAACGGGAGCTACAGGGCAGCTCTCTTGGAGAGGAGCATGGGCTCTGTGCACACGTGTCTGTGGAGAATGAAGGGCTGGATGGCAGACAAGGAGACGGCTAGCTGTTTCCTGAATTTCAAGCATGCGAAATAACAGGATGTGCTGTATTCTTGCCTTCTTCCCTTGGTGATTCTGCTCTCACCTTGTCTGAAGCCAGCTAGGTCACGTTGCTACAGCACTTTCTAACCTCCTTCCTGTGAGCCTTGTACACTAATGAGGAGGCAAAAGCTGGCGCAGACACTTCCCTGCCCTGTCCATTTGCAGTTGCAGGTAGTAACCCCTCCAGCTAGTGAGGCTGCGGGAGCCCAAGGCTCTGGGAGCGCTCTGATCAGAAAACCCCAGAGAAGGGGTGGGTTTTTCTGTGGTTCTGTCCTTTTTGTCTGGAGCCTGTTGGGCAGTTCAGTAGGAGTCATATCCAGGTTGATTTAAGGTGACACTCTACTTTTCCAGTGTGCGTTTTGCAGCTGCTTTCAGCTTGGCTGCACTTTTCAGCTGTGTGCAAGCTCAGGGCAATCCTGACTGGGTGCCCTGGGCTTCTCTCCTTACTGCTTTTTAATGTTGTGGAGTGAACTCAGGGAACAGTCAACCCTTCGGCAGAGCACACAGAATGGACTGTTACTTTAAGCTTGTTCCCTCTCGTCCAGGGATATCCATCACTCGAGCAGTGTTGTATGCAATAAGCAATGACTTGTCAGGGAATTATGGATTTTTAAAGTTCCTATTTTTCTTGCTAGCGTTGCTCTGTTACCGTCTCATTGCAGCCCATTTAATTCAATAACAGGAATTGTTGTAATGATGCATCTGAAACATAGCAAAGAACTTACCTTCAGCAAGTCCCTTCTGCTGAATAGAGGTTCTATATTTCTTGTAGCCTGGTGGATTTTCTAAGCACCACTTTCTTTTTTATGAAGAATATTTTTAATATTAGTTTTTATTATCTTAGAAATAAATGCATTATGGCATTATGCAAATCCAGATGTGCTAAGAATAGTAGTAGTTAGACAAAGCATAATGTGTCATTTACCACGGAGGGGGTATCAGTATCCTGTGTAAAAGGTTAAGTATAAGTAGAAGAAGAAAGTGCTTTATCTTGTATTTAATGAGGAATGGAGCTGCATTTAACGTCCTTGATTTTTATGTCGTCTTCTGAGGGGTTGTGAGTGATGCTCAATTTTCCAGCTAGTCTGCAGAGAAGGGGAGGAGGAAAGCCCCGTTTTGTATTGGAACTTTCAAAACTTATGGCTAGGAATAAAATCGCTTGGAAACTTCCACTAGAGGGAGTGTTTGAATGTGCTATACGTGTGGGGATTGGGACCTTTGAGGGTATTTAAGACTGAGCTGCTCCCTCCGATTTTTGTTTGTGGGAGAGAGAATTTGGAGTACTTCAGGTGATGTCTGCTAATTGCATCTGCAATCCCTCTCGGCTTGGGTAGCACCATGTTGAGTATTGATGCACCACACCCAATAGGTTGTTCCTTATTTCTCTGGGAGGATGAGGACAAGGACAGGAACAGAGAGATGGAGAGGAGCACCAGCCTCTGTGGGGCTGCTGGTGCCACCTCCCACTTTCTGTACAGCACGAGTCAGGGACAGACCTGGCTCTGGACTATGCTGACCAAAACAGTTGGGTGCGTTTATTCATGCAATGAAGCCATTGCCTCAGGTACCATCGTTCTGCCGCTCTCCTCCTCCAGGCCTGGGCACTGAGGGCTGAGTGAGCCACTGAGACTTCCGTGCCTGGACACAGACCTCCTGGCTCAGAGGAGGAGCAGCCTGATTAGGGGGATATGTAAAACCTTAGCTGGGGAGATTAAATTCACATGTCTGTCTAAGCAAGGTTTTGCTCTCCAGGGCCCTCTTGTGAGTGGCTTTTGCTCTGTGAGGATCAAAGGATTCATCCCATTTCTCATTCAAGCTGTAAGCCAAGCCTGATACACATCAGCTTCATTATATAATATTAGGTGATTCAGGTTGTAAATGGCTTGTAATGCCAGCGGAGACATGAAAGTTCCCTTGTGCAGCAAGAGGAGCCGTGCGGCGCTATCAAGCATTCTGCTCAGGAAATGTGCGTGTAGGCATGGTCCTACCCGCTTCCTAAGCAGCCACAAATCAATAGCTGCTGAGTGCGTGCTGAAATGGAGGGGAAACCGTGGGGTTTAAGACTACGTACGTGAGGGAAGGGAGGAGAGGATTTCCAGTCTTGCACAAACTTGCGCTTGTTTTGTACTTGGTTACAGCTGCTTTCCATGCCACAGTGCTTAGGTTTTAGGATTTAGGAGAATAAAAAAAAAAAACGCTCTAGAAATATGCCTATTGGTTATGGGGTTTGATTTGCCCTGTCCAGTTCTCTTCTCACCCTGCAGTCAAGGACTGTGCTGTAGATTTGCCTTTGTGTCATGTCCATATAGACCTGAAGCAGCTTCCTGCAATCAGTGGTTCTCCAGGATAAAGAAGAAAATTGTGCCATATTTAGGTTTTTAAGGAAAGCAAAACATAACTGTTGGGGCAGATGCTTCTTGACCTTCTTTCTCCCAAGGGCTATATGGCTGTGGGGAGTTGCTAATGCCACCTTTTTTTTTTTTTTTTTCTTTTTTTCTCTCTCCTTGTTTCAGAAAGTTTGCACCAAGTGCGGAATAGAAACCTTTGGAACCCAGAAACGTCCCCTTTGGTTGTGCAAGATCTGCAGTGAACAGAGAGAGGTAAAATGCAACTGTGGAGAGATGGGGCTCAGCAGCATGCACCTACCTGCCCCAAGTCTGTGCTGAGTGTGTGTGGGCTCTTCCCTGTGCTGGGGCACTGGGAGGGGAGCTTGAGATGGGGTTTGGGTGGCTCAGCTGGAGGCCAGGCAGGCTCAATGAATAGGCACAATGGTGATAACTTTGGTTTATGAGGGGGTGGAGGGAAAGAAACACACCAGCCCCTGCAGCCTGAATGGCTTTGTGGAATTTTTCTAGCTATGGTCATAAAGAGAATGTTACCTTTGCTGCTGCACTCTCCCTCCTAGTTCTGTGGCAAATAAACTTAACTAACACTGATTCTTTAATACAGCTGGAGAGATCTATAGCATAGCTGCAATATTTACCCCTCTAAAAATAAGTAGGATTGCAGCTTTTAAGTCTGTTTTCCTTCCTGCTTGCAAAATTCCATAACTTGCCAGTGTGTGAGACTTCTAATGTAGGTCTCTAAATTTTTATATTCTTCATTGTTGACTTTACACTGCAAAAAGTAATGGCCTGCCTTAATTCTTGTCTGCCAGCCAGCATCCACCAACATCAGGGCTTGGTGCTCTACAGTGAAGTCAGTGAATTTGTTCTGTGATTACAGAAGGATTTTTACTTGTTCCCATCAATTTATTTTGGGCTTTTGCTTGTGGTCCTTGAACATCAATCTGCTGCAGCTATTTCTGACCACTGCAACCAACTGTGAAACCTGGGTGCTCTGCTAAATCAATTTTTGAAGTGTAGTGAGAGCATTTGTGCAGGTGTTTGAGATGCTGAATTTTTTTTATACTAGTTGTGGAAACTTAGCATTGCTTAGGTTTTACATAGGAGGGGATTGTCTGTGTGGGAGCACTTGCAAAGTTCATGTTCAGGTAAGATGAGGGGTATGTGGACGCTGCTGGCCTTTAATGTTTGAGCAGCAGTGTGGATGTGGGTAGGGCAGGCAAAGAGCATTCCAGCTCCCTGAAAATTGCTAATAATTTGATACGCTGAATCATCCAGATGTTTTGAATTCCAGATGAAGTCCCAAAATGGAGAGTGAGGCAGGTCAAGATATTTTCTGTGTTCTGCAGGGAGATGGGTATGGGACTAAAATTGACTTTCTTTTTTTCTGTTCTTTCTTTTTTTTTTTCCTCATCCCCCACCGTATAATTGGTTTATTTTGCCTATTTCTTATAAAAATAATGAGGAGCTGTGGTCACTGGACAGAGAAGAATATTAACCTGTCCAGTAAGTGTTATGTGCCACCAGTGTGTGAGGGTACGGTAACCTTCAGAGCTCGCTCTCTCCGTGAAACCTGAGATACGGCCAAAGTGCTTCCCTAATGAAAATGGATGGAACTTTCCCTCTTAGACTAGCTAAAAAATAGCCTGATCTTACCTCCCAACCCTAAGCTTCATCTTTATTTTTTTGATTCTCTTTAAGGTTGGTTCAGGTCTGTCTCCTTTCTTGTTTGCAGTGGTGCTGGTGCCCTGACCAGGAGAAGGTTGGAAGGGTCACAGTGTGGACACGCAGTCAGGCATCAAGTCATACATCCCCTCTGTCTTCCCACATGCTCTGCTTTTATTTTGGGGGAAGGCAGGAAAGCATTGAGAATTAGCAGAAGCCTTGAGGCATGTCAGACATGGCAAGGAAGTTGAGGCAATATCAGAATAAGTGCCTGATCAGGTCTTCCCTAAGAGTCTGTGTAAGGAAGAGATGAGACTCTTGGGCCTCATGCTTGATGGCTGGTACTAGTGCACTCCCTGAAGCTGGTTCAGGTGTCATGATATTACACGGCATGCACTAAATTACCAGGTTTCTTTTAAGGGCTTGTGTTCACAACCATTTCCTTGTTGCTGTCTGTTTCTGTGATCTGGATCTGACTTGTATTGCCATCTGCTCTGGACCAAACCCATTTGGCCATGCTCTTTGCTATCAATGAGTGCAGATGGATGTCTGCTCTTTGGGATCAGATATTCTCATTTCTGTCTAACCTCTGAATCCCCTGCATGGTGAGTAGGTATTTGCCCTGTTTTATTTCCTGGGATCCAGGTGGGGAGCTTCAGGAACCCACCAAAGCACTGCGGGTTGTGTGATACAGTAACAAGCCAATACCACCCTTCTATCCCATTCTCAATGCACAGCGTGACTGAGCAAGGTGGTTCTTTAGCCCATGCCAGTGAAGCACATGCTTAAAGCAGGCTTGTCCCAGGCCACTGGCAACACCTCCCAACTTGTTGGGCTGTGCTTTTAGGCCCCTAAACTTGGCCGGCTTTAGTGGGTGAGTGTTTGATGTTGGTCTGGAGTGCCCCCCCAGCAGGTGTGATGAGATGTGGTGTTTCCAAGCTAGGCGATTCCCTCCACATCAGCACTTCGATCGCCGTCTGTAATTTTCTGAACCACCGCTCAAGCTATTTGGGCATGATATTTATGAAGCTCTCAACTCTGTTAGTGAGAGACTGTCAGGCACTGAAGTGAGAAAGGGAGGTCATTCGGAAACCTGGATGGACTAAATGATGTTGGCTAGAGTTAATAAGTGTCATCTGACTGGGACAAGAGCCTAGGACTATAATTGTCCCCTTTAGCCTCTGCCACGTTCCGAGTGAGCACGTGAGTCTTGTGGCCCACCAGGATGTCAAGCCAGGATGGTGGGGTTGGACGTTCACATATACCAGCTAACAGCCAAAGTGTGCAGCACTGTTCATACATGCTAAAGCTCTCATCCCTCCATCTTCCTTGTTATTATTTATCCCTGTAGGCTTCATTTAAACTAGGGTAAGTTTAGTGACATGTGGTAGTCATCTTCTGCCTTTTGCTGTGTGGACAGAATCTGTGCTGGCTTCGGTTACGATTAAATCATCAGTATGCTTGGGTCAGGCAGAAGATGACCAAAGTAACAAGCTATTGTTTACATCAGTTTTTCAGTTGGAGTCGAATGCTTGATGCCCATAGATCCCTTTGGGAATCCCAGCCTCAGCCATTCAGAAGTGTTCTTTGCTGCTTTCTGTTTCCTTCAAAAAACCTCCACTGGGAAGGCTGTGCTGCATAGAAATGAGGAACAAGTTGCTCTGACACTGTCTTACTTCTGGAGAGTGGAGGCGATTAATGGATTCTGCCTGCTGCTTGTGTCCCAATCATCCAGAAGCAAAATGGCATGTTTGGCAGCACTCAAGCTGCTGGACGTGATGTGTACACGCAGGGTGAGGGTCTCCGGATCTGCCAGAGAGGCACTGGTAGGAAAGTTCTGTGTTCTCACACAGCCAGGACCTGACAGAGCCTGGATGTTCCTCCTGGCAAAGCGAACATCCCCAAGGACCAGCAGACACCCCTGCATCATAAGTGCATCTCTTCTTCCTGAAATAAGATAGACCTCATCTGCTTTAGGCCAGAACTGGCCTGTTGGAGATACCACTTGTCCCAGCTCTTTGCAGAAGCATCTATTGAAAACCCCCTTTTGTTCTTCCTGGATTCTGTGGACGTTTTCCTTTGCAATGTCTTCTGAGGGCAATGGAACTAAAGCGGGCGTGCATTGTGTTTTATTGTTCCTGCAAGCAAGGGTAGAAGCAAATTCAGTCAAGCTCACATTCACTTTTGAGGGCAAGAATCCCCCTTCCTTCTTTCCTCCTCCATGTGCTGTATTGCCTTTCTTGGCTTTGCATCTTGCATTGCCTTTCTGGAGACTGATCATGGAGGGCTGATCCTCCTTGGGGCAGTCCTGTTTCTGCACGTATATGAAGTCCCGTGGCATGATCGGGGTGCTGATCCCTGACTGCAGCAAATGTTGGCCATGGGTTTGCAGTGAGCCTGTTTGCTAACTTGGCAGTGAAGCAGTGATGCACCCATGGGAATGAGAGTGCAGGGCAGAAAGGGAGCAAGTACTCCAGCAAAACGGGCTTATTGCAGCGGCTGTCAGAGGAGCAAAACTGACTGGGAGGAGCTGCGATACAGCTGGAATGATTCCCTGCTGTCAGGCCTCTGGCAGAGCACGTGAGCTTGATAACAGCTTGGGCAGCAGTGCCCATGTTGAATTAGTCGCGTGTGGCTGAAGTCTGCCTGTCACCTGGCCTGAAGGGGAAATGGGACCTGCTGTGTTTTGTCAAATCCCTGCCCAGCCGTTTAACTCTCTGCACAGCCTTGTTTTGACTGATACCACCAGGTTCTGCAAAGCACCTTCCTGAATTACCACTTTATATATATATATATTTTTTTTATATCCATAATTAGTGATGCTATCATCGTAATTAAAATCCTCTTGGAAGCATTTGTGCACATTTACATTTGAATTGACACATCCAAAATTGTAGCGATAATGAAAACAGTTTAAGTAGGGTGGGGGGGGATAGCTTTTTTTAAACCCCATCAAATATGAAAGAGAGCGTCAGCTATCAGGGACCTGTTAAAGTTTTAATTTGCCCCCTCTGCTTCACTTTCCCTTTAATTTCTTCTCCTTTGCTAAATGGCATTTTCATTGCTGGCTGCATTTCTTGGTTTATCACAATAAACCATGCAGAGGGAGAAGATTATTGTGCTGGAAGAATGGAGTTGTCTCCTCCCCTTTTGCCCCCAGGGCTTCCCTTTTCACATATACACTCATATCATTTTGAACATTATAAAGCAACATAGCCCAGGGTTATTCCTGCCTGGCATGATGATTTCTTGGCAAAATACCATGCTGATGGAGGGGAGTGTTTATTTTGGGTGACTCTGGATTGAATCGAAGTGATGTGCACCTGTTTGCAATTCAAAGAACTCATCAATAGCCTGCCATATTATTTTGGGGGGTGGTAGCAAGTGGTTAGACTCAAAATAGTGTCCTCTAGAATAGAGCCACAGGAAAAAAAGAGGCCTGATTGAGAGGGGAATGATAAATTGTTGAAGGCTGGCAGCCATTGCAGCTTGAGAAACGTTGGGGTCAGAGGTGCGATAGATTTTGCTATTCCGGAAACAAAGCTCCGAACAGCAATTTCACTGCCTTTTAATTTTCTTCATCCTCAAGTGCTGAATGTGGGAGTTGACAACAGATTGCTGTAAATAATGTAATTGGAAATCTCTGTGTTATGGAAAAGCAGATGAATGCAAATAACGAAGCTGAAGAGTGCTTGCTCTTTCTCCTTGCCAGTGGTTTGCAGCGTGCCAGAGCTATGGTGGAGAGCTGGGACAAAGTGAGTGTGTGGGCATGTGCTGCGTGAGGGCAATGGCAACGAAGTCCTCCCAGGGTGGTTGCATTTGCAGGTGCCTTTCTCTTCATTAAGCATTGTAGCCCAGGAGAACCAGCTCCCCCGCCTTTCGGCTGCTGGGGGATTGAGCCAATAATGCTGGTGTCAGCATGGGAAGGTAAAGGTAGCTGTTTTCCTCTGGCACAGCCCAGCCCGGGCTGCTGCGAAGGAAGGGGGCTTCAGGATGAGAACAGCTACTGTGTGGCAAGCAGTAGGTGGGGGGGCAAAATGTGGCTTTGCAGTGAAGAGCCTTTTTAAGCATCTCTGTTTGGGAGACTCATGGCTTGGTGAAGCGAACACGGGGGGAGCTGCAAGTATTTGTTATGATTCCTTCAGCTGTGATCCTGTCCCCTGGTCAGCAAGTCCTAATGTTTTCTCTGTTTAGGAGTTTGTTTTAGCACTTGTATGTTCAGAGAAGGAGAAAGAGGAAGGAGAAGTTTGAGCAGTGAATGCGTTTCACCAGGGCCCAGTGATTCTCCGTTAGGTCCCATTTACAGGCTGCACGTGAATGTGCTAGATAAAAATATGCATCTGCTTTTGACTGTCTCATCCTGTAGCTATTATGGCTTGATGCAACTTTAATAGGAATATTATCAGGGTTATAAAAGGCATTGAGCTCTCTGGACTTGTCATGGCCATGGCCGTTAAATTGATTTGAAGTAATAAAAAAAGGAGTCTGTTGCTAAAGTAGCTCTTCTCCCCTGTGTCCTCCCCCACTTTGCTTTAGGGTAGTTTAGGTAGGTGTCAGGGGAGGCAGAAGGACAGGAGCCTGAAGGAAGTCAATGTTTAGTGTGGATTTTAATTGCGTTTGGCTGGGCCGGTTTGAGTGCAGTAGGCCGGGGACAGCTGCAGCTGGTGAACCGTGGTGTGGCTGCTCTGTCCTGAGCCACACGCTGGGCCACCACATCCTAATCTGGGATAATGCAGATACAGATCTGTACTCCTCTCTGTCAAGCACTCAGAGCAAGGGATGATCAAGGTTACTTAAAATTGGGTTGTTACAAGAGACTGGAAGGGGCTGGCTGTCCCTCTTGCTGATGAAATTCCAGCTCCACCCAAACTCAGGCTGCCGTGGGGGCTGGATTTCACCTTATGTGCCAACGGGACTGGTGGGAGCAAAACTCTCTCCTTGGAAAGAGCAAACTCCTGCTAATAAACAGGAGTTTTATTCTTGAAGCACTGTTATAGATTTATTAATTTAAAATAAAGCAAGAACTTTGCTGTCAGGCCACTCTTGCAATCAATGAAACTACCATCAATAGCAGTCAGCAACATTGATTTGTTTTGATGCATGGATGCTAAAACTAACCTGTGTGCCCATGTGCAGGACAGAACGTGAACTGTGGTCGTTTCAGATGGGGCACGCTGCTAACCTGGGGGGAGCAGAGGTACTAGAGTAATATAGGGGAGAGCATCTTGCTGCAGCTATTTTAGAGCTGATTTCAAAACAATTTCAGTACTGCTGTAATGAGACCAAATGCTGTTAGAAGCACCAATTTAAAGCGAATATGTATGCATAGAATCAATTTTATACTAGTATTACTACATCAGAGCTGGGTGTATTATATCATTAACTCTTTCTATAACTGGACTTGCTTTGGGGTAGTGAGAAACCTGGGGGTGACCAGCCTTTTCTTACGGCAATCCTTGCTGTGTCTGATTGGTTTTATGGTGTGCCTAAATTGTAGTTCGCCTGAAGATAATAGGTCTCTTTGGTGCTTCAAATTAAATTACAGATGTTGCAAGGTCTGCTCAGAGAACAACTGTAAGAAAGGGTTGCTTCCTCCCCAGCAGTTTGTGTGGGCAAGCTATGTGTGCCCCAGCTACCCAGTGTGTGGCAGGGGACAGACAACCTGCCCTCCTCAAGCCATGGCCCTGATCAGGGTGCAAACCCCGTGGCTGCAGCAGTCCCTGTTCTGCGCGCTGTGTCCTGCGCGTGCAGCTGCGCCTGAGGCCTCCTGCCTTCCTGAGACAAGGGAGACCAGGGCTTGCCCAGCCTGCAGCTCCTGCATCGTGTATATTTACCTGAGTTGCAGTGGGCTCAGCTCCATGTAGAGACGTCTGTCCCAAGTTTAAAAAACATATTCCATTTCCCGATTCTTGGTTTTTCAGGGATAGCAGAGCAAGTTCCTCCAGGGTCTCTGTGCTGCAGTGACAAGTGCTGTTGTACAAGCTGTACCAAATGCTGTGCAGTCCCTACGTGCTAGCAGAGGGGACAGAAGGAGCTGTGTCAGCTTGTGCCTCGACTGGCTGGGTCACTGTTTTGGCCGTTTGCATGCTGGTGAAGGATCTGATAAAGTGTCCTGCCTGCCAAGGCCCCCTCTGTAGAAAAAGAACTTGCAGTCTTCTCTCCTTTGGGGAATTGGCTTCCCAGCTTTTCGCTTGGATGGCAGACTCACCATCCCGCTGGGCTGTTACCCAGAAGGAAAATGTTGGTGTAATTGCAGGGTGCTCTCACCTCCTGGTTTCTGCATCCTGCTGTGGTACATGCGAGCTCCTCTCTGGCACTGTTTCAGTAACTGACGTGTGTGTGCTGGGTCACAGCGATGCTCTGCTTTCTTCTGCTGGGTGCTCTTCTTTTGAAAAGCATGCTCCCAGGTTCCCCTCTGAATTCAGATCACCTTCACTTGTCTTTCAAGACCTCAAACACAGAGACTTTAGCTCTCTGTGTTGATGGCTCTGGACTAGGAACCGGGCAACCTGCTGAGCAATCTCCTCCTGTCAGTGAAATGGTGGTGATGGTGTCCTGCTTTTTGTGACTGCATGAGAAGAACTTCTCATGAGTGCCAGGTGTTGTCACTGCCCTCTGCTTTGATTAAAGCCCTAAATGCAAATTGCAAATGTATTGCTGTAATTAGGGATATCTGCATTTGCACTTATTGCCATCATGGTGATTCTATATGCAAAATGCTTTGGGAACTTGGAGTAGAAACACTGATGATCTCCTTTACTCTGAACAGAAGTGCAAGATTTCTACCCCCTTGCATGAAATAGAAAATTATGTTTTTACTATATTAACTTATTTTTGCTCTTTCTCATTAGCTCATTATTAGACTGCTGCAAGGCACAAAAGAATTAGGTGTTTAGAGGCCATTTCTCCTTCTCTGAGCTGCCATGCTTTTCCCTTCCTCTGGCTCACAGCAGGCTCTATATTAAATATACTTAATAGAGCTCCTGCATCATAAACTGCATTAAAAATAAATTGGAGAGTAGAGGGCCTTCTTACAGGAGATATTACAGTTTAGCACTCGCAGTCTGTTTCCTGCTGCAGGTTCAGGTTATTTGAGTGTCGTTCTTCTCATTCTGGGGTTTTCAAGCGCACTCATTAAATCATCTGGCTTGGCCTGAATTGCTCTGTGAAATGAACGCCAAGGTTGTGCCATTTGGTACGGCATGAGGCAGCGTTTCTGCTGTCCTGGCATTGCTGCTTGCATCCCCCAGCTGCTGCCGGTCTTTGCCTCTCAGAAGTAAAGCGACCCAGGTTGAGGGACCCGGCACGGGAGGAGATACTTGTCAGGACTTGCTGCCCCTCCAGCCAGTGCAAGGCTTGTTTTACTCTAAGCAAAGCATGTGCTTGGGGCTGTTGCCACCCGTGGCACGTGCCTTCTTTCTCTGGGAAGCTTTTCTTTTTGTGGATTCCCAATGGGAAAGCAACAGATGCAGAATCTGAACTGCCCACTGCTTAGTGCAGGCCGGGGAACTTCATCCTGATATCCTTGTAGTAGGCCTGGGAATTTGCGTTTGACTCAAGCATGGCATCAGAGAAACATCTAGTCTTGACCCAGAGAACATGAGAAGCTCCGTGGTTTGCACAATCACCCTCTGCTCCTCCTTCAGTCTGTGCTCATTCAAATTTGTGATTTTTTTTTTTTTTTTTTTTTTTTTTAGTGGTGGAAAAAGGACTGAGGTGAAGCTGGGCTAATGATGTGTGGGGAGGAATTTGGGATGCTGTGGTAGTTGCAGAACGCAGGGGAACCGTTGGGGCCTGTGAGCTGGAAGGCTTGACACACCCCCGCCTCCCCCCCCCGTTGTTTGAGTGGTGTCAAGGTAGCTCAGAGGAAGTGGCTGGGCTGAGCTTAGTGGGGAGCTTGTTTGGTGCTGATTGTGCTCTCTTGCTGTAAAACCCAGGCTTAAGGTGTTGTGTCTCCATCTCCAACAGGTTTGGAAGAGGTCTGGTGCGTGGTTCTACAAAGGGCTGCCCAAGTACATCACGCCTTTGAAGAGCAGCAGCAAATCCAGTGAGCTGCCCTCTCAGCCTTGGCAAAGCGAGCCAGCCATGCCAGAGGCAGAGAGCGTCAGGACCAGCCGATCCTTCACTTGGGCCAGGGGAAAAGGTTGGTTGTCTGCTCCTTGCCCAGGAAACAGGTGGGGAGAGGGTGAGAAGGACCTGTTGCTGGCAGGATTCAGCTAGTGTTGCTAGCAGGATTCAGTAGGGGATAGTCAACAGGATGTGGTGTGTTTCCCATGTGGGCAGTGGTGGGTTTTGTTGGCTATGGTATGTTTTTCAGGTTTCACTGTTATTTAAGTGCACATTGGTGACCCAGAGTAGCCCCAGTCCTCCTGGAGTCCCTGTACTTCAGTCTACCCTTGCTTTCCTCCATTCCTTGCAGCCCCCACTGGGACTGCCAAGGGAGGGACGAGCCGTGAAGCAGACTGCAGCCCAAAGAGCTCCTCCTGCTGAACTACGTAGGATGGGGCCATTGATGGACATCATTGTGCAGCCAAGGCTAACAAAAGGCTGGTCTCATTCCCTCCCTCCTTGGGGCTGCTTGCTCCTTTCTTCTGCTGTTTCACAGGGCACCATTGGGCAGATACCTCAAGTTGCTTTGAGCTGGGTTAGAAATTACACCCCCAGCATCTCCCTGGGGTCTTCCTGGGGCCTGGAGCAAGTGGGAAGACATAGTCTTCTACAGTCAGTGGGCAGGAGTGAGCTGATGCTGGCTGTGTCCTTTTGTGCCTGACCCCCCTGAGCTGGTGAGTCTGGCAAAGGATGAAGCTTCTTCCCCAGGCCTTGGGGAGGGGGCTGAGGTTTGTAGCATAGAGAGCTCAGGGCTGAATTGTTCTTTAAATGTGTCTCGGAGAAGCTGTTGATTAACTTAGCCCTGTGCAGGGCTGGGGCCAGAGCACTTACAAGCCTGAAGATCTGTTAGCTTCAGCACTCACATCCCTGTTCTTTGAGGTAGACCTTGATTGAAGTAGACCGTTGTATCACATGTGGTATCTTGGATTGCTGCCACGTCAGATCCCATTCACAGTGCTGCCTTGTAGGGCTTTTTCCTCCCCCTCTTCCATCTGCCCACCCTGTCGTTGCTCGTATGCCCACTCCAGTGCTGTGCCTAGCCAGCTGGGGGGAAACAGCAGCTCGGCATTGAGGAGCTGAGCACTCAGGGTCACTAGCACAGCAGCGGATGGATGCTGCAGAATTAAAGCTGCTGCCAGTCTGCTTTGATTTCTCTTCATTTCTTTCTGGAGTGGATTAGCAGAACTGTCTGGCCTCTCTCCCCTTCTGTCTTTTGCTATTAGATCACCTCAATTGGAGAAGACCTCTTCAGCGTACCAGCAGCATACACTCTTCCACGTCAAGATAAATCTTATCAGTAGTGCAGGGGGAAATAACCTTTTAATAAAGAGGACTCAGGAGAGTCAGGTTTACAAACCTTCCCTTCAGGCCCCAGCTAGGAAAGCACTCCCAGCCCTACTGTAACTTTTGTAATTAAAGACAAATTAGATCAACAGTAGATGGTTGTGCTTCCCTCCAGGAGATGCTTGGAAGGAGTTGTCTTAGTAAATGAACTGATTGATGAGGTACTTTCTGTTCACATGATACAGAAAACATTATGAGTCAAAGATGTTGAGCCCAGACTGGGCCTGCTTTTTAGTTCAGCTTTTTAGTTGAGTTTTGTTTTGGGGGAAGGCCTCCCCCTAAATACTGGCAGGAGCAGCAAAGGAGCAGGTGGAGGACAGCAAAGTGGCCTTTGGTAAGCTCTGATGTGGGTGGTGAGCTGCCTTTCTCCCTGTGCTCTGATTTTTGGCTAGCTGCTGTTTTATGGGTTAGATAATATTAATTCATGGTTGTATTTTCTGGTGCTTTCTTTTCTTGTTGCCCTTCTCTGTTATGCTGCCTGTCCTCTGGACAGCTTTCAATGGGCACTGTGGGCTGTAATTCATCTCTGAAGCTGGGAGTTTGTACATCTCACCCCTCCGTTTAACTCTTTTTCACCTGCCAGTGCTAGGACTTCTGTTGTTTGTCATCCAAAACCTCTGCAATGTGCAGGGCGGCTGCCTTCCCCCGTGGAGATGATGTAGCTGTAGTATTGCCGGCATGAATCTGTGACTGGGCCTGGACTGAGCTTTATGAGGCCGTGGCTGACAAGGCAGCCTGCCTTACCTCTGCCTGGCTGATAGCATTTGTCAGCTCACACCTCGTACGCCCTCATCTGAACACGTCCTTTCGGCACTGAGTAAAGCCCTGTTGCTTGTTTGGCAGGATGTTTTTGAGAACGAGCTCTGGCATTTAACGTGCCTGACTCTGACAGGCTGCTCTCGGTGGGGTTTCCGTTATCTTGGCCAGCCGTGTCTAACCCCACCGCTCGCCTCCCAAGGCGCTGAAGGAGCTGTCTCTCAGCTATTAAGGGATTCAAGTCAGGTGGGACCAGCACAGGCACAGCCATGTCCCAGCACAGGCCCCGGAGAGCCTGGGAGAGAGGAGCCACGATTGTGCCTTTGACATCCTCTGTGCCAGGAGCTGCCTTTCAGCAGGGATGCGGCAAACCTCAAGTGTCCCTTTTGCCCCCCCCCAAAGGAGGGGATCAGTGCCAGGCCTTGGGTACCGGCTGCTCTGGCTGTGCGTGCTGCAGGAGGGTGGGAAGGCAGTGGGACCGAGGGACTGCAGGAACGTGCCTCTTGGGAGAAAAGCCAAACCCACCAGGAAGAAGTTTTATTTTTACACACCCATTATTTCTCTCGCGCTCGCTGACACTGGGATTTGCTGTTGCCTTTAGTTTTTCTGTAATAAACAAGCAGTTGCCATGGGAACCATGCTATTAGTTAAGGCACAAATGTATTGTCATGGGGAGAACAGCAGTAATATTTCTTGTGCTGGGGAGCAGCTCTGCTCCATGTGGTGGAATGTGGGTGGGTTTCTGCACCAGGTCAGGCGGGACGGGGCGTCAGGGGGTGGGAGCAGTAAGCAGCAGGGCTTTCCTTCCTCTGAACTCTGAGTTCTGCAGAAAAAATGTGAAGCAACTGGGTGGAAAAAAGAAGTGTGATCCCTGAGGTATTGCACTGTTTGGCATGAGGGCTGCCTGCTGCTCTGCTCGGTCTTCGGTGGTGTCTCCTGTTGCAACGTGCTCCAGTCCTGTTGCCAAGCAATGCGACATGCTGGGCTTGGCGCTGTTGGAGGCACAGGAGCAGCGGCTGGGCAGGGGGATGCAGCAGGGTTCATCCGGCGTCTGTGTGCTGGAGGCCAACTCCCTGAGTGATGGAGCAGAGAGGAGCGTGCTGGGGCAGGTCAGGTGCTTTGCAGGCCACTGAGGAGTCATCCAACTTCTCTACAAGTTTACGCAGCACTGAAGCTGCATGTGTGCTGCTTCTGAAGGGGAGAGCAGATGGGTCTGGTCCCCTCCTCCTGCTGGGAGATGTCCCTGCAACTGAGGGCAGCACTGGGTGTGATCTAGTGTGGGAGCTGCACTCGGTGAGACACTTGGGTTGTAATAAAACTCTTCATCTCCGATCCTCCCACCCACAGTGATCGGGAGCTGTGGGCCTCCCCACTCCCCAGAGGTCACGTTTGCAAAGGCTGGTGATACGGGTGCTGCAGGGGAGCTGTATGCTCAAGGACTCATACTCAGCCTGCTCATCTAGCGCATCTTGGCTGTGCTGGGTGTGTGCGGCTGTTCGGAGCTGTTGCTGCAGGGTGCCCATGCATGCCCATGTATTTTTTCTGTATTTTTGGCAGCTGCAAGAAGTGCCAAGCTTTGTGTGTGCAGGGACTGAGCTCTGCCCTGCGATGGGCAGCAGCAGGGAGGGTGGCTGGCTCTTCCCATCGCAGGTGTGCCTGTGCCAAATGCACGCATTTAATATTGGAGCTCAACCCCAGCCAAGTGCTCCTTTCCCCTTGGACTTGGCACAGCCTCCCCACGTCCTCTGCTGCTGGGGTTAAGTGCAGCCCGGCAGCCCCCCACCATTCCCTGCGGCTCTCCATGCCATGAGGCTCCGGTACCTCTGGCTTGGAGGTTGAACCACGTGTCGGAGGGATCGTGGGCTCCAGCAGCAGCCGCAGGGGTTTAGGCCCTTGATGAGTGACCCATTCCCTGTGGGAATACTGCTTTTCTTGCAAGTTTTATCTAGGCATATTTTTTTTTATGAGCTTTTTTCCAGTCAGCTGGAGATGGAGAGGGATAAATCTGTTACGTTGTCTGAAAGTACAGCTGTCCAACGACTCTTATTGATATATCAGCAACTGCTGGAACACCAGATTTATGACTTCTGGGCTCTGGAAAGTGCCAGCAGAAGGTCTGGGAGCTTTGGGAGAAAAATTACCTTAAAGGGAAACATTGGTGCAGTGGGTAAAATACACTCTTATTGGCAGCGGAGGAAATGAGAGCAGATAGGGCTGCTCCAGCAATGTGAGTGCCTTCGTGTCATTAATATTTTCCTCCTCTTGTGCTGGTCCTCTCTGAACTGCTGAATGGCAGAAGGGAAGGCAGCTAAAGTCACCTCCACTGATTCACTGGAGCCTTCTCCAAATAAATCCTGACTTCCAGCATTTTTAAAGGATTCATAGAGGAAGGAGCTGTTCTAAAGCAATGGATTTTATGAATCCAGGAGGCCAAAAAAGGATGATGACCAAGTGAGACAGGAGTGCATTTGCCAATGGAATTGGGCAATGGGACTGTCAGAATGATTCTCACAGCTGAGATTTGGATTTTGTAGCAAAGAGCCTGGTGTGTATGGGTTGTTATTAACAATGTTTATATATAGTCCCCCACCTCTCCCAGGGAGCTTTGGGGAAGCGGTGAAGCTGTCTTTGAGACAGCAAAGCCCAAAGCCAAACCTTTGCTTTGAGAACTCTTAGCCAGAAGTGCAGCCCCCCTGCTTGTAATGGGGCTTTGCTCTCTGGCCGGCTCAGCTCCACAGCCCTTTTCCCCAGAGGTGAGAGGTCCCATTTCTGATGGCGCTGTGAGCAGAAGGCTGCAGGCACAGGAGGAGCCAGTGCCCAGAGGAAAAGCTGTGCAGGCAGTGAGGAGGGGGCCTGGCAGCCTGCCCTCTGCGCAGCACTTCCTAGCAGCACGGCATGCATGGGGAGCTGCCTGCCAGGGCAACTTCAATAACACTTTGCAATAACACTGGCAGCCAGCTTTAATATTCTCAGAGATGTTAACTCCAGAAAAGCGCTATTTTAGGTATTAATTTTTTATTTTTTTTTTAATAAAATACTTTGTGTAGTACAGACTGCTGCCTGAATACAGGAGCGTCTGCAGAGGCCTTGGCAGAAATGTTTGTGCATGCCTGTGCAAGGGGAGAGATACCTGTCTTCCTGCCCTGGGCAGTGTTAAAGGGTTTCTAGCTCTGCAAACCACGTGTAGTGAATTTTGGCACTGATGTGGAGAGATGAACTGACAGCTATCTTTGCTACCCCATGGTTGTCACCTTGTACTGCCGTACCCATGTCCGTCCTGCGCCCGGCAGCACCATGAGGCTGGGCACTACGAGTAACAGTGTGGGGGCAAAGGGCTTTGTTCAGCAGCAGGATGGAGAACTCATTTCTTACATAAATGTGAGCTTATAAGTACATAGTGATGAATATAAAGAAATAGTTGGAGCTTCCTTTTTCTGCAGCAGGGGCTGTAGGTTGCAGTGTTGCCTACTCTGTGTCCCACGTGAGCCAATATTGTACTTTCCACCAGGAATTGTGACCCACTGTTTGAAATGGCTTCTGAGCTGCCAGGAGAGCTGGTATCTGCCTTGGTCAGGTGGAGAAATGCTGTAGGTGCAATCCCTCAAACAAAAGACAGCTGTTTTCCCGTTACCTTCCTCCTCAGCCCCATCATTTCTGTTCTGAGATCAGATCATTACCAAAACCCAGGAGATGGAAAAACACCTTTCTCATTTTACCCAAAGCAGCCGGCAGTCGAGTTATCTTTTACACTGGTATAAGCAGGAGAGGTACTTGCATAATTGCATGGAAAAGTGGAAGCAACCTGCCAATTTAGTTGTGTCTGGCAAAATTAGGCTCCTTCAGCTCTTGTGGAAACTATGGAGGGTGGAAAGCAGCAGGATTAGGGCCAGGATTCGGGGGTGGGGGGAAAGGAGGGAAAAAAAAAAGCAGCCTTGAAATGGGGGAACAGTCTCCTTAAGGAAGAGGAGCAACCCTTGCCCTTAAGCCTTGGGGGCATAGTATAGTTCTGGGCAGTGGGCTGATAGGGATGAGTGTCTGCTGAATGGAGGATAGCTAATAAGGCTGGTTCTTCGTGTGATCGCTGCAGGGTTTTTTATTTGATATGCTCAGTATTTATCTAGTGTTTTCCTCATAGATCCTGGAGCCTCCACCAAGGCCCTGCTGCACTCGAAACACAGCTTGGAGGAGGCCAGCCCCTCTCCCTGCATTACTCAAATATGGATGCTCTTACGGTGGAGCTGTGACCCCTCCACCTGCAGCTGAGCAGGAACCAGCCTTGTACCCAGCCCAGCCCTTAGCGTGTTGCTCTAATGGGAGATGGGAAACGGCAGGAGGAGGGGGCTCACTGGTGTGCCAGCACCGGGCCCAGCGGAAGCAGAGCCTGGCTCCCAGGCTAGCCACACTGTGGGGCTCTTGGCTTTGCGTCAGGGAGCTTTGGGCAGCAGAGCACGGCGCAGGAGCGGTGTGGTCCCCATGGTCCCAGTCAGGTTTAGGAGAGAAGCACTGGTGGTGTGTGCATCTGCTTCAGGTGCTGGCACCACTGGAGTGTGTGCAGCGGAGTTATAAATCATCTGTAAAAAGTAAAAGCACATCATGTTTGAGAGGAATAGTGAACAGCTGTGGGGGAACTGCAGGTAGGGCTCCTTTTGGAGAGGGAGAATGTGATCAGCGAGTCAGCATTTGTTCATGTTTTATTTGGATCCATCTGGCACCCTCTTTGGTAAGTGTTATGAACATTGTGAATAACTGTTTCTCTCCTCTCCTCCCCCTGATCTTTTCTGCAGTGGTTTCTAGCGACAGTGAGAGCGACTCGGAGTTCAGTTCCTCCAGCCTGGATGACAAGCCTTTACCTGCGGGGTCAAAAGGCTCACAAGGCAGAAAGCACCGAGCAGGACTGGGTGAGGAGTTGCTGTTCTTTGTGGTTGGAGGGTGGGAAGTGTAAAGTGCTTGAATATTTGGCTATTGGTACTGTCGGTTTTGGCTCAGCCACTTGCCTGCCCTATGTGGCTGCAGCCCACTGACTTTAGCTGTGCCAGGTGAGGATCTGGACCTTCTCACTGGAATAGTATCAATGGGTCAAACCGGTGGTGGGTTGCTCCATTGCCTGCAGCCTTTCAGGGTCTGCCCTTGCAGCTGGGAGCTGCTCCTGGCTGCCTGGCAGCACGTCTCCAGCCAGCTCCTCACTCCTGACTTTATAGCGCTGGAATCGCCAGTGCTGTTTTAGGAGTGGAGCACAGGAAACTGGGTTTTGTCCCTGCTCCTGAGGGTGCCTGGCTGGGAGTGGGGAGACTGCTGGTCTCTTAGGACCTGGCCCAGCATCTACACTCACTTCTCCCTCCCACAGCAGCATCTCTCTGTTGTGTCCCTGCAGCACCCATTGGGGAACCCAGCCAGGCCATGGGCAGGGCGCTGGGGAGCACCCACTCCCCTGCCCTCCTGGGGAGCCGCAGCAGGCTGGGCAGCGAGCAGGGGGCTGCCCTCAGCGTCACGGAGAGCTGCCAGAGCGACCAGCCAGCGGACAGGCGCGACAGCGATGTTGGCAGCAGAGTCCCTGGTAAGATGAACCTCCTCTCTGGGCAGGTCCATGCTTTTGGGGCTGACTTCCCTCAAAGCACAGCTTTCTCAGAGGTACACCTGGCAAAGCCACGGCCTGGGATCACCTTTCTCTGCTGCTTTTCTCATGGCAGATGCTGTCACAGCATTACAGCTCACTCCTTCCCTCTTCCCCAAGTGCAGAATCTATTCTGCAACATGAGTAATCATCTGGGGTGGGAGCTGCCTACACCTACCTCCAAGAGCAGCCATAGCCTGGGTCTGTCCCCCTGCAAAGGCCCAGAGCTCCTGTCTGCCCTGCAGAAGCAGCAGAACAGATTGAGCTTTTGCTGAAGCAAAGTAGAAGTCCAACAGCTTCATGAGACTGAATAAAAATTTTCCTAATGTTAGATGGCTCTTAAAGCCAAGCATGGCTGTTTCCAGAACTCTGCAGTGCAAAAAAAAAAAAGACACTTTTTCCCCCTCAACAACCTTGGAACAATTAAGTGACTGTGAGAGCAGAGGCTGCTATCACATCTGATCTGGAGCAGCTGAAAGAGATGCAAATGTGTTCTCTCTGCAGTTCCCGCTAATCTATTCAATAACCCCTTAAGTTATCGTTTAGCGTGCTGCTCCCTCCAGAGCGTTCCTGCTGCCCTGTGAACTGCCACTCCTTTTGTTCCTGAGCCTGTTTTGTGCTGTGCATGTTGAGGCGTAAATTGGATTAGAGAGAGCAGGTTTATCCTTTAGTGCAACATGGAGTCATAGTCCCCCTCCCCACGCTTCCTGCTAGAAATAGCCAGCATGAAATTGTTTCTCTGCTCTTCCCTCCCTTTCCAAGTTTCAAGGATTTGCAGGTTTCTTTAATTTTAGTTTTCTCAAAGCAAATCAGATGAGTGATACTTCTGCTCTGTCCGTCCTCTCTCTGCATTATAGTGCTGCCCCAGACTGGGCAGTTTAGTTTAAGCCCCTGATGGCTGTGGCATTAGACACAGCTGATTCCTGTTGTGTGTTGGCTTTCATGCCTGCTGGGGCGGAGCAGCGGGTTCTGCAGGATTGGAGTGGGTGGTGGTGGATAGTGGGTGTGACCCCTTGGGTGCTTTTTCTGCTGGTGCTACATGGCCATGCTGAAGTCTGGATGGATGCACACCTGGATGGTGTGTTTGTATAGTGCTTAGCACTTTGGAGCTTTCCTGCCAGCTGTTGGAACTAACTGCTGCCTGGCCATGACAGTGTAAACAATATCTCAGAGGCAGAAAATGCCTTTTTCCTGCTAAAAAACTTGTATGCAAAGCTTGGCACAAGGGGTCAATGCTTTCCAGTGCGATCTCTCCTTGCTAGGCAGGGGAGAGCTAAAAATGACAGGCAGCACAGACAAATATTTTAAAAAATGAAAACTATAGTAATCTCATGAGCCCAGTTAAAATAGTCCCTGAGATGTAGAGAGGATCCTGCTAAGGAAAAGGTTGGGCCAGGTTGGCTGACTAGAGAATATCTGTAAAGACCTTTATTACGTCTGGGGTCCTTTATTTTCCAGTCTTCCTGCAGAAGGGGCTGCTTTGTTCAGACATGGTGCTTGCAGCAGCGAGTGCCTTGGTAGGAGGGGTCTGTGGCCCCCAGAGCCGGGGGAGGGAGGCAGGGAGACAGCAGGAAGTGTTTCTGCTTGTGTGTGCTGGGGGGGAATGAAGCCAGTGGTGGTTGCAGTTGGCAGGCACAGGCTTGGGAACTGATGGAGGGTGGCAGCAGGCAGGGTCCTCTGTGTCGTGTCACGTCAGAGAACCAGCCACCAGCTGGGCATCCTCCTGGGCTGGGAGCTGCTACGGGCTCACAAGGAGTTAGGTGGCACTACAGCTATGGCTCTGTGGCCATAGAAGGCGGCAGGACAGGCTACAGAGCAGCTGGCCTGTCTTCGAGCCTGTCCTGTGCCGGCATTAGACCTCACACTCCTTTCCGCAATGCAGGCGCTGGCAAGGGCTGGTGCGGCAGTGTTTGAGACTCTAGCAAAAGTCTCTGCAAGGAGGCGAAGCTGGAACCTGAGTGTGTTGTGGGAGGCACATGATGTGCCCCTGTTGTGTTTGCCATGGCTGTATGCTCTGCCCCACAGTGTGGGTCATCTTCAGCACTTCAAGGTGGGGAGGAGAGGGAGAGCGACTTTGTTTTCCCTCCGATGAGTTTGGGTTGTGGCCTTGCCTCCATGCAGTGAGTAAGCAGCAGGGGTAAGCATGGTCGGCATTCGTTTACTCTGAGAGCACTTAACATGCCCAGCTGGAGAGACGCTGCCACGATGTGATCTGTGCAGTGAACTATTGGCAATCACGATCCACTGTGTATGAATTTAGTGATCAGCAGTATGCAACGATATGACTCACATGGCCTCGTGTTCTGTGCAGCTCCATGGCCGGTGGTTTGAGCAGATCAGATGTCCAGAGGCTGCAATACTGAATGTCCCCATGCTTTGCCAGCAGCCTGGCAAGAGCAGAATATAAAGAGAAGAGCAAAACCAGCCCTGTAGTCACCTAGGAAGTCTCCTGCTCTGCAGAGGGGTTCATGTGCTCTGGGATGCTGGAGGTCTGGGGCGTGCAAATGGTGGGAGCCTCAGGACAAGTGGCAGTGCCTCTCTCCCTCTTTATTTAGATCAGAGCTTCATCTGTCTGTGAGGGGCTTTCACAATGGGTCCCTCTGGATGCCACTGTTTACCAAAAAGCAGAGGCTGCTCCTGCTGTTCATCTCTTTAGAGAGCGGTGGAGGCAACGGGTGCTGTATGTCAAGACTGGCAAAACTCTTCACTGCATCTCTCTGCCTGTGGGACAGTCCCTGTGCTCTGTTCTGACCCAAAAGCAGACCAAGGGGGCAAAGTTCCTTTCTCATTTAAATTGCTGATCCTCAGTTGCAGGCTGAGGACATTAAAGGGAGATTTTGCTATAGGTTTTCTGAAAGGCTCTGCAACTTTCTAACACTGTGTTGGGGGCAATTTTTGCTTTATATTAGCACCTCAGGTGTTGTTCTACCAGTGACTTTCTTTTCACTTCTTTCTCTCACCTCTGCTCTAATTCCGCTCTCAAGTGCGACTTTGCAGAACACTTTAGCATCCTTAAATCCCAGGCCACAGCCAGAACAGGGAATTAGGGAGTGATACTGCAAATGCACCTGCTTTCATAGTCCTTAGCTCTTTAAGCCTGAAGGCCAAGACGACAGCATGGTCGTGTGGCCAAGGGAAAACAAGGAGCTATTAAGAAGAGTTTGTAGGTTTCCAGTGTGTTGCTTTGGCTCCGGCTGGGGTTTGGTGAGGCAGATAATGAAGCCTGGGGTTTGTCATAAAATGACTCATTGTCAGAGCTGCATTGGGATTTAGGTAACTTCAGCCCATGAGCCAAAGTTGCAGGAGAAAGTGGTGAGTTGAGAGGCTGCCAATGTTGGTTTTTTTTTTTTAACCACCTGCTTTCAAACCCTTTCAAAAGCATCGTTTTTGGAGGGTCTGGTGTTTCTTCTTCGGAAGCTCTGGTTCCTGGAGGTGCCTGCTCTGACGCAATAGCTCTTAAGAAGATGATCATGTGCTGGTTTTCGTGGAGAATATTTTGTCCTAAAGAGAATGAAATTTGCACACAGGAAAGAAGCACAATCTTTCTTTTTCCCCTTATTTGCCCCCAGCTAGGGAGGTGACTCACCTTGTTCTAGCTGTACAGCTGATATGTTAAGAGGTGCCTCAGTTAAAAATGAGCAAAATCCTCCCTATTGTTAATTATGACATATTTATTAAAAAAAGGAATATTAAACAGAATTAAGCAAAGAAATCATCAATATCTTACAGTGGTTTTCATTAGCCCATGGAGAGCTTTTAATGGAGATAACATCTTTGAGCTTGGACCTGGCTGCTGCAAGGGGTAAATTAAGAGAAAAAGGCATCTCTCCTCAGATCAGTAGCAAGTTCTGCTTTGGTGGGTCCCAGTTAATGGGGTCCTCGGTGTCTTCTGAGGACCTTGTCTGAGGCACGGCTCAATCCTGTTTGGTGTTCTGTGGGTCACCTGAACAGCTTGCTGGTAGGGAACGGTGAGTGAGCTTGGCATGGGCTGCAGGGCTGGAAAAGGCTCTAATTTGTGCTTAAAAGAGGAGGTTTGAGAAACAGCCACAAGGTAAGCTAATGAATGAGTAGCATACGTCTGAGTGCAAATCACAGTCTCCCCATCTCTGCTTGTTTGCCAATGTGTTGTCTAAATCATTAATACTTAAAGAGCGGTACAGCAGCTGGCAGTTAAACAGAGCCACGTTAAACAGTGGTGTTGCTGAGTCTGGGAGCTGAGACAATGATGGCAGCACCTGGTGGGGTATAAGAAACGATGTGGCTTGCAATCGCAGGGTGAGACCGGCTGGAAGGACCTCCAGAGGTCAGCAGGTCCAGCCTGGACCCTTCTCCCAGGGTGCTGAAGCTATAGCTTCTGGATACCTGCTTTTGGCTGCTTGCTTTGTAGCTGTCATGCTGGGAGAGGCTGAGCAGAGCTGAGAAAAGGGCCTGGAGCTGAGAGAGATGGGCAGGAAATGCTGCTTCCAGCTCTCTTAATTTGGGGAGATTTATGCCCTGTCTTTCAGGAATTGACTGGATTTAGAAATGAGGTGGTGTCGCTCTCGCCGTGGCTCAGTGCCTCCCTGGCTGGGGTAGGCATCAACTTTTGCTCATAAATATGCAAGCTGTTAATACATGAGACAGGCAGAGCTATTCTGCATTATTTTCGTGGCAGGAAATTCTCAGGGCATATTTGAAGTTAAAGCATTAACTTCTTTTTTTTTCTTCCCTTCTGTTTCTCAGATGTCTGTTTTGCTCCCTCAGGGATGATGAGGAGGTAACATTTTGCTTCAGTGGGTCTAACTACTCCATTCCATGTTGGAAAAAAAAATTGTCCTAACAGTAATTAGGCTCTGAATGGGATAGTAATTTCTTTAATGACTTTCTTCATGGCAGCCTTTGGGGAGGTGACTTTTGTTTTCCTGTGCTTGGTAAGAAAATTGCTTAAATGTTTTCAGACCGCTTGTTCCCTCGTCCATGTAAGTTACAGCCAAACAGCGTAGTCTTCCGGGGCTGGCTTTGCAGCGGGGTGAAATAGGTGGGCAACTGCATGACGGAGCTGTGCTTGCAGCCCCGGCTCTTCCTTCCTTTGCCTTTGGCCTTTGCCTGCACTGTGAGCACAGGATAGGAAGGAAGGGGGGGGTCAGATGTGGAGGAGAGACTCTCACCCACACCCAGCCTCTCCCCTCCAAGCCTCTGCCTCCTGCACTGGCTGCCTCATCAATCTTTGGGCATCGCTGTTTGCTGCCCTTTGCTCAAAGCTTGCTGCCGCTGCTGTGGGATTGAGTTGTCCCTCTTCCACAAAGTGAAAAAATTGAATTGTGCCTTCATGGCTGAGAAGCTATGAGCCACCTCTGCCTCCTCGTATCGGTACTGCAGAGCACCGAATGGTCCTGCTGTATTTATAAATAAAACATGTCTTTGGGTAGCGGCAGCATTAGGAAATGATTCAAGGTTTGCATTCTAGATACAATGCATTTGTAAATATGAACCTCAGAAGAAGCATATGCCCCCTTCCATGTTAAATATTAAAATGTTTTTGTCCTCAAGTGGTAGAACCAAAACATTTTCAGCTCTTTTGAGTCCGCCTTGAAGTTAAGTGAATAAAAGCTTGAGTACCTAAAAAAATAAATTACTTTCACTATTTCTGTAATTCTTTATGGAGTTTTAAATTGAAGACTTTTTCCCTGAAAATAGAGGAATGACAAAGACTCATTCTCTTGCCTCTTTCACTCAATACATCTGGAAACAAGTCTGCTGCTGAAGATGAAACTCCTATTTTTGTGCCTTCTTTCACATTACAGAGGTCTGTGCTTTGGTCTTTGATCAAACAGCCTGTCTGGCCTCCTGCCCCCATGTCCTTAGACTTATTCTCTGCCCTTTGCAATACGTTTACTCCTTGTGCTTCCAACTTTCTATTCAGCATTTTGCACAAAGCACTGAGGGCAATAGTTGATGTAATCTTTCAAAACAAAGCATAAAGGAAAGAGCATGGGAAGTCAGTAATATAGAAGTTAAAAGTCTGGATTTTGGAGTCTTTGTAAACACGTTGAGAGGTTTTATGGCTTGGGAGGTTATCTTTCAACTGGGATGTCAGCCAATAGCTGGTGGGAGGAATTTGCAGGACTCCCTATGCCTTGAACAGCAGTGACTGGAAACATTCCCTGTCCTTTCTCCAGCAGTCCATGTAATTTGTGCCCCCTTCAGTTCAGAGAAGGGGGGGAGAAGTTAGTACTGACCCACCGCTGCCTTAGAGCTCTGTGCATTGCCAGCCCTGCATTTCACCCCGTGCACTGGAAGCAGTGTGTCCCAGCAGACCCTGAGTTTCACCAGGGGCTGCTGAAGTGATTAGCTCAGGTTAATTTAGTCGACCTGAGCCAGAGTGCCTTCTGCAGCAGAGCATTGGTGTCCTGCTCCAATCTCCAGCCACAGGCAAGGGCTACATTCTGCTGTGGCTCCTGTCCACAGCCCAGGCACACGGAGGGCAGGAGGGTCATGTGGAGGACCTGCTCTGTGGCACATGGATGTTGTCACCTGGTTTGGAAACCTATGAGAGCTGAGGCTTGGCTTTCTGTCTGACTTGGCCCTTTGAGGGATGCGTGTACCAGAGGACCAGTTCTAGCAGTACAACTCCTCCTTTCTTCTTCTTTCCCCATTTCTTTCCCCTGTCTTTTCTTTCTTTAATAAAGTTTAATGGGCCCTGACTGCTGACAGAGTGTGGAGTAATGATGCACAGACGTTGTCTTCATTATTATTTTTAGGAAGCTCTTAAAATGGCACTGAGCATGTAAAAGCAACGTAAAATAACTGTCAAGTCTCTCCCCTTCACTTCTTTCCAAACAAAACTTTGTCTTTGTATGTTTTGAAGGGAAACGGTGCATCCACACCAGAACGCGATGCTGATGAAGGTGAAGATGGAGCTGCTTTGCCTGAATCCAACATTCGTCTCTTGCCCACTGCTGTAGACCTCACTCCAGACAACAACTGCTGCCGGTGGTGACTTTATGATGCCGGCTCTTGCATAGGCATTAGCAACATGATGGCACCTGGGAAAACGCCTGCCTGTCCTCCCTGGTTTGGTTTGCTCTGGTTTCCCCTTCTGCTGATGGACACGCACTTTGGGGTGCTGCTCGGAGAGGAGTGCCATGCTGTGCAGTGCTGCCGTGGGGTCCAGACCTGTGTTTGTTGAAAGGGACATGCAAAGTGCTCACTGGAGCTGCAGAAATGTGTGCCGCCTTTGCTGTTCCTGGCTTGCCAAGCCCAGCCCTAGGTTCAGCTCCTGGCTTTGCAGTCCTGGCTTTGCAGTCGTCAGGAGAAAGGGAAATTCACCCCTATGTCCCTGAAATGGGGTGTGAGGAGACCACTGCCCTTCTACTGCTTCTCAGCCCAGGGGTGAATTTCCCTCCGTGAACCACAAGGGTGAGACTGGGGCTTCGATTTGCACTTGACTCTCATGGCCCAGGGTGTCAGCCCTTGTGTTTCTTGTCATCATTGTTCTGTTTTGAGTTGGTATGAGTTTGGTGGGAGCATCCTGAATCAGGTGGTGAAGTTGTGCTCCCGTTCACTTCCACTGAGGTCTCTCTCTGTGATAGGGCTGTCTGAACAGGGAGACACTTCAGTTAGTAAAGAAACACTCGAAGTTTGCTGTGAATTTTTCATTCCTCCTGGCTGCGCACTGGCCTGTGTGTCCTGTGGTGAGGGTGATGTTTTGGCAGTGGGGTCATGGGCAGTGTGTTTGTGCTGCAGCTCCTGGCAGGAGAACACCCACCACCCCACGGCCCAGCTGGCTGCCTTTGCGTACCCCAATTGGATAAAAGCTTTCAGATTACTTTATCTTGTTAAGCTCTGCAGATTCTCCTCCCACCTGCACACCTTGTCATCTCTTGCGTAAGCAGGGGCCTTTCTTTTACCTTTTTCCTGCAAGTCTTGAGCATCTGGCTGACTGTGATGGTGTTGTCATGGGTCAGGTTGTAGAAAGCTGCGTGCCCCAGTCCTGCTTATTCTCTGGGATGGACAATTTCACTCCAAGGCCTGACAGATGAGAAAAATCAAATTACCTGACATCTCTAGAGCAATTAGATCATTGAAGGGTTGAACAAAACCCACACTAGGCAAGTAGGAGTCTGTGGATTTTTATTAAATGCTTTGGACCTGACCCATCTTTTGCTGAAGAAACAAAGGATTCCAAAAAGTTCCCTCTGAAATCATGGATTTAAAGGCAATTTGTCAGCCTTTTCCCTTGGTTATTACTCTTTTGTTCTGTTCTCCTTTGCTGCTGGGTGCTTTGTGTGCATGTAGTATATGCTCTTACAAATGGCTGCAGTATGAAGATAAATGAGATTGGGTGCTGGAACACTCTAACAGGAGATCAGAAATCAATCCTTGACTTTCTTTCTAAAGGAACATGGTCCAATAGAGGACCGTTCCCTTACTGCTGTTCCAGCTAATGCGCTATGGCAAGTTGCTGGGAAAATCCTTCTAGCTCTTCCTCCATGATCTGTTTCGGCCCTTTTAAAAAAGAAAGCAAAACCTTTGGATGATGTGGGCTCTTTGAGATGGCATAAAGAGAAACCACGGAACGCGGGCTTCACAACATCAGTGTTGAAGAGAGCAAGGGATGAAGTTGTTCTCTACTGAGGGATGCTTTATGTCGTGGTCTGTGTTGTTTAAACCTGGCCATTGAGACTCGACCAGCTGCATCTCTAAAAGGGGTAATGCCAAAATTACTAGCTGTTTCTGAAAAAGTAAATCCAAAACTCAGCTTTTGCTGAAATGCCGGTGTGATTTCAGAGCTGAAGTCGTGCTGTTTCTTCAGTCGTGCTGTAGGGTCTTCAATTTCAGAAGTGTTTTGCTACCAAAAAAGTCCTGTCTTGCCTTGGAGCTTTTGACAGTCCTACTGAGGCTGTCTTGCTTGCACTCTCATTACTGCAGTGCCTCAGACAGCCTGGCATGCCAGCCTGAGTTAATTCTTTAGGAGAAGGAAAAAGACACTTAAAACTTGACTCCATTTTCTTTCAACCTGTTACTTTCTCATCACAAACTCTACACTGAGTTGGAAAGAGTTTTTAAAATTGAGCATGTAATTTCTAACTCTTCTTGTGTTTCTTGTGCTTCATTTGTGGGCAGTGCAGGCAGGTCAGTTGTGTTTTCACCCCCACCCTCCCTTCCTAGGGCCATTTACCACGCTGTGGGTTGCCAGCTCTACACAGGAACCTGGTAATCCTTACTAGCTTACTGTGCCACTTTGAGGCATGAGTTTGATTTTTAATTGAGACTAGGTTTTATAAAACACTCTTAGAGATAAATTTGGGACTGCTCTTGTGCCAGTGAGACTGGAAACCTTTCTTTCTTACCTCTATATTTTACCTCCATGGAGTAATTCCACCTGAGTTCGAACCAGAACCATTCGGTCGTCTATGGAAAGACTCCTCTTCGGTCGAGGGAAGGATCTAGCCCAGGAGAATGTGATCTCCCACATGTGAATGTGATAGAGGAACATCCACAGCTCTGTGCACTTATTTTTCTATTAAAGACCGTTCTTCTCTTTGTTGCATCTCTCTTGTTGTGTTTTGTAGCTTTGGTTGGAATATTATCCGAAACCCGTACCAGTTGACTGCCTTTTTCGTTGACTTAAGGTGGGCAAGAAGGGCTCAGTGAATAGTGCTGTCTGCTCTGGTCATTTGTGTTTCTTTTATTATTTTGTTGTTCTTGTCTCCATCCCTTACAACTTTTATGTAGTGTTTTACTACTGGAAACAATAAAGCTTTGGCTCAGTAACAACTGCTTGCCATTCTTGAAACAGTAAAAAGTTTTTTTCCATTCCCAGGTTGTGGATACTCTCCAAATCCTTGTGTTGGCTCCAGCGAGGAAATAAAATAATCCAGCCAGTGGAATGGTGATTCACACGTCTGGAGCGTAATTGAATTCTGCACTTGAAAGTCATCTTTTGTCTTGTCCCTCTTTGGTACCTTGTGCTGGCGATGGCAGGGACCACAGGTCTGCTCCTCAGCCCCTCAGTGGAAGGTTTTCCATGTTGTAACCACTAAGCATAAAGCAGCACCGATTGTCATTCTGTCAAGTGCTGTCCCCGTGGCCTCCCAAGGCTTGTCACTCGCTCTGGTTTGACAGTCAGGGTCCATTTAGCTTTGCCCACAGAGAAGTGTCTCTGCATTGTTCGCCGAGCGTGTGCAGCCCTGCCTGCTCTGTGTTCCCTTCCACTCGGCATTCAGCTTCAAGGTTTCAAATGGCTTTTTAATCTGTTTTTGCTTTTCCCATTTTAAAAGCGCCTCGATAATTGCTGTTGGGATTGTTTTGCTGGGGAGCTGCCATTAGTCCAAGGATGGAGCATGTCAAGGACTAACCACCTCTTACGTTGTTCCTTCCCCCCTCTGCTTGCCATGACAACAACCAGTATATGGGAAAGTCAACTGCAGGATCTCTCTGAATCAAAAATACTGGCCATGAATTGCCAAGTTTCCATGTTTCCTTTTTACAGCTATAGTTTGAGGGGAAAGGGGATGCTTTCTCTGTGGGAACCGTGCGTAGTAGTTCAACGTAGCTGAAGCAAATGGGCTACCAGCTGGTGTTTAGACCATGCGTTTCTGGCCGTTACCGAATCGGACAGTGAAGGCCCTGGACTATCAGCTGGAGTGCTTGGACAGTGACACAAAATGGCAGATAATCTTTGCAGATGGCTGAAGTTTATTTGTAAAATAAAATTTAGCAGCAGTTGCTCTTCTCTCCTCCTCCCCACCCCTCCCAGAAGATGTTTCCTTCCAGGGAAGAGGGCTGGTGGCAGTGATGTCTCACCAGCCCACCGCTCCCATCACTTTGTTCTCTCCGTGACGGAGACTGCTCTTCCGATCGTAACACCTTGTTTCCACAGGTGGGTGTGATAGAAGGAGAGTTCAGGGAAGTTTTTTTGGAAGGCCGATGCTGCAATCAAATAATGAGCATTTCAGCAGGCACAAGATGGCAGGTGACGGGTAAGCATCTTGTGGAAAACTTTTATCTTGAGTTGCTCATTCACATTCCTTCCTGACCATTGCCTCTTATTAGCAGTATATTCAGGTAGCGCTAGAAATGCCTGCGATACTTGAGAGGCACCAGATGAGGATCTTGCCGTGTAGCTCCATGGCAGCGCAGAGATGGGAACATGATGCGTGCTGCCTGCCAGTGACGTGCGGCAGCCCCCGTTACCTGGGGCTGGAAACTTGCTGCTAATCAGGGCCTTATCAGGGCCATCTGGGCAAGGGGTGCTGGCAGAGACACCTTCCCCCTCCTGAGCGTGACTGACTTCTGCTTTCAGAGGTAGCTCTGAATAATTATCACAGGACTGTGGATGCTTTTAATTATCTGCAATTATAGACCTCTGCTCCGGCTGTCCTGTCCCATCCCATGGGAGCAACCCCTCATGTGTGGGAGCTGCCCTGGAGCAGTTACCTTCTGGGCTCAGTTTTTGGGGCTGGATTTGGGAGCTGGGAGGAGAGCTCACATCTCCAAGACTTGTCCTTGCTTTGCAAGGCTGCGCTGCTTTGTAGTACCAACCCTGCGCAGCGTCCCTCAGCTCAGCTGCTGGTGCTGGCTCTGCGCTCGGTATTTCTGAGGCTCATTCACCCCCAAAAGAGTCCCCAGACTGGTACATACCCGGTCCCTGGACGGGGACAGCAGCTGGATCACTGAGAGCAGCTGAGGCCAGCGTTACTTATTTTTCTGCTGGTGAAGCCAAGCTCAAGAGACCAAGAAAATCTCAGTGAACAGCTGAGCCCTGCTGCGGGAGAGCAGGGGGCAGAATCTGGGCCCTGGGTGAGCAATCATCATGCCGCTGACGGGCCAGACCTTCATCTTCAAATGATACTCATGCAAAATTAAACTCCTCCAAGCAATCACACCATGCCCATTAAAATGGTGCCTTGGAGGACAGAAAAATAAACTGAGAAACGCAAATTAGGGATATAAATCTTTCTGGCTATGTCTGGGAGGTACCTGTTTAATTAGCAGCATTGAGCAGCCTTGATGTAGTAAGTGCTAAGTAGGAAACTTGCCAAATTTTCCCTGTTTTGATAGCAGGTGACTTGTGTTCTGTTTGAATTTCCACCTTGTGATTGTTTTTCTGTACTTGCCAGAGTTGCTGCGTTGTCTGTAGCATGAGGAATTAGCTTCTGTCACCCGGGCTAATCGGATACCACTGCACTGGGGAGGAGCTGCCCGCACTGTCCTGCCTGAGCCCTCTGCGGTCGTGGATGTCTTTGCATCTAAGGTCTGAGGGATTGCAAAGCTATTTCAACAAAGTATTGTGTGGTGGAGTTAATGTGTTTAATCATGTTTTTTGGTTCCTGTCCTTCTGGGGTACAGAGGTCACTCGCTACATGGAAACTTTAAAAGAAGGGCTCTTCTCCCTGCTGTGTTGGAGGAAGGCTGGGGAGGGAGGACAAGCTCCATTCCCTGCAGAGGGCTCGGCCATATGGCTGATATACAAACCCAGCCCCTTCCCAAGGGGTTGAACACGAGGGCTGCCCCATGTCAGGTTGCAGTGACCTGCTCACGCTTCTCTGCACTGCTTCCAGGGCTGCCTCAGTGAGCCAGGACCCCCAGCACGAGGTGCAGAGCCACATGCATCAGTCCTGTGTAAGGGACAATCCTCAGGGCACGGAGGAGCCTTCTGCCTTGTGTCCCCTCTTGCACAGCTCTGCTGTGGGCTTTGGGGATTTATTTGTGTGATGAATGAGAGTATCTCTGTGAGGATTTGGGTTAGGCTGTTACGGAGCCTTTGTTTATATATCACCCCTGTGTATTCCAGTGCTCTGACACTAATTGATACCACTGTAACATGAATCTTTTTAACGCTGATAATGTTTGTGAGTTATTGGATGCTTGGCCTGGACCTGCTTGGGAATTTCAGGTGAGACATCCAGAGGTGCTGCTGTCTCCCAGGTATTGCCTCGCCGGGTTTGCATCCTGCCTGTATTCATTCTGGCAGCCTCTGTATCACACTGTTTAGCAGATCACTGTTACTGACCTGTCACTGTGGGAGATGGTGGGATTAGGATGATGGAGTGGTTGGAGAGGATAAACAATAATGATGCTACTTTGGCGCAGCCCAAACTATGCCTTTCTCTTTCATGTTTTCTTTTTCTGTCGGTTTGTCATTCAAGTGTAATAAGATCAGTGCAGATAATTTGTGTATTCATACAAAACATAATTTTCGCTCCTGTGCTTTACCAGCTGCACTGCAGTCAAAAAGGCAAATACGCACTTTCTTTTGCATGGTTATGAATGGGTGCATCTGTTCCTTGAAGATAGGGAAAGGAGAGTGAAAGGACTGGAAAGGAAGGGAAGAAATCAGATGCAGCCCATGTCATTGCCTCTGTGGAGAGGGAAGCGTACAGTAGTCAGATTTTTGCAGCACGGGCTCAGTCCCACACTGATCTATTTAGGAGGTGGGTGAGACACCAGCATGTGGGAAAGGCAGAAGAAGGGGTTTTGTTCAACGGGGGAGCAGCCCGTGGAAGCACAGCCACGCTGCAGCGGGGCAGGGATGCCCAAGGGAGCTCAGCCCCACCTTGGTCAGGGTCTGCAAGCCACCATGCAAGGACAGCCAGAGCTGTGCACGGGGCTGGTCCTGCTCCTCTGCCCGGGCTGCAGCCATGAGAGCACAGCTGCCTGCTCCTGGTGCTGGCTCTGCTCTTGCGGTGCTGCCTTGCTTTGGCTCTGCGTAGGGTTTGTCTGGGAATATCAGGGCAAAGGTTGGAGCTGAGCTGGGCTGTGCTTGTTCCTCCCTAGGTGGAAATCACAGCCGCTTTGCTCCCTGGGCTCTTTCCCTTCCTGTGCCAGGGGCTGCATCCCAGAACATCCGTCTCTGCATCCCACAGGCTCTGCCTGACAGCCCTTGCTGGAGGTCCAACATCCCTAGCGAACGCAGGAGGAGGCGCAGGGCTAGAGGTGGTACAGCAGTGCAGCTAATTTATGGGGCTTGCTTTCCTCCCTCCTTTCTCTTTTCTGAGAGAGGCCCACTAGAGAGGCAAGGGGAGAGAGGAAAAGGGGTTTAATTTTCTCCCGTTATCTGGTGTCTCCAGCTGCGAGCCACGCTGACAGCCCTGGGCTGATCAAACACTTGAGCAGCCTTGATTCAGCGTCCCATCTATGTGGTCATAAATAATGTAAGTGCTCTGCCCCTGCCTGAGCCCATATCCTGGCAGCAATGCACCAGCACATTCCCTCCTCCTGTTGCCATCATGTTGGGCTCCCGCCTTCATTGCTTGTGACACGGAGTCATTAGGCATTAGCAGTTGGCATCGGCACCTAATGACACAATCATGTGCAAACGTGTTCTTCCTCCAAGCAGGATTTTTTCAGCCAGAAATTCTGGTTCTCTCCCTCCCATTGAGATGGAGTCCCTCTGACCCCTCTGCCAGGTTTGTTTCTATTTCTCGTGCACTTTGTGAGTCCAAAAGGTTCCAGATATGGGAACTGAGCACCGCTTTGGAGTGAAATACAATGCAGTCTACTTAAAATAAAAGATAAAAGTTTCCTAAGGCCACTGGGAGCTTCTCAGCTACCTTCCAGCCAAGGGTCTTGACATGGTTTTTACAAGTTAAAATGTCCCTATTTAATAACTTGAGCAGTTAAAGCAGAGATACGCTAAATGCCAGGCTTTGAAGCTGTATGAGGCAGGTGGCAGAGGTGGTGGGTGGGAGCCATGCAGGGCAGGGACGGGCCGCCTTCCTCGCCTTCCTCACCTTCCTCACCTTCCTCTGTGCCGCAGCAACAGGGCTGGTCTCTGCTTTGCTGGGGAGATGCCGTGCAGCCCGGCTGGCGAGCGCACAGCCGATCCAGCTGTGAAACGGGACGGGGGCTCGTCTGGGCACGGCAAGGCTGTGAGTGAGGGTCCCCCGGGGTTGGATTCCCCCAAGTGAACAGTGGCTTAATGCTTCTTTCTTTCTTTCCAGTTTCTTCACCTGCAGGAATTGGCAAGAAACCAAGTGGCTGTGCGTTGGTTTGGGTGAACTGACCCCCAAAATACTAGATGATCTCGTCTGAGCAGTGCTTTTATTTATGTGGCAGCATTGTTACCTGCACCAGCTAAGGGGAGAGAGGACTGCTCCGGCTCACTGCATCCCAGCAAACTTCCCACGGAGCTCCCTGCAGGATTTGCTGCTCTCTTTGCCGTTGATTGGTTCAGGCATGTTTAATCCCAAGGGCACTTCAGGGTTTAGCTCTTTACCTCTTGCAGGCCAGCGCTTGGAGATAAGTCACTGTAATTTGCAAGGCTTTCAGTGGTGGTGAGGCTTGTGGTTACGCCGAGTCTTGATGGAAATGGTTTGGACACCGGCAGGCCGGTCCTTTTGTCTGTTTTCATGTCAGGGTTTGGAAGGAGCGCAGCGGCAATTTCTGTGGCTGGAGATGCCTGGGGAGTTCGCGTGCCCCTCCTGATCCCTCCCAACTCGTAATTACCGGGCCTGAGAAAGGACTCAGTAACTCCCTGTGCAGCTCCACATTAGAAAAGCACTTAGGGACATAGAGTTGGGCAGCTGCTCCGCTGCCCACTGAACACCTCTCGCCCTGTAATTTGTGGGTGGGCTGCAGGACTCTGCTCAGATATTACTGCGCTACTTTATTGCTGTAGCAGGTTCTGCTGAGGAGGCCAGGAGGGGAAACTGCTTATTTCTTACAGCTGTATAAATCTGATGTTGCCACCAAATTGTTGCAATGCGGCTTTGAAGGGTTTTTTTGCCTTTCTGTGGTCCATAATTGCCGAGTCCATATTTCTATGTTAAGAAATCAGGAATCAAGTAATTGAATCTCTCTCCCCTTTCCTGTAAAATCAAGTAATTGAATTAAAGATCATGCGATATAAAAAAAAAAAGAAAGATAAAAGAGTTCATTTTGGGTTCTCTTTATTGGCCTCTTAAATTCCAAGCTTTGCAGCCTGCTGGGAGTATTTTATCAAGCTCTTTTCACAGCTGTGAGTAGAATGGACTTAACTGCCCGTTATCTGGGGACCCAGGAGCTGGGCTCTCGAGAGGCAGCAAGAGTCCATGGGGACTGGGAAGGAGACAGTTTTAGCCTGGGTGACCCCGATGCTGAGGGTGTGTTGCTCCTGACCCCTGCAAGGGACATGCCTATCCCAGCTGAGGTGTAACCTGTGTGAGTAAGATCCTGAAGAGGAAAAATGTTGCTGTTTTGTTGGCATCTGAGTGGCCTGTGATTGTGCCTGACAGCAGGAGATGGTCCCTGGGGTTGAGCTGCCAATGGCCGTGACTGGTCACCCAGAAAGCTGCTGAGGATGCAGCCGGATAAGCTTCATTGGGATGCAAATGGATGTAAATTCATGTAAACATATGTCTTGGTGCAGGTAGCGGCTCGTGCCCAAATTATGCAAATTTTCTAATCCAATAATGCTAATGTCATGATTATCCAGCAACACGATGTTCATTAATATGGTTCCCTGGCTCTTACACCCATCACTGTCAACATGATTACACTGAGGCAGACTCTCAGTGTCTCTGGCAAGTGGAGCCGGTCTCAGGGAGGGAAGGGGACACCCAGGTCATGGCAGGACCGGGAAGGACTCTTCGTCTGCCTGGCAAGGCCCAGAGGTGCCACGTGTCCTGGGGAGTCCCCTCCACATGCCTGGCCAAGGTACCACCCGGCTGCCACGCTCTCCTCGGGAGGCCCTTCCTCCCAGAAGGACACTCGGAGCAGATTTCACAGTCCCCAAAAGCCTGCAGAGTAGCTAAACTAGCATTTCTTAATATCCATTTCTGTGATCAGATGAACAGGACTAGCAGGGCCATCTAGTGACTCCTCTGGCTGCTTAATGACCTGGGAGGTGCCCCCCCTTAGATGGGTATAATTTTAATGTTTGTATTTTGAACCATGCCGCTGTACCTGTCCACCTCTCCCTCCATCTCCCCTTTTTTTGGCTGGTGGTTATCCCTTGCTCTGCAGTTTTGTTTTCCCTGGTTTGCTACAGAGCTGGAAAATGCTTGGGCTTCCCCACAGTGGAATGGAAATTTGTCCTGCATCGCCTTGGGTTGGGTGATATAAAGTCAGACAGCTAAATAGCCCGTAGATCTGAGAGGAGAGGGATCCTGCAGGCTGGCTTGCCTTCCTCAGCGCCGCCGGTAAAGCTGCTCTCTGGGCAGGAGTCTGCTTGTCTCGGCTGTGGCCTCAATTTCTTTGCTGCTAACCCGCAGGTGCCGGTGTAGCCGCTTGCCGGGGCACTGCGGGGCTTCCTCGTGGCCGGCTGCTCCTGCAGCTTCGTGCCAGCTGGCAGCCACGAGGAGCTCAGAGCTGCCTGCCCTGGGGAAGGGCTCAGCACATCACCCCGCTGCCTCCCCAGCTGGCAGGATTGCTCCCTCAGGTACCTCCTGCGGGTATATCCACGGGGTTTTTTGCAGTCCCAAAAAGAGTGGGTTTGTCTCTGTGGTGCAAACACAAGCAGCCCTGCCCAGTTCAGGGAAGCTGGGGCTGTTTGCCCCTTCCAGCAGCCTGACCCCGTAGTAATATGGATTTGCCCTTCTTGCATGGCTCCAGGGTCTTTCATTTGCGTTGCCTTTTGCAATGTTGGCATGATATTGGGATTTGTGGATGGGGCCCGGAGAATGCCCTGGCAACCCTGGCAGCCGATTCCCTTGCAGTTCACCGAGGCTGGTTGAACCTCATGATCCAGGGACGGGCAGGACAACTCCCGGCCACGCCGGCAGCAGCTGGGAGGAGCAGCAGCCAGGACGGAGCTCCACCAGCCATTGCAGGGCTGTGACAGGTACATTTACTGCACT
Organism: Mycteria americana; assembly: GCF_035582795.1. Taxonomy (NCBI): domain Eukaryota; kingdom Metazoa; phylum Chordata; class Aves; order Ciconiiformes; family Ciconiidae; genus Mycteria; species Mycteria americana. Next base: position 4,470,454 of record NC_134379.1, on the reverse strand, counting down.
AAGTATCAGCACTGAATGGGGGCTTTGGTTAGATTGCTTTTGACAGGATGTCGTTAGCCTGATGTGTATGTGGGAGAGGAGCAGCTATAATGCTCTCTTAATGCAGCCAAATTGCTCTTTAATTCTGCAAAACCAAGATGTTATTTCATGAATCCCAGGAGCTCACTGTGCAGCAACTTGATGCTGCTGGTTATCGGTGGCCTTTTCCCTCTGCTTGCATCCAACTCCAAATTCTCGGAGCGTGGAGTAGAAGCAGTCGTCCCCTTGCCCTCCGCAAAGCTCAGCTGCTTTCTGCCCTCGCTTGGCTTTGTGTGTGTTAACTCTGGAAGCTAGTGGTGACTCCTGAAATGCCTCCTCCCACCAAAATGTGAGCAGAAAGTCTATCGATTTCCATGGCAACAGGGCCAGGCCCTAAATGCTGATGTTAACTCTGTTTCTGGACATCTATGGAGTCTGAAGAGCTGGGTGTGTGGGAGGCAGCAGTACCCAGCCTGAGTGCAGCTCCCCAGGCCAACGCTCGCTGCTGGTCCAAGCTGCTGTAGGGTAACGTGCTGCTGCAGAATAAGCATCGGGCTTTGCTTGTGGCTGCCTGGAAAGTCTTGAGAAGTGATGTTGTCATCCTCCTGCAGCTGGGAGACAGTTGGGAAGGGAAGAGGTAAAAGCAGGGTAAAACTACTAAGACAAGTCAGCTGGATAATCTCAGAGGATATTGACTCCAGCTCAGAAAGGCACTGAGAGCAGATAGAATTAGCCTAATAAGAGTTGATGCTACGCAGAACTCTCCCCTCCCTTGAATGCAAGGGATCGGGTCTGCGTTTAGCTTACAGGCACATAACGAAAAGAGACAGCACGATGCGAAAAGGTGGCTTTGCCTGGCCTTGCGATGGCGAACCCCTGCCAAGGCTCTGGAGTTAGGGGGAACCCAAGGACCATGAGGGAAATAAGAGGAAAAAGTCAAAAAAGGCTCATTCCTAAGAAAATATCCCTGAGGACTGGCCCTGGATGGCACTGTGTCCTGAGATGGGATGTCAGCGAGGGTGGAGCAGGACGAAGGCAGTTAGGGGGAGGGTTTGTGCGTTTCGGGGCAGCCAGGGCTTGGGGTCCTGCTTTGCCCAGGGCTGCCCTGGCCCCTCTCTCCTGCAAGTTTTGCTTTCTCTGGTAGGTGCTGGCTGCGAGACAGCGCGATGCAATGGCGATACCGGAGTGGGGAACGTGGCTCACGTTTCTGTCGACGGCTGAACCCAAATCATCCCACGTTTCTAACCCAGCAGAGCGAGCTGGGTGCTGCCACCTGCCAACGCAGGGAACTCACGGTGCTCTCTGCCATTGGGAGACTCCTGAAAGCAGCTAGACCAGTCCCGGGGATGCAGGTTTGCCTGCGCAGGTTAGATGGGTGTATGGGATGGGGGTGCCTCTGCTCTCGCCCTGGGTTTGGGGAGCAGTGGGTGCGTGGGCCATGCTTGTGCAGCTGCAGAGCTGCCCAGCTCCTCGCTGGCAGGCTGCCCTGCCTGCAGGCTGCCCGGCTGCTCCCCGGCCCCGCTGGCTTTAGCCTCCGTGTTGAGAGACACATGCAGGCCAGTAATGCTCAGGGGCAGCACACCCTCTCCTTGTGCGCCGTTCAGTTGGATTTTCCTGCAGCTTCCCCTTCTCGCTGTGCACAGATCCATCCCTAGTGAATTTGTGTGTGTTTAATACGTGCTCCATATAGCTAATGTTTACAGCAACTGATTATCTACTCTGGTTGATTTGCAGGTGAATAATGTGTTGGAAATGGTATGTCAGGGTGCACACGCACAGCATGTTCCCTCCCTGAACAGCAGAGTAGACATTTCACAGGACTCCAAAAACCAGTGCATTAAAATTACAAAACAAAACACCAACTATTTTGGGATTCACATCGAAATGGCAACATATGCTACACATTAAACATCAGCCCCTACTGAAAGTTTAGCTATTCTGGGCCCATCCTGAATGGTGCTGAAGATGCACAGAGAGCAGATGCCTCCCTACCTCCTCCTGTCCTCTTGGAAGCTCCCTTGCACGTCCATCTGCGGGTAGCAAAGCGCTGGTAAGAGATGCCATCCCCCCTTGCCACAAGTTGGGTGTTTCATGTCTCTGGGAACCTTAAGTGATATTTTGAGGGGAGAGGGCTCTTTCTTGCTGGCATTTGCCCTTTGCCTGACTTTCTGAAAGGGTTTGTTTGTGTCTGCTTTGTAATAGAGTGTGGGATGTATTTTACCACAGTGATTTTGTTCGCAGCTAGTAATTGCTGGTTAAATCTGGTCAAATGATGGTTGTTAGCAGGGCCTGTTTGAGCACAGATAACCTCAGATATTATTCGTGCAGAGGAGCAGTGGGGGCCAGGGTGCACTGGGATATCGTCACTGCTGGGGAGCCTTAATCGGCACAGCCCGGAGTAAGCCTCTTAGGATTATTTAGCCAAGTTTCCTAGTTATCATTATTATTATTGCTTTATTTAGCAAATGCAAAGGGTGTTTAACCAGGTAGGGTCCGCAACACACTCGATGGGCTCAGCCAAGCCTCCCCAGCAATCGAGGGCAGAGATCTTTCAGAGGAAGCAGCCTCGTTGCTGGTAGCTGTGCATCAGCCAGAAGACAGCGCCTTGCGTGAGCCAAGGAGCAAGGCACATGTTGCTTTTCAATTAACCCCCTTCCCATGTGCAGCCATGCTGGAGCTAAGCTCATTTGAAGAAGAAAGAAATATGTTTCATACCTACCAGCGGGGTGGACTGAAGACAATGTACGTCCTGAGTCACCCCAAAGGGACGGAGGGGTCTTTTCCAGCAGCGTTGGCTTGGCAGAGCTGGGCTGGCAGCGTGGGTATCCCCTGTTCCTGTCCCTGCAGCCAGGCTGAGCTGGCATTACCTGCTGGCACCCTCTCATGCCTAAGGCTGTGGGTACTTGCTGTGGCTTAACACAGGCTTAAAAATGGCTGGCAAAAAGCAAAAAGAAAGCTAGGGCTGTGCAGGCTGGAGCTGCCTTGTGTCACCTCCCTGGGTGACCGTCAAACCTCCCTGCTCCCACCCTGCAGTGGGTCCCCCTGAGTTCAAGGGTGTGTGAGATCCAGAGGTAGTTCCTCCAAACGAAGGCTTTAATTTGGCATCAGCTCTTCATGCACTCTTCAGGCTCGTGTCTTCTGCAGCAGCACCGGCAGAGCAGAGGGTTTCTGTGAGATCGTTTGGGTTTGAGCTGACAAAGCATTAAATAAAGAACCAGTGGGTCAGTCATCGAATCTCTGGTAAGCAATGGGGATGTGCAGTTCTGCTGCTGTACTTTTCATTTGGAAAGGAATTGATTAAACTGGAATCAGCCTTCACTCTTGCCCATTTAAACCTGGAGTAACTGACAGCAGAATTTGATGCTTGGCGTTTGAAACAAATTTGGTTGAAGTGTGTGCTGAGGATAGCCTGTATTTTTGGATGCATGTTTAATTCACGTGCTGCTCTTTTGTTTGCTGTAGGAATGCTCCTTCTGTTTGCCCGTTTGCACGGCACCGGCAGGACGGCTCCCTGGTCACGTAAGGAAGCTGGGCTGCTTCATGGCTCTGCTCAGGGCACGGGGTGAGTTAGTGGCACAGGCTTTGTTTGGGATGTGCTTACGTCTCTGCTTATGCCCCTTGTTCAGGACAACATTTAAAGTCTAAGCTGTCCTGGGACAGGATCCTTTTCTGAGCCTGGGCTGGAGTTGGAGTCATGGCTCCTGCATCCCACATCCCAGCTCTTATTATGGGATGCTTTTGGCACACCAGCCCTCATCCGATGTGAGCAGCTGAACCATTCTGTTGCACCTCAGAACAAGCTGCTGAAGTGCAATGTTGTGTGTGCTGAGCTCAGGATGTTGTCACGACTTGCACGCACCATGGAGAGGAAACACAGCTGTTGACAGGGGCAATGTGCTCTTCTCCATCATCCTGTTCCTGCTTTGCTGTTGACGCTGTGATGGCCATCTTCACCTTCTCTAAAGGATGTCCTCCCTTACTCCAGGGATGGAGTATCCCCCTGCAGAGTGGCTCTGCTCCCTGCCAGGCAGAGCTGTTGGTCGCGCTGCTGAAAGCAGCCACGTGGTATTTAAACTATCTCCCCTCTTGCTGGGCTGGCGAGGAAGCCAGCGTTCCCCCTTTCAGGGAAATTAAGCCACGTGCATGGGCACTGCAGTAGCTCTGAATCACCCTGGCAGAGCGAGGGATCAAATCAAGTCACATTCCAGGGCATTAGGCAGACGGTGGGAATTAAAAGCTTTACCTGGAAACTGGCTTTGTATCTCCAAGCCCTGCTTTTGTCTCCCAGCCCAACTCTCTATTTTTGTCCCTTTTACCTTCCGTGTTGTCATGTGTCCTGTATGCCAGTGCTTGGTGCCTGGTTGTGCTGCCAGCCCCAGCCATGTTCGGGGAGCCCTCAGTAAATACTGGGCTGTGCAGCCTAGGAGGAAACATTCAGACAGGGTGAAATGGCAGGAAGAGTGTGGTTTATCAAAAACAAGCTGCTTTGGGACTCATTAAAAGCTAAGGAAAGGTTCCAGCTGCTTTCAGTAGGCTTGGGATCAGCCAGAGACTAGAAAGTCCCATCTGGCCTATTAGCAGTAAGTCTTGGTTTTGTTTCTTTCAGTCTATAAGGTTTGGGGACAGGGTCTCCCGTGGGGACCGGTCCTGCCCTGACAGCAGGGAGGTTTTCCTGCTTCAGCTCTGTCTTTGCTTTTCCCTTAATCTGGTCCCCGCCTGCACCCTGCCCCTTGTGTCACCGGTTGCTCTCTGCATCCCTGGGTGAGCTGCGCATCTCCCGTGGGTGCTGCTGGGCCTTGATCCTGGCCGTGGGCTCTCAGCGGTGTGGGGCAGCTTTCAGAGTACTGCACAACACAGGAGGAGGCAGAGATCAGGGGTTCACCTTAATTCCCAGAACCTTGATTTTCTGACCTGTAAAACAATCCTTTTCTATTTGGGTCTTGTGCTCTTTGAGGAAACATTTGAAATAATGATGCTTTTGTAATGGCAATAATGACATTAGGCTCTCATACATAACTTAATTTTATTTATTTATTTATTTGCCCTTTCTTAGAGGGAATTACTGCTATTTTCTGAGCATCAGGTCCAATTTTTGCTTTGTTTTGTCTGAGTCTACACCGCATCCTGGATGCTGCACCCAAAGATGGAGCCTGTCTGGATGAGCACATCCAGGCTGCTCCAAACCTGGAGGCAGCTCTTTGTGCCTTGCCTGACGTTCCCACCCATCGTCTTGCCACCCACGAGGTTTTTCAGCCTCGACCACATGAATGTGAAGCAGGTGGCATTTCCATCTGAATTAATATACTAGGAGTCCTTGGATGTGGGAAGGGGGTTAAACTGTCTCAGGCTGGATCCGCTGTTGGACCTTGCTGCAAGAGAGCAGTTTGTCTCCTGGCAGAGCAGCACAGATCACCTCTGCCCAATAAGCGGGAGCCGCCTTGAAGCAAAAATACAGCAGAGGGAGGAAGGAGCGGCTGAGTAGTCTCCTGTTCTCCCAGGTCATTAGAGCATCCGTGTGCAGCATGCCTAGGCACAGAGCGATGACAAGTTTGGATGCTTCAGGAGAGAAATGTTTGCTTCCTGGCGAGAAGTAAACTAGGTTAGTTTGCCTAGTGTCAGTATGTTATGAGTCAGGGAAGTTCATTAACATTTACCAAACTCTGAATTAAAAATTGAATTTTTCATTAGACAAAAAGGTTGGGTGTCATTTTGCTGGGTTTGGGGGAAAATTCTCCAAAGAACTGAGCTTTAGTTTTTATAGACATCTGCATGCCAGCCTGCAGGAGACTGCAGTTCTCTGTGCATTGATACGGGGTCTGTGTGTTGTCAGGTTACCTGGTGGTACCAGCTGTGATGGGCTTGACATGGTGGAGGGTGACCAGTGCACGCCGTGCGTCCCAGCTTCACGCCAGACCCGCCACGCTTGAGCCAGCAGAAAGTCTGCACTGGGGGAGTTGCCCCTACAAAATATTTCAAACACATTTTCCTGGGCAGGGTGAGTTTCTATGCAGCATTTTGCACCATGTTCGCACAGCATTTCTCTTCTGGCACTCCTTACTCAAAAGTCCACTTCCAGTAGCTTGTGGAACCACAGATTTATTGATTTGAACATGGGAGGAGATTAGGTAAAAACACCTGTTTGAGACCAGCTCCTCGAGCAAACCACAGCTCAGCATTTACCAGGGAGCCCGTGGCAGGCTGCAGGGAGCCTGTCCCCTTCCCGGCTGGTGACGGGGCCCCGTCCCTGCCCAGAAAGGTTGCCGGAGCAGTGCTGAACTTGGCTGCGCTGGCTGTGGGCCCTGGCCCAGCCCATCGCTCGCTCCTCTGTGATGCTTTACCTGCTGCATTGCTCTATGCCGGCAGCTACAAGCTGGCTGGGAGAGGCTGTGCCGGCTGGGCTGCGAGCAAGTGCCATGTGTTGCTTCAGTCCCTGGTGCGTTCCCAGCCCCAGAGGCTGCGGAGAGCTCGTCCAGCCTGCCCGACTCATGCCGAGCTCCGGAGAGGGTATTGCTGTGTGCTGGGGCCAGCTACGGCAGCGGGGTGCCAAATCAGGGCTGCCCCTGCCCCTGCGAGCAGCGGTGCGGCTGGAGCTGGGAGCGGGCTGCGTGCCACCCGCGCCCCTGCTCAGTATGCAGCAGATCACCTCCCTGGCACGGCCCTGCAGCGAGCCGGGAGGGCACGGGGGCTGCCACGGTCCCCAGGGGCTGGGGCAGCCCTGCTTCCCTCTCCGCAGCACGCTGGGGACACGATGCAACAGGACAGCGGCTTCTGACCCTGCGTGGTGACCTTCCCCCCTCCAGAGAGGTCTGGCGGGGACCGACCCCACTTTGGCAGGGAGATGGGGTGAATGGGTGCGGGGAGGTGGGCTTCGACCCAACTTCTGCTTTGCTCCCCCCGGGCATGGCGGGGGCTTTGCTGGGGAAGGGGTGGGGGGCTGGCTGCCCACGCTGGCGGCCGTGTGGCCGGGGCGGCGGGCCGGCCACAGCCCTCATTTCTCTGCTGCTGGGTACCGCTTTGTTGCTAGCTGGTGACATCACCCGAGAGCCCACCCCCTGCCTCTTATCCGTCTCTCTGTCTAGCTCACTTATTCACAGGCAGCGCTGGCAGGATCAGGGACTGTGCGAGAGCCAGAGCTGGCGGCAGCAGCATGCGTGTGGCATCTGAGGCTCAGGGCGCGAGAACCACGTAAGGTGCCTGCCAGAGCTTCCCCCCTCGCCTGCCTCCGCTTCCCCCGGCAGAAACTTCACAGCTCCCTCGCGCACAGTCCGGGCTTCTCCGGAGGAGCTTGGTGCCGACAGCCGCATGCATGACACTCCGAAAAGGAGAGAAAATGACCATAAGTATCCAGGAGCACATGGCTATTGACGTCTGCCCCGGCCCCATCAAACCCATCAAGCAGATCTCCGACTACTTCCCCCGCTTTCCCCGTGGGCTCCCCGCCGCCGTCGGCCGCAGCAGCGCCCTGCGCTCCGCCGTCAGCCAGCCCTCCGTCAGCCCCGCCGAGGCCCCCCGCGAGGAGGACGAGGACGTGGACCAGCTTTTCGGGGCGTATGGCACGACGCCCGCCGAGCAGCCGGCCAAGTCCCAAGCACCCGAGGAGGTGGTGGACCCTGAGGGCTACGAGTCCGACGACTGCAGTGAGTTCCTAAGTTTTCACGGGAGTTTGCTGGGTGCTGAGGGCAAGGGTGGGTCTTAGGACTGGTCCCCCATCTTGCTGCCTGAGCCGTGCGCCCTTCCCGGCTGCTGACCACGCTGTCCATCCCTGGGATTACATTGCAGCAGTGACAAGCCCTCTGCTCTAGCGAGGGAGGCTGTCACAGCAGGGCTCCGGTGCTGCCCCTGGGTGGAGGGAGGCCCTGGGAGTGTCCCTGCTGCAGCCAGGCTGGCCGGTGAACCCAAACTAGGGAAGTCTCCCAAGAGCCACCAGTTGCTGTGCTTTGCCGTTGTGGTTGATGCACTTCTCTGCCTCATCCCTGCTCGGCTCCTTGCCTCCAAAGGCTGCCAGCTGGGCTCAGACTCTTCAGTTAATCCGTCTCGGTGGTGCAGCCTGCTCCAGCCACCCTGCTGATTAGCTGGCGATACGCTCCAGCATCGCCCAGCTCCAGATGGGGGAGATTTGTTCAGAATGACATCCGCCCAGGAAATCTCTGCCCTCTCCCTCAGCAAACTCTGGCGTGTCATTCCTCACCCTCCAGCTGCAGACAGAGCCCTGCACGAGACCGGGGGGGCTTTTGAACAGAAGGCTTTGGTTCTGGTAGATGCAGGTGTTTGCAGTGAGGTTTAACCCCTCCCCACCCAAAACGTCCTTCCCACCCAGCTCGGTGGAGCTTGCAGGCTGCAAAGCAGCTGCTGTCTGGCTCTGCCAGCCACGGTGGCTGGGATAGTGTTGCTTTCCTTGAGGTCGGTTAAAACCGAAGGTCTCGATTCAGCCCAGCCTTTAGGGGCCAGATCCTGTGAGGGGCTGAGCACAAAGTTTGAAGCCGGGAGATGGTGAGGAAGGGAGTCAGTGCTGCTGCGTGCTCGTCCTGGGGGAAGGGGGAGGCTGAGCTCCCACGATGCTGAGCTGTTTGCAGCCCAGCACCGGGCAGGCGGTGGCTTTCCCTGTGCAAAATGTCACAGCCCTGCCTCGGCATCACTCCCTCGCTGCCAGGTGCTGGGCTGGCCTGGGTGGCTGTCAGCTATGCCAGACGCTGGAGCGTGGCCCCAGGGAGAGCTCCCCAAAGGGCTGTGCTTGCTGCAAGGTGACACGGCCGCCCCCGTGCCCTCCTCTGCCTGCTGACCACCAGCCCCAGCCCCAGGAGAGGCTGGGGGTCTGGGTGCAAGCCCTGAACTGACGCTCCCTTTCTCCCCATCCCGGTGTCGGTGTCAAGCTCTCTTAGGAGAAGGTGAGAGCCGCTGTGCTCCCAGGAAGAGCATCTCTGCTAAGCCACATTTGTCCCAGCCAGGCAGTTAACAGTGACTTTAACCGGATTTGGGTTATTCGCTGCTCTAATTATTAGATCGTCTTTGCTCATCCCAGCAATAGAAATGGGAGCAACTGGGCTTTAGAGCCAGAGGGGTGTGTGGGAGCTGAAGTGCTCGGGGCCGTGGCGCACAGCGCTTTCACCGGGTGACTCACGGGGAAATTGTCCAGGGCGCTGCCTTCTGCATTTAGCCCCGCCGGCAATTCTGGAAGCGGCTCGGCTCAGTGCCGGGGGCCGGCGGGTGTTTGTCTCGCCCTGGCTGGTGTTAGGAAGAGTGTTTCTTGCAGCGTAACAGGTGTCAGGCAAACTGCTGAGGCTGTTTTGCCAGATGTGGTGGGTTTTCTGCTGGCAAAGGCACAGCGGTGCCAGGAGCAGAGCAGGGAGGTGGCACTGCTGGTGTCACATCTCTGGGGACAGCACAGGATGGTCCCAGCCGCTCTCAGGGCACTGGTTGGCATAAACGTGCAGGATGAGACTGTCACCCCTCCATGTTTAGCAGCCAAGTTGCAAAGCCAGACAAGGGCTCGCTGGCCCCATTTCCCAGGTGGGGAGCTGGGAGGGGATTCGTGCAGCCTGACTTGAGCTATCAGCTACGCTGGGGAGTGTCTTTCAGCTCCCCCATGTCCCTGGCGGGTGTTCAGGGCTGCTGCATTAGTCACCTGCGCTAAATTTCCCCTGGGGAGCCTCTCTCCACCTGTATGGCACAACAGTGTTGGGGATTAGGTGGTGTCAGTTCCCTCTGGCAACACACAGGGTTTGGGGAGTTGACCGAGGTCTGTGGGGATGGTGGTGTCGGAGCCTGGGTGCAGCGCCCACGAGTCGAGGGCTTGCTGGGCAGGGGCGTGCCTTCCCTCGCTCCCCAGAGATGCTCCCAGCACGGCTCCCAGAGAGGTGCAAGGAGAGGGTTTTGCCATGGCAGGATCCATTGGGAGGAGGAGGAGAGGACGGCTCCTTCCCGTTTGTCCCACCTGCCTGCAGGTTTCCCTCCTCCAACACCGAAGCGATGGTGCTGGCTGGCCGGGTGGGAGGAGTAGAGCTGTCCCTGCCTGGAGAAATGCAGCATTTGTTTGGGTTTCCCCTACACTCATTCCTGCCTGGGGTTACTTCTCCAGCCTGGTGTTTCTGGGTTTCCAGCAGCACCAGCCCGATGGGTGACAGAGCCGCGCTGCTCGGTCACCGCAGCACTGCAGAGTGGCATCGGGCAGGGGCTGGACTGGAGCTGCCAGCCTCCCTGCCTGACCTCCGGCACCCCTGGCAGGGCTGCAGGGAACAGTCCAGGGTAGGTCCTGCCTGTGCCCTGCTGCAGCTTGCCGGGGCTGGCTCCCTGCACTGCGTTCCTTAATCCTTTGCCGAGTCGTGTTCCTGACCCCATCAGCAATCCTGGGAGGTGCCTGCAGAGCTGGCAGGAGCTCCCCTCCTCCAGACGGCCTCTCCCTGGGACGGGGGCAGCGCCAGAGCAGGGCAGCCCTGGGAGAAGCATCAGCATCTGAAGCTTCATCAGAAGCATCCAAGCAGGGAGGCCTGACCCAGCAGTTTGGCATCTACAGGGAGCAGGGACATGTGTGTATGTGTGCATGCGTGTGTTTGGTGCTTTGGAAAACCAAGAATCCCAGGGCTGCAGGAGGCAGGTGGGATCCCTCCAGAGGTGGACAGGGACCCAGCTGAGGTGTGGTAGGGTAGGAGGGAACCCGCTGACCTGGGCATTTGCCACAGGCAGATGGCACCGATCACTGGGAGGCTGATGCAGATGATGGAGTTGATGGCTCTGGGGCATGTGGGGATGAGGCCAGCGGTTTGGGGCACCGTGGTGCAGCCCTGCGGAGCTGGGGAGCACACTGCGCAGGGGAGCTGTGGAGGTGCCGAGGAAAACAAGCATGGTCCCTGTGGGGCAGCCGTAAGGAGCCTGTTGAATGCAGTGAGTGGCAGAGAGCAAGCAGGGCAGGGGAGCTGACAGAGAAGATAATGAGCGAAGACGTTGGGGCTGGCTCTGGGAATTGCGCGGAGCCAGCCTTTCCCATCAGACCTGCCAGCAGTGTTGTGGTGAGGATTTGCAAGGTCATGGTCGGCACCTTCTGCCATACCAGGGCCTTTGGGAGACTGCTGGGAGAGGGATTTGTCACTACCCTATGCCTCCTCTGTCCCACCTTTGCAGGGACACTCTGGGACTGGAGCCCACGCTGTACAGAGCAGGACTCTTTTGACAGTAGGTTTGTCCCCAGCGAAGCTGCTGAGGAGGGGGAATGAGGCAGGAGAGGTGGGAAAACGCGTGTTTGGTGCAAACCCTGCAGAAGGGTGGTTTGGTGCCGTTGGACCAGCGCTAGCATCTGCTGTGAGCTGAGAGGACCAGCAGGGATTTGGGGATGGGAAGTGGGGGGATTCGCTCCTACTGCCTCGGGACACCGGGCTCTCACCTCATCTTTGGTTTCCCTGGCTGGTGCCCGGTGACAGCAGCAGTGCCCTGTCCCCTGGGGTCCCCAGCCACCAGGGATGCTTCCCACCCAGCTAGGCAGCACACTGCCAGGGGAAGTTGGTTCACAAGAAAAATAAGCAAATGCCAGCTAGGTGGCAATGTGCCACCTGCGAGGAGCTGGGTCTCGCCTCCCATCTCCCCTGATTCCACGCAAATCGCTGCCCCGCAAGTGGCTGCACTTTCCCCTCCACAGCACCAGTGTGAATTTGTACCGGACAGATTTTTAAAGGTCTCTGAAATCTCTACACAAGCAGCACAAAGGTGGAAACGTGGTCCCTCTGAGGGAGCGCTGCCGTGGCTGCTCTTGCCGGGGCACAGCACTGGAGGGAGCAGCCATCCTTCTTCTGTAGCGTGCAAGCAAGTTTCTAGCCCTTGAAGAAATGCTTCGTTCCCCTGAGCTGCTGTTTGGCTTTGGAGCCAGGCTGTGGCCCGTGCTGGAATTTCCTCCCTCCTCTGTAGAGGAGCAGGTTTTTGGATGGGGAGGCAGCCCGAGAGCAGGGGGTTGCAGTGGGAGCTGGCATTTCTGGAAGAGCTGCCCCATACTGTTCCTGCCAGTGCTCCAGGGCTGTTCATATATGTACAAACCCAGCCAATTTTATGGCGTGCCCAGCTTTATTCATGGGAGGAGCAGGCTCCTGAGCTCCCGAGCTGCAGCAGCATAAAAATGACTTCTCTGAACTACAGCTGAGAGGCCTGTCCTGGTGCACGGCTGCTCGTGATGCCTGCTGCAAGCAATGCCACAGAAGTTATTTAAGAAGACTCTTATTTTGAGCAAAGAAGATAATTAGGCAGGCAAAGCCGTCATGCAGATATTAATTACTGGCTGCTTATAGTCGTAAAGAAGAATGAAGGTCTGAAGGGGTGCAGGGTTTGCAAGTCACCTGGCAATGCTTTCGGCCAGACAGGAGGAGGCAGGAGAGATTATGAGGGGAAATGTGCATTGAAACGATGAGAATATTTACTTCTGAAATGCAGCTCCTTAGCATATGCTGCCACTGCTATTTATAACCTTTGAATCGTCTTTTCAATCCAGATAAGGGCAAAAGAAGTATTTTTTTACTCGGGAAACTAAACAAACTACCGCTGATTTCGGCAGAGCCTGGAGCATGGTTTTACCAACCATCCCACAACCCAAGCTGCCTACGCCAAAGAAATGCGTATAGGTACTGGGTGGTGTTGGGCCCGAGGTTTAAGGGCATTGGGGAGCTTGTAGCCCTCCCAGGGGAGACAAGAGGTGTTAACCAAGGTGACTTTGGATTAGCTCCTGTCTGGATACCCAGGTATGGGGAAGGTGCTGGCATGGGGTGAGCTCTCACCCTTTCCTGCTGGCCGCCTGCCAGTGGTCTGGGTGGAGGCTGTGCATCGGGTGCTCCTGGCCCTCCTTGGAGCCAAGGAGCCTTCAGCCCCCGGAGATGCTCGTTCCCAGGGGGAGGCCAATGGCCAGGGACACCCTGAAGTGCTGGAGATAAATGTGGGGCACCCGGTGAGGCCAGCACGCAAGGGCGAGCAGGGTCTATCCGGGCATCCCTCCTCCAACAGCGATGGAGGGAGCATATGGGCTGTGGCCTGCAGTGTCTCTGCTAATGAAGGAGCTACGTGGCTGCTGGTTAATGAGGAGCTCTCCTTCTGCCTGGCTCCCTCCCTCCCCAGCAGCCTGCCCAGCCCTTCACCTTCCCCTGGTCCCGGCGTGCAGGAGGGGAGACAGTGCCCGGCTGGAGGAGGGAGGCTTCCTGCCCCGTGCGGCTCTGCCGCCCTCATCCCTTCACCGACACCCCTTGCTCCAATGCGCTCGAGCCCAAGGGGTTCCCAGATCTTTCATCTTTGTATTTAACACTGAAGGCAATTTTGGGGGGTTGTTAATTGCAATACTGTATTTCATTAAAGGAAGAGAGAGGGAGAGATTTGAAGGCCATCTCTAAATTGAAATTGCTGAAAGTCTAATTGCTGCTGACATCAGGGACCATTTAGTGCTGTAAAACATAATTGCGTCTCTGAACTGTTCTGAGCAGATAAGTGTTCCTATGAACACTCCTCCTGGAGAAGACAGAAGAGCTGATGAGCATCCATCAACCAGCCTTGCGAAGAAGCAGCTCCCTGCTCCAGAGCTTGCCAGGGGCTGGCGCTGTGTCTCCGAAATGAAGAAATATTAATTGCCGTAGATTTTAAGTGAAAAACTCATGACAGGGCAGGGAGCAGTTGCAAGAAAGACAAGTTGTGCTTGTTCCTCATTCCTGGTCCTGTCGAATTCAACCACACCCGTGGAGCTCCCGAGGAAGGAAGGTCTCCCGCCTGTGTGCTGGATCCAGTCCCTGCCGCGCTTTTGTGTAGGACTGGGAATGTCCTGCCCTGCCTGCAGCAACGGACCGGAGTCCCACGGTGCTGCCAACTGGCACCACGTGGTCCAGGTGCCAACAGAAGTGTCCGTGTCCCAGCATGGTGTGCTGCCCCTGGGACATGTCCCAAAACCTTCCACAGGACACCTTTTTCATGGAGCAGCTCATGGTGATGCTGACTTTCAGAAGTGTCCCATTCCCACCTTCCTTCACCACCTTGCCCGGCTGATGCTGAAACCCGCAGCGATGCCTGTGGCTGTAGGTTTGTGCCAGAGATCAGTGCTACCATCAGATCTGGGGGTTTACAGCCGTCAGGCTGTGCAGCGCCTCGACTCGGCACCTTGCGGGATCCATCCCTGACAAGCCACGCACCCTTTCCCCGCGGGGGCACATGAGTCGCGAGCAGCAGCCCAAGAGGGTCTGTGTGTGGACCGTGAGTGCTGCGGGTGCTGGGCAAGCTTGGCCCTGGCTGCAGGAAGCTACTGGGACTGACGGTGCTGTTTTCCAGGGGTGACCCTGGGGGCTTTCAGGGGGCTTGCTCCCACCTGGGGCAGGGAGTCAGTCCACCGAGCTGCCCCAGCGCTCGCTGCCCGTGCTGCCCTGCCCTGTGCTTCTGGACCTGGACTAGGCGCTGCCGCACCCAGGGAGGCAGGAGCACACGCAGCCACCCGGCAAAGCGATCTTCAGCAGCCCTGCTTGGAAATGGCAAGAAATAATTTCTGTTCCTCCTGAGGAGTCATTTACCAACATTTTACATGGGGCTGTAAGTGCACAGAATTACTTGCTGCCTTTCAGGACCTTTAAAATTATCTCCATTGCAGAGGAGAATTAAAGCAATGGAAGAATAGGGACCTATCTTTTATAGTGCATTAAAAAATACCCAGTCTGAAGGTTACTGAACCTGTGCTTTCTGTAAGGGAGAGCTAATCCAGACAATCCCCAGCAGTCTTTTTACTGCTCCACTCTGATCTCCCTGGCACAAAATCCATGAGCAGGTTATCTTGGGAGCAGCAATGCTGATAAGCAGAGGGACTTAAGGCTTTTGGACTTCTTTTTAATTAGTTCTATAGTGTTTTTTGTGTGCACGCCTCAATTTCTCCCAGCGTAGAGCCTTGCTGGGCTTTCTAATGGCAGTCGCGATGCGAAAGCTTCCCTGACTTTGGAAGGTAAGGAACCTGCTCAATCATCAGTTCCCTCCTCTGCGGGCTGTGCCGAAGCTCATAGGTCTGTTCTGCAAGCACCGGTGCCTCTTCCATGTCTTGAGCATCTCTTGGGCTGAGAAACTCTTCTCCTTGGGGTGTCCCAGGCCACCGAGGGGGCAGGTCTGCCACCCTGCGTGGGCCAGGTGAGGGCACGTAGCCTGCAAGGACAGGGGCTGGGTAAGGGAGCAGAGCACAGATTTATCACCGCGTTTTGCCTTTCATCCCGCGGGTATAAATAGAAGCTACTTCAGCCTCCCCGTCACCCTGGGCGCTGATGGGAAATGTCAGCAAGAAACAATTTCTGCCGACTCCACCAAGAGTGGGAGCGGTGCTGTGCCAGGACGCCGCGCTGCCTGCGGGCTCCAGGCGCGCTTGCCGTATCCCACAGCTAAGCCCGGAGACGCATCTGCCGGTTATGCTGGCCTCTAATAATTTTGTGGCCCACTGAATTAATCAAAATGCCCAAAGGTCAATGGGAGAAGAGGCCGCATTCCTGTGCAAGTCAGATTTATTTTCCTTTTTAGAGCCTGTGTTAAATGCCAGACCCTGGCCGGCACCTTCCCATCAATCTCTCCCAATTCATGGATGAAGAAAGAAGGTCAGAACCTGCTAATGAGTTCAGCTCTCCTAATGGTTATTTTATCATTGGAGCAGAATAATCATAATAATAATGATACATCCTGCCTGCTGTCTGGAGAGCGCAAAGCTGCCTTTGTAATGCCTGACAAAGACATTTATTTATATTTTTTTATTTGCAGCCTGTGTGATTAGAGGGCAGTGTTCAGAATAGACCAGTTGGGTTAAATATGTCTAGTAACAGCGCTTCGAGTCTAATTGCTGCCCTTTTCTTTTTTAGGCACTCCCTCCCCTAATTAAGAGCATAATCGAGTTGCATCTCCGCTGCGAGGACGGGTGGGAGGAGGGAAGCAATCAAAGAAGGACGGTTCGGCCGCTTTGCAGAGGGCTCTGTTTGGAGCAGCGTGCGTCCCTGGGTGGCTGCTGCAGCCCCGAGACTTTGGGCCCAATCCTGCTGGCTGGAGATAGCAGGTCTTCCACAGCCAGCGCTGGATGTGCTGCTGGCGGTTTTGCAGAAGGGTTGAGAGCGGTGAGACCCATCCCTGTGTTTTGGTGTTGGCTTGCCTGGCTGCTCGCTCAGCGTGCTGCCTGCTCCGGGAGCGCAGGCCTGGCTCTCCAGCTGGGCTGCGGTCCCGTGGGGGTTCGCACAGAGCTGTTGTGGGCTGCAGGGTGGCTTCCACTCCTGGATTCAGCCGGAGGTCTCCTGCCATCTCCTCAGGCCCTTGGGCAACCCTGGGGCCAGTCTGCCTGGGAGTGGCTGGCCAGGGACACGGGCAGCTTGGGCACCAGCCTTGTCTCTGCCTTCGCCACCGTGCTGGATCCATCGCCCGGCAGCGCGTCCCCAGGAGGTGACAGAGACGGCGTGGCTGTGACTGCGCCACAGGCACTCTGCTCCTGCGGGAGATGTGTCCTCAGCATCCGTGGCCCCACTGGGCCCTGGCTCTGGCGGCAGTGCTTGCCCTCAGCTCCGTAGTGACACCTTAGCTGCCAAACCCCACGTTAGGCTGATCCCTTTTGTCATCTCCATACGGCTGCGTTTTTAAGCAATTAGCACAACATGTTCTGCTGATGTTTCCACATCCCTCTGCTGAAGGCAGACCCTTCCTTGGGAATCAAGACTCACCATCAACGAAAAAAATCCCTGCGTAGAGGAAAACCCTTTCAGGGCTGGAGGAGAGCTGGGAACAGAGCCTGGCAGGGCTGGGGAGAGCCGTGCATCCCTGTCTGTGCCCTCTTGCCTGCTTGCAGCTCTAAGGTGAATGGGAACCGCTCAAGGTTTGCTCATGGACCACCAGTGCTGGGGAGCAGGACCTTAGTCCCCAACTGCAAAACAAGCATTTCCTGCTGTGATGGTGCTTTTGGGTTTTGCCTGTCTTGCCGGAACGGGGCTGCCCGCTGCCCTCGTCCCTGGGGCAGGTTGCGGCGCCGAGGGGACAGGAGGCTTTGTCAGTATTTCCCGGCCAAAGTCTGTTTTCACGCCAAGCTTTTAATTTATTTTATAAATTGCCAAATCCAGCAGGCTAAGCCGCGGGCCCCCTTCTGTGATAAAAATAAAATAACATCTTGAACTTGGGAGGGCGGAGCGGCGGGGCTGGCAGGAAGCGGCTGATTAAAGGGCAGGTGGAAATGATGAGGCTCCGAAACCGGAGGCTTCATCTTCCGCTCGCGAACAAAAACGCAGATTTGTCAAGTTTTGCTGACTTGGCTTTTGCCCGTGTGCCGTGGAGCCTCCCGCTACACCCACCCCAGCGCGGCGGGCGGCACCGGGGCCGGTGCCCTGACACTGCCGTACGCGGCCGTGAGCTCCCCATCGCCGAGCGTGGGCAGGGGGCAGCCAGCCACCGGCGCACTGGGGCACTGCTGCGCTTCCTCCTCCTTGCATGATGTGGAGCGAGTTTGGCCGGTAATTGCTCTGGAAATGCCCGTTTGGGCCAAACCCAGAGATGACACGCAAGGTGTTGCAGGTTTGGCCTCACCCTGTATCACTTCTATCTTTCCCTGGGCCCTGGCAGGTGAACCCCATGGATATATGACTTACCTAAACCGATAGCTAATGTGCCATGAAATTACTCCAGAACTAGGAGGGGTACATTATTCCGGCAGAAATCTCTCTGAATATTTGCTCTGCTTTGAAGGTGAGATATTTGCTCCGGAGCAATGATTTTTATTTGCTAGCAGGCGAACCTGTAGCTTACTTGCGTTTGGGCTGGAAGATCGCTGTGAAATTGCAGCAGGAAGGTTTCAGTCCCCTGAATATCTGCCGCCTCCCAGGGCGCCTTGCTGCAGAGGCTATTTACGCTGGAAAAAAGCACCTTATTTCCTGCCATAAAGTTCATCTAACCTCCCAGGCAGTGAACCCTGCTTTGATATTAAGCAAAATTGTTCCGGTTTTTATTTGGGATTTTTTTTCCCTGCTCTGAACCTGCATGCACGGCGGGAAGGTGCAGTTACCTTGGAAACAGCGGTGGGATACTGCATGGCGGCAGGGCAGTGCTCGGGCAGACCCCTTTCGGGAAGGTGGGCATGGAAAAGTACAGGTTGCGGGGTCCAGAGCCACTCTGGAAGTTCAAGGCTGGTGGCAGGCAAAGCTGTGCTGTGGGAGATGCTGCTCCGTGTCCGGGCTTTGGTGTCTGAATCAGGTCCGGGAGCCTTGGAGAAGGTTAAATCATGTTTTGGGAAAGCTTGTCTTTTTAAGGCTTTTCCTCTGCTTTGGATTAGCCTGACGTGCTCGGATTGTCCAAAGGGAAAGAATTTCTCAAATCAAATGTACTTTTCCTGCTGAGGCTCTTCTGGTTTGTTCTGGTCTCCCACCCCTTCCTTGTGGTCCCGTCTCAGGAGCTTCCCTGTTGCTGCTGTTCCTGGGTTGCGGGTGCCATAAGGGAGCACTGCTCTGATTAAAAGCTTGTTGGTGTTTTTCATTTTAGCCATAAAAGTATTCCCATTCTCACTGGGTTTAATTTACAGCTTGCAGCCAAATTGGAGCTGGGAAGGGATCCCATTGGTGGCTCATTTGTTTGAAGGTGTCAGTACACAAATACGCATTCTGGGAATGCCAGCGGTGCTGGAGCAGGGGATGTGCCGACAGTGGGTCTCAGCTGTGTCCCAGCCATGCCCGGATCTTCCCGGAGAAGAGCCTTCAGCTCCTGGGGGACGGGAAGCTGCTGGCTGCGGTGGGGCTGCTGGTAGATGGGGGTGACCTGTGCGAAAGCCCATGGAGGCAAAGCCTCTGTGCTGGCCGCAGTGTCTGGGCGAGCCGCAGCCATTCATCCCTCTTGCTCCTCTCCCAGGGTTGTGCCAGCCCCCCCCCCCGAAACGGGGGGATGGCCGCCAGCCTCCCAGCATGAAGCCATGTTTCATAACAGGGCTCACAGGAGGATGCTTTATGTTTTATAATGTCTGCAGCCATTTCTCTAGCATCTTCATCCACTCCTTTCGTGCTTAGAGGGAGAAGAGGCGATGTTTGCTAGGCCCTGTGGGTTAATAACATCTTTTCTCTTTTGCAGCCACGCTGGGGACACTGGATTTCAGCTTGCTCTATGATCAAGAAAACAATGCTCTCCACTGCACAATCAATAAAGCCAAGGTATGTCTCAGCGCCGGGCATGCAAACAGCGAGGACTGAATGTGCCTAGAGCTGTCCACCTTTGTCCTGCGTTACGGGGCCACCAGAGCCCTGCCAAAACCACGAGGCCACCCGGGCGCCGTGGCTGTGCCAAGCAAATGCAGCAGTGAGGGCAGCGTGGGGATGGCCGGCTGTCCCCCCATCCCTGGGTTGCACCAGGGGCTCTGCTGTCCCTGGGTGCGGCCGTTCCTTTGTCATCTCCGGTTTCATCCCAACACCCAGTGCTTCTGCCCTCTCCTTCCCCTCCGACCCTGCCTTTCAGGGTGTTTCCAGCAGGACGGAGATGGCTGCTCATCATAGTTGCAGCTATTGATGCTTTTTAGAAAAGCACCCAACCCAATGTTGTTATTTACTTGACGCTGTGACCGGCTGTCAGTTTATAAATGGCTCTTTTAAATGCTGCTAATCATTGCCACAAAGTGCTCTGTCTCAGCGCCTTTGCCGTCTGCGTGATTGAAGCAATTAGGGTTTTTTTGCACATTTTGGAGCAGAAACAGATAACTGAGGTCCTGATTATGCCTCTGGGCACATGGAAGGTGCTTCTGAGCTCTGCTCAGCTCCTCTCTGCTTCACCCGGCACGAGGTCCAGTGCAGCGAGGGCTCCAGGTCAACACGGCTGGTCCCTGACAGTGGTGGGTTGGTGGAAGAAGACTTAAGTCCCTTTAGATTTTTGGGAAGGGGTGGAGGGTTTTTACAAAAGACAGGAGAAACCGCAGGAGAACGAGCTGTGAGCCGACCCCCCCCAGGAGATTTGCCTTCATAGGATGCTCCTCTCCCCTCCAGCTGCAACTGGTTCATTTGCAGCCCCCAGCCCACCCCAGAGCCTGCTGTGCTGGGTGCTGAGCTGGGTGCTGAGCCTGCATGTCCCCGCCCCAGGGCTCTCCCTGTCTGAAATAGGACCTTGGGCACAAAAGCTTGGCTTTGGGGGTGAGCGTGGAGGCATCTGCCCCGGCAGACCTGGAGCTGCTCCTGGCAGGGAAGTGAGTGCAGCACCCACGGCTCCCCGGGCAGGGCTGCTGGGACAGGGATGAGGCTTTGCTTCCCTCCCTGCCACCCCCCTGCCTGTCGCCCGTGAATTCGCTGGCAGCCTCTGGGTCAGGCTTCCCTTGGTGTGCTCGGGAGCGGTGCCAAGGAGGAGATTTCTGCTTGGGTTTGCAGTGGGTGGGAGACAGGGAGGAAGGAGACCTGCAAGCGGCAAGTGATAGATGTAACAGCAGTGAGAGCAAAGGCAGGGCTGACAAAGGAGAGCCCTGGTCCCTGCTGTGCCTGCCTGGCTGTAGGGGAATAGCTGCTGCTGACCCCGTCCCACGGGGCCGCGGGCACCACGCGGCGCCGGCATCGCCCCTGCTCGCGGGGTGGGCAGACCCCCCCTTTGCTGCTCTGACATTCAAGTGTTCGAGTCCTGTTCATTTCCATTCTGCTCTCATTCTCCCAATTTTCTCTTTTATTTACATTGCCATCTGCTCGCTCTCATTTCAACTCTCGCCTGGGGAAAGCTGCCAAAACTTGACTACAAAAAGGTAAGGGCCAGGACCCTGGCTGCCATCAGTGGGAGCTGGTGTTGGCTGTGTAGATGTTAGAAGTAGTGCTGTAGAGGAGGCAATGTGGTGGCCGGGGAGCACCGGGGCCATGTGCATGAGCCACAGCACAGTGCCGGGACGTGCGTCGCCCTTGGATCTGGGCTGGGGCTGGCCTGGCTGGTGTCTTGGGTACGATGTCTCAGGTGCGATGTCTCAGGCCCCCAAAGAAGGTCCCTTCAGGATGTGTCCCACCTCCAGCAGCTCCTGGAGCCTCAGTCGCTGCCAGCGGCTGTTAAAGCCTAGACTATTTCAGCCATGCAAGAAGTGGTTTTCTTTCTCCCTTCAATAACCCCCACAAACAACCCTCTCTCTCCCTTTTGATCTTTTTGCTTCTCTCTATTCATTTTAATCTCCAGCACTTTTATATCTGCTGATGTCCCTCTGGAGTCCCGTTATCAGCTCCTGGGGAGTGGGAAGGAGGTTAGCAGGCTCTTGGAGGCACCGGCGGTGGGTTAAATCCAATCAGTCGTGCTCTGCCACGAACTTTCTGCTCTGCAGCCGTGCAGGAGGTCAGGATAGCCGCTCTGCGTGGCGGGGCTTGCCCCCGTGCCAGGTGCCTGGGGACATCTGAGATGGTTCTTGGTGTACGTTCACAGCAGGATCTGCAATATGCTGGGGTGTTTCCAGACCCTCAGGTCGAGCCTATATCCCAAGTTTGGATGGAGCTGGAATAGGGAATGAAGGGAGGTCCGTTTTGCTGCCGGAGGTATGGGTGTGGAAGCTGGTAGCTGTGGGGCTATCCCCAAGCTGTGTGGTTACACCAGGAGCGAGGCGCTTGGTGCCTCAGTTTCCCTAGTAGCACACAGATCTGCCCTGCCATTGGGCACTTTGTGCCAACAGATGGATATCTGGAAGCTGATTTTGGAAGGCAGCGAGTGCCCAGCACCTCTGCAGGCTCTAGCCAGGGAAGCGAGGGTCCAGGTTCCTCCTAGAGATGAATGGATTGACTGCGGGGCTGCTGTTTGTCCACATCTGGATTGCAAGGCAAGTCCTGGCTCTGCAGGGTGAGGGAAGACCACGGCACACTCAGGGAGCATCCACCTCCAGCCTTAACCTCTTAGGACAGTCCTACGCTTTGGCATTGCCTTCAGCGGGTGCAATGGGGGTATGGTGTCAGCACGTGGGGCAGCCGCCGCGCCTCTCCGCACGCTGCCTGCGCCGGCACCAGGTTGTCACCCCCGCTACGCTGGTGTGAGCCCTGGGGACCTGCCACGGCGTCAGGGCTCGCCGGTGCTGCACCGTGGGGCCAAAGCAGATGCTGTCCTGGGGTATCATGGTGCCGGGAGGTAAGGACCAAGAAACCCCATCGTTCCCTGGCTGGAGCAGGGCTGCGATGGCGTGACCAGCATTCCTGCTGCCTCTCCCTGGCCGGCAGAAAGCTCAGGGCCCTGTGCAGGCAGGAACAGGCAGGCTGCCAGGAGCCGCCTCACGCTAATGGCTTTCGGTCTTGGCAGCAGCCCTGCCCGTAGCCTGCCTTTCACGCTTCAGGCGCGGCTGAATTCAGGCACGTTGCGGCTCAGCTCGGATCGATGGGAGAATAAATCAAGGCGGTGTGGGAGCCTGTTTCTGGACTGCGGGAGCAGCCGTGTGGCAGACTGGCAGGAGGGCTCTCCCCTTGCTGCCTGCTGCCATGCACGAGCACCGCGTGCTCTCCTGGGGTTATGTTGGTCTGTACCATCATGTGTGGGAAACGGATGGGCTGCCTCCGGGCTGCGCTGGGCATCACCCCCTCCTATAAAATGTGGTAGAAAATGATACGATTGACGTGCAGTGCCAGGGTCTGTGCCCTGGCGTGCCATACCGTGGCTTGGGTGAGGGTCTCATTTTCTGCTCAGTCCTACAAAGCCCAACTTGCTGCATGGAGTGGGATAATAACCTGCTATAGGGGGGTCTATAGGGCTGTGAGGCAGTGCAGATGCTGTGGGGCTGTGCTATCCTGTAGCTCCGTTGGTCTCAGGATAGAGATGCCCTGGGTGAGCCTCAGGTGGCTGCAGAGGCAGCAGTGCAGGCAGCTCCCTGGCCGCAGGCAGGGCACGCAGGGCAGACGCTGCCCATCCGAGCGTACCTGGGCTGCTCGCCCTGCGCCGCTGGCTGCAGCCACGGCTAGAAAACACCCGGGAGTTTCCACCCTGCCAAGCATTTGGATGCTCCCCCGCTTCCAACCGAAGCCGAGTGCTGGAGGTCTGCACTGAGCATTACTTATGGATTTACTCATAAATATTTATCACTGTAGGGGAATTCCCGTCTCGCAGCTGTGTGTCCTCTGGGCTGTCAGGGCGGAAGCACAGAGTTTGCCCCATTTCGGAATGGGACGCCTTGGCCCAGGAAGAGGTGTCCAGGCTGGTTTTTGGGCAGCAGGAAGCCTGCTCACTGGGCAGGCAGCTCACCGTGGGGCAAATGATGGAACGAATCCGTCTTTTGTGATTTCTGTATGCCTCTAGCATGGCGTTAATCGGCAGCCCGATTAGCCCGACTCGTAATTAAATCCTATTGATTAGCTAAATGTCACTGGCACGGAGAGCAGCTGGCAGCGGCTGGGATGCAGCGAGGCCGTTGGTCTCCATAGGATTACAGCAGAGATTTTGGGGTTGGGTAGAGGAAGGGAAAAGATGAAACTCGGTCTCGACTCCATCGCCCGTGCTGTGATGCACAGCACCGTAAACTGGTCCCGGCAGGAGGACTGGTTGGAGATGGGGCTGCGCTGGCTGAAGCCAATGGGAGGCTCTGCCCCTGTGAACGAGCCCTGTGGTCCTCCTCTGCCTCTTGGCTCTCTCGGAGCAGCTTTAGGCTGGAGGTCCCTCCACACAGGGCAATCAATGGTGCTGGTCACCCTGTGGGTCCCTGGGAGGGGTGAGCAGCTTTGTGGGGCAGAGCCATCAGGGCTGCTCTCATATTAAACTCAGCCCTGTGCCAAACTTGTATCAGGTGACATGGGAGGGAGGTAGATGTGACATTAGGAGCCATTTTCCAGGCTCCTGTCACTCTGTCTTCCATAGCACATCTGTTAAAAAAGCCTTTAATAGCCTTCTCAGAAGGTAATTTAATTGAACTGAATTGATGGGTGAATTACAGAGCTGCCTGTCTTTCTTCATCCATATTCAGGGGAATTTGCTTGCTTGCTTCTGATTTCATTTGCCACGCGCATCGGGCAGGTGGGGCACCTCTGCCGTGGGAGGCTGTGGGGAGCCTTTGCTCTGCTCAGCTGTGACCAGTTCGTGCGCCCGGCCGATCCCCTCCGGAGCCTGGGGACTGGACCAGCCCCTTCCTGCCACATCTGCCCATGGAGCCACAGCCGATACCACCACCTTCCTCCCATCCTTTGTATCGGCTGCCTTCCTTTTTTGCTGGGCCAGGGACATCACCCAAGAGGCACTGCAGTTAAAGCAGAGCCGTTTAACCTCCATTCGCTGCTGATATTTTTATCCTTTTGGCTCTGCTTTAGAAGCAAAATCCTCTTTGCTGGGCACCATTTGGTCTCCCTTGCCCCGGGGCAGCGTGCTCGTCTCCAAAGCAGAACCCTCACCAAGGTCGGGAGCAGCTCGGACCCTTGACCGAGTTGTGCAAATCAGGGAGGGGTGGGATGGGGGCATCCCGAGGGGCTGCCTTGGTGCCGTGGGCTAAGCTAGGTGCGTTATTTCATACACGTGAAGTATGGAAGCAATTTACCCCAGCATTTCTCTCTTTGATTTGCCCAAACCAGGCCTTGATGATTACATTTTCATCGCACGCAGCCTTTCCACCAGCCGCCCATACGAATGCTTTCCTGCCAGGTGGATCTCTGGCAGCTGCACACACTCATTAATCCTGGGCACTGAATACTCTGCTCATCACACAAAGGGTGTGATGAGTCTTTAGCATCACCCAGCCTGGTTTCCGTGCCCGGGTTGGA
This sequence comes from Mycteria americana, assembly GCF_035582795.1. Classification (NCBI taxonomy): domain Eukaryota; kingdom Metazoa; phylum Chordata; class Aves; order Ciconiiformes; family Ciconiidae; genus Mycteria; species Mycteria americana. The sequence goes on along the minus strand of NC_134379.1, from coordinate 4,445,801 downwards.
GCTGGGGTTGGATGGGTACCTCTGCAGAGAAACCCTCCTCGGATCCAGGCAGAGGGTTGCCTTCAGACTCCTGCAGGGATCCCACAGCCAGGCTGGAAATAATCCAAGTACTTTCATGGTGTAGCCATTATCATTTCCACTAAGGATTGGTAAAAATTAGGCTCCATTTTTCATGTTCCTGTGTTGCTTCCCTACCCCGCGGAGTTTGTTTCCATGTGGTCTGTGCAGTTATGGCTTTGGGCTGGGTTTGTGCATCACCCTTGGATAATTTTCAGCCCACTGGTTGTTTAGAAGAAGAGCAGGTTTGTCTCCTCCCTCTGCCTAAAGCAGGATCAACTCTAGAGCATCTCTATAACAAACATGATCCACGTCATCCTTTAAGAGCTGTGAGGGTCTAGTAGAAAATCCATCAGGAATGGCCGCAGCGAGTGTTTCCTTGTGTTTGTGCTCCGGTACCCTCAGATTTCCCTGCAAATGCCACGACAGTCGGCTGGCGACAGCCTCCCGCTGGCCTGAAAGCTGTTCTTCCTTCAGCTGTGCCTTAATAATGAAGAGTAGGTAGGTGCTATCACACCCTCTGGGAGCGCTTAAAAGTAACACCACAACAGCAGAGGTGTGTGTTTGCTCATAAGCAATTATTAAATGACAAAACCCTGTAATTTTAAACCTTGAAAATCACTGTGCTGATTTACTTAACCCCCAAATTAATTGTGATCAGGGTGTCAGAGTTAGCTGCTGGAAGAGCGGAGAGGTGCTTTGCGGCCGATGCCAAGTGCAGATGAGAAGCCTTCCCGCAGCCCCTCCTCGGCACAAACCACAGACAACGTTTGAACGTTGCGCGTGCTCGGCTTTTGCTCCGCAGCCCGGATCCTGCACCAACCATGCTCTCCTCCTTCCCCCATCCTGTGGAAACTGTGCAATTACTCCATGGACCGACGACATCCCGGGGAAACGGGCATCGGTAGATGGGCTCAGCCAAGCCACCCTGCCTGCCCAGCATCTCACCGTTGTCCTAACTCCTGCTTTTTGCTGTTTCCTCTCCAGGGCCTGAAGCCGATGGACCATAATGGTTTGGCTGATCCATACGTCAAATTGCACTTGCTTCCCGGAGCCAGTAAGGTGAGACAGCTTTTTTGCTTCTCCTTCCCTTCCTGGGGCTGCACCTTTCCTTTGGAAATCGGACCTGGGAGGTTCCCTGGGGAGAAGCTCCTCATCCAGGGGCTCTTGGTTGCTGCAGCCAGCCCTTGCGTCTCCTGCCCAGCTCTCACTTGGGTGAGCAGGAGAGAGCGGTGGCAGGAGGTAAGAATTTGGGCTACAAACATCCTTGCAGGGGTAGCAAGTGCTTCTCCGATAAACCACTGCCTGGGAGGCGGGTGCTAGCCCTGACTCCTCGCCCTCGGGAGCAGGGGGTGCGAACGCTGTGCTCCAGAAGCCCCTGGGAAGCACTGAGTGAAACGATCTGGAGCTATAAACAATCCAGCTCCTTTTTTTTTTTTCCTTTTTCTTTTGCATTTAAAACCCCTCAGATCACAATAAAGCAGAGTGTAAATCGTAAGGGAAATATTTCAGTCTACTTAGGTTCAGCACTTGCTGGAGAGAAGAGTAATTAAAGATATTGATGTGTAGTGAGAGCTGGGTGTAACTGATGAGGATGTTGAATTTAAATGCTATATGTATGCGTTATGAATATTAATTGCACTCGTATTTTACACTAAAGCAAAGACCTTTTTAGGGGAGGTATATTTATTTGTTATGGTTCAGTTGAATTAATTCATAATGTTCAGGGCGGTAGAGGGAGTTTTTAACCACATTTCAAGTTCCGCTGGAAATAGGAGAGCCAGGAGCGCTTTCATCAGTGATATTATCTGTCATTTCCATGTTTTGCAAATGCATTGATTAGCATTTCTGCTGGAGGTGATGGAGACCAGAGAGGCAGGAGGGAAGCTCTGAACCGAGGGTAGCGCAGGAGCTGCAGACTTTGCAAGCCTGGAGCAGCCACGGGGGGACCCTCTCCTTGCCCCCGCGTCCCTCTGCCTCTGTGCTTTCTCTGTCTCTGTGCCTTGTTTCCAAACAGCACTGCCCAAATCTGCGCTGGGAGAAGTAAGCAGATGTGGGGGGGCCGCACATGTGTCCTGGGCTGGATGCGGGCACAGTCGTTCCGGCAGCAGGACGGTCCCCAAATCCCTCGGGTGTTTCTGTCCCATTCTTGGGCTCCCAGGCAGCCGCAGCAGAGCCCAGGCCAGAGCTGTGGGAAGCAGGGTGGGATTCGTTTGCCTCACGCAGAGGTCTCCACATGAGCTGGTTACTGATGATTAAGTCATTCCAGATGGGAGAAAAAGGCACTCCCAGAGCTCAGTTCCTCTGATTTAATTTGGGCCTCTTGCCCAGGGCAGCGTTAGCTGCTGGGTGATGCCCATCACGTTACCCTCTTGGCTAAACCTGCTTTCCTTCCTGACCCCCCAGAGCCCCAGGATCAGGCCCCAGTGGGTCCGAGCAGGCAGTGGATGCCATCAGGGCGCTTTCCCTGCTGTCCTTGTCACTCCCCACCTCCCTCTCTGATATGTATCTCACTGCTCGGGCTGGAGCCTGGCGTGGTGGCCACAATATCACTGAGGAAGGAGATAAAATAGGTGTGGGATGAAAGCTGGTACAACAAAGTGCCTTGCTTGAAGCAACTTTATGAAGTCGGGAGAGATTTAAGGCAAACGAGGTATTAAATCAATGGCGATGGCAGGCCATAAATGAGAGCACCTGTCTGCAGACTCCTCCGGTTTGCATCGCTCTGCTGTCACCCCTGGACATGCCTCCGGGCATGCAGGGATCAACCCGGGAGCAGCAGCGCTGGCTGCCCGTGCGCAGCCTGGCCGGCAGCTTCTCCTGCGCTGCAAACAAACTGCTGCCTGAGTGACGTGGAAAGCAATTGGTGTTGCAGGGCTTTAGATGCTGCTGCTAATGGAGTCCCTGCCCCTGCATGCCGGTCGCCTCATGGAGCATCCTGCCTTGCTCCGGGGGTTATCTCCTCCTAACCTGGTGCTCGGCGTTTCGCAGCTCCTCACTCAGCCTCTGTCGGTGCCCACCCAGCCTCCACAGTGCTGCACAGGGCCCGGGTTTCTTTCAGAGGCAGAAATGGCTTTGGGAAGCTAAATGAAAGCACAGCACAAAATATAGAGGCTTTCTCTATCTCTGAGAGATCACACCCAGAACAAGCAGCTTTTTGCACAAAGCGTTTGGGAGTGAGATGCTGCGCCGTGGTCCCTCGATGGCTCCGCTGCACCGGCAGCTCCTCTGGCCATGCCTAGTCCACCTGGAAGAGGTCATGCGTTTGGGGTGCTTTTGGTGGGGAAAGGACATGCCAACAAGGTGACTCCCCTCTTAGCTGCAGGCACAAGCTCTTTGCTTCACCCCACGCTTCACGTCCCACTCGCCCCTAGCACAGGGCTGGTGGACCAAAGATGGGGAATGTAGCAGCTTCCCATAAATAAGCGCAAGACAACTTTGAAGTATGGATTTCATGAGAGTTCCTTATGCCGAGTGGTGGCTGAGGCAGGGGTTGAACTTTCTGACTTTACACCTAATTAGAGGGAAAATTGCTGCTCTGTCAAGCTGTCCCAGGCTGGGGGGTTGATGGAGAAGCCCCGGCTGAAGCCTGCAGCCCTGTGCTTCTGCTCTCCCTCTGTCCCCAACAGAAGCGGGTGGCTCAGGGGGTAAGAAGATTAATGTCCCCTGACCTGGGAGGAGGGGGGGTGTGCCAGGATGCCCCATCCACGCCGGGGACACAAGCGGTTACGACAGCCCTGCTGTCCCCGGCCTCCCGCTCTGCAGAGCTGCGGCACTGGAAAGAGTTGCCAGTGCTAACAAAATGCGTATCAAGGAAGTTATTTTGAGTCAGGCAGGAACGGGAGCTGTGCTGGGAGCAGGAATGCAAATAAACAGCCAGAACAGCAAATTGGTATTTTTTAATGAACCTGAAAAGACAGTTTTTCCCCCTCTCTCTCTCTCTCTCTCCCCCCCCGCTGCATAAATGAGATCCCCGTCCTCTCGCTGTGCTCTGCCAAGGTTCCCATTTTGCTGGCTGTTTCCAGCATGCGGGATGCAGGGTTGGATTGCTTTGCAAATGAGTGAATCACCATGTCTTTGCCCCTCTGGTTATCGCTCCAGTCGGAGTGGATTTGGGCCACCCCATTGAGGACCAGCCGGGTTACGGCACTGGGGCAGAAGGGCAACAGCACCAATTGCCCCTTCGTCTCCAAACCGCGTTTCCTTTTCTGCCCCCTCCCTGCCCATCGGTGCATTCGGCTGACCGCCGTCTCCTTTGCTTTTCCAGGCGAATAAACTGAGAACCAAAACGCTGCGCAACACGCTGAACCCCACCTGGAATGAGACGCTCACCTACTACGGCATCACCGACGAGGACATGATCCGCAAGACCCTACGGTACATTAGGGCCCCGGGGTGGGGTGAGCAGCGTGCTGAGCCCGGCACCGGGGACACACACATGTGTGTCCCTTCCTGTCCCCTCGGGGCCACCCCAGGCATCCCTCCCCATCCCAGTGACGATTTCCTGGGGGAGCTCACGGGGACCCCCACGCCCCAGCCCCACCGGACAGTCCCAGCGGTGGCTCGGGGCAGAGCAGGGCAGAGTTATTACCCACCAAAACCTATAATATGCACACGTGCCCTGCACGCATCCATCACCCCTGCGGTGACCGACGCTTGATTTACAGGGAGCCTGGGCTGGAATTGCTGGCGAGGACCGTGGTCCTGCTTTGTCATTAACTTCATAACTCACTTGCTGGGCTCCTGCTGTTATTTGGTTTTAACCTCTTTGTGCCCAGCTCTCGTGGGCACATGTTAAGGCTTTGCAGTTATGTCTCACTGAGAAAATGTCCCTGGGAAAGCTCTGGGCCCCTTTCAAGGCTGATTTTTTGAAAGAAAGCTGGAGGCATCCATGAATTATTGTAAAACTAAATGAAGAGCATTTGTATCTATTTATTCTATTCTCTCGGTTTGGTTCAGCGTCTGCGCGTTCAGCATCTCCTGGCAGCATCGCCCAGGGGCTGGGGGATGTTGCGTGGGGCTGGAGGTGGGCAGGGGCAGCGTGGTGGGGCTGTGCGGGCTTGGAAGTGCTGCTTTGCGGGGTCAAACCCCTGCAAATGCAAAGTTTTTTGTGGCTTGGCCACCATCCCACCTGGGCAAGGGCAGGGGGTGACCTGAAGCCTGCGGACAGATCCTACCCAGGGAGGGTGCTGGGTGGCCTTGGCCACTCCGTCACCTCTGTGATCTGGGACTGCTGCACAGGAGGATTTGCTGTAACATCTGCTGTGAAACAAAGGAGGATTTTGCATCCTGCTCCGAGGACTCGGGGCTTTGTCAGCTCCGTGGCTGGAATCCGACCTTCCTTATTTGCAGGTACCCTGTGAGTTTTATTATTTTCCCCACGGCGAGAGCGCAAAGCTGCCTTATAAAAGGTCCTGCTCAGAGGTGAATTTGGGCAGAGCCCACCTGTTGTCTGCAATGTGCATAGAGATGAGAAATTTAGTGCCGTGGATTATTATTTCACATGGAAAATATTAGTCATGCTGAAAGTGCTGCAGGCTTGTCGGGCTGGGAAGCCCTGTTTATTATTATTGGTGGGTATTTTTTTTATTTTTTCACTCCAGGCTTTGAAGTTTTTGGCCTCTTCAAGCATGGAAATCGGTTTGTAGAGAGATGTTCAGCTGAGTTGTTTGCTGATGTGTGCCAGGGAGCAGAAGGGCTTGACCCCCACCTTTTCAGGGCCCTGGTAGCTGCTGCTCCCTGGGAAGGGGCTGCCCTCGCCCGCTCCCGGGAGGCGGCAGGGAGGCATGGGATGCTCGATGGCAGGGGGCACACGCAGAAACATGTGCATGAGCTGGGCTGGGTTTGCCCTTCTCCCCGCAGAAATCCCTCGTTAGCACGTCCCCGCTCCTGCCCGCCGGGCTGGGCGCTGCAGGCACTTTGCGGGGAGCCAAGCGCGGCTGTGGGCTCCCACAGGGCTCAGCACATGGGCTCCTTGTGCCTCCTCCAAAGCTAAATGCCACGCGTGGATCCCTGTACCCTGCTTGCAGGACCCCAGGGTGATGCGCAGGGACTCCTCACTCCCTGCAGGGACGTGGCTGAACAGAGAGAGCATTTCTGTCTTGGGAGCTCCATGGGCAGTGGATTAACACTGGATGGTTAATCGAGTAGAAGGATGCAAGGCTGGGAAATGTTGCACGTCTTCATTTAGACACCCGCTGAATTGTGTCCTCGCTGCCTGGCTGGGGAGGGATCTTTGGTTTATATGAGGAAGGATCAATGGGCTGGGGTCCCTGGCAACTGGGGCTCACCAAGGATTTTTTATTTTGATGTGGGTTGAGCTGTTTCTCCTCTATGAGCCTCTCCATAACACCAGTGGCAATGGCCCTTCACCCTTCTGGTACCGCTTCCCGCAGGAAGCATCTCCCGTGCCTGTGTATTGTCCTGCCTTCGGTGCTTTGCTTCGCCCGCCCAACATCTCGCAAAATATCTCCCCCGCCAGGAAAAGCCGACTTCAGAGCTGCGGGGACGCTGGCTTTCCTTGCGCTAATCAGGCGAGGCTCCTGCAAGGCAGGAGTTGGTAGTTGAAAGAGCATGAGTGATGTTCCCCTCGGTCTGGGAGGTGATTCTTCCCGGGTGCCTCCTTGGTGCTGAGATTCACGGAGGGGCAGGGAACATGACTGGAAAGTCTCTTTAATGTAAAAACGGTGGAGATCAAAGCTGCCACCAGCCTTCACCTCCCTGCTGCCTGGAGAGCGTGATGCAGTGGAAAAGCTGGAAAAGCACCCAAAAAAATCTTCCCTGCCCACCCGGGCTCTTGGTGGGACACGGCCAGCGTGGGTTGGTGGGTTGGTGTTGGCACGGGGCATTCTGCCAGTGCCTGCAGCCCTCCTGGGGGGAGGAGTGGCATTCACCTCGTCGCAGGGGCGGGAGTAGGGGCATCCTCTGCCTCCTGGAGAGCGGAGTAATAGATCCCCTCCTGCCCGAGCCCCCCAGCCCCACGCTGTGCCCCGACAGGCTGCCCCGCATCCCCGTGCGGCCTCGTCCGAGCTGTTTGAGTGACTTTGCTGTGACGGACCCAAGCCCCAGGAGCCGTTGGGCTTCACCTCCCCAAGCAGGGCCACCCCCACGGGACGAGGAGAGGTGAAGGCAGCCCAGCTAATTGCGCTGGCAAGCAGGATTTTGTTAATGAATCAACCCCCTCAAAAAACACCAGATACTTCAGATTTCATGAAACACAGCAGGTGGGAGGATCTTGAAAGGTCTCATCCATTCATTGAATTAAATATCCTTGAGTCTAGCCCAAGGCTTAATAGCAATGAAACCACCCACCATCCCGAAAGAAGGCAAATTCAGAGCTGCTCAAAGGACGCTGGACTCGAAGGGCCGGGATGGCTGGGCTTGGGGGCAGGTTCCCTGCCAGCACCAGGGGTAAATCCCACCCTGCAGTCCCCATCTGCAGGCACCGTTGCTCCCCATCCGCGGTCTGAGCACGGCCGTGCCGCAGCAGCTCGGTCGTGGTCTCCGGTGGTGGGAAGCCAGGGTGCGTGACAGGGGGAGGCAGAGAAATGCTGCAGGGGAAATTGGAATAGGCAGAATACAAGTGCCTACATTTAAATAATACATGTAATATGCAATAAATAGATTGTATTCATAATAAATATCAGAGCTGGCCAGATATTGGATACAATTATTCATATCCAGATATATTGGCAAAGTGATGCATTATTCATATGATACTCAGCTAGCCCACAAATGCCAGGAATTCTTTGTTTAATCATGTGTTTGACAAACATCATGACTCATTAAATATATTATTCAGAAAATAGTATTTGATCAGGTCTAATAGGCGTACTGCAGACACTTAGACATTTGGGGTCCTAAATTGCTTTACTCCCGAAGCGCTGAATGAGGTTTGCTCCAGAACTGCAGGCACACTGATAATTTCATCTAACTTTTACTGTGGTTTCTGTGCTCAGACTTGGAGGCGTTTTGTGATGGAGCCCAGCACGATTCCTCCTTTTGGTTTTAGGAGAGCTGGGCAGTCCCAGGATGCTGCCTTTTTCTATTTTCTCTCCTTGCCAGGCGTTGCCTGTCCTTAAGCCAAGCAGGCATCACCTGCGCGTCTGCTCCTCCGTCGAGAGCCTCCCAAGTTGCTATAGGGACCATAAAGGATCTTGGATACAGGAGATGCATCTTCGGGCTCTGCTGCCTATTACATGCGTGTGCATTGTGGCGAAGGGTCCTCACTGACCCCCGTTCTCCCCTTTCCATGACGGGAAAGAGGCCGGAGGAACGTGTGTGCGAGCCGAAGCCATGAGTCAGCGGAGCGGGGTTGCTTGAGCTGTGCAGTGAGTCAGGACTGTAACCCAGGAGCCCAAGCTGAGTAGGAGGGAGAAAAAGTTTAATGAGCAGTGATTGTTCACTTGCTGCTTAGTTTTCTTCCAAGGTGATTTTTCACAGCCCTTAACTTAAAGATCAGGACCCCTCAGTGGAAGTTGTCAAACCAAAAGCTGAGCTCGAGGGATTGGGTTTAATAAAGAGAGACGAGGGAGCGGTGATGTTCAAGTTAAAGGGCTCAGGATGGCAGGTGAATGTGGCTGCCAGAGGCTTCTCTTGCTGTTTGTCATGGAGCTGGTTTTCTAACCCAAGGCATAAAAATTCCATCACATCGATTTCTCATAATAAAATTCAAGCCGGTGTAATTGCATTACGCCTGTTTCCAAAGGGAGGGCTGGGGCCAGAGCTGCCTGATATCTGACTCACGCTCACTGCCTTCACTTATGGGGCCGATGCGCTGCCAGCCTGCCCGAGATAAAAATACTGTCCTGGTGAAGATGAACGGCAGCCAGCCAGAAGGACTGGGGTTCGGGGGCTGAGTCCAAGGGACTGGGAGGGCTGACAGAAAACTCTGCATCTGAACCACCTCTGGTCATCACACACAGATGGGCACAAAATGTGGGGACCCACCTGAGAGGTGGCCAGAGATGTCAGAGGGAAAATGGGGCTGGGAGAGAGCTGGCAGTGTCTCCGGCTCCATCGTGCTGCCAAAAACTGCCTCCCAAGGGACCCGGTTCTGCACAAACACCTTAACTAGCCTGGGACGTCAGCGGGGACAGGGAGGATGGCCATCGCCCCAGCGCCGTGCCAGGCTGGGCTGCCTCCACCACGCAGCCCTGTGGATCTGCTCGGGGCACGGTCGGTCCTGTGGGACAAAGGGGACGTGCGTTCTGCGGCACCGCGGCAGGCTGGGGCTTGGGGACCCTGACGCTACCCTGACTTGTCACCTTTCTCCGTTGGGGAAGGGTTTGCCCTTCAGTGGGCTGCAGCTTGGGCAGCTGTGGCGGTTTGGCTGCTGCAGGGTGTCCCTGTGCCCTGGCTGCGGCTGAAGGAGGGCTGTGCGGTGCGGGGGGCACGCAGGGGCTTGCAGCTGCCTGGGGCTGAGCTGAAGGTCTGTGAGCTGTAGCGTGCTGCACAGGGGCTGGTGGTCTCAGAGACGCTTGCTAAGGTGGGAGCAAGGGGCTTCCCGTGTCCCTATGGGCAGTGGAACGGGGCTCGGTGGGGCTCTCCAGCCTCTCCCAGGGTGACACTGGAGATGCTCTCCCTGCCACCACTGAAGTTTTCCAGCCGTTTCCTTTCCTGGGCTTCCGCCCGTTCCGGGTGGTTCTGGGGCTTCACAGCGAGCAGGAGATTGCATTCGGTATCTTGTTGTGCTCCTGGGGCATATCTAGACATTGCGGGGGGAGGATCTTGTTACTCGTGTTCTTAAGAGGTAAAACCGGCACCAAGCCCTGCCTCCCCCGAGCGTGCGGGAGACGGCACTGCTCTGCAACTGCCGGGTGTAAAAATAGACCCCTGGCTGCCAGCTCCTTGTGAGGGCCACGCTCCTCTCCTCTTCAGCCCCGCTTTCGTAACTCTGTGCTTGCTTTCCCTCCCCAGAGCTTTGGGCAGATGGGTGTGGGGTTGTGCACGCCTGGCAAGTGCCGCTTCTTGTCTGGAGCTGCTGCTGCTCCTTTTCGGTTTTGTTCTTTAAAAGAGAGGCGAGAGGAGGAAGGGAAATAGAAAATATTGTGCCTGCATTTGAGATTCTCTTTGAGGATTTTACTGTTGCGGTGGGGTGGGTTTTGTCGCGGGTATCTATAGTAACGCTGCATCCAGCTACAGTTTTCTGGAGAGGAGCACTCCCCGTCTTCCCGCTTGTATTTTTTTTTTTTCCAAACGCCCTTCCTCTGCCGTTCCCCAGCCCTGATGGTCCTTGTGCCATGCGACTGAGACATCCCCGTGGCTCCCTTGCCGCCTTGTTATTCACTTCTGAGCATGAGAGTGGTCAAACCATCCACAGATAAACCGTCCACAGATAAACTGTCCAGGTGCTGCACAGGCCAGAGGCGTGGTGTGCAATTAGTTACTCTGAGGCAGGATCGCAAGGCAGTAATTATTTATCTTTAATTACTTTTACCTCTTCCTGAATAGGTCCCGTTTGTTGAAACCTGGCAAGGCAGAGCATGGTGCCTGGAGGCAGAGGTGCTGCCCATTAGAAATGGGCACCAACGGGAGTGGGTGAAAGAGAGAATAAATCAGGCAGCAAAAGGGCGAGAAGACACTAAAGGAGAATTTTAAAAAAGGAGAGGAGAGAAGGGAAGGGAAGGAACACCTCTCCTTTATGGACAGGGAGCCCAGCCGGTCCCTGTGTGGCTCTGGTGGGGATGCGGGATGCTCTCTTTGGAGGGGGACGGGATGGCTTTCCCTGTCCCCAGCTCCAGGCAGCGCTGCTGGGGGACGGCCAGTCCCTTGCAAGGCAGCCACCACCCTCCTGGTCCCCTCTCTGGGATTTCAGGAGCCCCGAGCAGAGGCTCCCTGCAAGCGCTAACTTTGCTCTTCTGTCGTCTCTCCTGACGCCCGGAGCGGGCTGGGAAGCAGCAGAGAAATGACTCATTAGCTGCCAGCTCAGGGAAAGGCATTTATAGCTTTCGCACGGAAAACAGCCTTCGCTCAGCATCACCGTCACTGCCCTCGGACACAGGCTGCTGTCACAGGGTGCATCCCAGGACCCGGCCCTGCGCAGGACCCCAACGGGGCTGGGAGAGCTTCGCTTGGCCGAGGTGTGATGCCTTTCTCAGGCTGGGTCTGCAAATCCCTCCCAGTCTTGTCTACATGGTGGGAGAGGAGGTGGAGGACCCCCTCCGTGTCCCAGACCGGGCAGCCAGGTCCCCAGCACCGGGGGACACCCTGAGAGTTGCCACACTCGGAAAAGTGCCCGAGCCCCTTGGCGGGGAGGGAGGGAGCCCTGCAGGGAGGCACGCTTCTCCCAGCCGCACAGTCCGAGAGCGGGTTTAGGAAGAGCCTCCTTGGCCGGGCAGGATGCAGCTGGGCTGGCAGTGGCTCAGAACAGTTTTGCTTTACTCACCGATGACTTTGATGGAAGAACCTTTAGGATGCTTGAGGTGCCGGGTTGCTTTTCCGACAGTGCCTGAGCTGGGGCGTGCGTTAGACACAGCGACTGCGGCACCGCGGGGTTGTGATGTTCAGGGTTCGTGAGCATCTCCCTGGAGGGAGCCCAGTCCCCGGCGGGGTGACAGCCATCCTGAGGGGTGCAGGAGCCCTGCCCAGGATGGAGTCTGAGCAGGAGAGATGGCCATGGTGGTGTGGGGCCCAGCCGGGGAGTGCAGGTAGCTCCGCGTGGGCAGCTGTGTGATGGAGCTGGGAGACACGGCGCGGCGCAGTGCAGCCTCCGCCTCCCGCATCCCTCTGCTTCCCCAGACCTGTCCCGTCCTCCATCCCGCAGCCTCGGGTCTCGGCTGCAGAGGTAAAGCGGACCAAGGTATTGGGTGTCACATTTAAACATCATGAGCTGCCCTAGCCGGGCTGTGGCAGCGGCTCGATGCCCTCCAGCTGCCTGCGGAGGAGGTGCCCGGTCACTGGGGAACGGTGGCCTCAAAGTCGTCCCCTCGCTGGGGGAACCTGCAGTGTGAAGGGGCAGCCCCTTCCCTCGTGCCGTCACCTGCCCTCTTCCCAGCAGCCCCGCTCACCCCGTGCTTGTTGCAGGATCTCGGTCTGCGACGAGGACAAGTTCCGCCACAACGAGTTCATTGGGGAGACACGGATCCCGCTGAAGAAACTGAAGCCCAACCAGACCAAAAACTTCAGCATCTGCCTGGAAAAGCAGCTGCCGGTGAGTGGGGGGTTCAGAGCAGCGTCCCTCACCGTGGGCCCACAGATACAGCAGCTCTTCCCTGTGGCACGTGGGAGCGTGGGGTGGTTTGACCCCTCAAACCCGATCAGGGATGGGGAGAGCATCCCTCGCGCCGGGGAGGTGGGTGTCCAGCCGTGGCTGTGTCCCGGAGCAGCCCCTGGACTGGGTGCGTTCCCTCCCCCAGATAGATAAAACAGAGGACAAGTCGCTGGAGGAGCGTGGCCGGATCCTCATCTCCCTCAAGTACAGCTCGCAGAAGCAGGGGCTGCTGGTGGGCATCATCCGCTGCGCCCACCTGGCTGCCATGGACGCCAACGGCTACTCCGACCCCTACGTTAAAACGTGAGTGCTGCTCCGTGGCCATGCTGGGCCGGGCGAGACACTGCCGCTGCCAGCCCTCGGTGAAGCCGTGCTGTCCCCTCTTGCCTCTCCCTGCAGTGGAAATTAATTGACCTCATTAGGAGATGCAAATGAGGGCGTCACGGCAGCAGCTTGCATTCGCCTGGCGTGTGTTATTCCCCGGTGATTATTTTACAGTGTTTCAAAGTAACGTGGGTGCAGGATCTGCCCGGCAGCGTGTGGCCATGCCCGCCCCGTGCTGGGGCAGCGCGTCATCCCCGCCAGTTCAGCAGCGGCTGGGTGGCCGTGGTTTCTGGGGACAGAACTGGTGGCCCAAAGCAGACAGGTACAGTCGGGTTTTGCTGATGGCACGGCCCCAGCCTGGCGGGTGGTGGTCTCATTCGGCGGCACGGGGATGGGTATCCCCCGAGCAGGACGGTGCCTGTGCCCGACGGTCCTGGACCTCACTCAGCACCTGCGGGCACCTTTGCTTTCCTTCCCGGTGATACCTCCAGCCTTTTCACTCTTCGAAGCCCGCACCGTCCCTGCCAGGATGGGGAGGGCTGCTGGGTCAGGTCTGGCCTTCCTGGCCGGTGGCATTGGGGTGCAGGCATCCCCCCCTCCCAGCCCCAGGGAATGGGCAATTAATCACCCCCTTCCCCAGGTCCCAAGGGAGAGGAGGCTCCCGCCCAGCTCCCAGCCCGGCAGTGGGGCCACCACCCCACGCTTCAGAAAGGCTCTAATTACAATGTGTGTGTAATTAGGTCAGACAGCACTTTAATCGCAACCCATGGCTCCGGTGGCTCCAGGGCCTGATTAACAGAGCTGAGGGCACATTTACAGGTCCTGCTGACACTTCCCAATGACTGGGAGTATGTTCCTTTGAAAAATACTAGCAATACTAAAAAAAAAAAAGCGCCATTAAAATTACTGTAATGGGCTGCTGCGACTCGGCCTCACCCAAGTGATTCAGGGAAGTCGGTGTCATCCAGGGGCTATTAAGGGATGCTGAGGAAGGTGATGGTTTGCTGACGCAGAGCCAGGCTGGCGCGGGGCCCTGCATTGCTGCAGCTCCTGGTTTTTGGGTGGATGGCATTTTTCAAACTCGCTCTCTGCAAAGCAGGGGGGGTGCTGAGGAAGGGCCGGCAGCCCTCCCACACCCATCCCACGTCCCTGTCCCCAGGGCGCTGACCCAAACTTTGGCCCTTTCAGGGATGAGATTTGTTAAGGCAGAGCTACTGGGATAAACGGCACCTGGCGGGCCAGCGATGGAGTTTATTGGCAGCATGCTTTTGCCGTAACAATTAAATAATTGTTATTTAGGAGTGGAGGTGTTTGCATAAAAATCCACTCATGCTTTTTTAAATGCTCATCGGAGGCTCAGTCCCTGAAGTAACATAATTCCCGTTGTTGTACACAGTCGTCTTGTATGTGCCCCTTGTGCTATCTGCAGTAGGTTGAATCAGAGCAGATAGACAAGTGATGCTTCTTGGTACGAGCCCTAATTTTTTGATTATGAGCAAGATCTGGAAAGTGTAACGAGGAAGCAGAACTGATGTTTAAAGGAGCAGCACCAACATGAAATGATGATGGATTGACTTTGGCCTGGCCCAGATTTCAGGTGCCCTCTCTGCTTGATGACACTTCAGTCTCATTTGCTTTGCAGCCCTGCTGCTGCGCTGCAAAAATAGCTGCAGGAAGCAGCGGTGCACGAAGCTGCAGCCGCTGCACTTGCCTCTGCTCCCTCTTACACACCTGCGTGTGGTTTCTGTCTCCTGGCGAGGCTCTGGATGAGCAGACCGGTCGCACGGTCCCAAGTCTGGACTGGTTCTGGGCTGGGAGCGTTTGATTTTGGGAGCTGGGAGGATGTGTGCAGTGCCAGTGTCCCCTAGGGACTGGAGATGGGATAATCGGTGCTCTCTGATGGCAGCCAGCGACTGTCTCCTGCTAACGTGGGGAAATGCTGCTTCCTTCCAGCCATCTCCAGCATTTTGGCAGGGGAGGGAGAGGAGGAGCGGGCTGCGGGTTCAGGGAGCTCAGCCACCCATCTCACCCTGCCTCTGCTCAGGAGCTGGTCCTGCAGCCGCAGGTGCCCCCACCCGTGTCCGGGCTGCAGGGGAGGGCCTGGGCAGCCCCACCTGCCTTCCTCGCTGGGAGGGGTAGGGAACCCGCGTGTGACTGTGTTGCATCGGTTTCGTTGCAGTTACTTGAAACCAGATGAGGACAAGAAATCAAAGCATAAGACGGCAGTGAAGAAGAAGACGCTGAACCCCGAGTTCAATGAGGTGGGTTTTCGCTGGTTGTGGTTCTCGCCTAGGGGCTTTTCTCAGTCCTCGGACTTAAAAGGGAAAAAAACCCCAAACCAATCTCAGTCGGGTTCCCTGTGGGTGGCAAAGGACAACAGCCTGAGGAGGAGGATGGACAGCCCCAGCCCCCTCCCGGGGGTCCCAGCCCCCACAGGAACCCAGCATGGTTTGTCCTGACTCTGTCTCTGCTCCCCAACAGGAGTTTTGCTATGAGATAAAGCATGGCGACCTGGCGAAAAAGACCTTGGAAGTCACAGTGTGGGACTACGATATCGGGAAATCAAACGATTTCATAGGTGAGTGGGGCACTCCAGAAGGTCTCCTTGGCCTCTTTTTTTTTTTTTATCTTCACCTTCTATGCCTCTTCTTTTTTCATCTGCTGCTTTTCTGCACTTCTCCAGCCTCCTGGTTTGTTCTCCATCCCCACATTTGTTCTTGCTGGGTTTCTGTTCTGCTTTTATCCCTCTCCTGCACCTGAGCCTGCTCTCCCGCAGCCGGCCCCGCTGCGCCTTGCTTCAGACATCCCCTGTGCAAGGAGCACCCAAGCAGGGAGAAGATGCGTCTCCCTCTCCCCTTCTGTTTTCAGATCTTTTCTTCTGAATAAAAAGCAGGTTTAACAGGGAGGTTTCATTTATCTCTGTTGGATGCCTAGGATTGTTGTGATTTTGTTACTGGTCACTGTGATTTATTGCTAACAAGTGCCCAGGATCTCTGAGAGCCGCTGCAATTGCAATGAGCATCCAGCCCTTGGCACAAGAACAAGCTGCCCGGGGCAGGTCCCAGACCACAGCCGGGCAGGGGAAGGGGCTGGGGAAGCCGGGCTGTGATTGCCCTTGTGTCACATCAGGTCATGGCATCGGATGCCGTGAGAGTGGCTGCATGACCTGGCTCCATCCGGCATCCCTCGGCATCCCTCAGCATCCCTCGCAGGGCTGATGCTCTCCCTCTCTCTGTCTCTCTCTCAAGGTGGAGTCGTGTTAGGAATTAATGCCAAAGGCGAGCGGCTGAAGCACTGGTTCGACTGCCTGAAAAACAAGGACAAGAAAATCGAGCGCTGGCACACGCTAACGAACGAGCTGCCGGGGGCTGTCCTCAGCGACTGAGCACCACGGGCCGCTCCCCGGGCGGGCACAGCTCTGCCGGCCACGGCCTTTGGACTTCTCCCGTTTACGGCTTTGGATACGGGGGATCGTGGTACCGGGGCAGCCGGGAGAGCAGGACACCTCACGCCACGGCCTGCCTGCAGGGAAACCCTTCCCAGGGAACAAGGCAGCGGCGGTTTGCTCTGCTCAGCAGGTCCCGTCCCCTAAGGCTTTTCCAAAATGCCTCTTTGCACCCTGACACACACACACACACACACACACACTCACGAGCATGCACATGCATGCGCACACACCCACGTGTGCACATGCACACGGACACCACATGCCTGCATGCACTGCAGTTCTGACTCCTCTCCTAACTCTTTGCTGTACTGAATTACCTTCTTGCTGCCTTGCAATTCAGTGGCAAAAATGAATGCATCAGTCTCCGTTCGTGTATCTAATAGCAGCAAAAGGCGTCACTAAAACCTGGAACTATTTTCTCAAGGCAATTGTGCCATATTTCTGGTGGTTTGTCAGTCTCTGTGGTTTGGGCCTAAACAGTCTTTTATGCATTTAAAGCTCCTCCGTTGGAATGATTGTGTCCCCTGATAACCTAGGAAGACTGTTTGCTTTTCTTCCAGAAATGTTGTGCTCGTCCTCTCCAATAACCCATGTGAAGTTAGCCAGCAAGCTGAAAGCGCTGTGCAGACCACGGCTTCCCTCTCGCCGTCCCCGGGATCGGGCGACTTCACGTTTGCAGAAGTGGGGGCAAAATAAAAAAGCTCAGCGAAGCCGCCGGACATTTGTGCTTCCTGGGACCGGCAGCGAAGTCTCGCGCTGCCCTCGCAGCAGCTGCTCTCCTAAAGAAACCATGCCTTCCCGCCTGGAGCCACGCAGCCGGGCTTCAGCACGGCTATTTTTCCAGCAAAGCTGGCTTTCAGGCTAAATTTTTCTATCGCTTTTCCCTTATTCATCCTTTTCCAATTCATGTCATTACCTAAAACACAACCAAGGCACTTTACGCAGTGAGCTGAGCCACGGGGCCGAGCCGGCAGCATGTTTGCAGAGATGCTCGGCTCCAGCACGCCCGTCAGGTTGGTCCATTTTCTGCCTCAAACAGCATCCAAACCAAATTTCTGTGTACAGCAGAGTAAGAATATTATAATAATCATCCCAGCTCTCGTCCTCTGTGACCCACCCGGGCCGGTCTCTGCATCCTCATCTAAACTTTCTGCAAAGTGCTGCACCTTGCCAGAAATTTTTGAAGCCTTTAAGCCATGATTTCTTAGGAAGAGCTGCTGTTTCCCCATCGGTCTCAATTACCTACAGCTTCTGAACCCTGTAGCTGTGTGTGCGTGCGTGTGCGTGTGTTGCCGATGTTTTGTTTTTTTTTTGGAAAGCAATCGGATCTCTGGAAACCTACGTTTACTTTTCGAAGTGATGATTGTGTTACACCTTGTTTGATATGGGGGGGGGACCCCAATGTTCATAGGGGCTTTTTTAATAACTTAATATTTGTAATGCATTCTACAGATATGCATGGATTTTATTTGAATGCCGACAGCATGTCAAGTAGGATGTTCCTGGTAATCCTCTCTGTCACTGGTCCAGCACCTTAAAACCTGGTTTGGGTCTGAGCTTCCAGGAGAGCTACGGGAGCGCCGGGTCGGCTGTGCCTCCCTTTACTTGCAAAGTTACTTTCAATCCGTCATCTGTTTCAGCACATATTGCCATAAAACTGGTTTATGCCTGAGGTGGAGTAGGACATGATATATGTGGGGGGGGGGTTCCTTCACTTTGTATCCCAGTCTTTTCTAAGCAGGCGGTCCGTCTGTCCGTCCCAGCTGCATGCAGAGTGGTGGTCGTCATGCCAGGCCTCGTGAAATGTTTGATACCGATGTTTTGCTACCATGTGAAGGCTGCAGAAACTGTCCTTACCTGCATCCTAAAAGACTTTTGTATTTCAGTATTATCTATCTGTGTACTTTTTGTCAGATTTGTTAATATTTATAATGAGATAACCAAAATAAAAAGGGGGAAAAAAAAAAAAAAAAGTCAATGCTGGCGGTGCAGCTTTCGAGTCCCCAGGTGGGTGCCATGGTCCCAGGGGTGCGCGAGCTGGGCACGTCACAGCGCATCTCCGATGGAGCACCGGTGACCCAGAGACGCGAGATGAAGAGCTGGGGCCCGGCGGGGGCTTGGGGAGCAGAAGATGGTTTTAAACCAGAAGGTCGGGTGCTGCTTGGCTTTAGTCTCCACTCTCCAATCTCTTGCTGCTGCTGCTGCAAGGTAATAATAATACTGTAACTGCACTGGCTCCACGCCCCCCACTTTCACTGGGGACCCCGCGCTGCCTCAGCCGGGTGCTGTGACATTCGCACAGGGACTGCAAGTGCCAGCGGTGGAGGGTGGGAGGGAGCTTAGTCAAGGGAGGATTAAAAAAATAATAATAAATAAATCCGGTCTTTTGGAAGTTTCCATTAACTTTGCATCTCTTAAGGCACTATTCAGTGGCATTAGCAGAAGGGCGTTGGAGATGCCCCGTGTGCGCCTGTGGCTGGGCCAGGGCAGTCTCTGCACGGATTTTTTGCCATCCCAGGCGCTGTGACCCTCCTCCCCAGGACCAAGGTGTAGAGACACATCCCTGGCCTGGGAGGGAGCTGAGGTGCTGCCCACCCCTGCTCCCCGCGGCTGCTCCAGCTGTGCCGTTTAATGTATATTTTCCTCAGTGTAGTTTTGGATTGAGTGAATGTATATTGTCAGAGGTCTCTATCCAGGCAGCGAGCAGCTGGGCTGCTCACCGGCGCTGAAGGCAATCCCCTCCTTGGAGGCTGCCATTTCCCGTGGGACGCCTGATGGTGTGAGCAGCCACCTCGCCCCTTGTCATCACCGCTCCTCCGCCTGGACCCCTGCACTGAAGTTAAAAACCTGCGCTGGCCCCTGCACGTGTTACACCGGCCACAGCAGCACATGAAGGTGGTATGGGCAGATACTGCGCTTCCCTGCTGCTCAGCCCAAACACGCACAAGTACGGCCCAAACCGAGCTTCCTTCATAGACAGATATATAGACAGACAGACAGACACACTCACTTTACATATATATCCCCCTACACTGATACAAATATATATATACACCTATGCACGCATTACATATATACTCATGCATATATGTGCATATATATATGTGTGTGTATATGTGAATGAGTTAATCAATTATATGCTTGTGTCTGTTCATATTTTTAAGCATAAAGGCTTGGCATTTCCCCGTACCATTTTTACGCCCTGACAAGGTGCAGGAGCCGCAGCGGAGGCCGGAGCCGGGCGAGCATCCCCGGCCAGTGCACCCGCAGAGCGCGGCAGGGCAGGAGCAGCACCAAGGGCCACCGGTCCTGCTCTGCGATGGAGGTGGCTGGTGCCCCGTGGTCCGTGGTGGCCCCGACAGCGCGGCAGCCGCCCAGGCGGAGCCCAGCCCGGCCCAGGGTGTAAATCCAGCGGCCCCATGTAATCCTTGCGCTCAGGGGGCCAAATCCCTGTGCCCCACGGGGCTGCGGCCGCCCAGGGGGTGCACAGCTTGGAGATACGGGGGGGCGGGGGGTGTCTGTGTGTCTCCGTCTGTATGTCTGTGTAGTTACGGTATTTATAGTTACATCTCTGTGTATGTCTGTCTAAATATGTTGCTAGACATAGATGGCTTTATAAATACACATATACGCATGTATAAGTGTATAAATGCACTATCCATATTACATTTTTATATAATCATTATATGCATATAAAAACTGTATATACTTAATATGTATGTGTGTATAAAATATTTATATAGATAATATTATATAATTTATTTATATATATGTTAAATATATACTATATTTTACACACATACATTCACTTTATATATTAGTGTTACAATAAATGTTATATTTATACATATATAATATAATTTTTAAATCACTCGCTCCTCTATATAATGAATATATGTATGCAGGTATATATAAATACATGCATTCTTATATATTACATATTTACACACGTGTGTATAAAAATATATATCTTTATATAGACAGCTATATACATATATGCATGTATATGTATTTGTGTATATAAAGGCACTCTAAATTATGATGTTATGATATATAAAAAGTATACAATTACATGTATATAAATGTGTGTATAAAATGTTTATATGCTATATATACTCTATAAAATATATGATGTATATATAATATACATCATCTATTTATATCATATATAATATAAATATATAATATAGAAAGAATATATTTTATATATCGTAAAATATATTTATTAAATATATAATGTATTGTATATATTTTATACATAATATCAAATATATAAAATATATATGTGAATGTATATTATATATAGGTATAGATATAGTTAGCTATATTTAAAGGCACACACATATGAAAGCATGTACATATACATGCACTCATATAATAGATAATGTATATAATATATAATATATAATAAATACGTGTTATAAAATATATTATATATTACATATTCTATATTATATATACTTCCTATATGTTTATATGTATTACTTTTGTATGCATATATGTGTATAAAATATTTTTATTTAATATATTACATAAGTATATACTACATATTATATATGTAGCATATATTGCATATATTTGTATATATAGCCTATATACAAATATAGTATATATTAGTATATATAGTGTATATAGTGTATACTATATAGTATATATAATGTATATACTACATATTTATATATGTTGTATATATTTGTATTCTATATAGTTATAGGTCGCATGCTTTCTCACACTTTCTTGCATGCTGTCTCCACATATATCCATGTATGAATGTTTAGCTCTATATACACATTAATTCTTCTATATTATATTATAAATATATAATATATTTTATATAGTTTATGTTGTATTCATTCTTAAAATATATTAATTACTACATTAATAACATTAATACATTTATTAAGCAATATATTATGTTTATAATAATAACATGTTTATCAAGTATATTTGTAACCAGCGCAGCTGAAGCAGACCGGGGCCAGCACGTGGCTTTGGCAGTGGCCGACGTGGCCTCCCCCGGCAGCGCCGTGCGCTCGGCGGGGATCGTCCTTTGCTCCTTTCCCTGCGCTCGCCCCTTCCCCGCACCCCGCTCCCCGGGGCGATGCCGCTCAGGGCTCGCCGTGCTCCCGGGGGGTCGGCTCCTGCGCTCCCAGCACAGTCAATGGGACGGGAGCACCCACAGCCCAGAAAACCCACGGCACGGGGAATAACCAACCGTCCAGGCACGGGGAATAACCAACTGTCCAGTCCTCAGTGCCGAGGCTGGGCAGGGATTATGCTTACGGGGTAAGGCAGGTGGGAAGCACAAGGAAAAAAAAAAACAAAACTATTTACTCAATTAAATGATGCACTGTTCAGTCATCAGATTTTTTTTTTAAGTCACTCTTTATCCCCTCTGGAATAAAGAGCTGATTATAAAAAGGGAGGGCGGGAGGACAAACCCTTCAGATTAAAAAAAAGCTTAAGGTATTTTCATGCAAAGCTCCTCTGGGGCACGTCAGGCCCTCCTGCTTTATAAAGAGGCTTTGCTTTTGGGGAGGGTCACCTGCATCGGCTCCGCCAGCGCTGCTGCTCCAGAAGAAGACCAATGTACTCCTCCAACAGCTCGCAGGAGTCCCCAAATAATGGGACCCCGGGGCCTTTCGATGGCCCCCAGTGGCCCCACCAGGCCCCGCAGGGCATGTACCTGTCGGTGGCCGTGTTGATGGGCATCGTTGTGGTCTCTGCCTCAGTTGTGAACGGCTTGGTCGTCGTGGTTTCCATCAGGTACAAGAAGCTCCGGTCACCCCTGAACTACATCCTGGTGAACCTGGCTGTGGCCGACCTGCTGGTGACGTTCTGCGGCAGCTCCATCAGCTTCTCCAACAACATCAACGGCTTCTTCGTGTTCGGCAAACGGATGTGCGAGCTGGAGGGCTTCATGGTCTCCCTGACAGGTAAGGACATGAACTTGGAGACCTGCCTTGGTCTTTGGTTGGTGCCATTGCATTTAGCAAAGAAGCTTTGGGGAATATTTCATCAACTTATTGCTTCTCCCAAAGGCAATGCTTTCATGCATGACGTAAAACCTGTGCTCTTTAGCGCAGGGAAGGCTCAAGTAGGCGGTTGGTCACCACACACTCTGTCTTGGTCTTCATAGGGAGGGAAATGTCACTTGGGCACATCGGGAGTCCTCGCCCGGGATGTGGCCCGTGGGTGCTGGCTGCTGTGTAAGCACACAGATGTTTGTGTGTGCACCAGAACGTGAAACACGGCACAAAACCTTTTGTCGAGGACACTCCAGTGGAAAAACCGTGGTCGTAACCATGATGTGTCACAGATACCCAATTGCCAGCTTCATTTTTAAGGGCCAAATATCCTCACAGCTCTCCCTGCCATAGGAAAAACATCAGACGTTACGACAATATTACTTTGACAGCTCATAATCACCGGCTGCCACGTCCCACCACAGGCAGCAGGGCGGTAGCAGAGCCACAAACCCACAAACCCTCCTCCTCCTCCCCCCCCCAGGCATTGTGGGGCTGTGGTCCCTGGCCATCCTGGCCTTCGAGCGGTACATTGTGGTCTGCAGACCCCTGAGAGACTTTCGGTTCCAGCACCGGCACGCCATCAGCGGCTGCGCCTTCACGTGGAGCTGGTCACTGCTCTGGACGACCCCACCGCTCCTGGGCTGGAGCAGCTACGTGCCTGAAGGTAGGGGAGATGAGCTTCAGACATGAGCTCACCTCCACAGCATCTTTTTGCGCATCGTTTCCAAGCGCAGGGTCGTTGGAGAGTCTCTATTCTGGTATTTAAAACATTAACACCTCCTGCTTGCTCAGTCAATAGTCCTCTCTCAGAGGTTGTTCTTCAGAAGTTACCCCCTGCACAACACGCGGCAGCCGTTCTTACCTGTCTGATGGACGTGGGAGGCACGAGCTGCTCTGGCTGCCGGAGCACACTGAGCAGCACTCAGCACACACCCAGCCCAGACCTGCGTACGGAGAGCCTTGGTATAACGCTGCATGCCACAACAAATCATCCTCCTCCATAGAGCAGTCGGCCAGCCAAAAATTGCAGTGGCTGCTCTCCAGGTCATTGGGGATGGAGGAGTGAGAGGTGCTCGGGCAGCATCGCTGAGAGGGGTCAGCGCCAGCGTTCGCTGTTTTGGAGCCTGTTACTGAGCCTCTATCCAAGCCCAGGACTGGTTTAGGCTTGTTTCAACACTTATTTCTTCCAGGTCTGAGAACCTCTTGTGGACCCAACTGGTACACCGGTGGCAGCAACAACAACACCTACATCTTGGCCTTGTTTGTCACCTGCTTCGTGATGCCCCTGAGCCTGATTCTCTTCTCCTACACCAATCTGCTGATGACCCTGCGAGCGGTAAGTACAGCGAGTACAGGTGAGTTAATGGTTTTCCACTCACAAAATGCTGGCGAGGCACATCTCCATCGGGATGAAGAGCCTCACGGCAGGTTTTCGTGACAGTTGATGGAGCTGACGTCTCCTGGCACTGATGTCAGGGCACCTAAGGGGTGGAAACACTGTTGGAAGTTGTTAAGCAGGCATCTCTCTCTCCGAAACTCCCCGCAGGCTGCAGCACAGCAGCAGGAATCGGACACGACGCAGCAGGCGGAGCGGGAGGTGACGCGCATGGTGATGGTGATGGTGATGGCCTTTCTCATCTGCTGGTTGCCCTACACCACGTTTGCCCTGGTGGTGGCCACCAACAAAGACATCGCCATCCAGCCAGCACTCGGATCCCTGCCCTCCTACTTCTCCAAGACCGCCACGGTTTACAATCCAGTCATCTACGTCTTCATGAACAAACAGGTGAGAGAGAAAGCCATTAGCTAACGAAACCACAGCTTCACTGGGGCTTCTGGAGAACAACTTAATGGCCTCATAAAATGCAGAGGAACCATCTATCCTATCTGGAAGAGTAGATGCAGGCTCGATGCAGGAGTTGCTGTATAAGCAGGAAGGTTTGGGGGAATGAAATGGAAAGAAAGGGAGCAGCCTCCGAGCCCGAACAAGAGCTCATTTTCTGCTTCCATGATTTTATGGGGTCAGGTAACTTAATTTTAGATCACAAACTGCTCGTTGAACACACAAAGTGAACAGAATGAAACTTTTACTGTCAATAAACTGCCAGGGTCTGCAAAGAGTTGGGCTGGGAATTGATACAGATCTCACCCAAAACATAACATGCATCCACCCCTCAGCCTCTGCCTCCAAGTCTTGAGGTGGACACCAGCTTTCTGCCACGAGAGTTAACCTGTCCCTTCCCTGCCCAGTTTCAGAGCTGCCTGCTGAAAATGGTTTGCTGCGGTTACCACCCCTCGGGGAGGGGAAAAACCGCACCGGCCGCACCTGGGCCTCGTGCAGGCATCGCTGCAGACGGGCTGCGGAATAAGGTGACACCGTCTCACCCCGTCTAACTGCTGCCAGATCCTGCCTGCACCAACATCAGCTTCGGGCTCAGCCTGTCCCACCCAGCCTCGTTCAACACAGGCACAGAGAAGGGCCCGGTGCTGTAGCTGCTCCCCACAGCCAGGAGATGGGTGGCTCTTGGAGGGTAGAGAGGTCCCCAGCAGCCCTCATGGTGCTGCTCCCCAGAAAGACACAACATTGTCTTCTTGTGGGAGAGGAGCATGGGATAAACTGCAAACTTTTATTTCGCTCTCCTAAGGAAACACCCCTCCCTTCCAGCCCCTCACCTCGGGGAATCGGGAGTCTTTTAAGAATAACAACAAAAAAACCCAGTAATTTTTCCAAGTTGCTGTTCGGCCCCTGAGTCAGGCTGAGCACGGTCTGGGTGCGATGCCACCTCCAAAGTGGTCTGTAGGACAGAGCCACGTGTTTGTCACCCCTAGATAGACCGAGTCCTGTTTGCATTGCCCGATCTCGCTGTGAAGTTTGAGGTCACACTGTGAAACCGGCAAAAATCCAGCAGGTATGTTTAAGTGCAGACTGCCTTAGTAAACATTAATAAACATTGACAGGTTCACATGCATCTGTCTTACTGGCTGATAGAGGGTTCGACAGAAAACACTTCACCTCCCGCTACTACAGCTGGCACTTCTTCTCTTGTGGCAAGTGCCACATATGCCATCATAACACATAGCAAGAAAAAAAAAAACCAGTTCAAAGACACAAATTTATATACTTTATCTATATTTAAGGTAATAAGGAAAGGTCTTACATCCACTGATTTCCCAGCAAGGGTGAAAACACAGGTTGCAACAGGTCTTGCGGACCCTGAGGACAAGGCACAGCAGAGCCACCGCTGCCCAAACAGCCAGGACCTTAACAGAAAGCAGAAGATGTCAAAGCCCATAAGAAAAAAGAAAGAGACAAAAAAACCCGCCATGGGGTTCCACAGCTACACACCTGATCCCGAATCTCAGAACGCAATGTTTATCTACACCAGCTGCAATTGCACTCCTGGACTGTGATGCAGCTTATGTGATCTAGGAGCCTACCGATAAGGCTTCTAAGCGCAAGGTTTAGGCAACGCTGCAGACAGCAATCCCCTGAGACCCTGCTTTATCAAATTCCTCTATCTTAAAAAACACTATCAGCAGCTTGTCTGCCTTCATAGTTAATTGTCTTTCAAAATTTGATTCGGAACACTTAAACTGCTTTCAAAAGGAAATGATCCACAGTCACAAGATTTAAGGGTTCACTCTCCCCTCCGCAGTTTTGTTTCTATCGCACATCGTCCACAGGGATGCTCCCAAAACACGCCTCACTCCTCTCCTCCTCCCACAGCTTTTGCTGTTGCAGCATACCCATGAAGGGGTTAGAGGGAAGCAACGCTACAAGTTGTTCATCACCTCACTAAATTGCCTCACTAGCATGCAGTCCACAACCTGGTAACAGGCAGTCAGAAAGGCAGTTTGGACCAGCACAGATTACAGTGAGATTTGGGGGAACAAGTTTTTTTTCTATCTGAGATTCTCTGCTCCAAAACAAGAACAAAACGAAAAACCCAAACGCAAGATGAGGACGCTGACAGGTACAAGGGAGCTGAAACACGGCTGCTTAGAGAATGATCATTTGCTTTTCTTTTTGCTTGTCTTCACTCAAACTTACCGCAGGGTCCTGCAAGTGCCTCCAGGGAAATACGGCATCTACAGGCACTGCCACGTCCCCGGTGCGGGGGGACAGGATGCCCATCCTCACCCCCATCCCTCCGTCTCCACCTCCCTCTCTCTGCTTGCTTTCCTACACACAAACCAGCTCGAATGCTAGCGGCTCAGAGAGGAATTAGAACAGCTCAGTATCACTGTTTTAATTTAATTAATTGGCCTTTCATTCTCTGGAAAGCTGAAAAGCAGCATTAGATGGGCCCCCTCTGATCTTCTCTGCTGTCTTTCTCTGGTCCTTGTCTAATTGCTCCTGTTAATCACAGCTTTTGGATCCATGCTTTATGTTATGAGGATGATTTACATTCATGCTAAACTTAAATCTGGAAAAGTACAAGCAGCTGAAAAACTGAAATCTCTAACTGCTGCTTTCTGGCTTTGATAAGACAGGCTATGGGGCTACTTGAAAGGCTCTCTACCAACAGAAATAAAAATTCTCCACATTAAGATTAAAAAAAGATAGGGAAATGGTTCACAGTCTGCTCACCATTTGGTCTGACAGAGAAAATAGAAAGAGACACCCAAGAAGCTAAGGAGATTTCACATGTTGCAAACCAAAGTGATCTAGAATTACTTGCATGTAAAAATGCACGTGTGCTCGCTCCACTCCACCACACTGCTGCAGCCCTACAAGTTTTAATTACTTTTTATTTCATTGAGCAAGTCTATGAAACATAACAAAACATTGCCCAAAGTGAGAGGGAATGACCCTTGGCTACATGTCAGTTATGGGTCACAAACCGCTAAGGACAGAATCGCACAATAAATTTGCGATTTAACTTTTGCATGCATTGTCGTTACCCTCTGTTCCTTGCAACAGGCTGCAATGTAACGCAACGCTTTGCATAGCCCCAGGCCGACGTGAAGTAGGATCTCGTTCCAGCAGCTTATATCAATATAAAGTTCTGCCGCCTGGAGCAAGGATACAGAACTCGTACACAGAGAAAACCAGGTACCTGCAGTTGATACACGCCCGGGTTAGAAAATATTAAACTTTTCCCTGGACAGAATTGTGTAATGCACAAGTGAGCCCCATTCCACATGCACTGGCACTGCTGTTAACCTGAAATGCAAAACTCAAACTGCAGCCTCCTTGCTGCTGGTCTAGCTCTCTCACTACCACAACATGGCTAAAGGGATGAAAGATTTTTATGTTTTCTTGATCTCTTCTGAAGAAAGCTCCCCCAAGCCTGCCAGTTGGCAGCATCTTCCCTGGAGTAGCTCTATCAGTATCTAGTTGTATACATAGTCCGAGGATGGGAAACATAGCTAATAACAAGTAAAAAAAAAAACAAACCAAAACCAAAAAAGAACCTCCAAAACCAGAAAAGGAACCACATGGCAGCACAATAACCATGGAAACTTTTATTAGTATTGTTAAACCAAATGAACTAACAGTTACAGATAGGCAGCATTTCCCTACATGAACAGGAACGAAAAAGCAACATGCGGTACACCCAGCTGCACAAAGGCAGCTAAAATCCCAGTGTCTTAAAAACAAACAAGGACAATCTTCACACCTCCTGCACCTGAACAGTATTTATCACAAGAAAAGTTAAATATGAAGTTTCTGTGCCCATCAAAATCCTGATCCAAAGCTCAATTACATCCAAGGATTTTTTTTTTTTTCAGATGAGGCCTACCAAAAGTGTGGTTTAATTAAACAACAGGTATCTTCGTAACACTAACCAGATTTTCTCATGCTCTTGTCTAATGCTGGCAGGGAATGTACTGCTGCACTTGCAATCTCTGGAGAGCACTGCCTTTTTCTCATTAGCTTTTTGCACAGCAATTAATCCCCTTAATCAGTCAAATCAGTTCAACGCTAGACCACAAAAGCACTAAGAAAAAACAAGAAATTACCTTGTTAAATTTAATGAGCAAGGAAAAACATACACTACATGGGCTGTAACAGTGCTCCACACTCCAGGATGGAAAAATTTAAGTGCCTGAGCAGTAACAGCAGTCCACAGAATTACAATCATTTTGACTGTAACACTGAAAACTGCATAATGCAACAGAGCAAGAAATTCTTTTGTTTAGGAAAGCGTGCATGCGCAGAAAAAAACCCCCACCACGTAGCCAGCTTCATAAGGATGTTATATTCAGAAAACAGTTCAGTTTTGCAGTATTACTGATGCTGCCTTTACGTGCAATGATGGCGTAAAACCACTACAAACTGTATTGCAAAGTAGAGCATTAGATTTTCTTCTGTACTTGCTGCTGCAGTTAAAGGACGTCTAAGCTTTACAATTGTTTATGTGGCAAAGAAGGGTTGCAATTCTCAGGCTGCATACTGTACAAGCAGCAGTAAGGAGGTGATACATTAGAACTTATTCGCTACCCATTTTAATCATGTAGGAGAGCTCTGATCCAAAACAATTATCCTGTAGGGGAAAAACAAGAGTTAGACGGTTGTTTTTTTCTTATATCAAACTACAAGTTGAAGGGAATGGGATTTCATGTTGCCCCTTTCGCCTCCTTGGCACGGAAAACAAGAATGTATCTCATGCAGCCAGAGAATACACAAATTTCTACCAAAAGCCCAATTTAATTCACAGAGACACTCACCTGAATAGCGAAGATGAAGACAGCTGCTCCTGTAAGTGGGATTTCTGATCTTCAGGACGTGTGTCTAAAAAACATGCAAATTCAGCTCAGAACCAAGAAGAACATATACAGCCACACAACACTTCAAAGAGAAAGCTCTAGTTTTGTCAGCACATCGCAGCATGCTGAATCAAGTGCCACAGATCTCTCCGCTAGAGCCATTAAGTTGCACTTGTAATCAGAAACCAGCCTCAGCTCTGTTGCTATTGGGTGCATTACACAGGACCCTCTTTGTGATGAGAAATCATTGTTTTCAAAACCTGAAGCCCAATCCCTACCAGGTCAGTTCCTCTAGAAGTCTGACAGAAAATAGGGTCATATATGCCAACACTGTGCGAATGGCAAGCATGATGATGTTGCCTCCAGGTCTCTACGTTTAAAAATTAACCATCAACATTTCCAAAAGTAACTAGTGATTTGGGACATTTCAAACTTTGGGTACCTAACTGGAAAGCAAAACACGTGTTGTAGGGCTGACTGCTGTAAAAGTGTTAAATGCCCACAACACTGAAGATCAGCCTCCTTTAGGTCATCTTGTGCTACACACTGAAAAATCAAAAGTTCTCTCTGAAAATGAAAGGCTACTGCCTTTTTCTTTCCAGACAAAATGCCAGTTCTTTCATATTTTTTGCATAGCACTAAATGCACATTAACTTAATGCAAGTATGTCAGCCCCCTCCCTGTAACAAGAAACATCTTTAATTGAGGAACGTTGAAAATGGCAACCTTTTACTTTAGATGTAGAATACCAGTCAGCTTTGACGGTTCCTAATGGAGATTTGGACTTGCAGAACAGAAGAAACGCTTTTATTTTATCTTGTGTCTTCTTCCTTACTTCTAGTTTCTATTAAAGGAAACCCAGGGGAGATGAGACCGAAACAGATGTTTAAGGGATTTGATGGCATTAGCATACACATCACAGGTACATACCAAACCATCCTGATAGTAACCAAAGGCCTCACAGTGTGAAGCATTTAGGTGCCTAAGCCACAGAGCTTGAGCACTGAACAGGACACAGATACAGTATCATCAGCTGGGCTTTCAAGTCAGTAGAGGAAACTGCACTCTCACTATGAGAGAGACACTCTGCAACTCCAACAAATGGTCCACAATGCTTGTCAGTCTCAACTGACCAAAAAAATTACAACATTTTCAAGTGTCTCTGGAGAGTTTAAGTCTACAGCAGCTTCCTCTCCTTTAAAAGCACAGGGTACAAACAGTACCTGGACAGGGGAAATCAAGAAAAGCAAAAAAACTAGCCTGTGCAAGCTCGACAAATGCAGCGCTAACAATATAATAAACACGATACTGCCCAGTACAGCATCCAATAACTTTACAGATGAAGAGGACCTTCTGAACTCCCTGCACAGCTTTCTGGCACTCTGCCTCTGGCCCCGGCTCCACCTTCCTCTACTCCCTTCTTTCTTCCAACATCTTCTGGATCTTGCAGGCTTGCAGCCCTTGAATGACAGATTTTTTTGCATCATCCCAATTTTTTGTATTTTCTTTTAGACAGGATGAATACAGAGCACTAAAACAGAAGCCTTTGGAGATACTAGATGCCTTTTTATTTTTACACTGACCTATAATGGGCATCTGCCCCCTCCAACCCTCAAACAAACTGCCTCTCCCCCCAAGACTACAGATGTGCTTTAGCTTTACATCCATACGCAGACTCCAATGATTCCTTACATAATAGCATTAAGTAAATGTAGTCTGACTACAAGCATGAATGGGCTTTGGATCGAGCCATTTATGAACATGGCAGTATACATACTGCAGGAATCAGTCTGCCCTGTCAGCAAGATCCTCCTGGTTATCAGGACATTTGCCTTCTGTGTTCAATTAAAAAAAATAAAATCCTGATGTCAAAGACAAGAATATCTTGTGTTCCTTAGTAAGATGTATGTTAGGAATGACTTATGACTACTCACTGCCATTTACTGTGAAGTTGTTCAGAGTTACTAGGCTCTGATCTTTGGTTCTAGGTGGAAAAAAGTTATCTGGGCTATCAACCTTTTCCTTTAAGTAATGTATATGTGACTTAATTTCCTCTTACATTGCCATGATGGTATAACCATCTACCCAAAGGCTTAAAGCCTTTTCTAAAGAGCTTTCATGATTCTGTTCTCTTAATGTACATTCTTCTCTATCTCAAAAAATCCACCATTCTGTCAAATTATCTCTGATTTCTGTGAAGACTATGCACTGCCTTCCAAGCCTATTGAAGTATTTGCTTTCCACTACAGGAAATCATATTAATATTCTTTTCCCTCTCAATTTAGCATGGAGAGTTCAGATGGATGTCTCCAGGCAAGTTCCCTGACACACTACTGCCTAAAGAGTGACAGCACATTTTCTGAAAAGTCCTGCACAGGTCTGTAACACAGAACATAAACAAAATAAACTTATGAACAATGTTATCAATTATCAGCTAACCCAAGAGTGTGTCCCTGAGGTTGTTCTTGGATCTCATCTCCAGGAATTGCATGGAGCATCCTTTCTAAAATATCATCAAGAGTAGAGTGAGCCCTGTTGAATAAAAGATTTAAAATGAATGCTGGCAAGTTTAATACTACACATTTTAAAAGAAAACAGTCATAATTATCAGGCTTCTTAAAAAAGTTGGCTTACTGTAAGCACTGAATCTTGTTAAAATGTACTGGAACCATTATTCTAAATCTTTGTAACTCAAAGCCAAACATGCCTTATCATCCTTTTTTTATACCTTTCTGTTTCCTCTGCTAGATTAAATGACTCCTTAGTCCATAAACTATGATTTCTCTTCTCATTTCTCTCAGATTCTTCTTTTGACTCTCTGTCTTCCATGTTAATTTGATCGGGAACTATTCACATAAACAGAAAGATTTTAATATCAAAGGTATGAAGGAAGATAATAGAGAAATTAAAATGTGTTTTTATTTACTTTACTTGGGAAACTTCCAGTTATCCACTTCTCAATTACTCTTTCCTCAGCAATCTGATTCTCTACCAGTTAAGCAAACTCACATTATCTACAGTCAAAGGTGGCCAGTAGCAAGACATAGATAAATATTTTACTGTAACACATTTTTAGATTCACAGGACTGAACATTTTGCTCCATACTAAAATGAAAAATGCATGTGGAAATTAATCTTTAATCTTTCCCCTTACAATCCCAGATATGGAAGAAAAATCAAAAGAAAACCTGTGGATGTTAGCTTTGTTACCCTACTTAGCAAAATCCAATGATATCCCCCCCTGAGACTTATCTCAGTAAGTTCTGTTCCCTACAGCATGTGAATATATTCAGCCACCTTCTGCTAAGCTATGATAAGCAGGAAGCAGTAGGCTGTCACAAAAATGGAGTCTGAAATAGCTGTACTTTATGCAAATACAACAAAACCACAGTGATTGAACAGCAAGCAATACCGGCTGCTGCATTCCTTAACCACCTAAAAACAAGATACTTCTATGAATAAAGTCACAGTAGCTTCTATCCTTTGGGTAACAATTTTAAATGGGAAAAGATCTAACAAAGCTGTAGGACAACACAAACAAGTGCCAGTATCATTCTCAAGAGACTACGCTATTTAGCTTTTTTTACAGACTAACTCATGTTCTGCCTTTCTTTTTTGTTCCTTTTTTTTTTTTTTTTAAACTGCTCTTCTCTTTCTGACTCATTGGAAACAAATGCAGAGCCTATAAAGATTTAGGTTTTCTGCTCCTCTGACATTACTTGCTGTGCATCTAAAAATTATTCCCACTTATTACTATTTGCAGTTTCAGAAGCACAAAGATTCACTACTGCTATCTTCGGTATCTTTGTAACAGAACAGGAAATATAATATTGATTACCCCAGTGGATGCTATTTTCTTACACCATGAGATCAGAGGCATTATTTCATTATGGTGAGTAAGAAACAGAAGCAGTTAGTGTGCACTGGCCACTTTCTCAACTGAACCACCCTCCCAGAATGGAAACTTCAGCTCTATTTTACATCAGCTGCCCACCATCTATACTTCATCACTTATGTTTGAACACAGCATACATTACAGTGGCACAATAAAAGTAGAAGATTAATTCTTATAGTTCAGACCTGTAAACCTTCCACACCAGATCCCCGTAGACTTTGGAGAGTGAATACATAGAGAAAGACAGCAAATGCTGCTGGAGGGGGTGCTATTTGTGAAAACACTGCATATAACCTTACCACGAAAGGGAAAATCCTCTCCAATTTCTGCTGAAGCACAAATACCAAAAAAAGCTAAAAATTGAAGTTTATCGTACAGCTGAACATACAGTGACAAGTATTCAGAGTAATTTTGCAGCAATGCAAAAGTAATTTTCTATTTGCAATCTCCATGTTAGGACTATGATCAACTAACCATTTATTTGCACTCCGCAGTCATACAATCCCTTCTCTTTAAAGTCTTGAGCGATGGAATCTTGCTGCTTTAAATACTCTGTTAAAAACAGCGTATTTCCTCATTGATCTAAATACTCTTTCTAAATTGACTCTATACAAACTCAAGGACCATATTACTTTATCCATCCAAACCTAGATGAAAATCTTTACATAATCTATAATTAGTTCATATATTAATCCTACAAATTGTCTCTGTCCATTATTTATTCACTTGATGCCAGTCTCCACATATGTCCTTGTTCTGGTGAATGTGGAAATAAAAAGAACAGAATCTATCCGGGTGCCTCATTTCTAAAAGAGCATAGGACCTATATACGTTTAATCATCCCAATGTCTGGTGTTAGTTTAGGAAGAGTTTACAGCTGAATAACCAAAGGAAATTCTTCTGTAACACACACCAGTAAAAATAATGCACAGTTTTTTACACTGTGTTCTGTCTGAAGGTGTCTGTGATTACAAAAAGAAATGTAAATCACTGAGACTAAGCTCTGCAAAAACACCTGAGGGATGCAGCTGCCTGGCTTGCATTCGTTTTAATGGAGAACATGCATTGCTCCAGGATACCTCTGAAAAATTCAGCCTACACAAAATTCACCTCAGTGTTACATTACATCTGCACTCAACAGGCTAGCTGCTGTCATCAGCAGCAACTAACCATTACATGAAATGCAGAAACTTCAAGGACTAACTTAAATAAGTGCCAGTTATTTCAGCTGTTGATGCCTAACTTCCTAATCATTGACCTGACTGCAACTAATTTGGAAGCTCTTGTGTATTTTAGTAGTGAATGATTTGGGAGAAATCCTGATTGAACACAGCTGGCAAGCATCATACCATTTTGGGTGAAGTGCCTCTTACCAATTTCATCCAGCAGCTCTTGGGCTGGTGGAGGCAGCTCATCAATGAAGTGGTTAGATGCCTGTGAGAGTGCTGAGATAGAAAAAAAAAAGTCTAGTTAATTAGCAGTGATTAATCCTTAATAACTGTGATATAGGCTTACATTATGACAGCATCTTGCTGACATATTTCATTTATCAACCTGCACAAGCCAGCCTCATTCACATTTTATCAAATATCCTTAAATAATTTCATAATGGAAAAATCATTTAGAGCTAGATTTGCACATTCAGTTCTCAATCTTGTATTGCAAATTTTAGGCCAGTAATATTTACACTTCAAACGTAGGCTGGTTAGAGGTCAGAGTTCTTAGTCTGCAGGTGCAAACAAAATCTGTAACCTAACCACCACTAGCAATACACAGTTGTGTGCAAAGCTACTTATCCCTATAAAGAGACATGCCCAGGAGGGAAAAGAAAAAGAAAAAAAAAAAAAAAAGAGTAGTAAAACTGCAAAATTTCTTTTCAAATCTGGTTCTCCATCTATTGATCGTTCTATTTGGGCTGGGTTAAGAGACTTACCAGATGCCTTCCTGGTGCTTCTCAAGGATGAAGCAACTACTGGCAACCCATCCTGTGTAAGATCATACAGAATGAAACACAAGATGGTAAACTGAAGAACTGCTGGTCTTCAATCCTCCCCTTCAATTTACTAAATCCAAAATGAGGTAAGGCCTTAATTAAAACCTTAGTTGACCATTAAATTTTTAAAAAAGCTCTTCATTCAGTTCAGAATATGAAAACAGAGGTAGCATCCAGGTAAGCCACATGTGTCAGAAATTTTGCTTAGGCTGCTGTGCACTCACCTTTTAGCCGGCCATAAGATACTGCCAGCTATGTAACATTTATCCATTTCAATAGTCTGTATGGACAATCGGATGGGAATTCTCTGAAAGGACAGTTCCAACATCTCTGAAGTTCCCATTCTCTGTTTTGAATCTTTAAGTATTAAAGCCAGGCATACCTATTTACCAAAAGAGCCCCCAAAAATCAAGAATTTGTAATCATAGGCAAGTCCTCACTGTCCTCAAAATGGAAACGGGTACTTCACGCACTTAATCCAAGAACAAGATTTTAGACAAGAAAGTGACACAAACAAACACCTCCACAGAGCCAGTCAAGGCAGCACTGCACTGTTAATAGGCTTAATGAATTCCAACTGTCTGCTATGCAAGCAGAAAGACACAGACCTGACCTGATGCCAATGAATGCAGTCACTACTGTTCTGGTTGAACAAACTCTAATTTAATCTTTAAATGACAACCCCATCAATGAATAACAATAAGAAAGGCATAAAGGCAACTATTTTATATATAACTGTCTGAAAAGACAGTTAAGATAATGCTGTGGCTCCAGAACACCTTCAGTTCCAAAAAGATTACTGGGAATGACTACAGTGACCGTGGAAATTGTCGACTCCAAAGAGAGAGCATTTTTGGATACAACAAAGTTGATAACATTATGCCACATCTGCGCATAAAAAGAACAAACCTAATCCCCTAATACAAGGGCTTTCTGAACATTTACTTGCTTCCAAACTACTAGATGGCGCTTTCCACCTTAGTTTTCTTCCTCAAGGAATCCCTC
The DNA here is from genome assembly GCF_035582795.1 of Mycteria americana. Taxonomy (NCBI): domain Eukaryota; kingdom Metazoa; phylum Chordata; class Aves; order Ciconiiformes; family Ciconiidae; genus Mycteria; species Mycteria americana. The sequence goes on along the minus strand of NC_134379.1, from coordinate 4,410,125 downwards.
ATTTACATACTCATTTACCTTACCCCACTAAGTTTTGAGAACTCAGCTTCACAGGAAAACTTACATACTTGAACACACATGCCCAGGTGTGGCATTTTCATTCAAGTTTATTCCTCACTTCCACTTCCACATAGTCAAAAGCCTACAGTTCACAAATCACTTGTGAATTCAGAGTGGTTCAGATAAGCAACCTCCTGTTGCCTCACCAGAAGACCAACTGATCACCCCCCACCCCCCCCCAACAAAACCACACCTTTTCTACCCAATCATTTTGCTGATACTTACTGCTTTGGTGTTCCAAGATTACTGGATCCAATGCTAGGAAATGGCAATTCTTTACAGCCAGGGAAGGGATAGAGGGCAGGCAAGGCTATTTTGATGGTGGTCAACATTTATATAAGATTAGATGCAAGGGGAAGCCAACCTTTTGTATAATCAGTGGTGCTCACTGACTGCTTCGAAACCAATCAGAACTTTTGTCATTATGTCAACAGATTCAGGATTCCAAAATACTCACAAAGACCTAGTACTCCTGTGCTTCTCATGTTGCATTTATGTTAAGGAAAACTATTTTAAAAACTATTTTAAAGAATGGCTGGCATAAGATAAATTTTCTAGACTTACAGGCTCATTCAATTCAGATGAGCAAACTCCTGAAGCAACAGAGGGAATTTCAGTGCTCCTTCCCTCTTCATAGGCTGTAATGAATGTCCTGGACACTGCAGCAGAGATCTCTTGAGAACCACAAAAGGAAGAATCTGAAGCTACTTCATGGCAGTGTTTGTATTTCTCAAAGGCTACTGGAATTTTTTCTTCTGGAATTAAAAAATAAGAAAAGAAAAATATAGCAAAGCTGGAAAATTATTTTTGGATTTTTTGTATCTTGATCACATTTCAACGGAAGCAGAAAAAGGTTTCTTGTATTTGAACAGGCACCTGCACAGGCAACTCTAAGAAATTATTGTCCATAAATGATCTCTAAGCAGAAGTCCAAACTGATTACCTAGGAGTTCAATCTCAGACATTATTTATGCAAAACTTTGCCAACTGAGAAATTTTGACTACTGTATTACACCAAATTAATGAAAGTACAAAGCAAATGATAATTCGTTGCTCTTAACACTTAAGTTCAACAAACATTGAGATCACTTTATCAACACTCAAAACATACGAAGTGCTTACTACATTGTCTGTCTTTAAAATGCTAAAATCTACACGTATCACTCCAAACCAATTTTAAATGTCTAAAACAATTTCTGATTTATGAAGGCTACCATTAACTACCAAGTAATTATCTTTCAGAGACCTTTCAGACATGGGCTTTTTCAGCTGTGTCTCTGTAAATTCTCCTTTAGTTCTATGTTAGAGATTTCTTTTGACCAAGCAGGCTACAAAGTTGTAACTATCCAGACCAAAACAATGAGATTTCAAACAACAGGTATAGCATTTCTTGTGGCTACTTATTGCAAGCCTGACGTTTCTGCATTGGTACTACATGAATGGAGTTTCCATTATTCACATTTGATTTTTACATTAGCAAGTCTCCTGGCATAGAAAGGTTAAGTAATTCACTGGTCCTTCCTTCTTTCCTCTCTGCAGTTACCTGAGCTGAGTGGAGTGCTGACGCTCGTCGGTGCATGACTCACTCTGGGCGTTTTACAATCTATATCCCTGTAGTAGTTCTCTTGCTCATAAGGGATACTTGACAAATCCTGAATATCTATCACTGATCTGAAGTATTGAAAGATGTTCTGACAGTTAGAATAGCCACTTCTTACACTTGTGAATCACTAAATTCTGCTATTTTTCAGGTTCTTAAAATTTTAATTTTGTTCAGTCTTATCTAGTTTTACAGAAGGAACAGAGACATTCCCTTTGAAAACTTCCCACAGAATTCTTGGAAGGCTAAAGATCATCATCTTCATCACCATCTTCATCTTGCAGAGACAGAAAAGGTTAATTATTTGCTTTCCCTTCCTTTACAAGATTTCTTTATTTTAATAATTCTCCTACAAAAGCAAGCTCAGGAAACTGCCTCTAGAAAGGGCAAGAACTTCAAATGTGAACCACTACATAGAAAACTCTCTCCAAACCAAGGGAAGACCTCAAGGTTTAACAAAAATTAACAATCCATTAATTAAGACTAAATGTAGGTCTTAGAAGCCTTTAAAAGAATTATTCAGATAAACAGAAACTGCTAAAGTTCTGCACAGGCAGTGATGTCCACTCAAATTACAAAAATTCTGAAGTGGCTGCAGGACTAGGATTGTATTAAGCGAATCAACATATTCTGCAGATACACCCTGGATTACATTGTCCTCAGAAGACCATGAAATGAACAAATGTCTACTGTTACCGAATCAGTAATTTCTATGCAAATCTCCACTATCTGTAAAAAGAAATTAACTTTACTAGTGTCCTGGTTTCAGCTGAGATAGAGTTAATTTTCTTTATAGTGGCTGGTATGGGGCTATGTTTTGGATTTGTGCTGAAAACAGGGTTGATAATACAGAGATGTGTTAGTTGTTGCTGCACTGGTCAAGGACTTTTCAGCTTCCCGTGCTCTGCCAGGTGCAGAAGAAGCTGGGAGGGGACACAGCCAGGATAGTTGATCCAAACTGACCAAAGGGCTATTCCATACCATATGACGTCATGCGCAGTATAGAAAGCTGGGGAAGAAGGAGGAAGGGGGGACATTTGGAGTGATGGCGTTTGTCTTCCCAAGTAACCATTACGCGTGATGGAGCCCTGCTTTCCTGGAGATGGCTGAACACCTGCCTGCCCATGGGAAGTAGTGAATGAATTCCTTGCTTTGCTTCGCTTGCGTGCGTGGCTTTTGCTTTACCTATTAAACTGTTTTTATCTCAACCCTCGAGTTTTCTTACTTTTGCTCTTCCAAGTCTCTCCCCCATCCCACTGGGGGGGGAGTGAGCGAGCGGCTGCGTGGTGCTTAGTTGCCAGCTGGGGCTAAACCACGACAACTAGTAAAGTCATAAACCTATTCTGCAAATTTTTCCTGAGAATCTCAATCACAAGACTATTTTTGTAATAAAATGTATTTAGCTACATACTAACAATTTGCTCTTTAAAGTAATTTTATTTCTTCTGTGTAATATGGACAGAAGAAACAAGGAATCCTAACACTTTAATGGGAAAAAGCACACCCAGATTAACACTAAGTTAATTACTTATGAATAGGAAAATACTTCAAACTAAGGACAACTGTATGTGATAGCTCTTTTATACCAGTCTCCCAACTTATCACAAGAAAATATTCCTTTGATACTTCAGGTAGTTTTCTCTCTCTCTCGGCTTTGGTCTGTCTCATTTTCCTGTTTTGCATCAACACAAAACTTTTACAATGATAATGACCAACTTGCTGAAGTTTTGCTATAAAATGGCCTGTGACTCTTACACATCTTTTTCTTTGCATTCTTCCTGTGGCTCCCACAGTATCCCTTCTCGTGCTGCTTCAACACTGGAATGAGGGAAGAAAGGTCATATTAATTGAACCTCTCAGAGAATTATGAAAATAAATTTATTTAGTTTCCTCTCTCTCAAAAAGTTTAAAGGACTACTCTCTGAAGTAGGCTGCAGCTCATAAAAACTTTTTCCTTAAAACCTTAGAAGATGGAGAGTGCTAGGAAAAAATGCCATTTTAAGCACATTATGGATTTGTATCTGGTAAGGAGAAAACTGACATATGCAGTTTCCAAACAAAACTGAAAGTTAAATAAAAAAATCTACGAATATACATCACTGCATTGTTTTATCATCCTTTGATTGGTTTGCATTGTAAACTATTCTCTCAAACTGTAACAACCCCATTCAAGGTCAGAGAGGCAATCAAAGGGGATTAGTCAGATAGTCAGAGAGCAACAGTCCTCTCTGTCCTGCTGGCAAAAGCTAAATTCCTAAGTGAAGGGAGCAACCAAAACCATTACCTTTTACCTGAAGACCAAGTATTTACACGCTTGCTGCCTACCTTTGACACCGGTAACACAGTTCCTCCAGTGGAGGGGAGAGAGTACAACACTGACAGACAATACAAGCAGCTCTCACTCCCACACTCGGAGAAAGTGAGCAGCTGCTAACTCTGGAGCACACAAGGAAAGCTGAGCTACAGGGAGGGAAGGGGCTTTTAAGCCTGAAAGCCACTGCTGAAAGACCTTCATGGCGAGGACTGTTTCTCTTTAGGTGAAAGTACCCTTTTGCAGCATGAGGTGCTGATTCTGGCCAATATCTCTGCATACTAGTAGAATATAAAATTTACAAAAACAGTGAATATAAACACCTCATGTTTGACAGATGAAACTGCAAGTCTCCAAGCATGGGCTAATGTTATCTGCAGGCAAGATGCAGTGAGCATACTTTTGCATTGGATTCTTCCCACGGGAGGGAAAAGGCATGCTCTTCATGCCACTTGAGCTCCAAAATCAAAGCACAACAAAATTAAAACAGATGACTGAAGTCTTAATTTGAATTACCTTTGCTCTGTTTAATACTGTAGTTTATCAGTGTAAAAGGAATTGTAATATATACATGACTTATTTTTCCTATTGTAGCTCCCTCATTAAGGAAAAAAAAAAAATCCAGACCAAAAAACCACCCCCGAACACTGTAAAAGACAAAACCCTGTAAGACTTGTGAAAGTCTTTTTAGTATTTTCTTGGCAAGGAACCATGAAATGTAGATAATCATTAAAAAACACCACTGGCATCTTATTTGAATATTAGATATTTAAGTAGAATTAATAAAGAGAGCACACTTTATAACCTAATCTATGCTTGAAGTAATGATGAAAATAAGTCTATCTACCTGGCTACAGGCATATGGCTAAGTTGATTCACTCCTGGCGTGTTACTGCCAGAGCTCTGCGCCGCTGTGCTGCAGAACAGTATTTTTCCTCCTGAATACAAATAACAAATGTTCCCTGTTATTGGGTTTTGCAAATACAAAAGAAAGCGACACAACTCATTGAACAGGAAACTGCAACTTTATTAAATTTTTTAGTTCTTGTGACCTTTGTTGTTGTCAAGAGACAAATGTGTTTTAAAGGTGCATTTTCATAAACGTACCACAGCTGCCAGACAGTCAGCCACTGAAGCACTGGGGAATATCTCAACATTTACAAATTTGAGCTAAGAGAGGCAACAGACTAGAGAAACAACAATGATCTTTCCATTATTCTGCACACACACAATGTCAGCTCTTACAGTTTTTAAGCTCAAGATCCTTCTGGCAATAAGAATATTAATGTGTAAATACAACTCTAATTCAGTTTCCAGCACCATAGCCAAGTTGCATAAAAAGATTAAACTTAGCCCTAGGGTAAAAACAAAAAGGTTGCAAACAAGTTTTGGGTTTTTTTAACCAAAACACAGCACGTACATAATCAGCGCACTCAACAATATTTCAGTGACTGCAATGCCCAAACTTCATCTTCCAAAATCCTGAGTGTCCTGAACTCTCACTAAAATAATGAGGAATAAGAGACCAAGTGATCCTGAAGAATCAAGCTCTAGCCTTCTGACAGGAGCGCTGCTGACCAAAACATACGTGCAACAAGACTCTGTCTCCCTCACTCAAAAGTACCTTCAAAAGAAAGAGCACATTTACCTGAAACTCGAATACCTGATCCTGCATCTTCAGGTAACTGTTTCCGTAAAAATCCTTCACAAGCATCTTCTACTTTGCCCTCAGCATCTGAGGTCTGAAGTGGGGAAAAAAAGGAAGCAAATTCAATTTCTCACAGGCGAGCTGTGAAGGGTAGGACAGCTCTCACAGGATGATGTTCACAATAATCAGAATGGAGACAAACTTTTCAAGAGCTTATCAGCGAACAGCATGGATTTGATTTAATAGTCCATACGATAGTTTTGAATCTTTGAGAAATGAATGAAGATTGTTTTAAGACTATTGAGTACGATAATTGATAGAGCTGTGAAGGAAAGGCTGAGATTAGCAACTGCCTAAAACTTTTCTCAGCCACAGATTATGTAATTTCCTAGTAAACAAATTAAGAAAACATGCCCCTGGTGTTTTGGGAGTCTGGGTGTTTGTGGGCTTTTAGTTGTTTGGGGTTTTTTTGTGGTGTTTTGGGGGGGTTTTTTGGTGGTGTGGTTTTTTGGGTTTTTTTTGTGTGTGTTGTTTTTTTTTTTTTTTTCTTCAGGTGGGGGTGTGTGTTTTAAAGGACCAGGGTTAGAATTTTCTTACTCTCAGATAAATCTTTATTTGTAGATATTATTTCAAAAGAAACTAATAAATCTGTCATTCTCTCATTTTCTACAGCTCTTCTTCAAATCAAAGCGGAGCGTAATAACAGCACATGTTGTGTAACTTACGTTCAAAGTTCTTGACACAGACTTCATTCCCATCTTTTCTGGTTTTTTTACCTCTAGTTCTGAACTTCCCTGAGTAGTAGGAGGAAGGAAATAATCAGGATCAGGAGTCAAGAATTCTTCAGACTCATCAGGAGATAAATTAAGGGAACAATGTAATTCCCTTGAATGCCCCTGTGAAAGACATAATCATTTGAGATGCTTTCTCCACTCTCCATTAAAGAATATGCATTTTAGCCAATAATGTTAAACAATAAATATAATTTCAATTTGATGCAGTAATTTGATCACTCTCAGTTTCAACCTACCTCCTGCTCTTTACATTACCTTGATGGCTTACAGAACCAAACAAAAAAAAGGGGTGGGGATGGGGGTGGCGGGAGGGGGATTGTTAGTCAGATCACAACTGAAAAGATCAGCTGTCTTGGTAGTTCAGTGTGCAACATGGAGACCAGGCTAAACTGTTTTACAGATAACGAGCTGCAACTAGATTTCTTGGATTACTATACATACTCTAGAGAGATTTTCAACTTGTTGAGGAAGGACTGAATTCTTATGAATGGCTATTCCAGACCCTGCTTGTTCATCTTGTGATGGCGACTGGCAACTTCTCCCTAGGATGTCAGAATGGAACAAAATTATTAGGAAAAAAATAATATGAAGTGAGTGATCTGAACCACTGATGGAATATGAATGAGAGTAGACAGTAAAACTACATTGTCTGTCAGGAACATGGAGAAATAATGACATTTAAATGCTCACATTGTTAATCAAAGCATGTGAAGCTTTCCTTGTTCCTTTATCCATAACTATTACAAAAGCACTACCCACTATGCTGCTACAGAAAAAGCATCTCTGTAGTCCAATTGAGAGAAATAAAGTGTGAAAGCATACTCGTGGATTTGAAAGCTTGGGAGTCTCCCATGCTGATACATGGTAATCAATGACGATGAAGGTTCTCCAAACTCACTGGACATTACCTCCACTTATTAACATGTAAAACTCAGTCTATTATTTATGTTCACCAGTGACTGATTGACCTGCTTTGGGGGCAAGACTCTGGAAGAGACAATTGACAATTACTGTAACAAAATCACAGAAGCTGCAATCTGCTGGGAGATGGAGAGAGACAAAAAGAGAAGAAATTAATTCTTGTTTTTCAACCTTACCTCCAGAACTGCTGAATGCAGACTCCAGATCACTCTCCTCAGATTCAGATCTATCCTCACTGCCCAGATCCCAAGGCTCAACATTATCACCTGTCTGCCACCTATATCTTTGTTGGTCTTCACTTTTTTGGACTCTAACAGTGACATGTTGAAAGGCTTCCTTTATATTCTCTGCTTCACTTTCAGATGTACATTCACTGGCTGGATATGGAAAGCCAAGTTCTAGTTGTCCTGAGGCCACTCTTCTGGCCATTTGCTTTACTTCAGCTACACAAAAAGAACAGAATTGCCAGTTCACACAACAGAATCTGGACCTTCAAAGCATTCCCTGTGTTTCATTGTGTCTGCAGACTTGGAAATGCTCAAGTTATAGCCTGTAAACTCCTTTATCATGAAAAGAGCTAAACATTTCCTTCCATTTTAAGGAAAGCTTAAAACCTGCATAAACTGATATGGAGAAGTCTTTACATGAACAATTTTTGTTAGGTTGTATTCTCTATTATTCATGCCTGTACTGCCATCCACTGGTCATTGCTATACTACCCTTTCTAAATTCATACGCTGTCCCTCCCTTACATCCTCCAAAACAGGGCTAGAAATTCCTTGAGCTTTATAATCAAACCATCTTAATATGGTTGCGATTATTTTATGCCCTGAATATGCAAGACACAGGATCCTACTCATTCGGCTTTCATCCAAGAAGAGCCTAATAGAGCTTCAGCAATTAAGACACACAGACCTTTCTTAAGTAACAAAATGTGTTAAGTTTTAACGCACTGCATTGCAGTAAGACTTGCTAACATTAATGCCGAGTTAACACTAATTTACTTACTCCTCCATTCTGATTGCATCATCCTTCTCTCCTCACTTATTCTTGTACTGTAAATTTCAGATCTTGATTTCGGACAGCACCTACAATAAGTCATTATGAAATGCATCAAACTCTGTTAATGCACAAGCGTATTGTGTTAAGCATTCCCCAGTCAGTAAAAAACTACAAGTTGTTTTAACGTCAATTAAAAGGCTGAGAGCACACATGTTCTAAGAACCCAACAGAACTAGCAGATTGAGCCATCGGAAGCTTAGAAAGCACAGACAGTTATTTAGGTCTATTACAGATTAACCAGACAAGCTGTACATTAAAATCTGGATTTCAAAACTGTCAACTGCCTTCAGATGATACATCTATATAAACACTAGTGGACAATGAATGTTACGTAGATGTTTTATTCAGGTCAGTAAGGCGATCAGTGGACAACTGAAGATATTCATAACTTCAGACTCATGTAACAACAATCCTACCACCAACCCGATTCCAATCCAGAGCTCCTTCACTTGACCATCTAATCACGTGTCAGCATCTGGCCTATTTATGTTCTAACAAAGTATGTCCTTTACCAACAGGTCTTACTGATCCAACTGGGCCATAAATCAACTTAAAAACTACAACAGTTTTCTCGACTGATTTGACCCAAACATTGAAGGAGGTGCCTGTTCCCATCTTTCCCACTAATAAGATACATTAATTTGCACAAGTTTTGCCAGGTACTTTTAACATGTACTTTCCACCCATACTTAGAAATACAAAGGGACAACGTTAAAAAGCACAGCAAACACAACGAAGTAACATATGCTCTGTTGGCACTGGGTTTAGCAAGAATGTTCTACTCCCACAGCCCCTAACATAGGTCCTAGTCCTACACCTATGAAAGCCAAAGTATTTCTACTGAGAACTGAATGATGCTGTGCAGAGAGAGGAGAACCACCCTTAATGGTAACTTATTAGATTGCTCTCCTTAGGCACTGTTACAGTTTTGGACCACTGACCTCCATCAGAGAGGCATGTGGAATCTGTCTGAACACCACTCTTTAAAAGTAACTGCCCTGTCGCAGCAGTTACCCTGTCAGCTCTGCAGCTGACAATGACTCACAGTAGGGTCCTAATTGGACAGATGGCTTTTGGCTTACTGAAAAAACATTTAATGGCATCCTTGATCCTGGATGTGACTACTTTTGACAGTGGCTGTATCAAGATGAATCCACTAGAGTTTACTCTTCTGTGAATACAATCAAAACTTACCACCTCTCTTCTTCACTTCCACTTGCTGCAGAATGTGAATCACCTCCTCTCTGACACTGCAAGTTGAACTTTTTTTTGCATCTTACAGATACACGTGGGAGTAAGCGCTGAAATGAGTCCAACAAGCCATGATTCAGCACACGCTGGGCATTCTGGTAATTACCAGTCGAGCTGTCTATGAGATATACTAAGAACCGGACGGTGCAAACTTTATTCCCTAGGTTATATTTTAGCAGCACTGCTCATGAGAAAGGATGACAACTCCAGGCCTTAGCCTAGTAAAAACTCTGCCCTGGATTTATAGCAGGTTTCATATGTACGCAGACAGGCTATCATAACATGTAGCTCCCAGGGGAACGAGCGGACCTAAATGACTCTGTATTATTCCTACAGCAGATAAGTACATGAATTTCTCTCTTTCTTTGGGCTAAGCATGTCAACTACTTATATTTAATAATTAAAATTATCTAGAAGCCCTTACTAATGACAGCTTAGACCTCCATAACTAAGCATGCAAAAAAAAATTTTTCTCTGCTTGCCCTTTTCCCCGACAGCCCCACCTCCATTTTAGTACAGGATTTTATTCCCTCCTGAGCTGCTGGACTACTACTTTGCTGCGGGGGGGGGGGGAAGAAGAAGTAATACTATTGCACTGCTGAGCTGACTATTTTCATTCCTATATACAATGCATATGGTATGCACATATATTTTAAAAACGACATTCATCCCTCCTCTTGGACATCATCCATAACTACGTCTCTTTACCTGCTAAGGAATACAAAAGTGATAAACACAGTCACCCTGCTCAACACTTTACCTCATGGTCTAGGCTCATTTGATCATCCAGGCTTTTCACCACACTGAAGCTGAGATCATGATGGTTGTTTTCATTTTTACTCTTACTCATCTCATCAAAGCACTTCCACTTTTCATTTTGAATTGCCTCCATTTCCTTTGCTGTCTTTGAAACAGCTTGCAAACTGTCTCCACCCAATGCTCCTTGTGCCTGACATGTTACCGGTGGTGGAATATAGTCACTTGATGGTGGACCTATAGCCTTCCATAAAAAAGTATTAACTCCAGAAAAAGGGTTATTGGTATTTTGGGAAGTATCATCAGACCTGTTCCAGTGTCTGTCTTGAAAAATTTGCTTAGAAAGCTGATTCATTCTGATTTCCTGGAGCAGATTCTTTTGCTTTTCAGTGGCCTCTAATTTGTCCAGTTTCTCCTCTGTTCTGCACAGGGAATCTGCTGCCTGCTGCAACATGCTTTGAACAATCTTTAAATTAAGGACACATTTGCTGATGTGCTGCTCACTTTGGGACAGACTACTCGTTCTTCTCCCAGCATCTCCTCTCATCTGTGCCAGCATGCACAGGTCAGAGGTCTCACTTATCCTTTCCTCCTCTTCTGTAGTATACTCTGTACTTGACTCTGAAAAGCCACCTTCCTCATAAACTGGGTTTTCCTCACAGTGCACTCCAGGGGATGAATATAGGTCTCTGAGAGTAACCTTACCTTCTTCCTTTTGCTGCCTTTCTTCATCCTTTAGAGTTTGACCTAATACAGCTCCTTCTTCCAGGAAGTCTTTGTGAAGTTCTGGATAACTGGCAAAGATTTCATTGATTTCAAAGCTACAGAGGCTGTCATCCACATCACTAGCACTGAGGGTCGTCTGGAGTTTAGAAGCTACGTCATGATTTTCATCCTGTGCAGCTGGCTGTAGACTGGCTGATGCCTCTTGGTCCACTAAAGAACTATTATCCTCAGGAAAAAGAGAGTATCTTGGGGCAGTAGAGCTGTCTGAAAAATTTTATTTTAAGTGTTAAGCCATTTCTCCAGATGTCCATCAAACACACTGCTTTCATACATTTAGGAGTTAACGTCTTTTAGAGATTATGTGAGCAGCATTTAACACCTCTGCTGAAAACAGTGTGCCTGAACTTCAAATGTAAACTTAAAACTGTAAGTCTGGTTAATATTAACAATTAGGGTGGTAGCTAAAATCCAAAGCTAACTGCTTTCTATTTTCAAACTATATCATAAAATCTTTAAGTGCTCACGTTTTAATTATTTGTATTAGACCTTTATGGACTGAGGAACATGCTAAGTGAAGGACACATGACATCTTGCTAGAAGAAACTCACCAGCCTCGGTTATCTCTTTTCCCTGCAATTCCTGTGTTCTCTTCCGGTAGCTAAAAGCTGATGCCAAACAGATGTTCACATCTGCAAAAACAGTGGGTCTTTGTGCTTTTGACATTTCATCAGCATGACCAGTTTGAGACTTAGTTAAGTCCTGTAATACAAAAAAAGGGGAATAAAAGACAACTATATTTGACAGTTCAATGTCTCTACCTTATCTTTTAAGGTGGTTTGCCTCCATGATCAGAAAAGGATACTCGATGTTTAGATTGCCTCCCACCTAGATTTAAGCAGAACCACTTGAATATGAACGGACACAAAGCTCTGCCCTTTTAAATACAAGAAAGGCTATAATCCTGGAAGTCACCTTTAAGTCATTTTTCAGTATATACTGAATATCCTGAAGCTTCATGGAGCGGTTCTTCTGTTTAGGTTCTAGCCCTGACTTTATGATACTGTAATAGGGCATAGGAAGTCTGACATCTGCTTCTAACTGTTGTCCCGAAATTATGAGCTGTTTAATAACTGAGTCTTCAAGCCCTTTCCAGGGAGGGGTCTCTGCAAAATATAGACTTTATGTCACAAGCTGTATATCAATGTTAATGAAAATAAAGAAAAAAAGATAAAAGAATCAGAGATACTGAAGCATTGTTGTCTGCACATTCCCTAATTTACAACTACTGTCATGAACCAAACAAGCACTCAGTCCAGTCTGGCATCTCCTCCCTATCTTATTTCAACACTGGATACTTCAAAAGGGAGCTGACAGCAATCTCTAGAGGACAGTTACACTGTAAACCACACTCCGGGTTCTTCACTACCAACTAGCTAATAGAGGGTTTAATTTTTAGAGTAATTGTTTATCCCATTTCACTGCCAAAATAGTCAAAGTCAATACATAACACATTACATTACCTGTAATAACAATAACAATACATTATCTGTAAGTTATCTTAGTGATCAAAAAGATGAAAGCTGCACAGGCTCGCTTTGCATGTTGCAAAGAGTTAACTGAATGTTTTGCTGTCCTTGTATGAAGAAGAAAGATAAACAGCAGAAAAACACCATACACAAAATTGTATCTCTCTAATACCAACCATTAATATCATCCTTTAGTTATGCTATTTTCAGTTTTCTGATTAGATTTTACAAAAGTTTCCAGTAATCTTTGCTATTGTCATCAACATTTGGGGTTTTCGCCTGGAGGGTTCCTTTTCCAAGTCAACTCTGTATGAGCCATCACAGCAAGGTTTCATCCAGTCATGTACGGGAATTAAACAGACATTAGGGGGCTGACAGTCTGCATTGAAAACATTCTGTGGGTTACCCTAGTGACAAAAGCCTAAACCTACAGATATACCTGTCAAGGCCTCCTGCACTACTGTACAGAAGCTATAAATATCTGATTTGACCGTGACAACTTTTTCAAGTATTACTTCAGGAGAGCACCACTTATACAGCTGGGCTGGCACAGGAATACGTGTCAGATCACTGTGTTCTCCGCCATCTTTGCTGTAGAAAGGGAAAAAAGTTGTAAATTGGGACATACAGCACACTCAACTAAAAAGTACATCTTTTGGAATTAAACACCTGAGTTTGTTATATCTGCTTTAATTTAAATACCTAAAAGGTCCAGAGCATACCTGCAAATAAAAATGTGTAATATTTTCACAATAATAAATGTATTTTGGCACAATATAGCAAAGACTTTCTGGTGAAAGTAACACGTCCTTTAACAAATTTACACTCAAAAAGAAATCAGAGGAAGTTGAAAATTTCCCTATAGGAATTTTACAAACAACCCTTTAACCCTGGCCAGCGTTCTCTGACCATGGACAAAATACAAGAAGGTGCTACCTAGCCTGTCAACATTTATTTTGCAATGTATACGTATGTCTAGAAGACAACTTCCTCCTCACATTTAACTATAGGGGTTTTTGTCACTCATTTTACAGTAAGCTGTATCTGAAATAGCCAAGAAATCACCAAGATTTATTAACAAATTGAGTTTGCAAGGAGGTTAGGAAGTATCTTTGCTCCTTTCAGCACATTACCATCGGCAAATTTTTGTTTATTATCAATTTTACTCTCTTTCTTTACAGTCTAACCAGCCATTTACTTCCTTTCTAATCAGACTGCACTACAGGAGAAGTAAAAAATGTATATAAGTAATAACTTACCTAGATGAAATGAATGGTGTCATAAATTAAATAACTCTTTTTGTCACTTGTGGCCCTTAATTACTACCAGTTCATTGAGGTGTGGAATCTTCAACCATTGCAGGTAAGACTCCATAAGCACAAGTTCAGTAACAAGAGGAGACTTAAATTATTTCCACCCCAGCAGCAGAATTAGTGATTCAAAGACAAATTTCATCTCTGGTCTGTAAGATTAAGTTCTATTTCTCTATGATGGTTATCTTTATACTCCAGTAAAGAGCTAGTTCTATTTTCAGATACTTGTAACACAGAAACTAAGTCCACCTGAAACTTGCCATACTGCCTGTGGCAAAGTTAATGTACCTGAGCAGTAAGAATTTGGAGTTCTTTACTCCTGTAACTCTGCTGCCTGACTCAGAGGCAGGAGTCCCTAGTCATCAAGAGGGGCACTTCAGGAGAATTTAGCACGAAATTTGACTTTACTTGTGTTTGTCCCTTTCGCAGAAACAGTGAGGAAGATCTTTACCTCTCTATCATGTATTCCAAGTTGCATAGCTTTGCCTCACCAGAAGAAACAATTTGAATAGCATAGGAGGTAACTGAACGGTGGATAAATCCACGGGAGTGCAGAAAACGCAAAGCGTCGTTAATTTGAAGCAGCACATGCAAAATCGTCTCCATGTGCAGTACTGGGAATTCTGTACGCTGAAAAAAAACAGAAGTACCAAATTTGCGTTGCAGGTCTTTAAAGCCTGATGTAGGGGAAAACTATTATTGCACAGAAGAAGGCAAAGAAAGCAAACATGAAACATGCTGTAGTAAAAGTCAGATGAATTACAGTTGCTAAATAATGTTTGTTCGCAATACCAAACCAACTAATAATACCTTAAAAAGTAGTTAAGAAAAAAAGATATTGACTATGCCAAAATTCACTCTGAAGCAGAACGAACTCTCAGAATTTCTTGCCCTTGACTGCAATTTCTCCAGTAACTTAGATGTCTGCACTCAAACAGTTAAAGAAATAAAATAACAACTCAATTAACTGCAAAAAAGAGAAAAATATTGAGTGACAAAAATAAAACACAGATCAGTTGATGTAAAAAAAAAAAAAAAAAAAAAGAGAGAGAGAGAACCACAACAGAGTTCAAGCCTGCACTTTTATACACAGGCAGTTTGCAATGTACTACATGCAAATATTCAAGGGCTAAAGCTGGTCTCGCCACATTTGCAGTATACAACCACATGCAGAAGATTAGAAGTTCAATTGAATTTATCAGCAGCCATTTTAAGACTGACACCAAAATCAGTGCAACTGCACCTAAGCATTAACTGAAGTATTTGCCAATTACAAACTTTACCAGCTTACAGAGTATCTGATACTGTGCAATGAAACAGAAACCCGGATACACAGGCTGATGATTTTGTCTTCTTGTCCTCTGAGTAAAGATGGTAGATGTAGTTAATAAGCTTCTTTCTCTCAATTAATTACTATTAAAAAAACCATGTATTCCAATTACCCTTTCATGAAGGATGCTGTACAGAGAACCAAAGTTAACCCTTTCGTATACTAAACGGGTTTTCTCCAAGTCACTAGACAGACAAACAGACATCAACTGTAGCAAGTGAGGATGACGGAGTTTACTGCAAAGGGAGAGGAAAAAAAAGAAATTGTAAGGCAAATCTGAGATTAAGAGATAGAGAGTCCTGGCCTTCTAGGCCTTTTTACCAATACAACATGAATGCTTCTAATTTATCATTAAAATACCCAAAGTTTTAAAAGAACCATAGATTGGGAGGCATTTAGGAAACAGTGCTTACTGTCACAACTAGGAGAAACTTTAAATAAGCCATCCAGGAAATGTGCAACGAAGCATTCAACCAGACATAAGAGAAGAGAGTATCATCTTCTCCTGTATTATCTACTGGGGAGCAAATGGAGTGGGAAGAGACAGAAAAAGATGAGACCTGTATTCCTCATTTGGAGAGAAAGTGCAACCACAACCTGACAGTCCTCCCGAGGTTAATCACATTTCCTCACATCACTGGAGACACCCAAACCCCAGGAGCAGTTGTGGCTACTGCACATTCTTTCTTACCTACTATGTTCCTGCTCTGCAATGAGAAGATCAGCTAAGCGGAGTTTACTACAGTTCTGATGGGGCTCAAAGCTGAGTTCCTTCACTGTAACTCTGCTGCCTCCCCACATTAAGCTACAAGGAGAAGAAGAGGAATTTCTACGAGATGCTTTCTGCAAGTTTTTTTCAGTTACAGGATTACTTATAAATAATTTTGTAATTCTGAAATGCTCTGGTGCAATCCTACTGTCAGTAACGTTACTTTGATGATCCTGGCTATAGCATATACTCTTTCAAACCGACAATAAATTCTCATCCTATTAAAGACTGCATGTAGCAGGACAGGTGTGCTGTCCAAAGATGCTACCCTTCCATGACCCAGGGTAAAGAACAAGGACATTCTAAAACTCCTTCCACTAAAGGCCATCAGCCCACTGTGATACAAACCAGAGCTTTGGGAAGATTAAATCACCAATTTGTCAATTCTCTGGATGCCTCTGAGGCACAACTACTTGCTACACAGTACAAAAGATCAAAAAAGCTCAGTGTGCACTTGCAACGCTCATTTCACCATAGGTTTGAGCAAGTGGACTGCAGACATGCATATCCAGAGGCCTGAGGTCTGACCCAAGAATTACAAGGACTAAACACTGAACAACACAATCTGTGCAACCCCAGCAACGTACTTCCCACCACAAAAGGAATCAGTACTGAAACACTGGTACCAATGAATAACCATAATTGGGTTAATATTGCTGGAAAGGACAAGAGCAACCTATAGATATCAAGGGACTCTAAAGAACATATTAATCAGTGGACTGCAGAAAACAAGCTACAAGCAGAAAGCAGTGGATGAATATAGAATAGGCAAAGAAAACTATCCAAACAAAGCATCTGGTACAACAACTTGCTGCTTAATAGTAAGACATACACACTCAGAGGGGCTAAATCCCTTTGATTCCACTTACTTTGTCATGATCATGTATGGTCCAACGTGGTAAGAAAATGTTGGTTCATCATCTGCCTGAACCACGTCTTTTTCCCCAATAATAGGGAGAGATGCCAAGTACCCTAGATGCCTGCTGCCTGCAAGATAAAACTGAAACAACACCAGGGCGTAACCAAAAGGAATATGCAACAGTTCCCAAGATCCATCACATCTGCCGCAAGCTCGCTAAAAACTTGAGTGCAATCACTGCAATGGGAGCATCAGCCAAACCATCAAAATGAAATGTTAAGGTATCTCTGTCAAAAGCTTAACTTTCTAGTGAAGCTGAAATAGGGAAAGCAGAGAAGAAGGTTAAGAACTCCCACAGGTGACATTTAACAGGAGAGTTTCTATTGCCTGCTCCTACCAGCTTCCTCTGATAGGGTCTACTAACAACTAAAGGCCTGAATATTTGTGCTCTCCACAGTTTTTTTCCACCAGGTCAGTAGAAATAAGAACACTCTAAAAATTAAAAATAATACAGGTGGGGGAATTACTGTGAAGAATATGTGACTCTGAAAAACTGTACTAATACCATTAGAAAACCATTATCCATAGCATCTTACCTTCCCAAAACCAAAGCTGTAAATGTTCTTGGCTGCATTAGCTCCACCTTTTAGAAATCTACCCAGAGGACTGTCAACATTTCTAAGTATCAAAAACATAAGCAGTAAGAGTAACTAATACACCAAGGCTTAGAGTAAAACACAAAAAAAAGAGAGAGAGAAAAATGCAGAAATTCTGCAACAGCCATGTATTTCAAATGTTGCATTTGACTGGTCCCACACAAAAAGTGTAATGCGGATGCTGAAATTCCAAATTATTGTGCAATTCATTAAAACTTTTTAGATACATTGTTATGTTATGTATTTGTTTAAAGCAAGATAGCCAATTTAAAAAAATATATATATACACACACACACAGGCAACCTGCATCGCTTTTTGTTCACAAGTATGTGTTTTTCTTAACATGTATCTGACATAAATGGTCTTGCAACAGTTGGAAATACCCCCAGAAGATTTGCAGTGGCCTTAAAAGTTCAAGAAACAAACTACTTCATGTTACCGCCACTTTGATACTATTAAAATCCAGTACTTTACACTGCTGATTTCAAGAATATCTCTTAATATACCGATATTTACAACTATCAAGTCTCTATTTGGAACTCTCACAACAGAAATAAAAAGTATCACCATTCCTAACACACATTGGTTTTAAATCTGATATTGCCAAAAAGAAGCAAGAACATGTACATTTTAAGGTAATAGAATATGGAAGTAAAAGTCCTTGTAGTCAGTTGCTCCACACTTGAGCATATATTCTTACCCTTGAACAAGACCACCAAACCTAGACGGACTGCAGACTAGCGCTTTTGATGAGCCAACCTTCCTGAGTAGATCAAAGGGAAAATTTTGAATGGCAGCCTGCATGTGGAATGTACAACGCTGTATAAATTCCAGCATCTAGAGAGGAGGGAGAGGGAAAAAACAACAACAAAAATATTACTTCAGAACTGCAAGACAAACCATTTTAGATTAATAGATCATTACTACTGAAAAAATAACTAGGTACTTGCAATATTTAAATAGGCATTTCAAGAAATGGATACACAGACAAACTTGAAGAAAATCGATTACATGAAAATGTAAGAGAAAGCTTACTTCAAACACTAGATGACTAACTTTCAAGACATTCACCCACTGAAAATTGTAGTATCAGGTTTCTTTTTAAGAGGAGCATTGCAATAAAAGGAAAGAGGAGTATTATAATGAGTTTTAAATCAATATCGCAGTCATGAATAAACCTCGATGTTGCATTTTGCTACCATGCTAGCAAAAATTACATTTGCTGATGTTGTTCATGCTGTGCTGGTTTTGGCTGGGATAGTTAATTTTCTTCATACTAGCTAGTACAGGGCTGTGTTTTGGATTTCTGCTGAAAACAGTGTTGATAACACAGGGATGTTTTAGTTACTGCTGAGCAGCGCTTACACACAGTCAAGGCCTCTTCTGCCTCTCACCCCACCCCACCAGCGAGGAGACTGGGGATGCACAAGAAGTTGGGAGGGGACACAGCCGGGACAGCTGACCCCAACCGACCAAAGGGCTATTCCATACCATATGGCGTCATGCTCAGCATAGAAAGCTGGGGAAGAAGAAGGAAGGGGGGGGGGGACATTCGGAGCGCTGGCATTTGTCTTCCCAAGTCACCGTTATGCATGATGGAGCCCTGCTTTCCTGGAGATGGCTGAACACCTGCCTGCCGATGGGAAGTAGCGAATGAATTCCTTGTTTTGCTTTGCTTGCGTGGCTTTTGCTTTACCAATTAAACTGTTCCTATCTCAACCCACAAGTTTTTCTCACTTGTACCCTTCCAATTCTCTCCCCATCCCACCAGAGGGGAGTGAGTGAGTGGCTGTGTGGGGCTCAGTTGCCAGCTGGGGTTAAACAACAACACACTGTGGGATAATTGCTGAGGTGACTTAGAAATTAAACTTATATTCACACTTTTAGGTAAGGCACAGCATTGAAGAAGCCTCCCAGGTGGAATGCGGCTGACATGCAAGGAATCCATTCCATGGAAGTTCCCTAGGCCTGCAACCTTAGATGTCGGTAACGCCAGGGGAACTCGGTGTGCTGACTCTAAGAGGTACAGCTCAGAGGGTGGAGCGGTGTGGAGATACCGCGGCCAGGCTCTGTGATAATATGGGAACTTGAAGGTATCATGGAACTGATAAGCTGCATATTTACTACCCTGGGCCAACAGCCTGTCACGTTTTTGACAAAATGCTGTCCTTTTGGTGAACTTTGCTCATTATAACATCATTATAATACCAAAACACACCTCCATCCCAAAAGCTACCTGCCTCCAAGGTGCGACCACCCCTCACTGAGCTTGCACTCTGAATTTTCCTAGCTTATACCTTTAAAAGCGAAGTGAGAAAACTTTACACCAATCCTAAACAAAGGTATGTATGACTAGAGTCACTCAAGCTCCACCTGAAA
Source organism: Mycteria americana (assembly GCF_035582795.1). Classification (NCBI taxonomy): domain Eukaryota; kingdom Metazoa; phylum Chordata; class Aves; order Ciconiiformes; family Ciconiidae; genus Mycteria; species Mycteria americana. Next base: position 4,390,163 of record NC_134379.1, on the reverse strand, counting down.
GGTGAAAGATAGTATAAAATGGTTTGAGAGAAAGATAATGTTAGGGAAGACACCATCGTGTACCACTCTGACATTTGGGATCAGTCAACAGGCTGAGCCTCTCTTCCCCCCCATCAGGACGCCTTTGGGTAAGAGTCAAACACTTGGTTATACCAAGTGCCTCCCCGGGAAACTTAGAAATCTCTATAGAGTCACTTTATTATCTTTTAACGTGTTTGTAGCCGGCAGTGTTACTCATATTCTTGGTATTTGCACGTGCTTTGCAGACAGTGAATTTACCACTGGTAATCCAAAGAATCTGTGTGTCTGTTGCCCTAATAAACTGCACTCTTCATTGATCTAGCCGTGGTAGTTCTCATTGAACATGACCAGACTCTTTAAGTGCGGTCGTGATACGTGCAACACGACTAGACTGGGGGTGTAAGCGTGTTATTAGTGAATCCGTAATCGTGAAGTTCAGTACGCTGGACACAACCGGACTTACAACGTTGTAAATTAATGCTGTCACCTTAGTGAAAGCCCTGAGAGGGCTCTGGTTCTGATAAGTGGCTATACGCACAATACTTAGAAAATAAACCGTTGACCAAGTCTGAGACTAAGACTGGACCTAGCGACACCTTGACTCCTCTCTGAGAAGGAGTTTAGAAAGCAAGGGGGTCCTGTCTGAACCTTGTGACTCAACGGGAGGGTTCCCCCCCAGCCACTCCTCAGACTCCTATTTGTAACGTGACAGTAACTCTTATCGCAACACACACAGACTGAGATACACTTGAAAACTACTTCAGGTTTGCTCCTGAATTGCACATACATGCAAACAAACTACATACATCAGGGATTGAAAACAAGGGCCTGTCATTCTCCTCAATGCACACTTACGCATAAAGGTCCTAACAAGTTACAGACAGACATGCCCCTGCACCTGAGCAAAACCTTAGTTAAATAATCTGAATCATGAGGACTTGAAAATACCATTACTGATGTTGAAAAATAATGTTAAATAATTATCTAACATGTAAAAGCCAAGAATTTCTCCCTGGAACATTGGAATTTCTTCACTTTAAGATGAAGATGTGAGCCACGTATGTAGCACATATTCAACACGTATTACACACACATACCTGAGCACTGCTTTCTTTTCCAGCTGACATAGCCCAGTACTGAGGATTTTTTCCATCTTCATCATGTACTCTCAGATCACCTCCTTCATCCAATAACTTGCTAAGAATCCACTGATTTCCTGAGAATGCAGCTGCATGGACTGGGGTGCTTCCATCGTAACAGCGACTGAGGAATGTTAAAGCAGAAATGTTGCAGCCTACCCCTACTACACTCAACCAGCTGTGCCTCTGGGAAAAAAAGCAGCATACCTGGAACATTTATGTACCCCCAGAACAACATCATACACCATGAAATAAGGAAAATTAGGCACCCACTTACCTCTGAGTATCTTTGGCTGAAATAGCAACACACATCTTAAGCACTTCTTCATTTATATTCAGTCAATATTACGCATTACTTTGACTAAAAACACTAAAAGATTAAACATTAGTTTCAATTTAAGAATAAAAATTTATTTTTATACTTAACTGATTAGCATCTGAGCCATAATCCAACAGCACATCCACTATTTTACCAAGACCTAGCAATGCAGCGGTGAAGAGAGCAGTTTGGCCCATGGAATTTACAGCATCAACAAAAATACCTACAAAAAAACAAAAGATTAAGGGGAGTGCCTGTTCCCCGCAGCCCGAATAAAAGGCAACAGTTCATTAACACTGAAACTGACTGCCATATTCCCTCTGAGATATTGGAAATATGAAAACATAATGATATTAACAGAAATTGAGACAAAGAGCAAAGGACCTTCCTTCTAACTTTCTATACATATCATGCACTGCTTGTCCACAATGTTTTCAAATAAAGGATGTACAAATATCAGAGGCAAAGTATTAATCTGAATGAGCACAGATAACACCAAAGGACTGCATTAATAAAAAGATTAAATTCTTCTGAAGTAGTAATTAAGAGTTAGATGACTAATTTGTTACTTTAACAAATTGTCTTCAAAATAATGAATTCCACTCTGCATTAAAAAGAAAAAAGGTAGCCTAGAGGAATACGGATCTGAAACCACAGCTGCGTGGGAAGTTCACTCATGTATAACAAAACCCACCTGCCTTTAGAACCAAAAGAAAGAAAAAAAAGAGGGGCACAAACCACTCAGCCCGTGCTCTCTCCCTCCCAGCCCCGAAAGACTGGGAACGGTCATCAATGGCGGGCGGCTCCTGCCCAAGCAGCACCGCCCGCCCGCTTCGCGCTCAGGAGAGAACACCTCGCTCCTCCTCGTGGCTTGTGACGCCGTACAGGTGCGATCACTCTCCTCTAGTGACCAACTACAGAAATGATCCCTGAAAGTATAGTCTTAACAACACACCCCCCGCGCCGCCACCCCCACCGCCACGCACTGCCCTCTACCACACGGACACACCACCCCAACGAAACACCGCAAGGACAGCGACCCTCCCCGCGCTCCCGCCGAGCCCCCGCCGCCGCGGAACCCCGGCCTGCGACCCACGGTCCCGCTCCGCTACCCACGGGACGGCCGCGCGGGGCGGTGAGCGGGACACGCCCCCTCATTTGCATTCTCGGCCTCAGACAGCCAACCAGACGCGCCGCTCTCAGCCAGACAGGCGCGCGGACACCACCCTCCGCAGCGGGCCCCGGGGGGCGCTTGGGCCCACCAAGCGCGGGGGCTTCGGGCAGCGCTTCGGTCGCGCTCCGCGGGCCACCCATTGCCGCCACCCCAACAACCGCTCTCTGCGCACCGTCCCCTCAACCACCGGGCGCAGCCTGGGTCCCGAGCGCCGCGGTGCGAGTGACGCAGCGTGTCAAGTGCGAGCACGCGCGCTCTAAGCGGGGCCAGAGCGGCCCCCGCAGCCCCCTCACCCGCGCGGCTCGGCGGCTCTGTGCCACCAGAGAGCACCTTCCGCCTAACCCCCTCCAACGGCAGCGAGCGACACCCGCGGCTCCAAAGCCGCCCGGCCTTTCAGCGACAGCGCGACGCGACAGGGAAGAGAGCAGGGCCTCCCTGGCCCCAACACGCTCTCAACCCCTTCCGGACAGCATTAAAACCCCTTTGGAGCACCCGCACGATTCCACGGCTTCTCCTCGACTCAGACTCTGCGGTAGCAGAAAGTCGGTAGCCTCCTCGGCGGGCGCGAAGCTTCTCGCGGGCCAACACACACTCCTCTTTCCACTCAGAAAACTGCTCTGCTTTTGGAACCGAGGCAAAAAAAAAGGGGCACAAACCACTCAGCCCGTGCTCTCTCCCTCCCAGCCCCGAAGGACTGGGAACGGTCATCAATGGCGGGCGGCTCCTGCCCAAGCAGCACCGCCCGCCCGCTTCGCGCTCAGGAGAGAACACCTCGCTCCTCCTCGTGGCTTGTGACGCCGTACAGGTGCGATCACTCTCCTCTAGTGACCAACTACAGAAATGATCCCTGAAAGTATAGTCTTAACAACACACCGCCCGCGCCGCCACCCCCACCGCCACGCACTGCCCTCTACCACACGGACACACCACCCCAACGAAACACCGCAAGGACAGCGACCCTCCCCGCGCTACCGCCGAGCCACCGCCGCCACGGAACCGCGGCCTGCGACCCACGGTCCCGCTCCGCGACCCACGGGACGGCCGCGCGGGGCGGTGAGCGGGACACGCCCCCTCATTTGCATCCTCAGCCTCACACACCTAATCAGACGCGCTGCTCTCAGCAGGCAGGCGCGCGGCTCCGCCTCCGCTCCCCCGCCGCTCAGGCCACCCGGCCCGGCGCCGCTCGCTGCCCTTCGCCCGCGCTGCGCCCGGCTACCGGCGCCCCGTCCTCCACCCACGCAAGTACAGGGCCGCAGAGCCCGGGCTCCGCAAACAACACGTCCCACCCTGGGGCTACACCCACCCGAGCCTGGGCTGGCTAACTGCAGTACCAACAACTCGCTCCTCTCCGGGAGCAGAAATGGGACCCTGGCGGCAGCACATCACGTCACGCCCAGCCTCGGGTGGCTGCAGCTCTACCAGCTACTGACAACAACATCATCTCTCAAATGGCGATTTGTAAGGAGTCCGAGGAGCCTCCAGATCTGACGTACTGCAGAGACACAGACAAGTTACAGCTAATACAACAGCCTACGCTTTCTTCAAAGTCACGCGGAGGCTATGAAAAACCTCCCCCTGACAATTGTTAGGAAAATCGCATTTCCAAACTATTGCACCAATTATTCTTTATCGTATGAAATTGTATGAACTTTCTTAAGACATGTAATGGCATTCTGCATAGTCATGGTTGAGTGAGCATGACTAAAGGACCCCCAGCTCATTGCAAGGACAGCTCCCACCCTGAAGATAACATTTGTTTCTCAGAATCTTAAAAGCTGTCCAGGAAGAACCAAAGATATCCCTGGACTATCAAGAGAAGGCCAGCACCCCAGCCCCTCTAACACTTCGGTGAAACCCTTCCATTACTTGGCATCATAGATAAGTAACTGCAGCAAGACTAACTCCATAGATCCATAAAGAAGCAAATGGCTTCCATAACTCCTAGATCCATAAAGAAGCAAATGGCTAATGACGCCATAGAATTATAGTTGCTTTGCAAAACGGCAGTGTGCGTGTGTGTTAAGTAGTGACTGCTCAAATCATCTTGTGCCTGAAAGGTGTAAGAACCATGCGTAAAACTGTATCTGGGGTGCCCCAGTTTGAATGGGACATCTCATGTGCATGAATAAAGAGTTACTCTTGTAATTCTGTATTTTGCATCCCAGCCTCTCTCCTCGGACAGCACAGGCCAGTTGCAAAGTTTTCATGACACAATACAAGAGACGACTGTCTGTCTGTGCTCACCAGGCAGCACTGCACGTCTCTTGCCTGCTGCTCTGAAGGGGACACATTGGCTTCGTCACCTTGCCCTGCACAACAGGTGGTTCGAGAACACCATTGCCTAACTTGCACAGCCAGGTACCAACAAACTTTCAAAGCGTTTCTTTTCACTGAACAACCCCACCCCACCGGACATTAAAACCTAAACCGGCCAGGCTGCTTCCCCCCTCCCCTGCCTGTGGAAGGCCCACACTGTCACTGCTATCGAAAATCCACTGAGGGACTCGGGACGCAGGAGGCAGCCGAGAGCCTACGTGTTCTGCAGGACGTGTTTGTTCGGAGGCTCGCAGGGAACTGCCCCTTACCAGAGACACCCTCCTCTCCCCGCACCAACTGCTTTTGGAACCAAGGCAAAAAAAAAAGAGGGGCACAAACCACTCAGCCCGTGCTCTCTCCCTCCCAGCCCCGAAAGACTGGGAACGGTCATCAATGGCGGGCGGCTCCTGCCCAAGCAGCACCGCCCGCCCGCTTCGCGCTCAGGAGAGAACACCTCGCTCCTCCTCGTGGCTTGTGACGCCGTACAGGTGCGATCACTCTCCTCTAGTGACCAACTACAGAAATGATCCCTGAAAGTATAGTCTTAACAACACACCACCCGCGCCGCCACCCCCACCGCCACGCACTGCCCTCTACCACACGGACACACCACCCCAACGAAACACCGCAAGGACAGCGACCCTCCCCGCGCTACCGCCGAGCCACCGCCGCCGCGGAACCGCGGCCTGCGACCCACGGTCCCGCTCCGCCACCCACGGGAAGGCCGCGCGGGGCGGTGAGCGGGACACGCCCCCTCATTTGCATCCTCAGCCTCACACACCCAATCAGACGCGCTGCTCTCAGCAGGCAGGCGCGCGGCTCCGCCTCCGCTCCCCCGCCGCTGAGGCCGCCCAGTCCGGCCCGGCGCCGCTCGCTGCCCCCCGCCCCACTGCGCCCGGCTACCGGCGGGGCGCCGGCGTCCTCCACCCACGCAAGCACAGGGCCGCAGAGCCCAGGCTCCGCAAGCAAATTGCCCAGCACCGTTCACTGGCGCTACGCCCACCCGAGCCTGGGCTGTTGCAGTTTTCATGAGACAATACAAGAGACGACCGTCTGTCCGTGCTCCCTCTGCCCCACGCCACCAGAGGAGAAGAGGCCCCAGCACCAACACGGGGCAGCACTGCATGTCTCTTGCGTTCTGCTCTGAAGGGGATGTATTGGCTTCCAGGGGCTACCAAGGCCCAACACTTTCAGGCAGACTCTCATGTACAACTAGAACAACCCCACAGAGTACCATCGTCATTAACGCTATCCTTTACATCTCTGGATCCAGCCTGAGCACCAAAGGACTTCCACACCACAGTGTCAACATAATGCTGATCAGTTTCTCCCAGCCCCAGACCCCAGCAGATACATCAGGTTGGATCCTGAGGCCACAGGGTATTCTATCTTCCATGGCATTGGACGGCATAAGGAGCACAATATCAAACAGTTTCTCCCTAACTCCCATCAGACTCTGGACAAAAGTTTACCATGCTCCAGATCTAGCCTGAGCGACACAGGCTTCCACAACACGTCACGAAAGGCAAATCCTGAGCAGTTTCTCCTCAGTCCCTTGTCACCCTCCAATGAACACTGTTCATCAGAAACAACTCCACAGTACCCACCACATCACCTTGCTCTATACAACAGATGGCTCGAGAATACCATCGCCTGGTTTGCACACCCAGCTACTAACAAACGTTCAAAACATTTCTTTCCACTCAATAACTAACTTCACCCCCCTCGGACATTAAAACCTAAACCTATCCCGTACTGTCTGCTATCGAAAATCCACTGAGGAGCTTGTGAGAAACCAAGTACTGTCTGCTCTGGGGCGCAGGAGGCAGCCTACGTGTTCCGCGGGACGAAGGCTCGCAGGGAACTGCCCCTGACCAGAGACACCCCCTTCTCCCCGCACCAACTGCTTTTGGAACCAAGGCAAAAAAAAAAGGGGCACAAACCACTCAGCCCGTGCTCTCTCCCTCCCAGTCCCGAAGGACTGGGAACGGTCATCAATGGCGGGCGGCTCCTGCCCAAGCAGCACCGCCCGCCCGCTTCGCGCTCAGGAGAGAACACCTCGCTCCTCCTCGTGGCTTGTGACGCCGTACAGGTGCGATCACTCTCCTCTAGTGACCAACTACAGAAATGATCCCTGAAAGTATAGTCTTAACAACACACCGCCCGCGCCGCCACCCCCACCGCCACGCACTGCCCTCTACCACACGGACACACCACCCCAACGAAACACCGCAAGGACAGCGACCCTCCCCGCGCTACCGCCGAGCCACCGCCGCCGCGGAACCGCGGCCTGCGACCCACGGTCCCGCTCCACCACCCACGGGGCGGTGAACGGGACACGCCCCCTCATTTGCATCCTCAGCCTCACACACCCAATCAGACGCGCTGCTCTCAGCAGGCAGGCGCGCGGACACCGCCCCCTGCGGGGAGGCCGCCCCGCCCCGAGCTGCGCAGCCCCCGCGGCGCGGAGGGAGGGCGGGACCCGTCTGCCGCGGAAGTCAGCGCCCGCCTGCAGCGGAGCCCAGCGCCCGCAGCGCTCGGGCAGCCCCAGCTGGCACATCCAGTCAGCGGTGCTCTAGAGAAGTCACGCCTCTAGGAACAGGCCAGGCTATTGAAGTTCTTCATAGTAAAAACGAAACAGAACTGCATCGAGGTTTCGTTTACAAAATTCCCTGGTCCCATGTACTTAAAAGTCTAGGTGTCAAAAAGACCAGTATCTAGTCCATACCTAAAGCATTTTACAATCAGAATTAAAGTTAAAATCCCATTTAAAGAGTGTATTCCTAAAGCACACACTCAGAATTTTAGTTTTACACCACCTCAATCATTTCCTTATGAGCACCTTACAACTAAAAGCTTAGTTTTCTTTTCAATTTACTTATACTCATAACATGTTTTTTGATGCAATAATTAGTGCCACTTACCAGAAAAGGCAAACTATAATACATTTTGCAAACATATTTCACTCACAAAATGCAATTGTACACAGTAGGCTTTTTTTACCACAAATATAAGCATACAGGAAAAAGTAAAACTTTTCTGCCAGTACTTGTCTAAACTTAGCTTTTACCTTTTTTCAGAAGCTTCTTCACTTTCACATAGTTTCCTTGCCTGACATACTCATGCAGCTGAGCTTCCAGGGAGTCACCTTTTATACTTCCAAGCTGGACTGGGCAGGGAATTGGAAGAGGGAGAGCGTGAGCCATCTTGTTTCCTCAACAGAACTAGGAAAAGGTATGAAACATAATGAAGCTGCAAAACACCATAGCTCAAAGACTTCAAAAACTTCAGTAGCTGGCACAATGAGCCATGGCTGCTTCCTCCAGACAACTCTTTGAGACAGAGGGTGAAGGCAACTCAGCCCTCTAGTCCTGCTGGCTACCTCCCTCCCCCCAGCTGTGCCCTCTGACGAAAGGCCTGCCCGCGAGACACACCGATGAGGGACTCTGTTAGTGGGCAAGGCCTGGCCAAGGGAAAACATGGTCCCAAAGAAGAAAAGGGAGAGGTGACAACCCGGGGATCGCAGACAGACCCCTAAAGCCAGTCAGGTGTGTAGGCCTCTCTTGCCTGGACGAAGGCAGGACAAAACCAGCACCACTCCTGGGTCAGGGCTGCTCAAGCCCACCAGCCCTTTGGCTGTTCCTGCCCTCTTCCCACGACTAACGCCCCCGGCCCCAGGCTGCGCGCACACCCCGTCACCGCACAGCCGGGCCCAGCACCTCACCCGCCTCAGCGCCGACACCTCCCCAACGGCCGCGGCACGCGGCCACGTCCCAGCGCGCATGCGCGGCGGCGGCCACCTCCTCCCCTCCCGCCACGCGCGCGGCCGGCGGTTCGCGCCGGAGTCGGGCGCGGGAGGCGCGCGCCGGCGAGGGCGGTGCCGGCCCGCGGAGGGGCGGGGCGTGGCGCGGCCTAGCGCGGCCCGGCGGCATGCAGCGGGAGGTGGGCAGCCTGCCGCTCGCCCCCGCGCTGCGGGCCAGGCTCGTCGCCGCCGGCTTCCAGACGGCGCAGGAGCTGCTGGAGACCGGCCCCTGCGGGCTGAGCAAAGGTACCGGCGGGGGGACGGGCTCCCCCGCTGCCGGCGGGTCCGCGCCCGGCGGCCCTCGTCCCCGCAGGCCGCCTCCCGGGCATCCCCCCCCCGTTCGGGGCAGGTCTCCCCCGCAGCCCTTCCCTTTCCGCGGAGCTTTCGTAGTAGCTTATTAGCGAGGCCGGGTGTTCGGCAGGGTTTCGCTTATTTAAATGGCGAATGGATGCTGAAGTGCCGCGGCTCAGCTCTGGGCAGCTCCCCTGAGGGACTCCCCGAGACCTCGGGTCAGCCTAGAGGAATGGGCTACTTGTGAAAGTAAACATTTACATGTTAAAGTAAATATTTTACATGCGAAGGTAAATAGTTACTGACTTTCACATGTGCCTAAGCAAAAAAAAAAAAGACGATTCTGATAAAAGATCCTTCTTATGCTGAGTGATAGATGTAAATGGGGTACAGAAAAAGAAAAACCAGAGGATTCTGCCTCTCTCATTCCTCTTCTTTCCCCAACTGTCCGTGCTTTAAACACAATAAGCTTCTATGAAGTCAGGTTACCTTTTCCAAGAACCTAAATAAGAGTTTCACAGCCGTTGTAAGAAGTGTATCGTGATTTTGATTATCAGTAGGTTTATTACCTGTGACAATACATGGTAATAGTTTTGCCTTGAAGATCAGTGAAGTAGCTAGATCCTGACAGATAGGTGTGTATGCAGATAGACCCACGGAGATATCTGCAGGTATCTCACCTCTCTTATTCGGTCTGTGTTTCAAATCTAAAAATAATGTGTGAGGTGCTCAGCCCTGGAATACCCTGAGAATTCAGAGTACGATCAGTTGGTGTCACTGCCACTTATTAGTCTGCAACCTGACTTCTTTTACGGGACCTTATTTGCTTCAAATGAAATTAATGTGATGGCACATTCAGTGCAGAATAGGCGCGTTGCTCTGCCAGATCTCGTGCGCGTCTATGAACAGCAGTTTTGATTATTTTTTTTTATTTGCAGATCACTTACTGTCACCTGAATTCTGAACGCAGGGCATCATTGCCCTGAGTTCTTTTGAAATCACATCATTAGTTCCAGAGATGTCGGCAAGCCATGTGCATCGTTATATTAAAAGGATTAATATTTTTGTGTTACACTGCAGAATGATCAGGTTCTGTCAAACAAGTTGAATTATCTCTTCCTACTTTAAATAAATCACTGTTTATAAAAATAAGGTAGTGTTGCATGGGTTTGACTCTTCTAGAAATTGGAATCTCCAAAGAAGAGGCACTGGAAGCATTACAGGTTGTGAGGCAGGCATGTCACGGGGAGGCAGCAAGGACTGCTGGGGCATCGGGCGCCACCAGGAAGTGCACAGCGCTGGAACTGCTGGAAGAAGAGCAAGCCCAGGGCTTCATCATCACCTTTTGTTCAGCACTAGACAATATTCTGGGAGGTGGTGTGCAGCTAACAAAAATCACCGAGATCTGTGGAGCGCCTGGTGTTGGGAAAACACAGCTATGGTATTTTATTTTTAGATTACTTTTGTGCAACTGAGAATCACTTTTCTTTGTTCAGTTTAAGTACGAAGAGAGTTCATTTTTCTTGTTGTCATGACTGCAATCTCTGATTCTTATACAGCATTATAAATATAATAATGATAATGGCTGTACTGCTTCCTGTTCCATGTATTCCTCAGCAGAAATGTCACTTTAGGAGTGAGTTGGGAGGGGAAAGCTTGGTGATGTCAATATTTATCTTTTTTCTGTTTCCCATGGCAGTATGCAGTTGGCAGTAGACGTACAGATCCCAGAATGCTTCGGGGGCGTAGCTGGAGAAGCTGTGTTCATTGATACTGAAGGAAGTTTTATGGTAGACAGAGTAGTGGATATTGCAACTGCCTGCGTGCAGCATTGCCAGCTTATTGCTGAAGCTCATCAAGAAGAAGGTAACGTTGCTAAGTCGTTTCTTTCTGCCTAGTAGGCTAGGATCTGAGTGAAACGAGTGTCTCGTAGGCTGCAGTTTTACAGTTTGAGGGTTTCAGCAGCAGTGCTGGCTTAAGGACTTCTTGCTGCCAGCCTTTCATTTCCACTTGTATGTATCATACCCTGAACTGCGTCAGTATGTGGAGCCATGCTGCAGACTGAGCTGATCTGCTTTAAGAATAATTCTTTTTCTACATAATGATTTGTGGGGTTTTTAGGTATGTAGGTTTTTTGGCTTTTGCTTTTTTTTTTTTAGCACTTTAATGATCGAATTTACAGCAAAACCCAAACACAACTCTGTCAGCAAAACTGAGGGATAATGTGCTGCAACGCAGGGACAGGAAGAGCAGCTGGGGAAAGAGAAGAGGAACGGCAGAATTTCTTAAGGCAGTGTTGCTGCTGAAGCCCCATATTGTAAAACTGTGGCTGGAATTCAGCTCTTCCATAAGGTCAATATAGCTAGGTTGCATTTAATGAAGAGTTTTATTCTATAACTCATCAGTGTGTTGGGGATACTGACACAACTTTTATGTTACTCTTAGAGTATTTTATGTAGCAAACTTCTGTTTGATCAGAGGTAAAAGGACACCATATTAAACGAGGTACTGCCTGTACATTAAACAATGGATGATTAATAGTCACTGTTGTCCTCTGGTGGTGTTCTGGCTTGAAAATGATTTACTGGAAAAGTTCTTTCTTCAGAAATAAATTTTTCATTTTTGGAGCACTCCCTTGGAGGCTCCAGTGTATCTATGTGCAAATGCTGAGATAGCATCTGCTCACCACCTTCTTGACTTTCAAGCCAGATGGAAGGTATGTTTCCCACACTCTTTACCTTGACTGTTTCTGTTTCTGGGGGTTTTGCTGTTGCTATATGTGGAAGGCATAGTTTGGTAGAATGATGAAAGTAGCAATATGCTAGTACAGACTTCTGACTCATTTACTCATCCATTTATTTGTTCTCAGATCATCTAAAAGCTTTGGAGACTTTCTCTCTTGAAAGTATCCTTTCTCACATATATTACTTCCGTTGCCGTGACTACATAGAGCTTCTTGCACAGGTCTACCTCCTCCCAGACTTTCTTTCAGAGCATTCAAAGGTAAGGGTTATTGCAGACTTTATCACTCATCTTCACACTAAAGATTTTCAGGGATGTTCATCTGTTGTAGGTAGAGTAACATGAGTAACACCTTGGTACCTCATCAGCTTGGCAGTAATATATTGGATGATGCCAGAGTACAAATGTAAAGCTTGCTTGCTTGTTTGCTTTTTCATTCCCATCCCGAATACCCTTGAGAGTAATTTGCTTTTGCTACCACTGCTGCCATCATCCTGAATCTCCACTTTGAGGCGAGGATACTGGATCTATGTTGCCACATGTTGTAACATTTCTGTGAGCACTGAGTTATGAATCATCGCAAAACTGCTTTGCAGAAGAGTCTCTGAGCCAGGTGTGCGTGTGATCACCATGATGCTGGGGGATCAGAAAGGCTTAGTGCCTTTTTTTTTGTCCTAGAAGGTAACTGAGAACCAGAAGCATCCTGCACCATCTTGGCATCCAGAAAGTGACTCTTCTCCTTCTTTCCAATACATCTTCTGTTGCTACAAGCAACCAGAGCCTGCAGCTTGACTCTTGGGTGGACAGCCAAAAAGTTTCCTAGTACCTAGTGTCTTAGTGAATTGCTATTGTAAGGCAGATTTTCACCACCTCCCAGATTTCTAGATTCTGCACAGCAGATCACTCCCTAACAGGCTTCAGGGAAGATGACTTGTGCCTTATTCTAACAGAGCACAAATGAGTGTTGTTTAGTTAGATTGTCTTTTGCATATCATTTCCATTTTTGGAATCTGTTATGTTCTTGAAAGCGGAGGTGGGAGTCTTACTTTTGCTTAGTGTAATCTGGTATTTCCCTTTCTCTGCCAGGTACTAACGGTGCCCTGTTGTCTTTGCTCTTGTGGAAAGTACATGGCTTCATTAGCACAGTTACATTGGGCTGCAGTTCTCTGGTACCATCTGTGCTGATTATCTGTGCTTGGCCTGGAGCCTGAAATACTGAAGGTTGCAGGAGAACCATAAGACCTTCTGGTGATTCCTTGGACAGGCTATAAGTGACTTGACAGATTGCTCATTGCAGTCCAGCTCTCATTAAAATTAGCCTGATCCCTCTGTGCAGACATGGAGCTGAGACTGGGACCACAGGAAACCTCCAGGTTTTAGATTTTTTTTCAGAGAGACATAGTTGTAGAGGGTGTCATTGGGAAATATGAATTAGTTTGAGATCTTGTTAATAATATGAGATAGACCAATAATATGAAAAAGACTATGTTAGAAAATATTCTTGTTGTAATAAACATAATTCTTTAAGGTCTAGTAGAGACAAACTGACATGGTAGAAGGTGTGTGTTACCAAGCTTTCTCTATGTAGCCTACTTTTGAATACTTTAAGTCTACTTGTTTGCTATTTTATAAGTGGAACTGGGAGAAAATAAACTAAATTGCATCCTACCTGGACATATTCATCTGACAGGCAAGTTATATAACTACGTATACATTCCTTTCCAGCATGAGTCATGTTTATACTGTTAAACTGATTGTTCTTAAAGTCAAAAAATTATGCATGAGGAAGATGTACAGGCTCATAGAAAAGAATTTGCAGGAAGGAGGAAAAATGAGGAAACAGAAGAATATCTTGGTTTAGTTCTAACTATTTAATCTTCTTTTTCAAGTTAAGATTTTTCTTTTTTTTCAGTTGGAGGCCCAGGGCCATTTCACAGGGTGATGTTTGCTGCAGGCTTGTATGTTCCAGCCACAAAACTACTTCCCAGTAATAAGTTAAATCAATAATACAGAAAATCAGTTTTCTCGTGTTGTTTCCAATTTGTTATCTTGTGCATTAATGCAAGAACTTGTAGATAGCTAGGATTTGAGTGACATCTGAACATGCAAACACTGTAAGACTATCTGTCTCCCTTCTGTATTTCAGACAGACTTGGGTCATCAAAACAGCTACAACAAATGAAGTTAGAATAAATCAAAATCCCAGACTAATGTTTATATAGTGTCTTGAGGGTGATGAGCCAGCAGCAGCATTGTGCTCTAGCTTCAGCTAATGATTGCTACAAAAGAAATAATTCAGCAAAGCAAACATCTTCAGGCAAGACAGGTTCTCTGCTCCATTCCATAGTGTCTGGAATATCTTTAAGCATCTGTTAAAATCCATGTTTCTAAGATAGATCACCGATAATTAGAATCTCATGATTTATCTTAACAGTGACTGCAGACAGCATGTATTCTAGTTTTGGTTTGGATTTTATTTTTTGAGGGAGAAGGTGAAATAAATTAGTGTTCGTGGAGAGTTGAAGTACAATTCTGATGTTTAATGATTTTTTTTTTTTCCTCCAGCTTCTTTTCTGCAAGGCTTTAAGTCCAGCTTTGTTATTTTGTATTCTGTAGCAGGTGCTGCAGAGATAAGTCAGCTAGCTGTAAGTGAGTAACTGGAAACCGTCGGAAGGGCAGCTCTGTGCTGAGTTAACTAATGGGAGAGCTTAGTGCAGCATTGTGTTTAAGCTAGTGCAGCTAGGGTCTGAGCTAGTAGCTATGCATAATGCAGTACTGCACTTAGCAAGTGTACTAGTGTGCTTGGAGCTTGAAGCTCTTCCCTCTGCACTCCTGTGGAGTGCTGATTTTCTCTGATGTATATATATAGAGACAGTAGGTGTTATACTGTCATGCACATCTGAGTATGAAATAAAAGATTGTCATCACCTTATATAAAACATTGCGGTGCACTTAAAAAGAGGTCTTACTGCTTTTTGTCATTTGTTTGTAGGATAGTAATGGTAGTTTTCCCTTTTCTTTTTGCATTTAGGTCCGACTGGTGGTAGTTGATGGAATTGCATTTCCTTTTCGCCATGACTTTGAGGACCTCTCGCTTCGAACAAGGCTTTTGAATGGTCTGGCACAACAGCTGATCATCATAGCAAATGATCATAAATCAGCAGTAAGTCTGGGGCGGGTTTAAATCACAAAAGATGCTACTTTGGAATAAATACATTACATAGAATTAAGCAAATGTGATTTTCAATTGTCTGTAAATAGCAAAATAAAACTGCAAGAATGTCCTCTACATTCATGTTTTCCAGTTAGGTTAGTAAATATAGATGGATCGCACAGACAAAACTGTTTAGGTGGAAAATTCCTAGACTTGCTGAAAAAAGTAAAATTTGCATTAAAAGCATCCTGTGGATCTTAATTAAATGGTAGCATATCAATTTGTCATGCTGTTTCACATCATCTTCTTTAATGATTTGCTTGGACAAGGAATGTTCCTTTGGTGACTTTTACCTACAAAGCGCGCGCATTAAAATACATCGGAGTATTTAGCAGTTCCAACATAATTTTCCACTTTGTTTAAAAATAAACTACTGTCTTAGCGGAGGAACTGTTCTTAGGGAGGAAAACCACTTTATCTGCTAGTTTGGCTTGCTGTTCTGGCATCCATTGAAATCCATAGCTTCCTTCCTGGGCATTGTTTCTATGTCATTTACGCCAATATGGAGGCCAGCAAATCTGCAGCCACGTAGCCAGCAGATGGCACTCGGAAGCTACATCTGTTCCAGAAGTTGTTTTGGCAAGTCTTTTACAGCACAGAAAAGCATTGTTCAGGAATTAGAGCTCGCACAGTCTCAAAATGGTGCTGGTGCCTATAACCGTTTCCAGGTGACTTGCAACCTTGTCACCCACAACTCTCTCACGCACTTGGCTTTTGTTCCTGACTGCTAAAAATAAGCCTCCCCTTGTGCTTCCTTTGATAGCTGCAGGAAGGGAAAGAGCACAGCTCTACATTCCGCCTGGGTCAGGCGATTGGGCTTGCTGCTGAAAGCGTACCCTCTCGCTTGCCCCGACATGAATTATGAAGCTTCTTCCTGCTGGTGTGGGCACCAGGGGAGGCGAATGTGATATGACTGCTTGATTTGCACAGCCTCCACTTTACTGAGTGCTTTCACTCATAAACTGGCTACCTGGTGACCTTGAACAGGAGCAGTTGTCGTTATACAGTCTTTTTTTCTTTGGTCAAGGGAAACATATATAACATTTCTATTGAACAAGTGAGCATTTTAGTACAAACGCTTGCTAAAGAAGTGATCAGTCACAGAGCTTCAGAAATGATTTAGCTCAGTGGCCCTCCTGTTAGTTTTTGAGTTAGTTCCATGTAGCTTGCAAGCAGTTTAAATTCAGCTTGCGTGCCAGAGATGGCTTGTCGGGCAGCAAAGCTGGGCAGTCTGAATGCTCTAATATGGTAGCGAGTAAGTTCCTTTAGTTTCTAAAGCTGAACTCGGTGGGTTGTGCTAGGATGCCCAGAGCAGCCCTTCTCCAGAAGTGAGATGGGGAGCCTATTTGGGGCTGTTATCATCCATATATGATGAATTACTTCTCTAAAATACGCCATATATGTCTTGGGGCTTTCAGCTATGTAAATGTTTTGGTGTGTGCCCCGTATGCTTGGTGGAATTGCTTGCTCTAGCACACTTGTCTAACTGTTCAAGCAAGAATCATACAAGCATGTCGAACAATGAAAACCCCCAGGGTTTAAGATAGGTACAATTTTTTATTTTTTCATTTTTAATGAACTTTGCAATTAATATTCCTGGCTCTTTTCTGTCTCACCCACCCCCACTTCTACCAGGGATCTAACCTAGACTGTCTGTGAACCTCCTACGAGCGATTCGTGCTGCGAAAACACTCCCCCGCTCTGTCTGTTCACTTTCATTCTGCTTTGTATTGTACCCACTTGCGCATTTTTAGACTACAAGGTGCAGAAATTCTGTTAATCACTAGGCTTATGCATGTTTTGAGCAGCATCACCAAGTTCATTTATGCCACAGTGACTGAAATCTATCTCTTTGTAGAGGGCTAGTACAAGTCATGTGCATCTAAATACAGATCCAAACAGTATTTAGTACAAATATGGTGGAATATACAAGTTGTGTAGAGTTTCATCCCTTGGGAAGGGAGAAATTTAGGTTTCTTTAAAGTCTCGAATGAAAGAAAACTACCTGTTATGTAAATTGAAAATACATTTTGCAGGGTTCTCTTATTTTGTTTTGGCTATTGAGGAAAGATGAGGCGCCTTTACAGTTTCTTCTTGTTAACACAAAAGCTTCATTACAGTAGGCAAGAGTTTTGCCTGAGTAACTGATAAAAGCTTTTTGAAAAATCCCTCTCTTCCCTCCCACCAGTATGCTTCTTTTCTGGAGATTTTCTTGTTTGTTTGCCTTTGTTTCCTCTTTTAGGTAGTTCTGACAAACCAAATGACAACAAGGATTGGACAAAGCCAGTCCACATTGGTACCTGCTTTAGGTAGGTGTATAGCTTGTGAGTTGAAAGCTGAGTTAATCTTCAAATACATCAATTCCTTTCTTTTGGCATCGTGTACAAAGAAAATGAAATTGTTTGCTGAACTTCTGCAGCGTAGCAGAATCAATGGTGAAACTATTAGACCCATCTGGAACTGCTAGCATTGTGGAACTCTACAGAAGTGCTTACCCATGTCAGCATTGTAATTATAATTAGCAACTATCAAATTTTATTCTAAGCTCAAACATGGTGTGCAGATTAGAATCCTGGTTAGATTTTTGAAAAGGAATTACAAAGCCATGACATTTTCCGATTGCAGAAACTCACAGGTTGAGAGTGTTGCTGGATTTTTTTTTCCTTTTTAAACCAAACTTTTTAATACTAAACAATATTAGATCTATCAGTATTCCTTAAGATGACTGAATCACCCTTTATGGGGAAGCACTGGGTACTAAGAACTCTCTGAGTAACTAGGTTTTTAGATGTGCAGCTACTGTATTGCAGCCTTCCCCTGAGGATCTTAGGCTGTGGAGTTACCTCTATTCCAGCTCCAGCTGTGTCAGCTAAGGAGGCCACTACCTCTGCTGGAGGTCACTGCCGCATCCTATATGCTGGCTGAGCTGTTTATGTGATTGTCTCCCAATCCATTTCTGCCAAAAGTGGGCCAGGTAAGCTTGTGAGCTATTTAAATAATAAGTAAACCTCTGATAAATCAGGTAATTTAGACTGAAATTGGCTAGTGAATGATGATGCAAAAAATGTAGGGATTGACCTGGGGGCAGTAAACCTCTAGCAAGAATGTGGTGATGAACAGGTTAAAGCACTAATAGAAGAACACAGCTTAATGGTTGCACACCTCGAACTATGCTGCAATTTCCTAAATTCCCTGAGAATCATTCACTGCCTCTCCAAAACAGTTTAAATTGTTTATTTTGCCATTACACTTGAACACATTCCATTAATTATATGCAAAGATGTTTCATATTTGCTGCATAGCTGGAACTCTACCCGTTGCTCTCTATGGTTATGATGTAGAGGGAAGTTCTGTGTGGGATCCTCAACTACAGCCTGCCCATAGTGAGTTTAAGTGTTTTTTACAGGCTGCTCCATTTTGCCCGGCAATGAGCAGAGTACCTCATATAGACTCTTCTGCTGTGGTCACAGGGGAAAATAGAACAGTTCTTCTGAAGTAAAGATTTTGACAAATTAAGAAAAAGCTCAGTGTTTAAACCTTATTTCAGGTTGTAACTTTGTATTATTTTATGGTACACTTAAAGGGCAGAAATTCTCTGTCCACAGCTTCAGTTTCTGTGAACTAAGTAATGATTCCCTTGTTCTGGAGGGGAGGGAGAAGAAGGGGACAGTACAAAGGCAAAGATGTTCTATACAGGCATTGAATCATTTGGCACAGATGTAAGATAAAAAGAACAAATACAGACAGTCTCCTTCGAGAATGTGAAGAATGTGGAATTTTGAGCTGTGCATGCAGATAAAGACCCAGCTTCCAGTATCTGACCCTTCTTGTTATTTTTGCCTCTTGCTCTCTGATGTATTATTTTTGGCAGCCTTTCTGGCTACAAACTCAATTAAAGCTAATAGATTCTGTCTTTTTTCAATAGCCAGTGTTGTTTGGGAGCTGTTGTGTTTATTGAGTCATAGGGACAGTAAAGAATGTGAAGGCATTCAGAGTAGGTTATACTTCAAAGATATCATGTATTGTCTTGTGCGTATTTTCTTTTACAAACATTTAGTTTGACATAACCTCATATTGACCATAAACTGATTGTGACTCTCACCAGAATGTGTGTGTAACCACATAGTATTGTTAAACCGAGTAGTGGGTACTCTTGCAAAAATGAAACTTTGTACCAGTTGGTAAAATATTTAAGCTAAGAGATATTCCCCTCATCCTAAACAGCAGTATCTCAAGTTGAGTATTTCAGAGTGGTACAAAGCTGTTTTAATTTTGATGTGAATTTATTCCATAGACTTGGTGCAAGTATTGAGCTGGTGGATTACAGGGTGATTTTTACGACCCACTCTGAAGGGATGCTATTTCAACAGTCTCATCGTAAAGGCTAAAGAACCTCCTACTCCTCCATGGTTGGTTGTAGCCAAAGGAACTATTGAGGGAGGGGTCAGCAGCAAAACCCCAAGTAAAATCAGTCCTGTTGCCTCCCCTAAATAGGTTTTTTCCCCATTGATTGGTAAGCCTTAGAAACAGCATTTTCTAAGATTTCACAAGAGCATTAATCTCTAAACTCTTATTCAGCTTCCTAGCAGAAAGGAAGTTCTTAATTATGAAAAAAAAAAAAAGCACAGATGCTGCAAGGTATTAAGTCAAGAGCTTTAGGAAGGGGACAGCTTTCTCTCCCACTAGTGATAGCTAAGCTGGGTGTTCCTAGACATTTCTACTGTATATATTTAGAAAGGAGGTCAAATATTAATCTATGGCCAGTTTAACTCAGAAATATCTCATTTTACAGGAGCATTTTTCTCTCATATTCGATACAGTTGGAAACATTCTGGTGTGGAATTTGTACCCATTGTAAAATATGTTTTGATCTCTGTCTCGGAACTGTATCTGATAGCCAAAATCTTTAATCTCAACTTAGATATAGTGGAGCAAGGTCTGGCAAGATGCCCAGAGGGTCTAGGTCTTCATTACAGTTGACTCATTTTTTTTTTTCTTCTCTGTGCTATAATGAATACCAGAGCACATGGGGCATGTGGGGCTGGTGACATGATGGAGGCCAAGAAGTGATTTGGAAGTTACAGGGCTGTGTGCAGGTGAATAGGAGAGGCTTGCAGCACTTAACCAAAATGACACTTTTAAAATGCAATCCATCTGTGGACTACTGACTGTCTCCTGGGATAAACAGAGGAAAACACCCAGTAAAACTGTCTATAAATTGACTGAGCTTGTGGTCAGGTGTGAACTGGAGCAGTAGAACTGTTTCCCCTGAAATAGGATAACAATCCAAACTTCCTTCTCTTTCCACCATGCCCCCCCTGCCCCTTGCTTTGGTTGTGTTCTTTTGCATTCTGCTGTCAGAAGCAGAAGACTGCTTCAGGGACCCTTAATACTTTAATAATCATTGACTTTCTCCCAAAGCTTGTATCCCAAAGGGAGTGATGTTTGCTCATAATTATGCCTGAGAGACAGAATATCGCAATTTTGAAGTAGGATTTAGACGTACTCGCTAGACTTCTTCAGCAGTAATTAGAAAAATCTTTCTTCATGCTGCCTCTGTTTTCAAGATTTGTCTAGTACCTGTCCTTTATTAGGTATATATAAAATCTTTCTACAAATATGGAAGTATTGCATCAAGCTTTCTATAAAACACTGTGAGTACAGAGTTTATTCCTTGTCTCACTATATTTGATAAACTAGTTGTGAAATCCGTGCACATATGAAGAAGGTGTGATTCATTACTACAAGAAAGGTATATGTGTTTTAATCAAGGGGGTTTTTTGGAAGACTGGTCTAATTTCAGTTCAGTTTACTGACGATGCTGCTGTTATAGGAGATAAATAAAATGGCCTGTTGTTTTGTGTCACCCAGGAGAAAGCTGGGGACATGCTGCTACTGTCCGCTTAATCTTCCACTGGGACAACAGTCAGAGGTAAGTGAAAATGTAGGCCAGTAAGGTACATAATAATACTGACAAGTGTCACATTTGAGAATCTTTTTCAGACTGTCCCTAGAGGCCAAGGAGGGATTTGAATTTGACTTCTGGCCTTGGTCCGCCATGTCCCAGGCTACTGAGGCTCAAGAAGAGCTTTCTAGTTCAGCCTAAGACAGTGTGGGCTGAACTGTCATGCTCCTCCTTCTCACCGTGGTCAGCTTGCTGCCGTGCTGTACTTTCTGACAAGATGCCATGTCTCATCAAAATATAACATCCTCATGGCAGTTGCTCAGACACAAGAATTTATGATCTGGTGGCTAAGTAGAGGTTTTTTTTTTTTTACCATCTGCATTTTGTAAGCAGGGAGTAAAATTTCTTTGCTTCAGTCGTTTAGGCCCCAGTCAGTACGAAGCCAAAGAAGGCATTCCACCTAGATAGTGATTCTCAGGAGGACAGACCGTAGGCGTACTGACCCCTGAGCCTCAGTGGCAGCCATTGGACCCTTCTGCTTTTGAATGCAGCAGGATGGTTCTGCAAAACTGAACAGCTATGCAGATTCCAAGTTACAATGACCTGCAGAGAGATGGAAAGAGAGCTGCATTTACTCCCAATGCAGAGCTGACCTATGGAGGAGGATTTTAGAAGCCCAAAGGAATGAGGATGACCCTTCTAAAAACAGTATGAAGTTCTGTCTGTTGCAGGGAGATCTCTTCTGTTTCCTGGTTCTTTTCTCCCCTCTTCACTATATTGCAAGCTCACTTCTCTTTCCTGGTCAGTTAAATTTGTCTTGTATATGGTATCACAGTGCAGCAACGTGAGATTAAGAAGCCTTGCTTCAATTCCCTAATCTTCTGCAAACAGCGAACAAAAATGCTGCTGGAATGTTGTTGTGCATAGTTTTGCTCGTTAAACTTGAAAGAGAAATGCAGTGACGCTTTCTTCTGGAGTTTTGTTTTTTTAAATTCTAAGTTTGAAGGCAATGCAGAATGATTACAGCAGGCTGTTTAATTTGGAATTAAATTAACATCACTGATTAGTTAACAGCCTTTATAAGACAGAAGTTGCATCAACATAATGATTGCAGAGTGAACAAAAGTTAATTTTATATATCAAAAGTAAAGAGCTTTTTTTCTTCTGCAACATAGCTAGGAAGGTTGTAGATACAGGTTCCAGGAAGCAAGCCAAAGATAGACAAGCATGTTTTATTTACTGTTCTAAATATGCAGCTAATGTGGAGCAGGGCCTGCAGAAGCACAGCAATTCTGATTACAACTGCCTATCTGTAAAAAGCAGAAATAGCTAGATTCTGTGGCATTTGTACACGAATGACCTATACCTGATGATCCATCGTGGTTTTGTTGTTTTTATACTAGGTTATTGGGGCACAAAGATGACCATTTGAGAAGCCATTAGCCTTTTTTTTTTTTTTTTTTTTTTTAAATTGTGCTTTGGCCAAATATGATACCTGTCTCTTTCTTTCTCTCTACTACTGAAAATGTCAGAGCTTAATTATAAGGGTTCTTATTGCTGTGAGGAAAGATCCTGTTGAGTCAGAGGCATGCAGCAGAGCTCCAGCTGAGTGCTTGTAAAAGCATGGCTTCTGCAGCTTCAGATTTAGGCTATTTTGTAAAGTATAACCCACCACTTAAATGTTCTGAGGAATTCCCTGTGTAGCTAATATGAAGTGGCAGTGTTCCTCAGGCTGTAATTACGTGCTCTCTAATAGAATGGCACCTCAGGGAGGAAAAAAAAAACCCAAAATAATTAACGGGATCTTTGGCAGGGTGTCTTGATACAGAGAGCAGAACGCTTTCTATATTGGCTTTACATAAGTGTAAGTTTGGGGGAGGTGGGCATGGTGCAGACTAGCAGCCCTGGGACTGGTGGAAAAACCCCTTGCTTTTGAGCTGCTTTGCAATCTTCTATCTATATTATGCAAGCATCTACTGGGCTAGGTACTGTATAAGCACAAATCAAGATGCATTGCTTAGAGTCTAAATGCACAAAATCAAGGAAGTGTTAGAGGAGAAATACAAGGGAAACGATTTTCTCAAGGTTATGCTGTATGTCAGTGGCAAGGTCAGGCTTAGAAATAGAGTATCTTATTCTCAATCCACTAGGTTATATTGACAGGCTTGTGAAATCTCTAGAAAAAACCTCCCTAGGAGTATTTGAATTCTTGAGGGTATCTCCCAACTTTGAGAGGTCAATGAACAAATGATTGCTTAATGGAGTAGGAAAGAGTTGTGCTCAAAACCTTTTTTGTTTGCATTTTAAGAAAGTGGCATTTGGAATTGATTCATAATTAATATTGTTCCAAAAATGTGACCAAATACTCTGATGAAACAAGGCTAATTAATCATTCACTCATTTTAGTAGGTCTACATTGTATTTGAGCTGGCAGGTCATGTAAGGATGGGAATTTGGCACCCACAGTTTAAATGACCTATATGAAAAGACATACATAAGAATTCCACTGGTCACCTACCCCATGATTGTGGGAAAACTTGGTCATTTGGTTACTTGGAATTTTTATTGTTATACTCACTAATCATAATTATCTGTTTTTTGTTTAACCAGGTTGGCAACATTGTACAAATCACCGAGTCAGAAGGAGTCAACCATACCATATCACATTACAGTTAGTATTTCTTTTGGGATGGAGATAATGGAGATGGGAGCAAATTGCTAGCAGTAGAGGAATTTTCAGACACATAGGCATATCTGAGAATGATGTTTGCTGTCTTAGTGTTGCCTTTCAGTTGCCTTCTGAAGGTAGCCAGTAATACTGGGATGTCTCCAGGTTTATGAATATTTTGCACCTTTTCTCTTTAGAAAAATGACCCGGCATATTAGTCCTCTTAGAGTTAAAACATTTGGATTTCCAGATCAAATTTACAGGCAGCCTGTCCCCATCTGTTCTTGTGCTAGTACTGCTTATTTTATCTGCCCTTGATGTTAACTTTTGGCCTAAGTGCAATTACAGAGAGCAATCATGCACTCTCTGAGCCTGCATTTTGGGAGACCTGAACAAGCCAAGCTGTTTTCTCCCTTGTCAGGTAGGTTATTGTTTCCCTAGTGGCTCTTCTCTGCATCTGTTCCAGTTGAGTTTATCTTTTTAGGACAAGGGTGACCAGAATCATACGTGAGGTCTCACCAGTGCTTTGTGCCATACATATTTCCACATCTCTGTTTTTAAGTGCATTGCCTGATATAACCTAGGTTGTATTTCTCTCCTTCATAGCTCCATCCTACCAGTGACCCTGTGACCAGCCAATATATACAGATTTTTCTCTTCTGTCACTATCATATGAGGAGCTTCCAGCTTATGGCTGGAGTCCTTATTCATCCCTAGTTAAATCCTGTGATTATTTTCTTTTGTGGAGTGCTTAGATACATATTAATGAGAATACATACGGTCTAAGCTGCATTTAGGTTTAAAAAAACCCCACCACTCGACTCTTATATCTTCAAATGTCAGATACATAGGTACATGCCATAACTATTTGCTATGTGTCCTCATGGAAACACGTTGCCATAGCATTTCCTGCAGATTTTAATGCTGCCATAAGATGAGATCTTCAAACTATTGAACAGAAATCAGATTTTTTTCACTCCTGAATGTATTCACCTACACAGAAGAAATACTGTAAATATATATATATTTTTTCTTAGTTTTGTAAACACTGGAAGGGTAAGTGGGACTACATCCCAAGGTTGTTTGGATCATGCGATGTGAGTGTGCAGCCCTTTCTCTCCAGCTGACAAACAGATGGATTTTATCTTAGTTTAATTGCCTTTTCCTTTCAGTTTTATATGCATTATAAAACAGCTATGCTCTCTTCTTCTGTGTGAGTGCACACAATCTTGAAATACAGTTGAGAGTGTATCCTAATCAAAGATTAGTTAAAACTTAAGATTATCCCTGTGTTTTTTCCCTTAATCCTGCTGAGCTGCTTCAGCAGATGGTTTCTGTAAGTAAAAAATGTATTATCCCTGTTTCTTTCATGAAATTCAGGTCTGATGGTAACAGTCTGCTGTTATAATTTCTCATTCCCATCTCCGTAGTTAAACTGGAAGATGTAAATACATGTTCAATGTTTCCAAATCTCATCTAGCACATCTATGTATAACCAGCATACAGAAAAAGATAATTAAGAAAATAATAAATGCCTCAAGCCTAGATCCTCAAAGATGTTTAGGTTTATGCAAATTAGATACTTTGGTACCATTGACAGACTGGCTGTTCAGTGCCTGTAAGCCGATGGAGAAGTGTGTAACTTAGTGACCGAGCTGTAGTTCTTTTTCAGCTGTGTCCTTTCCAGCATACTGGCAAGTCAGTCACCACTCTGAGCAAGTGTGGAAGCTGTGGGACACCTATCAAATGAAATAGTTTCTTTCACAGTCTGATAAGGATTCATTCTTAAATGCAGAGTATAGAAATGTAAATCGATTTATGCATAGTAGATCATCTAATTCACCTAAATTTCCCAGGTAATGTGACCTGATTATTTATCATGAAAGACAGAGACCCAGGACCTATATTCTGGGTAGGAATTGTCAGTATTTCCCTGAACTGTGGAGAGTCTGCCAGACTAGCAATGAGAATACTGCTCAAGTAATAAAGCCATCTACCTTTGTCAATCTTTATGCAGTCTGTAGACACCAGAAGATGTTAAAGAACAATTCAAAATGACCATAGACTATCTGAGCTTTGTAGGTCCTTGGTTCCATTAGCCACATTCTTGCCATCTAAAAATCTAACAAGCTACACAAATATGCACAAAATTCTTGTATTTTTGAGGCGCTATGCCCAGAAGGTACATGCCTTTAACTAAATGGAAAACATCCATACTAAGCAGCCTACTTTATCGTGTTCTGGCCTTTATAACCATTGGAATGCTTTTGCTGGGAGTCTAGCATGCTGGATTAAGTGGATTCTTGGCTACAGATCCACCTTTGTGCCTCAGGGAAATGGCAGAGATTAGATGCAAGCAGCAGTGAAACACTAAACTTGAAGATTCCCCATTATGCTATTTAGAATAACACTTGAGTTGCTTATAATAGCAGAGGGACTGCACAAATTCTGCCCTTGTGGCACCTCTTGCTGTTTGTTCCTTTAAAAACATAGCAGGCTGCGTGAGGTGAGGCATTTAGAAATAGAAATACAGAGATGGGAGACTTGAGCAAAACAAAATCAGAAAGAGTGGGTTTTGTTTTGTTTTGATCTTGGTGTGGGACACACTAGCATTTTAGAAGTCACATGTCTGATAGTAATTCTACCTGCTTTTTCACACTGCACCAACCTAAAATGTCAGCTTACCTGAAATGCTCTCATCCCCACATTGTCTCTACCTGAGCATTTAGGATCCCCAAAGCAATTTATTTTTCTGAGTAACCCCTTTTCCTCTCTAAGTCTGCACTGCAGTGAGAGTCTTCACTGAGCTGTCAGCAGTGCTCCCTGCACAGCATTCGTCTGGGGATGGGAAGACAGACAGTTGCAGACTTCACACAACATCTCAGTATCTCCATCTGCATTGATGACATGTTTAACTAACTGATTTTCCAGCTCTTTCATATTTTAAAATCTTTTAAAATCATTAAATTGTGAGCTAAGGTAACAGAAAATACTAATGGTACTAAGCCAAACAGATCACTTTAAGTGCTTTCCTGAGTAGCAGCATCTAGTTTTCACTTCTACATTTAGTTTTTGGCAGTTAGAGGTCCTCATCCCATTGTGTCCCATAAATTACTATGCTGGGACAGTCTTTGCAGTCTAGAGACTGATTCAGATATGCAGTTCTCCTACAATGTCTCATTGGTGTTTTCAGTTCATTAAGTAGATACATGAAACAAAAATATCCCAGGTTTTAGAAATTCACAGTTTTGTTTCTGAAAATGACTGCGGCAATTAATCCAGTCATCTCCTTGCTTCTGTGGGAGCTTGAATAAGGGCTGAAGGATTTGGCTTTTAATTTATTTAAATAGGCAACATAAGTTAATTTACTGAGAAGCAGCGCTTCATAGCCATAGGGGTTATTAGTGGTAAAATGAAAATGACAGCCTGGTTGGTGAAAATAAAATATCTTTAAAAAATAAAATGAGGAGACACAGTTATTAGTTGGCATGTGTGTTGAAAAGCTTGCAGTTTGAGCTTAGCCTGGTCTATAAACGTTCTGTGGCCGCTCATCTAAAATAAATGACAGCATCATACCTTATTCTGATCTTCTGGGAACTAGTTACTCATACTTTTATATCCACAGAAGTGTTATCACATGATTTTGCTTATATGTTACAGTCTCATGGCTTCCGAGATGTGCAGCCTCCAGCTGTCACTCAAAATGCAGAAGATACTGAAATGAACCCTCGCAAACGGCCACGGAGAGAAGA
This sequence comes from Mycteria americana, assembly GCF_035582795.1. Classification (NCBI taxonomy): domain Eukaryota; kingdom Metazoa; phylum Chordata; class Aves; order Ciconiiformes; family Ciconiidae; genus Mycteria; species Mycteria americana. Next base: position 4,362,820 of record NC_134379.1, on the reverse strand, counting down.
GGAAACGTAACAGCGATTCAAAAGTTGAATGTTAAAAAATGTGTGCTACATAAGAACAGTTGCACAGTGAACATGCAACCAAAGGTAGCCCGAGAGACTCTTAAACTTAAATTCCTGCTCTGGACATTATTTTAACATTAAGACTGCAGTATGCAAATTTCTGTTGCAGGAAATTCCTTTGTGTATGGCATAATTTTACTTTTATAATAAAAATCTATGTTTTCTATAACTAGAGTCTTCCGCTTTTTGGGAGGAGATGGAGGATACAACTACTACTTTTACTCTGGGTAAAAAAACAATGAAATGCAAGCATCTAATACAGTACATTTAATGACACAGGTCTTGATCACTCATCTGGTTTTGTGTGTATCTGAATTTTAACAAGGTTTCACGTGGCAATCTGCTCACATGCCTCAGTCCAGGGCAGAAGGCAGTGGAGCTGCTGATGGATGCTTTAAGATAAATACGTGCCTAAATGCTATGCCAGATTGGGGCATTAGCCCTCACCTGCTGCAAAGTCCTTGATCAAGGACAATCAAACCACTGTTTTGAACTTCTCATTTATCTTGTAGCGGTAACAATAGAGATGAAAGACTAGATCTGAAGGACAAAAGATTTAATCCAGCATGGTAATTTTATGCTCCTATCTTAGTAAGCAAGAATATTTTACCATCACTCAAGCTTGAACCAAACTGCTGCATAGCCCTTAGCTTCCATGTTCTTTTACCAAAGCATTCAGAATGAAATTCTGTAATCAGGATCTGTTTTGTCCGTGGCTTTAATAAAGAGGAAACCCAGGCTTCTTAGACACCAGCAATATATTAGCAGCTCCAGAATCTAAACGAAATGAAAGAATGAGTGTACGCTGAAAATACAGCAGGGATTTGTCCTCTTTTTATTAAGAGAAAACGAATCGATAAGATTATTAGAGGAGAAGAAAGGTACTGCAGTGCAAAAGAGTAATTCAATTATGAGAAGTGTTTGTCTGTACACATGCACACATATGACCCCTTTCTGGCATAGTGCTTGATAATGCTATAGCTGAGGAAACTCAGCCAGCAGGCTAAATGGAGAATTCAAGTTGTGGGAGTCACTATCTTTAATTTTTAATTTAGTAACACTAAACTGGCTTTGCCTCGAAACAAAATTCAGTGCTGAATCTGAGTCACAAAACCTCTCTATTCAAAAAGCTGCAAAAAAGTGGCAGTGATTTTTGGATCATTATAGTGTTTAGATATAAATTACATAATAAAATATTAAAAGGAAAAATATTCCATTGCCGTGCAGCAAACTGGGCTGTGTCAAAATTTAAAAACGGTGAGTCAGGGAGGAGCTCTCAAGCAAGCATGACATAGAGGAAGAAAGGCGACGGGATTTGTGACTCAGACAAACATTTCAATGCAGGAGACACAGGCAAACAAAAGGATCCTACCGCATGTGATGTCAGCAAGCAAATGCTCCATTTGGGAATAATGGCTTCCTACGTATTGCAGCGCAAGAGGAGGGGGGAGCTAGCACAGTACACATGCCTACGTAGCCACAAGGAAAACCGTCCATTAAGAACGTTGTAGCAATATTTTAAGAAGCACTGCCGGTTATTAGTGATAGGTGCTATCTAACGTGTTTGGTATTTATGGAAAAATCCGTTTCTCTCGATTTATTGTGTTCTGATTTAATATCCTCAACACGTTCTTCCATGTGTGAGGAGAGTAAGGACATGTCTCCAATATACTATTAACTTCAGCTGTGGTTTTTTATTTGTTTGTAGTAGAGTAGTGTCCAGAGGCCCCAGCTGAGATGCTGATCCTGTTATAGCGAGATAAATCGTTTTGTCTGAGTAAATGTTAGATCTTCCAATATTCCAGACGTCATTATCAAAATAAAAAATTTGCGTAGTTACTGGTTAACAGTGGGAGTTACAAAACGTCCAAAGGAAGCATTGGAGGCTCTACATGCTGAGATTTTTTAATTTTTTTTTTTTTATATTGAAGCTATTATAAAAATCAGCTCTGCAGACCAGAACTAGAGAGAAGGATCTGTTGGCAGAGACAAAATTAGACTAAATGAGCCAGATTTTCTTCTCATCTGCTGGAGACAAGGAAGCTGTTCCAGGCTTAGAATTGCATATAAAGAAAGAATTTGACCGTTGCCTCACCAATAAATCTTCCGTGGAAAGTTGATATTTTCGTACATGTGCCTGGAATTCTCTTGCATTTCACAGCATCAATGCACAATAGCGAGCGGCATGAGAGAATTTTATGACTGCACAAAAAGTAAGATTCTAACTAGCCAACGTCACAGCACTGAATCAAAAATAAAATGGGTTGTTTGAATTGCTGCTTAAGTTCCAGTTTTCTGAAAGCCAAGAGCTTTAACTATCATGCTGAGTTTAGAATTATTCCATTTTCTAGGGTCGACATTTACTTGTGGTGGAGAAACCTACTTCGTCACCACAACAAGAATACAGTATCTACCACAGGGCTTGGCAACAGGAAAACACTGTGGTCACAGTGTACTTCTTCTCAAGCCCAGAATCCAGCTTTGAAACTCTTCAGTTTGGACAGGGAAAATAACAATTTATTTCTTCCTGATTTTATGTGGTCTGCACCTTTTCCATTATGAAACACTGAGAAACCAACTAGCTTCCAACTAGAATAAATTTAAAGAAAGCATGGAGAAGAAATAGCTTAACTGAAGGTAAGAAGGTGTAGCCAAGGTTCAGATTATGCAATCGAACAGTCTTGTGTTGAAGTCAATTACAAACTGGTTGACTAATGTGGAAGGAGATTCAGCTGCTAAACCTGAATGTCGAATACAGTGCTGAGAAAAGTACATTTAAAATATAACATCTACTTTTCTGTTGAATTTCAACAGAATGTTACTGTTCCTTTAGTTATTTTGGGGGGACTAAACTTAGAATCAGACCTAAACTTAGTCTAGGTGTTTCATGGATTAATGACAAAGGTGAAATCCTTACTGCCTGCCTTTTTAACTCCACCCTTCTTCTGAACAAAGGAAGATACGCAAGTTGGAAGGACGAGTCATTGTGTTGCAGCTTCTCAGAAGAGATTGTCTTTACCATGCTCGGGATCATAATTATTTAGAAAGGCACATTAAGCTGTATTATACTGTTTTAACACATGCTAATTCTACATGAAATATACTTGATTAAGTTTTGAAGTATGGTTTGACGCTTTCTTGTCCTAAGACAGAGTACCTTGAGGGAAATTGAATAAGTAGAGCGCTTACATTGCCGTAACACAAATATTACAACCAAGTACATAAGGGAAATACTACTTCTTTTTACAGGATGAGAACCGGGGAAGTTAACCTGTGATTCCCAAACCAGTTCAAGCACAACGGCCCTGCTAAGAGTATGCACACAGGAGCCTGGCTGTAGGGGAATGTGAGCCACCGGCTGCTGGAGCTGGCAGTGTCTTAGGGCCACCAAGCAGCCTGCCCAGCCCTCCTCCGCACCAGTCCGCCCCTCGACTCCAGGAACCGGTGCCAGCTGCTACCTGCTCCCGGGCTTCCCCTCTCCCTGGCTCCCCAGGCTGCGTACTCAACATCTTGTGGCTTCTAGCCATAGAGTCATTTTGGATGATCAGGGTCAGGAGAGCTGGCTTCCCTTGGCGAGTGCAAGATTTCTGCATTAATGTTCTAAAGCAAAGAATGAAATCACCGGGAACTGGCCCCCTTCCCAGTACTGAATTTCACCCACAAATGCACCCACTGTTAAACTGTAAGCTACTGTCTTGCTTCCTACAAGCAAGAAATATTTGTACAATATGCACTGTCTGTTTATTAGAGAGTGTAAGCTCTACACATTTTTAACTATATCTATAGAAATAATAAATGGTATTAAAAGCAATAGTTCAATCACTATACAAGCAGTAAAAATGTTAGCTTATATGCTGAAAGGATGCATAGTAAAGTATGTATTTTACCAAGTCATTCTTCAAGAATTATAGCTAATACTGTTCATTTTATTACAAGAAGTACTTGCCATTGATTTAAATGGAGCCAGAGAAGCATCAGGATTTTTAGATCAGCATTAAAAAAAAAAAAAAAAAAAATCACATTTCAGTTTCAAACAATGAGAAGGGCAAATGCTTAAAATATAAAATATCTAGCAATGTATATAGGAAAGTAAAAAGAAAACTCTACAGACCTCAATAAATGGTTCTAATTGGATCTGGATGCTTTTCTCAAAGCCTCCAAACATGCTGTTTGAATACTTGCTCAGTTTGGTATCTCACATCGTATTGTTCTGGAGTTTCAAATTTATGACACGTATACTTCTAATACTCTAGTTTATTTAGTGTGAACCACTGCAATTTTAGCAACACAGTTACAACTACACTTACTTAGTGATTCTTTTGTATTATATATGTGGCTAAAATAAAATGTTTTGGACTAAAGAACAAGTTGTCTCCTTAGCATGAAAATTATGCCTATAAAGTATAACATGTCAATATGAGACTGTAACATACTTTGTAACACCTTTTTTTACTATATGAGTTTACTACACATTTGACTGTAAATGTTATGGAATAAATTACATAAATGTATCTCTTTAAAAGTCATGTATTCATTCATTATTTTGTATAATTAACACAAATTTCTGTGGCTAAATCATAGAATTTGAGACTGTTCAAAGAAGTTAGCATCAGCTGCATATAGACTTTAAAGTCTGTGAATCCTACCGTTCTATTTTATCTGTACTCTTATAGCACAGATATTACAATAATAATGGCCAGAGCCTGGAGACAACAGTGGTTGGTTTCTGGTACTCATGTAAGTGGCTGATTTTTTTTAAGTTTGGGTTTTTTTAAAAGACATATCTAAGTAGGTGACTGTAAAATTCAAGGTCTTGTGACTGGAGCAGGATATCACAGAATCAGGAATCTAATCTACAGTAAGATGATGAACAAGTCATTTAAAGTAAGTCTGTGGAAGAACCAATATAATTTTTTTAAATCCCACTAGGCACCTGCCTTAACAAGCCCATCTTAAACTTTGCTGTCATTTTAGGATGAACTTCACCCTCCACCCCAAAAAGGCAGAATATGGACACTCCATTAAATCCCTAGAACAGAGTATAAATGGGATTTAAGTGGTACACCATTTTGTATTGCCTCCTCGGAGCAAAAGTGAACTTCAGGCTTAGAAATTCCATTAGTGCTGTATTCACATGGTATGGTACTGTGGGACTTCAGCCTCAGATGAAATGTGTTGCAAAAATGGAAAGTACAGAGGAAGGGCCTGGCACAATAACACTGCCAGCAAGCTCTGTTGTTTGCTGATATGCAGGAGGTCTGCGCCCCTCATCTCCGTTTAGCAGTCAAAGGAAATTATGATAATGAAGAGTGACTGATTGCTGAAGTGGATCAACCTTAACAAGAAGATATTGGACTCTGGTGTGCTCCTGCCTGCAGGATGATCTCATGATTTGACAACATCCAGACCACATTACTAAGCGTTACGTGGTCAGCTGTGTTTTGCTGAGGCAATCCCCATGGGCACTAATCTACAGGCACACTTCAATCTGTCAGTCAAAGGTTTTATGACGTAACAAATTTTGTCTTTGCCTTTCTTAGCGAGAAACGAGGTATGTTGTGCTATATCTGCTTTGACAGTGTTCCAAACCTGTTTAGTCATTTTGAAGGGCTCAGCTTTTCATTAGTTCTTTCTTCCACATACTTTTCCCCAACAGATTTCCAAATCTAACTGCATAGGCATGGACTAATATCCTGTTTCTCACTATTGCTATTCAAAGAACCCCCTTTCCTAAACAGGGGTCTGAATGGAAGGCTGAAAATGGAATTTTCCTTTGGAATGGGATTGGAAATTTCCATGACAGTTGGAAGTGGGATTCAGGCCTGAAATCCTGTGTTTTGCAATGGATATAGATATTTCAGAATAATCTTTGACTATTAAACTGGAAAAGCTGACTGACCTCAAAACCCTTTTCTTTTAGAAAGAAAAAAAAAAAGCGAGAGAAAGAAACAGAGGTAAGGACTTTGGTATTTAAGAACATCCTAACACAGTACTTATTATGGTAAAGGAGCCAGTAAAACTGTAGTAACAGAAGTTACTGTGCTTTTTAAAACTGCAGTTGAACAAAGACTGAACCTAAGAAAATTAACTGGAGCTTGATGCAGCTTGTCAACAAGAGCCTTCTCACTGTATTCCTTTCAAATTCTTGCTGTTCTTACTCTTAAGCAATTGAAATTATCTTAGTGAATTGAACAATAATTATCTCATTGAGTTTGAAGAGCTATAAAAAGAACAGACATATATATATTCACATTCACAAGGTGACTGATATTGAACATGTGACTACATATAAAGAATTGGAATCTCTTTCAACAGTATATTGCAAGCATTTCGTGTATTATCCCATATACAGCACTACATGACATTCAACAGTAGATGTGCCTTCAAAATGAGAACAGCCAAAGGCTTGGAAATACTTGCTCTTCTGGTGGTTTCATCTGGCCAGGAAAACAGAATATAGCTTCTAAAATTACTTCTGGTTTATTGCAAAAGCCCTACTTTTTAAAGGCAATTTATTTACCATTGGGTTTTCCCATTATACTCTTCTGTATGGTACTGGAGCGTATATCATAGGTATATTAAATATCATCAAATCATTCTTAATGCCTCTACATGTTTTCTACTTGTCAGTGTACAGGAATCACTTCTAAAGGTTATAAAAAAATTAAAAAGCACTTCTTTTTGCACTCCATACAATTCAGGTCACCTCCCCAAGGCCTGCTCAAATCCTGCTTATTTCTCACCAGCAAAATGAGAAAGAGGAAGACATAATTTTAAGGCTAAAATAAAACAGATTTCTTCCAAAACAACACTGTAAAACCTTCTTTTTAAAAAAAAAAAAAAGCAACATGATGAAGCTGCAAAGGATACAAACACCTGTGTTTCCTTCTCAAGTCAGGGGCAAGTCTTATCCTCTATTTGACAATATGTTGCAAACCAGTGATTTCAGACTCAAAATTTTATGAATTGTGAGTTTATTCCATCCACCTAACCTCATCACATAGGAACCATTCATACTGCTGCTGCCCAGCAATCCAGAGTGCACTGAGGCATTCTAAATTTAGCTTCCAGAGTTACTGAACACCAAAACCATTTCATAATAGTACCAAACACGCCTCTCACAGATTAATGCTTTACTTGATAATACATTGTATTTAGAGCTTCCTTTTCTGGACAGCAGTAAGTAGCAGTGTGGCTACCTTCTGTGGTAATTGCCCACCCCACTGTCTCCACACAGTGAAGCGATAGCAGGTTCCTGGCTGCCTAGCTTAGCCATACCACCCACAGACACCATATGTTCCACATGGCAGGTTAATAAGAATGGTTTTTCACCTTTCCCTCCCAGAAACAAATGTCAGCATGGCTTAGAGCCATAAGCTCTTTATTTAATATTGAAGCAAAACAATACTAACTTGACCGTAGCGCCAAAACTTGACAAAATATCCCGAGTACGAAGTTCTACTCTATTTCATTTTAATTAGTGTCCTTTGCAATTAGACAAATGATGAAAAGCACATGGGGACTGCCAAGATGAATCAAGGACATCTGGTAACTTTAACATTTCAACACAAAACAGGGTAGGTATTACTCTCAGATAGTCTTATGTGCTCTTTGAAACAACTAAAAAAAATATACAATTAACAAAAATTTAAGAAAAGGACTATCTAAATGCTTTTGAATCTTTTCTTGGATAGCCTTAATTGCTCTTTGTCATACAACATGAATCTGATCATACATTTTGTTGAATGAGCTGTTACTTCCCTAAGATATTGTTATAATAGGCATTTTTAGAATTGAGATCATATTACACTAAGATTATCTGGATTATAGTTTCTTAGAAACTCCAACTGCCTCTGAATTACTAGTGAAAAACAACTAATCGTGAACTTAAAACTGCTTTTTTTGACACTTGCATTGATATGCGTTCTCTTGAGGCTTGTGACTCACTGATGATGCAGTACACACAAACCTAAAAAAATAAAAACAAAATCCAGCAATGACATCATCAGCTGCAACTGTGGGCTATCTCTTCAAAAAGAACTGCAATGTTTTTACCCCTCAACCCACCTGGCATTCCTAAATAAATGAATATTAAATTGAAAAAATATAAATGGGATACTGAAAAAAAAAACTTGAGAGATACTCTTTCAGGAGAAGCTATGCAATTTTCTGTCGCTTTAATAGCTTTTGGCTGTGAAAGACTAAGACTAACTGTGACAATCACATTTTTAACTCTCATGGCTTTTACATATTCACAAGATTGCAATACGATCAGTCAATGCAGTTGCCGGAAATATTCTAAGATTAGTTTGGCTTTGAAATAACAATTCACCAAACAGAAGACAGATTTACAGCAGCACCTGACATGCAGAGGTAATTACTACAATGCAGAGAACAACAGGTTTCAGCAAGCTACTGTCCTTGTTATAATCCATTAAAATTTGAGAATATTTTTGCATATGAAGCTTGTGATTTGGCCATTTTTCAAGGTATATCTGACATTAAGGATATCGTTCCCTCCCATGTGTACAAGCTATTTTAAATGTGTGGCAATTATACCTGTTCGTTGTTGGTATTTATGGACCTGATAGCTCTGAAAATAGCTTTTCAACAGCAATGAAGAAAAGCCAAAATGCCTTTCACAAATGAAAGACGTTTATTAGACAGCAGTAGAATATCATCTTCAGGTTGTCGCCCACTGACTGGCTATAACTTTTTAAGTTTAATTCGGTCTAACATCTTCAGCTACTTATGAACTCTCCTTTGCCAGAACGTCGAACCTGTGGGTATCGTGTAATGTGTCATTTATGAATGCATATGGCTATTCATATGGCGTTCTTGAACGTAAATTAGCGTCAGAAGTTTTGTTGCTAAGTGTTGGAAATGGGTAAATACGACCCCAAAGCTCCCCTTCCCAGGAATACGGGGAGTCTCTGCAAAGGCACGGGGTGAGGAGCAGGGGGCTCGCAGCCCCACCGCCGCGGCAAGTGCGGGAGCTCAGCCTGGGCCCCACACGACAGACCCGCCAGGTCACCCTCGGTGCGGGGCAGCCCGGGGCCGCACACGCTACACCACGGGGTTTCCGGAGAGGACATTTTTGCTGAAATACCGTAGGTTTAATTGCCAGTTTCCCTCACGCTAACCCACTCTGATTTCAAAACCACTCTTCAGAGACTCCGCCTGGCAGCCAGCCCGGGGCTGCCGGCTCCGCGGGGCAGCTATGTCCCCACGCCACGAGGTGAGGCCGGGCCGAGCCGCCCCCAGCCCCGGCCCCGCTTACCCTCCGGCCCCGTCCTGGCAGCGAGCGGGAGGCCGCGGAGGCGACACCGGCGCCGGAAGCGATGAGCGCAGGGAAATCCTGAGGCAGAGATTAGGTAATAGGGAATGTGCTCTCAGGTTTCCTTCGGGTTCCTGTGAGGAACCTACGCGTCTGGCTGCCTGCGCATGACTCATCACATCGGCGCGGCTGTCAGCGCGCCTGCCCTCCACCTGCCTCCCCCCGCTCGCCCTCCTTCCCTTCCCGCCACGGGCCGAGCCTCCCCCTCAGGCCGCGGCCCCGACCCCTCGGCCCCCTCACCGCCGGCCGCGCTCCCGCCGCTGGGGCGCGCGCCCCCGCTCTCCCCCCCCCCTCCTCTCGCGGCGTGCGCGCCCCCGCGGGTCCGGCTCGGGAGCGCGCGCGCAGGCGGGCGGGCGGGAGGCAGGCGGCTGCCGGCGGCGGGCAGGGAGCTCTCTGCGGGCGCAGTGCTGATCCGCCGGCGGGCGGCCGGGAATGCGAAGCAATGGCCGCGGGCGGCTCGGGCAGCAGCAGCGGCGGCGGCAGCGCGGAGGAGAAGAGCTACCGCCGCTTCCTCGAGCTGTTCTTGGGCGAGTTCCGCGGGCCCTTCGGGGCAGAGCCGGCGCCGGCTCCCCCCCCCGCTGCCGACGCCGCGGCCGCCGCTGACGAGGACCCCGGGGCAGAGGGAGAAGCGGGAACGGCCGCCGAGGCGGAGGAGGCTGAGGGCGACGCCGGCGACCCTCAGCCGCCCGCCCCGCCGCCGCCTCCCCCGCCGCTGCCCCCGCTGCCCCGGCCGCTCTCGGAGTACATCACGGAGGAGGAGGTGGAGGGCGAGTGCCTGGACCTCTGCCTGCAGCAGCTCTACAAGTAGTGAGTGCCGGGCTGAGGGGAGCCTCCCGCCGCGCTGAGGGGAGGGAGGGCGGCCTCCTGTGTGGGGCTGAGGGCGGCCTCCTGTGTGGGGCTGAGGGACCCCCCCCCGTGTGGGGGGAGGTGGGGTCAGGGTGTGGGGCTGAGGGACCCCTCCTGTGTGTGGGGAGTCTCCAATGCGGGGCTGAGGGAACCCGCGCTCCGTGTGTGGGCAGGCGGAGGGTAGGGCGTGGGGCGGTGGAGCCCCTCATGCTGGGGGGCGAGGGCAGGGTGTGGGGCTGAGGGAGACCGTCCCGCTGGGGAAGGCGAGGGCAGGGTGCTTGGGGAGGGGAAGGTCCCCCGGGCAAGGAGTTAAGGACTTTGGTAGTGCTGAGCTGCTCGGGATCAAAGCGTCCTGGTCTGTCCTGTTCCCCCCTGCCTAAAACACGCCTCTGCTCTCTGCCCCCCTCCTTCCCTCTCGCCGGGACAGGGAGCGAAAGAGGCTAAGGGAATAGACAAGGGAGAGCCAGGAGCATCCATCTGGAGAGCAGCTTGCTTGGGGAGGGAGAGTGGTGGGGGGAAATGTCTCACGCTCTGGTGCCAAAGCAGGAGGGGGCTTTGCCTGTGGTTGATTGTACTGAGGCTTGAAATTGAAATGTTCCCTGCGTGAGGGTTTGTAAATGGGGAAACCTCTGCCAAGAAAGAAGGAAGGGGGGAGAACAAGGGGCAAGGAAAGAGAGGCAGTCCGCCCCCTTCCCCCCTCCAAAAAAACCCCCACATCGAGAAAACCACACCATGTATTTACAGATCAGGGAGAAAAGAGGAGTAGAAAGCCTTAGGAGAAAGCTATCCGTGATCATGGGGCTCTTTCTACCGTCAGCTGGGGAAAGCCAGCTATACTCTGTTCTGTACGGAGGCAGTTTCCAGATATATGCTTTCTAAAGGCTGGTGCATAAAGAGGAAACAGATGGGATCTATTCCCAGTGTGAAAAGTCTGTGGACTGAAACCTAAAGATCAGTTACCAGTGCCTTGTATTGTGCTCAGCTTTGGCTTTGAAGGCTTGAAATAGAAGTGGTTGTTAGTGGCGTTTCTTTAGGAACCTTTTTAAACTGATGCCACAGGAGGAGACAAATGAACCTGTGAAAATATGCACAGCACACCGGGGAGCTTTCTGCCATTGAGCTGATAATTGTAATGAGAGGTATTACTCAGTCGCAAAAATAAATAAATAAAGAACCGGGTTTTACAACTGCATGGTCTGTTTCTATTCAATTCTCATCTGCCCTCTGCGTTTGTGGACGATAGGGACAACACAATGATAGCTGCAGAGGACAAAGCTCTCCTATTCACACATGCTCACCCTGCCACCTTTGGAAAGTCTTTCTCTGGAATACAGCAGCACATTCATAGGATGTGCTGGAGAGGAGAAAGGCAAATCCCTTCTACGTATTCAGAACGTGTTTTGTTTTTTTAAAACAGACTTGTGAAATCAAAAGTCAGATTAGTTTAAGTAAAGTTTTAGATATAGAGAAGATTATTTTAAAGTATTATTTAAAGTATATCTATGAAATTATTTTGAACTTGAATTCCACCCCTTCACCCCCTTCTCTCTCTGCATGTTCCTGTATCCCAGGACAGGCAGACTTAGATTCCCCAGCTTCTGAGGCCCATATTCACGGAATGAAATTATTAAGGAAAAAAAAAAAAAAAGACATTTTGTGAGGATTCTTTATATAGGGATAGCTCTTTCCAGGTTGTGTGTTTTGGGTTTTTTTTTTTCCCCAGCCTTTGTATAAATCTTTTGATGGTTGCTGAATGAAGCATCTCCTTGGCTTTGTTTATGGTGAAATCAATGCAGACTTCCTTCTATAGGCACCTACATTATGAAGCAAAAAGCAATATCTGCTTCAAAATTAAGGGAGCAGGGGATCGTGTTGTAAGAAAGTTGTTTTCCAAAGGCTTAAATATTTTGTCAATGTATAGAAAATGCATTTTCAAATAGTAAATTAGTATCTTTTAGCTGAAGATTGATAGACATTGATTTATGTCTGTCTAGCTAAGATAACTGCAAAATGTAATTCTTTAAAATATTTTAAAATCTTATAAGCCAAATCTAATAACTTTCAATACAAAAAGCTAAACTGAAATAGCTGTTTTTTGAGTAATGGTGGAATCTGAGGTAAGTGCAAGTATGCAAAACTGTTCTTCAGGTAAAGTATTGTATTTTTAGTACACTTCCCAGTCACCAGAGAAACTTAAAACTGTCACAAGACTGTAAAACAGGCAAAAGTAGAATGTCTTCCCCCTTTACAGCAAAGGGTTCAACTAGTCAGATGATTCCAGAGGTGGGAAACTTCATGCATGTGAATAAAGCTACTCTTGTGCCAAATGGTTATTATAGTGTTAAAAAGGAAAAAACACATGAAAACTCATGTGAAGGGGAATATTTTATTGGTATGTCATTAGCAAGAAAGACTATATTGTGAAGGCATGTTTTCTGTAACTCTAACTATATATTAGTCAAATGACTGGTTTGCATTATATGTAGCATGAGGATAAAACCCATTACTGTGAAAAAACCAACAGCTGTTTTTCAGCTATTTTAAGCTTTAGTTCTTTTTGAGGGAAGTAAGACCATCTCAGAAATGAGAACATACTGCCAATCATGAAAAAATATAATCGTTTTTTGTCACTGTGTAGATCAGTATCAAAGAGTTCCTATTTATGAGATTTTCCTGCTATTTTCCAAAAGACTCATATTCCCCTCTGAGATTTCCAGTTCCTGGTTTCTTTCTAGAGACAGCATATGCTTGGAAAATTAGATTAATGTAATCTTTACATGTGTCTAAATGCCACAAAATGTGTACTGTGTGCTTTCTTAGTGGTCCTCAACAGAATGAAACTGATCAATAGGAGGTATGTTAGATGAAGAAAATAATAAAAAAAGAGTAACTTTTGAGGAATTGCATTGGAACATTGGATGATAGCTTGAAAGATCATTTTGCGATTATCTTCTCTAACATCTTTTTCAAGAGAAAGCTATATAATTTAAATAGTTTCTATGTAGAAACAAACATACTAAGGACTTAGTCTTACATCTATTAAATGTGAGACCTCATTGCTTGCTTCCACTGATTCAGGAGTTGACCTCATTTCTGACTTATTTTAAAGGAAGAAGTTACTGACTTGATGTAACAAAGTTATATATCGTGCTCTGTTCTTTTCCTCTTTCTACTGATACTTTTATTAAATCTAATGTATTAAAAAAGCTGGTTCTTGATAAGACATCTGAAAAACTAATCAACAAAGATGTGGTTGCTAAGAGAGGAGAGGGCTAGACTGAGTCAAACAGTGCACCCTTAGAAGTTGTGCCGCTAGGAAGAACAAATTTATCTTGCTGTTACAGTTTTTCCTGTACTAATGAAGTAATTTGAAAAATTCAGTTGTATATTGTCCCCCCCTTTTTTTTCCCAAGCTTTGCTGCGAATAGATATAATTAGTGTCATTTGTAGGGTCAGGTTTAATTTCAGTGATTTTGGTGGTGCAATATTTTGCTTTCAAATATTTATTTAGAAACATCTCTAGCAAGCTTAGAAAGTAGGCCTATTTCTCCAGTGTTGAGCTTTGCAAAAGATTGAAAGTAAAAAAAACACCCCACCCCCCCAAAAAAAAACCCAAAACAAAAAAAAGCCAGAAATTAATGTTATGTCATCTTAAGTGCTTAACTAAGGCACTGACAACAAAATTATTATTTTGAGGACTGCAAAAATCTTGCTCTGACTTAGAATACCAAAAGAAAAACTTGTAAGCATTGCTCTTTTAGATTTCTTTGCAGAATACTATGCAACATTCACCGAATATCATAGATCCCAAGCTTAGAATTAAAAAATGCAATACTCAAAGTGAGATTTTTTTTTTAATTAATCCTTTCTTTATTTTAAAGAAGGAAAATATTTTTATTTAGGTTTAAGTATTCCCCACAGTCTTGCTATGAAAAATCCAGAAAGGCAATGTAGACTCAACCTTTTAACATTGCAATTATGTAAAATGTGGACAGTAAATAAGAGTGGAGTCCTTGCCCCTCAACTTGCAATTTTAAGATAAAGAGGAAGAACTTTTCATGGTAATTTTACGTGAGCAGAAATCTTTTTTTATAAAGTAAGCTCTTAACTTGAAACCAATGTTTCGTCTGCTGTCTCCATCACTGATGAGTGAAGAGACTGTATCTTCTCCCTTTAAAAGGCAGATGTACATGTTTTTAACTTGCTTTCTTAACCCCTATCGTATGAGAGCTGGCATTGTTGTCACTATCTGTAAATTGAAATTCATATATTATGCTAGATTGGCTTTTTTAACATCATATTAAGCAGGCTGTGATGTTTTACTCTTTTATAATTTGTCTTTTATCACCTATTCTATTGATTGCAATCTAAAAGCCCTTTTAGGAAATACAGTTAAGTACCTGCCATCTCTAATATTAATCACAAGGACCAACGACAAAGAAATACCATCCTTTTTAAGATGGTACTTGTTTCATCTTTTGTGAGGTTTTACAATGGAAGTGATGATAATGTTGGCCTGTGCTCACAATAAATGACTGGAGTAGATACTGGTTGCACCTGTTCTGGGAATTTTCTAATGGTTAATGAGGAGGTTTGACAGAGACCATTAAATTTCCCACCCCCAGCTCTGTTGATGATTTGGTTCTGCACCTTAGCTTGTTTCTGGGTAACAGCATGACAGTATTATGGCCTGAAGGAGGGGAAGGGAGGCGAGGCAGGTTGTAGCTGTGTTAATGTCTCACTGGAGCCCCCTGCAAGATTAGGAATCTCTTCCTGAGGGTAGTTGTTGAGCTGGCTGCTGCCAGCCATGTGCTACAGAGTGAGCAACAGTGGCCTGGAGTCCCGGAGACTCAGCAGTGAGCACCAAGCTCTGCCGCTAAGGTGTAGAGCTGTGTGGGTATGGCTGCTGATGCTGACGTCCTCAGACCCAAGGGATTTTGGTCCTAGAAATCCTGGTGCTTCTCTGTAGAGAAATTCTAAATTATCTGATAGAAGTGTATGCGGACAGTTGAGAGAACTTCAGTATTGTTATTAATGCCTTATTACTCTTTAAGAGAAGCTACTATGAAATTCAACCCATATATTGGATGATGGTGATGTCGTAGCATGCAGAGATGGGCACATTTCATACACTTTAGACTGGAAATCGTTCTAATCTACAAATAGGTGGTATTTAATGATAATCACTTTCAAAACACAACTAATGGTTTACATAGTGAGAGATTCTCTAAGCTGCTTTTAAGGCATCTTCAGTTCATGCTCCCACGCTTTTAAAAATACTGATTCAAATAAAATATTTTTATACTCCTTTTAAAAAAAGAGTATCAGCTAAAAAGAGCTATTTAAATTGCAGATTTACATTTTGTAATGGTTAATATATATGGTGACATTTCAAAACTTACTAATTTATGATTAAAAGGATGCTGAGTTTTTCAAGTGCAATGGTGACTGTGCTTGGAAGTTGCTTTATATAGCATAAAAAAATCATTCTTAGTGAACAGATTATGGGAATATATTCATTCCAGTGCTTTTATTTCAGTGAATGGTGCTAGTAGTATAGCAAATTAAAGGGAATTAATTTTGTTAGGAGCTTTTCACACCAAGATTTTTTTGACCCAAGAGCAATTTGCATAGATGCTACTACTCCTAGTGAAGCTGTTTGCTTTTGCATACGAACTGATTGAAAAATTAGATCTGTGCTAACACATTCTTTTTTTGGACCTTATATAACCACTGTTGAAACTAGATTGAGTTATCAAGAAAGAATGTATATATGAATCTGTATAATAAACGTAATATGTTACTTTTAATTTAGAAGATACTCAAAAACCTTTGACTAACAAATCTTATTGGCCATCTTATGAAACTACTTTTGACTCTGTCTTTTGGATGTGATGAGCATGTTAGGCTTCATTCTTTTAGAGAGTTTATTTAGCAATTCTTCTTTTTTGCACAAAACACTCTGTATAGAATATTTTTATCCTTAAAATTTCTCATTGTAATTACCTTCAACAATGGCAGAGTATTTCTCCAGCTGTACTTTGAAGAAAAGATAGTCTACTTGGTTGTGGTTCTTTTCACAGCAGATGTAAAAAAATTATTTTTATTGATGTTAAGGTTAAACTTTCAGTTTGCTTTACAGTATGTTAGTGGAAGTTTCAATGCCTTGATTGCTCTGTCACTGGTGTATGCTCTCATTCATTTTTGTTGTCTTGCTAAATTGCTTACATGATCACATTAAAAGCAAAAGCAACAGGGCATGTTAGTACACAGATAATGAGTACTATTTATTCCTATATTTGATGTCGCTCTGAAATAATCTCTGGCTGTTCTGCACCATTTTCTTTCTTCCCATTGTTTGGTGCGTACTGGTTTTTGGTTTGTTTTCTCCTAGGAAGTATTCTCACTGACTAGGAAAGATATGTGAAAAATGAGATGAAATGGAGTTAGCACTTTAAAACATTAGATGTTCTTTGAACCATGCTGCAAGACTGTCTTATGCAATGCAATCATGATTACGTAATGCAAATGGTTATAAAAATAAATGTGTCCTGGACAATATGTGTCCATGACGTGTTAGTAACCTGTGACATGCTACTAAACTGTAAATGGTCATTGCTACATATTATAGCATAGGTCCTCATCTTTGGTTTAGCTGAAATCAACCACTAAACAAATATTCTAGATTTTTGTTGTTTAAATATTAGTGATTAGATAAAATGAATGCAGATTGTGGACTTGTTTTACAGAAACATTTCTACTCTGCCTTTGTACTTCATTAGGAAGAAACAACATTACCCACCTTTAATAAGATATTCTATAAAGAAGTAATCATCAGAGTAATAAATTAGAACTGCATGGGAAATAGCTGCCCTTGGGTACTTCAATAATTAATACAGAAGTTAAATGAGTTAACTAGATTGCAGGATTACCTCAGTTTATGTTTATATTAGATGGAAAGCAGCTAAAAGCAACTAATGACTGAGTAACTGAACCACCATTTTAAGCTGTCGTACTGCTCACCAGTTCTGAACTCTGCATGCAATCAGTTGAAAAGTTTGATATTTTTTGTTGGTAGAGCAGGATTAAAAAGTTGACTGCTAAACTTTGATCATGGGAAAATGTGCTTGGATGCAGACAAGTCTGAATTGGGAAACATTTGCACTTTCTTGTAGCTGTAATTACAATAAAAGGAATATTTGATTAATTGGGTAAAATTGTGGGTAGCTCCGTAAAGTTAATTTTCTCAGAGGATATGATTTGAAGCTATTTTTGCTGGCCTTTTATGATCCAGTAAAGTCTGTTAAATTGTACCTAACAATTTTTCAAGTTTAGTTTCTTTTGCTCTTCATTTACAATACAGAATTTGAGTACTTTCTCTCATTTGAGAATATGATTTTTTCATAAGCTCTGTACTTCCATCGTGATGTAACTAAAAATAGAAGCAGCGTATAAAAATAGGCCTTGGCATTTTAACTTCTTGGCACTGTCTCTAGGGCTGTTCCTTTCACCTCAGGCTATGACCTTCTTACTGAGGTTCAAAAATCTGAAACGAATGTGGTAAGTTATTCCTCATTAGTGTTATGAACACTGTACTCTACATGTTATATTAATGAGCTTCTAGAACGATTCTTTTACTTTCAGTCCTGACTTGAAGTTGTGGAAGGCTGAAACCCCTACGCTCTAGTTGAGCATTCAACAAATAGTTATGTGTTTTCTTTTTCTCTTTCTCAACAGAGACAATATTAGGTAACTAAAATTTGGTTTTCTGTGTATACTAGCTTTACATGCAGTGAGCTTTTGCTCAGTTAGACGTTGCCTGATTATTTTTTACAATTATATGATAGTGTTGATAAAGCTCATAATACATTTTTTTTTAATAAGGTATTTGGTTTATTGGTTTATAATAGATCACCTGAAAATCAAGGGAAACATTCAGTTCCTATGGGAACCTATGGGCCCAGTTGAGGACAGTGGTAAACTATCTAAAATTCCTACCTGCATAAAAAGTAAGAATTTAAACTAATAAGCTAATATAAACTAATCATACACACTTACATATACAGCATGATATATGTTTTAAACTGAAGCATTTACGAGCTTTTCTTCTAAGTAGTGTCATTCTGTTTAGTCATCTAATCATTGTGTTTGAGGCAAATATGATTGAATGCATGTATTTATATATAAAGGGCCCTATCTTAAAGGAGTTTATGCTCTCAGCTGTCTTACTACTACTTGCTTCTGAAAAGCTGTGTAAAAACCTATGTGTTAGGTAATGAGAAGTCAGAAGCTCAATATTTCTGGAGATTAGGGGGAACAGATATACTTTCTGCTTGCAGAACAGGGGCGCATTGGGTGGTTCTTAGTTCTGCTTTCTCACTGGAGTGTACTCCACAGAGAATAAGGGATGTATCTGTTATAAAATGAATTTAATCTCTCCTCTTCTTGGTACTCCAAAAAGGTTATGTCAGATTTTAGAAGAAAAAGAATTGGTCCTAACCTGGACATTCAAATGTGAATTGTTGGTGAAAGTGCCCCCAGTAGAAATGAGCATTGATAGAAATACTGTGCTGAACTACTAAGGTTGGTCTATGTTAGGTTCAAATAAACATCTATTATAATAGTTAACAGAGATCTTGGATTTCTACTGAGTATTTTAAAATTTTGACACATGGAAGTGATTTCAAAGTGGTGCTTGTACATATGATTCCTCTGTGATGGCAAATAGTAGTAACTAATAGTAGTTTTGATGTGCCCAAAAAGGATGACATTTGAGCTATATTCATGTCTTAGAAATCTAAAGAGAAAGTGAGATATATTATTCATTTATATCTGATAGATCAGAAGAGAGAAAGAACTCCCCCCTGACCAAATACTGCACATGCTTTAAAAATAATAAAAAAAGAAGTGTGAGCTCTCTTCTCTGGCCTTTAATTTTTTACCTCAGTGGTACAAACTGTGCAAAATCCATGAAGAGAATTGTCTTCCATATAAATGGAAGGTTAGAATTATCACTGTGTAACACTTGTGCAATTCCCAATGAAATAAGTGGAGAAAAGAAGATGTAGTTTCCAAGAGAGTCTGGCTGGGGATGTATGCCCAGGCTACTTGGTTGGAGAGGAGAACTGAGCATATATTAAGTAATCTGATCCTCTTCCCCAGTGCATTGTTCATCTGAGAATGAATTTTAAGTGCTTTAAACTTTCCTCATTGGTGTTAACCTTTTTCAGTTTGACTGATTATGAATGACCCAAATGATCATATAGAATACTTAAAATCCTGCTAATTACATTGTATACTAATTTTAGAAAAACAGTTTTGGATATTACATACTTTTGGTTTAGCACCTCACAAAACTGAGTTGGTGCAATTCACATTCACTTTGTTTTTATAAGTGCTGATGCTGTTTATGACATACAGTACAGTCATTTTTAAAAACATGAGACAAGCCACAAAGTTCTAAATCTAGCTCTGGGGATTAAAGAAAAAATAGTTTCTCTTACGAAATTACTACATATCCTAAAATATTTTCCCCAAAAAAGTCTTACAAACTCTCCCTATGTCTTGGGAGATTTGAGAAGAAAGGTTTGTCAGCAGGGATTAAGAGCAGGCATTTTTAATTATCTAGAATCAGTGCATATAGTAGAATACAATAAATCCGAAAAACACTTCTTAAATTCATCCAAAGTAGTTGAAAATTTAATGCAGAAAGCAATGGACTCTAAATATTTTGATTATATCCTTTTGTAAAAGGTGTTCTTCTATTTCTAGTAATGCAATTCTATATTAAACAGATTTTAAAAAACAATTACAAAATGTATAATTTATATATTACAAAATATATAATTTACTTAATAAAAGGCTAGTTTTGCATTAACATATTGAAAGCTGTTCAGTCTAATTTATTGTCGTCTGAAAACTGATGAAGTAATGCACTTTCTGTTTCCATGCTATGTCTGTGCATCTTAACAGGAATAAAGACAAAGGTTGTAACGGCCCCAGAAATGTTATAGTAAGACACGTATGTTTGTGTATATATATATTTACTTGTCTGTCTAAGCTCTCTTAAACATCAAATTTTGATCAGTCCCTTTATGAACAAAAATTATCTAGCCAGACAGAAATTCAGAATAACAAGGGAGTTTCAAGCTATCTTGCAGTCTTATCCTCTTTATTGCGGAGTGGATCAAAATATTAAATCTGGAAGCAACACCTTGTGTGTGGGGGTTGTTTTTTGTTTTTAATTCTGAGAAAATTGCCATCTGAAATAGAGAGAACAAAAAACATCTGTTGAGGAAGTAGAGAAAGAAAAAGGAAAGCACTTTGAGGAAGTCTGCTTTATATTTGTAAAGATATGAAAAACAGCTTATCAGGTAGCATGAAATGATAAAACAGAAAGAGGAAGAAAGAATTAAATAATATCACAACCTGAGTGACCCATCCGTGTTCCTTCCTTTCATTTCTTAGAGAATCATTGTCAGTCTGTGAAATGGGTCTGCAAAATAGAGACACTCATCAAAGTTTTTTATAACCCCTGTTGTATTGTGGCAAACTTCCTAAACAAAGTTGGTTATGCACTACTGTATTTATACTTACTTTGACATCATTGCAAGATATTAGGGGCTATGCTGTTACTTTAACTTTTAAGTTAGAGAAAGATCTGGTACTTTCTTATGCTCTTGCTTTCATGTGGGTTTGCTATTAATATCTTGTTACCAGTTACAGATGCTTTTCAGGGAGCTGTTTTAGGCTTCACTCAAAGTTTTGTGAGTTGTTTTTTTTTTTTTTTTTTAAGGATTGATAAAACAATTCAACTGTCTCCTATTAGTGGTGAAAAAGGGATGACACCGTTCTATTTTGCCTGTGGCCATCTAGCAGATAAAAACCAAAACATTCAGAGGTGTTAAATCAGGAAAAAAAACTTTTTTTAAAGGGCTACTTCTATGTGGGAGTAAAACCCCAAATTTCTATAGGCTGGGAAAAAAAAGAAATTAGATTTGTTAAAATTAACAAGCAAATAATAGCATAAGATCATATAGTATTTTAAATACTATGTGCTAGCAGAATGTTTTCCTCATTTTCTGATATGATCACTACTGCAAAAAATTAAAAATGCGATATCTTCACGTTATTCTGGTAGCCTTGTGGTGTATTATATAATGGGATCTTGTGGGATTTTGCACTGATAGGCTGTGTTAGCACTTATAGTAGAATAAGGATTCAGAGAGTTTCCTAGAAAAAAAAAGATTGCTGCAAAATCGATCTTGTGAAGATAGTAAAGAAAACTGAACAGAGTAAATCAGTGAGATATTTTACTAAAAGCAGTATCATAGAATTGTATCTAGTTAAAGTGTCTGTCTAGACTCTTGAAATACATTCTACAGGAACTTGTATTTACTTTTCTTAGTTATTGTCTTTAGCAAGGACAGGTAGGGGAGAGGAGGAGGGGGTGTCACCCTCTATGTCGATGACCAGCTGGAGTTTATGGAGCTCTGCCTAGGGATGGATGAGGAGCTGACTGAGACCTTATGGGTCAGGATTAAAGGGAGGGCAGGGACAGGTGACATTATAGTGGGAGTCTGCTACAGGCCACCCGACCAGGAAGACTGAGTGAATGAGGCCCTCTATAGACAGAGAGGAGTAGCCTCACATTCACAAGTCCTGGTCCTCATGGAGGCCTTCAGCCACCCCCATATCTGTTGGAGGGACAACACAGCAGGGCGTAAGTAATCCGGGAGGTTCCTGGAATGTGTTGATGATAACTTCCTTCTCCAAGTGATAGAGGAGCCAACGAGGAGAGTTGTTATGCTCAACGTTGTTCTCGCTAACAAGGAGGGGCTGGTGGAGAATGTGAAGCTAAAGGACAGCCTTGGCTGCAGTGACCATGAAATGGTGGAGTTGAAGATCCTTAGGGCACCAAGGAGGGTGCACAGCAAGCTCACTACACTGGACTTCACGAGAGCAGACTTTGGCCTCTTCAGGGATCTGCTTGGTAGAGCACCATGGGATAAAGCCCTGGAGGGAAGACGGGCCCAAGAAAGCTGGTTAATATTCAAGGATCACCTCCTCCAAGCTCAGGATCGATGCATCCCAACAAAGAGGAAGTCAGGCAAAACTACCAGGAGGCCTGCATGGATGAACAAGGAGCTCCTGGACAAACTCAAACACAAAAAGGAAGCCTACAGAGGGTAGAAGCAAGGACAGGTAGCCTGGGAGGAATACAGAGAAATTGTCCAAGCAGCCAGGGATCAGGTTAGGAAAGCTAAAGCCCTGATAGAATTAAATCTGGCCAGGGACATCAACGGCAACAAGAAAAGTTTCTATAGGTATGTCAGTGATAAAAGGAAGACTAGGGAATATGTGGGCCCTTTCCGGCAGGAAACGGGAGACCTGGCTACCTGGGATATGGAGAAGGATGAGGTACTTGACGATTTCTTTGCCTCAGTCTTTACCAGCGAGTGCTCAAGCCACACCGCCCAAGTCACAGAAGGCAAAGGCAGGGAATGGGAGAATGAAGAACTGCCCACTGTAGGAGAAGGTCAGGTTTGAGACTATCTAAGGAACCTGAAGGTGCACAAGTCCATGGGACCTGATGAGATGCATCTGTGGGTCCTGAGGGAACTAGCGGATGAAGTTGCTAAGCCATTATTCATCATATTTGAAAAGTCGTGGCAGTCTGGTGAAGCTCCCACTGACTGGAAAAGGGGAAACAATCCCCCCATTTTTAAAAAGGGAAGAAAGGAAGACCCAGGGAACTACAGGCCAGTCAGTCTCAGTGCCTGGCAAGATCATGGAGCAGATCCCCCTGGAACTATGCTAAGGCACATGGAAAATAAGGAGGTGACTGGTGACAGCCAACGTGGCTTCACTAAGGGCAAATCATGCCTGACAAATTTGGTGGCCTTCTGTGATGGGGTTACGGTGTTGGTGGATAAGGGAAGAGCAACTGACGTCATCTACCTGGACTCGTGCAAAGCATTTGACACTGTCCCACAGGCCATCCTTGTCTCTAAATTGGAGACACATGGATTTGACGGATGGACTGCTCAGTGGATAAGGAATTGGCTGGATGGTCCCACTCAAAGAGTTGTGGTCAACGGCTCCATGTCCAAGTGGAGCCCAGTGACGAGTGGTGTTCCTCAGGGGTCGGTATTGGGACCAGCACTGTTTAACATCTTTGTCAGCAACGTGGACAGTGGGATCGAGTGCACCCTCAGCAAGTCTGCCGACGACACCGCGCTGTGTGATGCGGTTGACACGCTGGAGGGAAGAGATGCCATCCAGAGGGACCGTGACAGGCTTGAGAGGTGGGCCCATGTGAACCTCATGAAGTTCAACAAGGCCAAGTGCAAGGTCCTGCACAGGGGTCAGGGCAATCCCAAGCACAAATACAGTCTGGGCAGAGAATGGATTGAGAGCAGCCCTGAGGAGAAGGACTTGGGGGTGTTGGTTGATGAGAAGCGCAACATGAACTGGCAAGGTGCGGTCGCAGCCCAGAAGGCCAACCGTATCCTGGGCTGCATCAAAAGAAGCGTGACCAGCAGGTCAAGGGAGGTGATTCTCCCCCTCTACTCTGCTCTTGTGTAACCCCCCCTGGAGCACTGCATTCAGCTGTGGGGCCCCCAACATAAGAAGGCCATGGACCTGTTGGAGCGGGTCCAGAGGAGGTGCCACAAAGATGATCAGGGGGCTGGAGCACCTCTCCTATGAAGACAGGCTGAGAGAGTTGGGGTTGTTCAGCCTGGGGAAGAGAGGGCTCCGGGGAGACCTTATAGCAGCCTGCCAGTACCTGAAGGGGCCTACAGGAAAGCTGGAGAGCGCCTTTTTACAAGGGCATGTAGTGATAGGACAAGGGGTAATGGCTTTAAACTGAAAGAGGGTAGATTTAGATTAGATAAAGGAAGAAATTCTTCACTCTGAGGGTGGTGAGGCACTGAACAGGTTGCCCAGAGAAGCTGTGGATGCCCCATCCCTGGAAGTGTTCAAGGCCAGGCTGGATGGGGCTTTGAGCAACCTGGTCTGGTGGAAGGTGTCCCTGCCCGTGGCAGGGGGGTTGGAACTAGATGGTCTTTGAGGTCTCTTCCAACCCAAACCATTCTATGATTCATTTTTGTTGACAAAACAATGTTATCCACTGGAGCAGTAGGGAATACGAGTTGCTAGTCTCATTTAGAGCAAGGTTAAGTGACATGATAAAAATGATTACAGTGAGAAGTCTAAAATAGCTACCCTTGGAGTAATACTGGTAGCAACAATAAACATGGAAAGTTTCAGGAAAATGCCAAGCTAGGCAATGCGTATGAAGGTTAATTCACATTTTCTGCATGTCAAGAGCTTCCAAGTTATGTCAAAGGAAGTTTGGGCTAAATAAAAAGGCACAGGATATGACTCTCAAAAAAATTGGTACTTTTAAATCCAAGAATAAACTAACACATCCTGTAGTTTTATAAACCCTTATGTTTCAGAACTGCGTTAATTAATTTACTGTATATTTATCCTTCTTTTTAAGGAAGATGATTTGTTTTATTTTTCTGTTCTATGAATAAGGAAGGATAAATACATAAAACAGGGCAGGAGGTTGGAAGAAATTTATAGTAAAAAAAAAAAAAAGGCAAGTCAGTCTTGATTTAAAAGTAAACATAAAAAAAATTCCTCTCCACTTAAGAAAATCCTTTTCCTTCTTAATCTTTTCTCCCCACCCTCTGCCCCCCCCATCAAAAAGTTTTCATGTCTTTCTGTAGTTATAAAGTAAAAGACAATTATATTGTGTTGCTGCTACAAATAAAAATCCAGAGTTGGTAATCTTGTTTGGCATGTGCTTTTTTTGTGCCACTATAACAAGGGAAGAATATGCAAAAGAAAAGGTAAAGAAGATAATGCTGCCAGACCAAGTAATCACTGTATCAGAATTTAGCTCAAAACAATAAAACTGACCTAAATTTAAAATAATTGAGAAAAAACCCTGGTGTTGGTTTTGCTTCTGAAAAGTGTACTTAGAAACATTTCAATGTTTCAAACATTTTACTTTGCAATCAAGCAGCTTGGAAGCTTTCTTTTAAAAGAATAATCTGAGATTTGAAAGTACTTGCTTGTTTCAAATAGTTGAAGTAAAACACAAAATACTATGAAACTTGCCGTGAAATTGCACAAGTTGGCATCAAGGGATGAAACTGTGCCCTTCAAAACCATAATTCTCCAGTGCTTCCTTTGAGCCACAATTTCATCCACTGTACAGATTACAGATTTTTAAATTTTATTTTATTTATTTTTTTTTAAACCTGTAAGAAAAGGTTATAGGTGTGATACACTGTGGTCAGTGATTGAGCCTGTGCTGTTATACCTTCTGGGATGTTTCTGGGCTATTAGCCTGTCAGGTGAAATGTGGACCTTTTTCACATAAATAGGATGTAATGAAAACTTGTGATGTCTTTCAAAAGATTAAATGTGTAGCTGTAAAAAAGACTGTTACTGGTAGTTACACTATAAATACTTAATCATTTGCTTTTCAGATTTTTGTTGTGAGTAAACATATGGAGTCTTCTAGACTGCTCTTGAGATTTTTTTTTTTCAGCTGTGATATCCAAATTCTTTCCTTTAAATATTTACATTGACATTGATGGGTACTTTGAAGCTTCAAGAATTCCTCCAATTCTAAGTACTTCTCATCACTCAAACCCTGAAAAATAGTTCTTCAAGGAGATAGGTGATAGAATCTGTAACAGAGGAAATTTAAGTGGGGTTGTTTTCCAACATACATAGAAGTCACCAATTAACCCTTTAAGAATAAAGGGACAGAATGAGAAAATGTAATAGACACAGTATCAAATGAAAATAATTTAAAAAAAGTGTGAGAGTGAGTAGACCATCTGAAACATCAGATCAACTAAAACACTATTAAAAGGAATTGCTAGCATGCTCACTTCTTTAGTCAGTTACCTGCTAACTTCATAACCTAATGGGCTGCATTTAAGCATCTGAATAAAATGCTGATTGAACCTAATAACCTTATCAGTTCCATTTAAAGTCTGGACAGCTGAAATCGATGAAAACTAAAGGACTGATGCCCGTTCTCCCTCTCCAAGGTGAAAAACTGTATATTCTATTTGATTCCTTAGTGAAAACTGCACATTTTTTCTGAACCATATTAACTTATTCAATAATCTAATTGCAAAAGTAGCTATAGTGCAACAGCTTTAATGCTATTACTATGGATTTACAGAATTGTAACCTTTCTTAGGTTTCCCCATCCTCTTTTATCAGTGTTGAATGTTTCTTCCATGACAAAGAAAGTCTGGCAAGGTAAATAGATGGTCCAGATTGTTTTCTTCAACCAACGTTTCTGTGTTCAAACCAGCTATAGATGCTTTTAGGCTTCCTGAAGCAGTTTGAGAAGATAAATCTGTCATTCTCTATCAGTTCCTCCTCATGTTATTTTACTGTTTTATAAACGGGAAATAAGAATTTATCATAGTCTAGAAGTCTCATAAAAACCAGAAGTACATTGACATAGTAAGCTACCCAAGAAACTGGTGTTAATGAACTTTGGTTGCTGCCGGTTAGAGATTGCGAGGAGGACAATGTACTTAGTTTCAAAGGTCAAAGACTGCGACTAATCTACTAATTCCAGCCCCCAAAATACATCCATTTGGATGGAATTGGTAATTAGTAGATTTGTTCTTTCTGATATGTAAGAGGAATTGGTAATTATTAGATTTGTTCTTTCTTGTATGTAAGAGATCTGGTACTCTGCTTGCTGCTAGCAGACTTTTAAGTGTGGAGTGATACGTTGACTTAATATCAAAATAAGGAATTTGCAGCTATACTAAGTGTATTTGTAACTCCCCAAATTCCATGTTCCAGCCTACATGCTTGGATATCCTGTAAAAGAAAGCATTTCACAAGTATTCTTTTGCTCCACAGATTCATCTGTTTTTTCCACCTCCTGGATCCAAATATAGTTTACACGTCTGTTGTGTGAATACAGTTAATTGTATGAGGATGATGCTACTCTCTGTATTTGCTTGCAAAGGTTAATTATTCATTTGTTATAATCGGAGAAAAACAAAAATATATGCATGATAAGGCAATGTATTTTTAAAACAGCACTGGTAACTAGATACATGGCTGATTAATTTTACTGTAACTTTTACTGTTGCTTTCTGTGCGTAGTTATAAAGCCATTACAGTACTATCCATGAAAACAGTGGAGACTACTAGTGTTAGTATGAGCAGAAAATACAAGCTGCTAGTCTCACTTAGTGCAAGGGTAAGTGACATGATAAAGAAATTTTACAGTGAGGTGTCTAAAATTGCTACCCTTATCATAATACTGGTGGGAACAACAAACCAGGAAAATTTCCGAAAAATGACAACATAGACAAAGCACTTTAGGAAGTGTTACCCTTGATATCATGCTTGAAAATATTTTTCAGATTATTTTATCTCTGCAAACTATTGGCCAAGCTATGGTGTTCAATAAAAAAAATTAAGCACACAAATACACAGCCCAGATCCTGTCTACGACAGCTTTTACCTGTACCCAAGAAAGTAAAAAAGCTTGCCCATGCTCACCAGTAAGATCAAGTTAGAATCATAGAATGGTTTGGACCTTAAAGATCATCTAGTTCCAACCCCCCTGCCACGGGCAGGGACACCTTCCACCAGACCAGGTTGCTCAAAGCCCCATCCAGCCTGGCCTTGAACACTTCAGGGATGGGGCATCTACAGCTTCTCTGGGCAACCTGTTCCAGTGCCTCACCACCCTCAGAGTGAAGAATTTCTTCCTTTATCTAATCTAAATCTACCCTCTTTCAGTTTAAAGCCATTACCCCTTGTCCTATCACTACATGCCCTTGTAAAAAGGCCCTCTCCAGCTTTCCTGTAGGCCCTTCAGGTTAGCTGTATAGCAGGCTGTATAGCAGGCTGCTATAAGGTCTCCCCGGAGCCTTCTCTTCTTCAGGCTGAAATTAGTTCCCTTAGTTAAAAATAACATGCTTGTAAGCATACTAAAAAATATAAAATCAGTTAATTGATATGTTAGTGTGTATATGTAAGTTCTTGTGCTGATTTGTTTTGTTCTGAATTAAGCATGCAGGAAAATTCTGACAAAGAGAAAATTTTCCTCTAGATCATATTTCAGAGAATGCCATAGGAATGTAAATAAGCTTTACATGCTCTAAGTTGATTTATATCACTGGAGTATAAAAGAGGGAGTGAAGAGTCAGAGGTGATGGCGTTAGGCCTTAACACCTGCAGGGAATAGATGTCTCAATAAAGTATAAGAGGCACATTACTGACTGCCTATTTATATAAAAAATAGCTATGTAGTGATAATATGTAGTTAAAAGCTGGTTTGACTACATATGAGTCTAAACCCCTTTCCAGTTTTTACTGTGCTCTTAAACTTTGCCAGATTTGCTCCTGTGATAACACTCTGAGCTGTTGTCTCCCTCTTTCTGAAAAATATCTAAACTTGAAGAAACAAATCTGGATTGTATATAATCCTAAATAGCCACACTGAATTTGAATTCTTCCTATCAGTTATCTATTTGTATTAATAAGTTTCATTCAAGCCCTATTGATCACAATTAAGGGCTGAAATGAGAAATTGACTTTCATTAGCTCAAGGCAAATTAATCTCAAGGCACTGCAGTAGGTTGTACTCACTTTCTGTTAGTGAACTTGACAATCAGGTTCAGTTAGAATCCAGAATTGCAGCAGGAGGACTGTATCCCAATATCTTAATGTGACAGCTACCAAGGGAATTACTTTCTGAAGCAGAAGAAGGGAAACGGGAAACATTGAGGGGGTGGATGCAGACAGATATGACAGGATTCTAAGAACCTGGGATTCCTGACGGCGTAGGCCTTAAGAGACCACCCACTGAGCTTTGGCAGGTAATAATCTAGGAAATTATAATACACTTATTTTAAATGAATCTGTTGAGATGTTTGATCTGAGATCTTCATTACACATACAGGAATGCTTTTGCTGCTAGAGCTCTGTTATTTTACCAAATTATATTGAAGACAAAAAGAGAGTTCAGAGTGGATTTTGTAATGATGTAGCATCCAGTTAAGTGAGTAAAAGTATGACCAAATTCTACAGAAGCTGGCATCATGATATTCCTATAAAAGAAAGTTCAGTCAACTTAGATCTGCTTTTACTGAGTGGTACTGGCATGTATCCTCGTGCTCTGCATGTGTGCGCCTATGTGGGTAATTATATTGTAAAAATCAGGCATGCAGAAGAATCATTGCGACTAAAGATCTGAGATTTAGTTCCCCCCCCCCCCCCCCCCCCGTAATTTTTCTACAGAAACTTCTTTCAACAGAGTAACTCTGTGCAAATGATGGAAATTACTGTTTGTAAACATTTAAAATAAGGTGTTTGCATTGTACTACATAGCCTCATTCCTTTGTCACGAAGCCACCAGACAGATTTTCGTCTTACAGCTAACCAGATTAAGCATTCTGGCTAGATCTCTGTATGCTATTACAAAAGCATTCCATCTTCTCCCCCTCCCAGCCCCATCAAGCCTGATCAGTTATTTTGAATCTGAAATATAACGCAGTATGTATGCAATTGGGGATAGAAACGGAATATATTTATTGGTGGCAAGGGAGTTCAGCCTCTAGCGGGGCAAATGGCAGTGTGCGTAATGAGGTTCATAGCGTAAGATTTAGTAGCATTGTAAAAAAATTCCTGTCAGAGTGTGGCTCTGATAGGACTTATCAAGGAGTACATGCTACTTATCTATCTTTGGCAGGGAACTCTAACTCCGTTTAACTGTCAGTGCATCTATAATCCTTCCAAGTCTGGAATTGTTGATAGAGTGCCAAATATCTTTGATTATGTATTGTCAGAAAGAGTAAGATCTGTGATTGTAATATCAAACAAAGCAAATGTAGCTATTTAATGAACTAATGCTGAGCTTTTAATATGGCATAATATAAGCCCAGATATTTTTTTTTTTTTTTCATTTGGTAATGTGAGCCATTTCAGTATTGTATTGGAGATACAATAGAGAGATAAAGACTTTTGGGATTACAGCTACCTATCTACAGATAGATAGCACAGACAAAACTAGCATTTTTTTGTTATTTTTGCATGATGGAAGTCTTAACGTACACACTGTTGAAATGCTCTGGTCAATTAGTACCTTTGTGGTATTATGAACGTGGTATTAAAACATATTGGAGATGAGACAATGTTAAAGCATTCAGCAATGAAAAAATAGCGTCAAATAGGACAAAACAGCCTAGTGTTGAATGGTGTAATCAGCAAGTAGGCTATTTTAATTCTAAGTCTCCACAAATCAGCATCTGTCTGCTTGCTATTTTATCTTTAAAAGCACACACACAGAGACATGTGCATACACAGGCTCTGTAAATAAATATATTTTAATTTAGGGCTGATAGAGACTGTAGTTTCTCTCTTAAAACTGAAGTCCTGTGTTAAATCTCAGAACAGTTTCTGCCAACTGCAGTACCAGGGGAGGTTCTTTCAGTTTCTGGTTGTTGTTCCTGCTCCCCCTTCCCCAGTCAGTGCTCATCTAAAATTGCATACTGCTGGCAGTTCTACCGGTGACTTATGTGGTAGTGACAGTTGCATATGAAGAACCAGACCAATGCCACCAATTCATGTCATCTCAGTTCCTTGCCAAATGAGTAGATGCTCATCACTTTCAGCTCTCTTGATACAGCTGCCATTAACTTTTGACATTCTTGCTGGGAAGACCGCAGCACCTTATATCCTTACCTATCTGTAAGACATGTCTGTTAACAAGAACATTTAAAGCAGGTGAATAATTCTTGTCCCCTACCCAAAACAAAAAAATCCCTCTTGGCTTTTTTATTCTTCACCCATAACAAAGCCCTTGGGGAAATAGCTCCTACAAGCCTACATTTTTCTTCATTTCCTTTTCAACTCAAGGGTAGTAGCAGTTAAATCTAGTAAAATAAATGTTGATTAATGGAGTTTATTCATCATGACAAGCTAATGAGGCATCATATATTTTTGAATGTGTAAAATCCATTGGGGGTAATTGCTACAGTTGGATAAAAGATACAGTGTCTTCTTGATTCACTTGTCTTGGAGTCGGGAACTAGCTGAGCGAGTCACTGTTGATTCACATTTTTTCAACCTGCAATGGTGCAAATAGAATCTTTTTCAAAATTCTCCAGAGAACAAACGTGACAAAGCAAGCCTGTCTGGTTTTTGAGTTTATTCCCAGAGATGCAATAAAACGGCAGAATCGGATCCAGAATTTCAAGAAGTACAATAAATTAACGTTTCCATTTCTCTTCTGCTGACATACTTTGTTTACAGGTTCTTGGCTGAGAGTACTTTTGTGGCTCATCAGTGTCCTTGTTTCATTTACCCATGATTGCCACAGAACTGGTTTCTGTTCTAAAGAAAAAGAAAAGGGTTACCTGTATATATTATACTGTATATTGATAATAAAACAGTGATCTTGATCTATGCATAATGTGCAAGTCTGCAGTTAGTGGTTAGAAAGTGTTTGCCAGTGTTTAGAAATGTTTGTCATAATACAGGGAATTATAAAGGCAATTGGTAGTCTGGAATTCTTTTCACATGGGCTGCTCATTTGCATCTTAACTAGATACTTCCTCATTAGTCCGAGAAATGCAGGTCAAAGAACCTGGTCAAAATCTGGTCATTTTGCTTCTGTGTACTGCTGTTCATCTCCAGGAAATTTGGCTTGAATGAGTGAATATGGACCCTCTATTAATAATCAATATTATTTGTGCAGGGAAAAGCAAATTAACCTTTACTTGCAAAAATACCTTACTACAGTGCATTTGTATTAAATTAGTGAAAAGTTTGTTATTCGTGTTGATATCTTATTGTGTTTTGCAAAGTTCAAGAGAATAATATTTTAACATCATATTCCTTTGGATATGATGATCATACTAGTTAAAATTTCCTGTAAATTGAAATGTTACTTTTAAGGTCATTGTTCTTTATGCATAAGAATGGAAAGAACATGATGCATTTGTAATGGAAAAGAGCATTGCTATGGAAAATGTCAGCATAAATTGTTCCTCTTGTGTATACAGAAGTTCTGATGTCAAAGGTAAATGTTCTGGTATAAATGCCTTGGAATTTCTTCAGCTATAGTAAATGTTCTCAGACTCAGCTGTTGTCTTCTGAGTATCAGCTTGTCTGATTTGGTACTCAGTTACGAGAACCTGACACTAACGTTTATCACTAACAGGAGAGCCAGGAGCAAAACCAGTGCAAGTGGCAACATCCTGACTTGCCAGAGAAAATTTTCTTGCTGTCCTTCCTCCATCCAGATTTTAAATTACCATTTTGTCTTGGGAGAAGTGTGCAGATGTCCTTTTAACCCAGGCGTAGTAGGAACAATTCGGTGCAATAAATTAAAACAGAAGGTGAAGGCTCTTAAACTGGATTGATTGTAAGGTAGTTTAGTTGATCATCTTTCACTAGCAAAAACTTGACATATATCTAAGTGTTTTGAACCTAGTTTTCCTGGGATGGGATATAACTATGGAACTGTGACATTTACTCTGTAACGGTGCTAAGTTATTGGTACGATGACTGCACTAGTTTGGCCTTGCCACCGTAAATGGGTTGCACTCCATAATGTTGCCCTGACTGGAAAAGGCCTACAGCGTCTCACTCAGGTTCATGAGAGCTGCAGTCTGAACACATTGAACCGGAGTTTGAGCTGACAGCACAGGAATGGAGGCTCTGTTTCAGTGCAGCTCTGCTCTGTGTTGAGCCCAACCACAGCCCACACAATAGGAATGATTACATTAGATGAAATGCAGATTAAACCAGCAATTCATGTGAAGGGATGAGCAGAGAGGAGGGAAACTACGTCTCAGGGCTTGTGTTTTAAGAGTGCAGGAGTATGGTTAAGAAAATCTTTTGCAAAGTCTGTTTCCCTTTTGCCTGCTATCTTGCCTCCAAAGGGGTTAAGTAGATAAAACACAGATTTTTTTGTAGCCTCAAAGAAGGTTAGGTGAAAGTGCAAAGGAGTGTATGTAAATTACCACAGGCTTCTTTTTGTGCTTAATTTGAAAATGCTAAACAAGGAGTGTTAATGTTATTATGATCTATTAAGCTCTGAAAATGTTCTCAGGACTTATATAAATGTCTATCAGTAGTTCAAGTTTAAGCATTAGCTCCTGGACCCTAAACCTTGTTTCTGCAAAATTCCTATTAGCATTTTTTGAGCCACTGAATATTTGTTTCTTTACTTTCTAAAGTACAAAATAGGTGTAATTTTGGCAACCTCAGAGGTTATATAGGTGTTACTTAATATACATCAATTGTTGTGTGTTGTGGAGTCTTAAGAATGTGAACTTAAAAACATAACACTACCTGTTGGGAGAACAGCAAACTAATTTAGAAATCATCCAAAATATCTACACATGTATAGCACTGTTCATCATCGTCTTAAAAATATGTAGCGAGAAGGATGTTGCCTTGTAAAATGTTTTGGGGGAAAGGCTAAATTTTGGATTTGCCTTGTGAAGGTGTGCAAGAGCGTACAGCACATCCACTAGATTGCTGTTGTTTCACAAGCGCGTTCAAGTGACTTTTTTAAACAATATAAACTCTTAATTGTTCCTCAAAGAGCAGCTGTTCCATTCCTTTGATCATTTTTGTTGCCTTTTTCTGTACTTTTTCTTGTTTGTCTGTGTGTGTATGCGTTGGAAGCGGGAAGGTGTAAGGAGAGAAACCTCGACCGAGATCCAAATCAGAGATAGTATTCAAGTTGCACGCACACTCAGGGTTTATAAAGTAGTATAACGACGTTCCTGTTTCTAATAACTACTGCCATTCTATTTGCTTTATTTTCCTTAATGAAGAGTAAGCTGGCTTTTTAATAGACCTATTTGTTATAACTTACAGATGTTTCTCCCAAGTGATAATAGTCAGTTCAGAGCTCACTATTTTGTATGTGAATTTAGGATGGACATTTTTTCCCCGTATGCATCCCTTTACATTCAACTAGAGTATAATTTTGCATGACACTTTGCTGCCATCACCCAATAGCATGACATTGTTGCAAATAAAATTATTCCATCCTGAGTAAATATTATATTAAGATACGTCATTTAAGAGAAGGTGTCTATAGCACTGTTTAACTTTTAAATGCT
This sequence comes from Mycteria americana, assembly GCF_035582795.1. NCBI lineage: Eukaryota > Metazoa > Chordata > Aves > Ciconiiformes > Ciconiidae > Mycteria > Mycteria americana. Next base: position 4,328,419 of record NC_134379.1, on the reverse strand, counting down.
TAACAGATCAAAATAATGAAAATAAACTGCTCCTGTGTTAAGTATAGGAGAATGCCCATGAATTTTAAACAACTGGCCTCGATTATCCTTCCTGATGTGGTGCTTTCATTCAGATAAGCCTGCAGCAAAGCACTTGGCCTAAAGATGTTCATATGCTGTGGTCTCTCCATGGAAACAGTCTTAAACCATAGAAAACAATTCAATTTTAAAAAGGCTGAATCTCCTTTCTAGTTGGCTCCTAAAATAACTTTTAGATCAGCCTCACACGTGCTAATTGCAAGTTAACTAGGCAAAGGCTGAAGGATATTGTTAGAACCATTTTAAGGAGAAAGTTAGGGACATTGTTATGACTACCATTTCACTTTATACTTCAGCTGCTAGTGTTGTCTTAAAGAATGATCCGTTCCTTCACCACTGAATTTTAATGTTGTGGCCCTTTTGGAATGCTGAGGGTTATGAGCTTTACTAAACTCATATTGTGGAATCCTGCTGTTAGTTAACTGTTTGCATTTTTTTTCAGATGCAGCAATTACAGTTAAGGTTCCTTTTTCAAGCTCTTTTGGCAGCTGCTGGTCTGGATGTGAACAACATTGTTTGTATTTCCCTGTTCTCTCCAGACAAAGCCAATTTTTCTAAAACACATAGGAAGGAGAAAGAATTGCCAGTTTGGTTTAGTCATAATTAGCCTGAATATTAAGCCCAGCAGACAGTTTCAATATCTATTAAAATTAAATTTGTATTGTAAGTTCCCTTGGAACTGAATACCGCTTCATTTTGCATCCTTTTTTCCTCCATAGCTCTCACATAGTAAGTTTTCCTTGAGAGAAGATTGTATATAAGAAAACAAACTAAATTATTCTGACCATATGTCAAGGATACCCAGCAAAGTATATTTTGCAAACATGACAGCTTGATCCAAAAGACATAAAAAGTCTTTCCTGCTTTAGTGATTTTAGGTAGTGAGTACTGTTGTGAATAAATTAGATATCTTACTGATATGCTGATGACATACAAAACCCCTACTATTCACAGGATTGGGAACTGGGACAAAAAGATAAGTCAAGACTTTCCTGAATGAATGCCAAATCCTTTGTGAACTGTCTGAAATGCCGCTAGTGAAATGACTAGATTGTGTTGATTCCTTATCACTAAGAGAAACAGCAAATGCTATACAATTGCTCCAGTCATGTTGCCATGACATGACCTCCTTTGGGTAAATTATGATATCCTTTTGGAATCAAAATTATTTTTATCTTAATTTTCAAGGTTCCACCTTATTTTAGTCAATTTGTTTCCTCTTTGTTTATGGCCTGTGCTCCACCAGCTTCTTGCAGTCTGATGTTCCCTTGTGCAGCAATCAGTCTATTCACCTTTCAGACCCTCTGTGCCCATTATATTTTCTCTGCTCTTGAATGATATTCTGTTTTCCTCTCGTCCTTTAGCTCTTTCTTCAAGATTAACGTTTCCATCAGCCTTCTGCTGCTGACTCATTCCTGATCTCTTAACTGACTTGCTCCCACAAACTGTAATATGTCAACCTATGAAAATAATTTACTTGATAGAGAGAATGACCAACAAAATATATGGATAATGAAATAATATCTTATAATTTCCCGTACTGTTCTGTGTCTGTCAAGTGTCCTCCTCATGAAGCTTAAAGATTTAGCCTATTTTTGTCTGTATTATTGCATGTATCTAGCTATGGGCCTACAGAACCGAGGCAGACACTGAATTTGCTCTTCTTTTAGAGATGATTGTCCTTTGTTCAGAAGCTGCACAGCTACTTTCCTTCCTGACAATTCTGTACGTTTTTCTAGTGTTTTTCATCCATGAGTTTTCAAACTCATCATTTATCTCCCTGACTATCCCTATTCACATGTATTAAATTTTGTCTTGAGTTATTTCTTAGCATGGGGAAAAATGGGATTCTGCAATTGATTGATTTCCCAAAGAAAGCCTGTAATAAAGCTAGGCACAAGCCTGGGCTTTCTTGATTTCCTGCCCTTGCCACTATTATTTCTTCCTTTGCCAAGCTAAGGCATAGCAAATAAAATTCCAAAGGGTTTCGTGGTTTTGGTTACACAAATTTAAGCATAATTTTTGTATTGTAGGAATATTGTCTCTCTAGTTACTCTGAGATACTTAAGAATCTCTCAGGAAAATTAAATCATGTTGCTTCCTGTTTTTCTTCCTCAACTGCTTTCATGTTTCTATAACTTCAGTTAGATACTTGAGAGAGCTAGATAAATCTGGAAACTGTTGTTGTCAGTCTAAAGTACATGTTGGATCTGGAATAAAAGTGACGGATGATACGTTTGTGAATAAGAGTGAGTACTTTATGCTTTGGTTCTATTGTACAGGTGTCCTGGTAACAAAACTAGGACGCAGGGTTGCAGCTGATGCTGTATGGATGCCTGCCTGCCTGCTTTCAGAGTCGTGTTCTATCCTCAGAGGTTGCATGGTGGCAGAAGGGACTGCAGGATGAGGAAAATAATTTATCTTCACTTAGTAGGTTTAGCAAGTAGGTTTAGCAACTTCCTCCTGATGAGTACTGTAATAATGGAAGAGAGAAGCCAACATGTTCGATTTCTGATAGTTACTGTAGCTGCTGCTACAGCCATCTGGAAAGAGAGATTTCAGGTCTGCAGCAGAAGAATGAGCAGGAGATGGCTGTAGCTGTGAGGAGCCAGAGAGACAGTGTCTGACTTCAGGCACCAAAATGTCTTGCAGTATCTGCTCCTAAGATAACAGTGGCCTGTGGATAGACCACTGAGGAGGTAAGAGGAAACCTGTACAGCTGGAGCTGCCCTTTGAATTAGTATTTTACTTTCCAGGGCTGTCAGACCAGTGCTTCTCACATGGCCTAAAATTTAAAACAAATTGGAAATATTTCAGAATTGTGAGTATACACAGTCTAATCTGTTTAATTGCTGTCTGACAATATGAAATCAGTTCTGAATGTATATCATTCAGTAAAATAATAATTACCATAGCAACACACACTACATCTGAAACATAGCTCTTCCTTACAAAAGCCCAGAAACAGAAAGCCTGAACTCTTCACACAGCTCTAAGAGCAATTAGTGAGGTTTCTTCCCTTTTTTTCAAATCACTGTATTTGAAAGAGGCCCACAGATGTCGAAAGGTAAACAACAATCAAATGTTGTTTCTGTACTTCATCCTTAATTAGGGATAAATCAGTGTATTGTATCTCTTATGGCAGAGATCGTAACTGATTTTGTGCGCCAAAGATAAAAGTGCAGCAGAGACAGGATATCAGCAGGGATAGCATCCTGGTGCTTCTTAAGTCCTGCTCACACTTGGCCCAAAGGAAAATACATGTTCTGTGACCATTTCCCCCAGGGTTCTTTGTTGCAATTATCCTTCTCCTGGCTAAGAACTGGCAGTAAAGCTCCTGAGCAGGCAGCCACCAGGATGTTCAACAGGGTCTTCCACTGCAGGTTAGAATTTTAAACTGTATTTCTTGAAATACAGTGGGTGAAACAGAGATGTGACAATATTTTATTATGTCACTTTCAGGTTTATAAATATATAGAGACTTGAGTGTGTGTGTGTGTGTGTTGCTAAAGAATACCAGAAAAGCACAGGGTGGCTTTCTGTGGCTATCCTCACAAAATGAGGTAAAAATGCTTCATTTTGAAAAATCACACAAATTTTCCTTTACCTGGATTTTTTTTCCCCAAAAGTCCTATTAGATCCTGATAATATCCATGTTTCTGTTTCTAAGTTTTACTTCTCTGTAAAGAACATTAGTGAGTTTGACAGGTATCTGGGGCTAAAAGTGCATGCAAGGGCATGGAATCAGCAAGCCAAAGTTAATCCTAGTAATTTAGTGCAGTTCAGTCACTTTCTATAATTACAATGGTAACATCTATGTGAGCATTGCTTGATTTTGTTTATGCATGTATGTGTGTATACGCATGAAGAGTTTAGTGTTTTTTCTTAACAGATACCGTTACTGTCAACACAGTTCAGATGCCTGCGCTCAGAATTCAGTCACAAAATGATTTAAAAATTTGGTCTAAGAAAGAATAAAAAACCAGCAGTGGTCTTAGGTGCATAATTTGTTCCCTTCTGTAGTTTAAAATGACAGAAGCAAGGATGAAGAGACTTTGCCCTGCAGGGAGTAAAAAGCTACTGAGCTGGGTGAATGATAGATGGCTACACTAAAAATGGTTTTCTTTCCAGAATGAATTTAGAATTCATTGGGTCCATAATGTGAACTCTGTGGTTTATTGCCCTTGGGTTTTTTTGGTGTTTTGTTTTGGTGAGGAAGAGAAACTGTTTTCAAATATTAGCTTATTTACAAAAGTGCTTATTGGATTTGCAGTTGATTTCCTGCCCGTTATTCCATCAGCAGCAGTAATTGATCAATAGGTGCAGCCAGGATATTTGACCAGAAACCATGGTGCTAAAACCATTGAGGATTCTCTTACAATCTTCCTCTCAAATATTTAGGAGTGATGACAAACCCTCTATCATAGTCTCTCATTGTTAATTTACATAGGAATGTGATCATTGCTACAAGTAAAAAAATCTGTTTTCTTCTTTCTGACATGGTGGAAAGCTGTTTTCAATTAGATCCAAAGATACATGCACTTGCTGTCCTTCTGTAGAGAAACTGCCGCTTTTCTGTGCTCTTCAGTAAAGGATCTGTCATGAACCCGTGACCCATTTGCATTGAGAAGTGATACCTTCCATGATACCTGACCAATCTAGATTATCCAGGTACATAAGAACATTATATCTTTAGCGTGACTGATTTGTACCATTTCATTAAGTATTACCTAAAGACAGAATGAGAATTTTAAAGCCAAAGTTTGCTAATCAGTTATATGTGTACAATTATTTACCATAATTTCTTGATGTAACTCAGGATTGTGTCAGGAAGTATTTTAAATTAATGTTTTTATGTGCAAACGACTATAGACTAACATATAATATCAATTTTTACATTCTATTCTGCATGTTCAGAGTAGCTTCATATAAAACAACTTGACCAATTTTTAATAAGTAATTTATGTTCAGAGAATGGAAATTTTTCTTTGGCTACCTGCTCAGCATGTATGAAATACAAATACAAATGTGGGGAAGGAACAAAGGACTATTTTTTTTCCAGATGAATGCAGAATCATGTCCCTTTTCACCACTCTTGATTACTTAACAGCAAGTGTCTGAAGTTAGTGTGTGTGAAAACAGCAGTTTGATAACTCTGCCTGGTTTTTTATTTCTTGTCCTATTTATTATTTTGTTACAGTGGATTACAAATTTTTATCTGCGTTTCTGCGGGGAAGAATTTGTAGTTTTCGGTTGCTTAGATCCACAGCAGCAACAAAATCCTTTGGAAGGACTTTTTCCGGGAAGCAAGAACATGTTTATATTTGCAGTTTAAACTGCTTCTTTATTCCCTTTTCTTTTTCCTAGCCTGTGCTTTCTGTGTTTCCATAACAACAGAAAAACTCTTTCTGTAGTGCCTTAGTATTTTTTCAGCAAAATACTCGTTTTGTTTCCCCTCTTTTCTCTCTTTTTTTGGATTGATATCTAAATGAGTATGAATTGGAACAGATAGTGGGAAGAACAGTTCTCTTTTCTCTTAGTAAGGTATTCATAGGTCAAGATTGCTTCTGACTTGCTGTAATCAAATACGTTTTTTTCCGGGGAACATGCCCGCAATCTTCACATTTTCCACAGGTTTTTTTCTTATTATTCTGTAGACATATATCATAGCAACTCAGTCTCCAGCCAAAGAGCACTGAGAAGAGCTTGCCAGCACCTCTCTGAGCTTTGGCAGGAGGGAAAGACATAGTAGGCTTAAGAACACTCTCTGCTCATTAAGTCATATTCTTAACAGTCAAACTGGCCAGGCCTTGGTATCAGTGGCAGGCTTCAGCGGATGCACCTTTTGGCAGTGCTTTCTGATTAAAAGGGCTTAATTTTATTATTTTTAACCACACTTGTCAGTTTGAAAGCATTAATTTAATTTTCTGTGTGTGTATATATCTCTAGAGAGATTATTTGTGACATAAAGGATAAAACAGAGAAATTTCATGGCTTTTCATTGATTTCTCCACCCCCACCCACGCTATCCTCTATTGCTATTTCTGCTTTAAATTTATTTAAACCTTAGATTTGTTAAATATCATTGAATTTATGTAGCAACTTTTTATTTCAGCTTGAGAATCATATAGTAATTGTGAACAGAGAGCGATACCATCTCGAAGTCACTAGATTATAATTTTTTTGCTTGTTTTTTGGTATTAAATAATTCATCTGGAAAAAGAGTAGCAAAGAGATTTAGTAATGTTTTGGTGTTGATTTGATTATAAAGAACTGATCCTGTTTATTAAAGGTAACTTTTTAGAATTTCAGCACATAGGGGATCAGTGTCACTCATGTATTTTGAATGCTGATAGTCTTTAAATGAGCAGGGTACCTGCTGAAAATTCAGGAGTGTTTTCTGTCATGTTGAGGCCTAATTCAAGGTCAGTCACTGTTGACAGAAGTACTCTCTTTGCAATTCCCTCACTTTTGATATCAAACATGAGAAAAATAGAATTGTTGATAGTATATAATTCTGAGTTAATTTTTTGATAGCGTTCAAATCAGCATTAGTGTTTATCTTCTATCCCATAGTGTCTGTTTTGTACCATATCTTTAATAAGAAAAAAAAGCGGTTAATAAGCGTAAACTTCCCAGTCGGAAAGCCAATTGGGAAGACTATATTGTTATGGATGTATTTTTTCTGATGTTTGTGCATAACTCTTGCTTTTTATTTTTTAAATACTCCTCACAAAATTACCAAAGTGTTAAACCGAGGGTATTTATAGTAGCTGAAAGAGTTTTGTATCAACAGATTTTTGTGGGTACAAATTCAAATACATAAGCAGATGGTAGCACCTGCAAAGTTACAGATGTATGTATCCCTTTGTGCAAAAACCAAGTCCTATTGTGTTTCTAAAGATTGATTGCTGAGAGTTTACTTCCAAAAAACATTGTAATAGCCACAGTAAATATAAATGGTAGATAGAAAAGGCTAGTCATTTTGGAAGGTTACTTGGGAAGATGTATGCTGCTTATGAAGGTTACTACAAAGAAAGGCCAGTTCGTTTTCTGTCTGCTTGGTTCTCATTTTGTGTGTCAAAGCTGTAAACCACACTGTTAACCTGGGAGTATATTGAAGTCTTTTGGTTTAACAAGATGCGTTGAAAGGTTTCACTGGATGCAGATCTTATTTCATGTGGTGTTAAAATGTTTCCTTTCTTTTAGTTCCACAAAATTTGGTATAGTTGTTATTGAAGACTTCTCCACTGGACTTTGGTACTGATCATTATTCCTTACTCCATTTTATTTTCCACTTTCACTAGCTTCATTAAGTATCTCTAGATGAGGATTAAAAAGATGGGTTGGAGGTCACATCATCCTCGCCAACTTGTAATTATGTCCCTATTATCTCTAAAATCAAGACTGATCTTATTAAGTAAGGAGATTTCCCTCCCACTCCCTTGGGCATGCTAACCTGATTAACACAAGGTCATTCTCAAATTCTTTAAGTTGCTTGAACTACTTGTTTTTTGCCATATCCTAACAAATATGTTGCTTTCCATCTGGTGCAAGTAGGTTGCCCATTATGTCACACTTTTAAGTTCTGTATACTTTGCTGTGTATGTTGGCCTTATATCTTGAAGATCAATGTAGTACACTGCAATCTCCAGTTTTATGAGTGACCCTTCAGATTAGCTTTCACATGGATCATGAATCCTGGAGCAGAAGCGCTCTGCTTTGTCCTGGCTGCATTCCAAGACAGTTTTATTCTCCATGTTACTTTTCTTTATTTCCTTACTAACAACAGCAAAGCATCTAGGTATATTCATCAGTCTTGCAGAGTTCAGAGAGTTACTTAGCTACCACGGCATCCAGGCAGACATCTCAGCACAATTTCAAGACATTGGAGTTCAATTGTTTCAGATCTTTGCTCGTAATCTTGTTTTGTTTTGTTTTGTTCTTCTAGAGAATTGTGGAGAAACTACTGCCTTGGACCATTTGGTCTATGCTTTCTGTGCTACTTCATGCATTGTATATTAAGCAGCATGGAAATCACTCTTAAACTCAATACTGTGTCCAATTCTCCGGCACACAGCTTAAATACAGACTCCAGTAGGTCTGCACGAAAGGCCACCCTTCAAAGTATGGAATTCCTGTCCAAGGGAAGAACAGCAACATCAAGCATGTTCTTTGATATTTACCGGGTAATTGAATACTTCTCCTCTTTTCAGGAAGCTCTCCAATAAATTCAGCTTAGAAAGTGTCAACAAAACTATTGTCCGCCACTGGGCTGTAAATCTTGACATCCAAGTCTTACTCAGTACCGTTTTTGCAGTATGTAGTAGTACATTTTAATGTGTTGGGCAATCAGCTGGAAGCAAATTATTAAGAAAAAATTAAGACTGGTTTTGCCTTTTGTATTACTAACTGTTGCCTTAAACTGTAGGCGTCTGTGTGAACGTGAAATGTCCTAGGCGAAAGCACTGGCAATTTACCTGTCTCTGCATGACATCAGTAATTATTGATCAGCAGATGCAATACGAACAGTTCTGTGCTGTTTTAGAAATGATGTAGGCGTTGGATGCATTTACAGTAATTACGTATTTACAGCTAAAATCAGAACTGAAAGAAAAAGATACAGGACCCTGTTCACAAAATGTCATGCCCTCCTCTTTTGTGTTTGAAAAATAAAGCAAATATTCTTCTTGTAATCCATGTGCACCAGGCATATATGCAGTTATTACCTTTGTATAATGTATGTATTGTATATTTCCAACATCCCAGCGGAGTCTGCTATTTTTTGTTGGTGGTTTCAGTTCATAAGTAACAGATCTTTTTGGAAACAGTAGGAGAGAATTTTTCTGGAATCCACATAGCCTTTTGTGACTCCTTATACTCTGAAAGACTTTGCACTACTGGAGCCTTGTCTCTGCCTGAGGTAGGTAGGGATATGCTCTGCAAAGCCATGCTGTTTATGGGAGAAGTGGTTTCTAATAAGCATTATGATATAATTCATTCTTTCCTAATCCTCACAGGGAATGAACAGTTCACTTCAGTAATTCCTTATAATGATATTATATTCTAAATTATGGTGCAATAATACTAAATACATTGCTGCATAGTATAAAGGGGAGTTTTGAAATAAAATTGTCTTCTCTAGATGTCAATTTTTGTGTTGCCTAGTTGTCTGATCTCCATTTTATGTATGATTGTGACCAGAGCTCCTAATTTCTATTTCCAGTCTTACAGGTATCTATGATTTGGGGGAAAAATTACACATGGCCTAATTCTGTAAGGTGCTGAGATAGCTCAGCTATTTATGTTGTTTTGGAGAAATCGGCACGTTCATTACTGGTTTTATTTGCTGTTTTTATTGTATGAGAAACTTTTGTAGAGAAAGATGAGAATAGTTAGCTGTTATATTTTTACATCTATTTGGGGATCATAGGTGAATGCTGGTTGTTTCCAACTGCCTGACATGCCTTGTTCTACAGGAAATTGCAAGTCAGGTTCTTGCTGCTCTCCTGTATTGGTAACTTTTAGACAAATTCAGAGTACGAAGGTGGTATCTCCTGAGATCAAAGATCTCATTTATAAAGACTTGTTGTGCCCTTGTTGTTCCAGTGCCAAATCTAGGAGGAGGAGGTGTGTGTGCATGGGGGGAATGTGAGACTCTCACTGCTTTTAATCAAATTGTTGCTCATTTTACAGTTTTGCCCTGTAATGTGTGTTTTGTACCAGAGATTATTCAGCTCTTGAGCCTGCTGGACTCTGACATTTGTCATTATGTTAAAAGCTTATTCAAAGACAGCAAATAAAACACTTTTTCTTGTGAGTGAAATTCAGACAGATAAATCCAGCTGTTGCATGTAAAAATAGCTACAGATGTCCTCAACAGGAAAAAGGTTTTCACACGTTGTTATAGCAACAGAAATTCAGTAGAACTTTAGATTAGATATTGTCTATTTTTTCAAAATTTCCATTAAAAAATGCATCCCAAATAATTTGCTTTTTTAAAGAAGCATTCAGATTTAATAGGAAGAAATTATGCAGTACGTAATTCCAATTTACAGGTTATATCTACCACTTTTGCATGATATAAACCACAATCTAACTTTTTTTAATAAGTGGTCTAGTATCAGTTTGAAATATGCTTCATGTTACCTCTGTGGCATTTTGTAGATCTCGACGTGGGACGTCTCTTACATTATACGCTAGTTGTTAACACACACACACGAAATTGCATAATCACGTTTTTCACAGAAATAGTTGTGTTGTGGCTGAAAGTCTGGAAATGTGTTGAGGAATTTATGCAGATACTTCGTTTTTCAGGACTAGTATTCTGACTTGCAAACATAAATATTTCTCCTGTGATTAATAGATTTCTTTAGCAAGTGTCAAATCGGCTCATTCTGTTTTGCAGCTGCTTTTGCATTGAGTGCAGTTTGCATTCTGGGTATTGCCCCATGGTTCCTTTGCCTACGTTTAGGGAATTGACATATGTGGCAAAAAGAGTAATATTTCATGAGAAAAGCTTATCATTCTGAGTGCTTCTTATTTTTACCATCATTTTGATATGTTTTAGGCCTCTGAAAGTTGCTCTGTCTCCCTTTTTTGCCCTACATTTCTTTGTGTTTTGTTACCTGTCCTAATTTCATAATAATATAAACAATAGTTAAATAGAAATCTACCCCCAAAACTGTGGAACTAACCTGAGTGGCAAATCATTATTCTTTTCATGCAATTAATACTTAACTTCTCTTGTCCTTCTTTCCTCTCCCTTTGACTGACAATTTAAATATTTAAATTGTAGGTTCTTTGGGTCAGGGAGCATTTTCTGCTGTGCACAGTAGCCATCATTTGAAATTCCACTGGAATACAAGAAATTACAGTCTAGATACGGAGAGTTCTAATACATATTGGTATATTTCTGTACGTTCATGGGGGACTAGAGTAAAAGCATTGCCATTGAGGGTTGTGTGTTAAGTAAGCCCTTCGTTTCCAGTCACCACCACACTGCTGTTACCGCCATCCATTGTTTGTGCTTTGCTTTTGCTGCTCCTTTATCCTGTTCAGCCTTTGTATTGTGCCTCCAAGCTGCTTTACGTTGTATGCTCGCTCACTAGCATGGAGGCTGCAGGAATACTGTCCTCGGAAGTGCTGAGTGACAGAGAAGACATGATTAGGATTCAAGTCACTGTCACTTGGCAAACTAATACATGCAGTTGCAGAAGGAACAATGCATGAACAGAAGAGTTGCATACGTGCAGATGCAGAAGTAGAGCGCAGTGTGCAAGGAGAGTGAGGAAGTAGCATAAGAACCAAGTGGTGTTCTGTGTTCTTCATACTTGGTGTAATTTCTTGACCTTATTATATAAGGTGATGACCTTATTTAGGAAGATACCTCAGGAAGTTGTAAAAATGATAACAAAAAAGATGACAAATTCATATAGACAATTCCAGTTAAATATCCAAGTGCTGTACCACTGTAACTGAGACAAGGAAGGGAGGAATGGATAGGTATCAAAATGTTCCTTAGACGTTCTGTTTGCAAGAATGGTCAAAACCTGCGAATAGCAAAGTGTAATATTATCTTTCAGAACTTTCAAAGGAATCTTGATTTGCTTGAGAGCAATTTTGCTGATAAAAATGTGGTTCTAAAATAATTCCGGGATAAATCTAAGGTATCCGTTGATTGGAGTGAAGGTAGTTTCTTATATGTAGCTAAGTTTGCAGATTCATTCTCACTTGGACAGATTAAATAATTCCAATCTTTCAATTTCTGGAAAGTAGAAGGAGCCTTATTTTTTTTAATTCTAAGTTATAATTTGAAATATCCCTGCTATTGTGTCCAAACATACAATGAATACCTGGAAAATTAATTTAAGCAGTATGAGACCTAACTGGAGACTATTAAGCTCATTTTAGTGCCGCTTCAGTGTAACTTACATTGCAGAAGCAAGTTTGTGTATTTTTACTGTTTTTTTCACTGGACTTAGAATCATAGAATTGTTTAGGTTGGAAAAAACCCTTAAGATCATCAAGTGCAACCGTTAACCTAGCACTGCCAAGTCCACCACTAAACCGTGTCCCTGAGCACCACATCTACGCGTCTTTTAAATACCTGTAGGGACGGTGATTCAACCACTTCCCTGGGCAGCCTGTTCCAGTGCTTAACAACCCTTTTGGTGAAGAAATTTTTCCTAATATCTAGTCTAAACCTCCCCTGGCGCAACTTGAAGCCGTTTCCTCTCATCCTACCACTTGTTACCTGGGAGAAGAGACCGACCCCCACCTCGCTACACCCTCCTTTCAGGTAGTTGTAGAGAGCGATAAGGTCTCCCCTCAGCCTCCTTTTCTCCAGGCTAAACAACCCCAGTTCCCTTAGCCGCTCCTCATAAGACTTATGCTCTAGACCCTTCACCAGCTTCGTTGCCCTTCTCTGGACACGCTCCAGCCCCTCAATGTCCTTCTTGTAGTGAGGGGCCTAAAACTGAACACAGTATTCGAGGTGCAGCCTCACCAGTGCCGAGTACAAGGGGAAAATCACTTCCTTAGTCCTGCTGGCCACACTATTTCTGATACAAGTCAGGATGCTATTGGCCTCCTTGGCCACCTGGGCACACTGCTGGCTCATATTCAGCCAGCTATCAACCAACGCTCCCAGGTCCTTTTCCACCAGGCAGCTTTCCAGCCACTCTTCCTCAAGTCTGTAGCATTGTGTGGGCTTGTTAGGACCCAAGTGCAGGACCCGGCACTTCTCCTTGTTGAATATCATACAATTGGCCTCGGCCCATCAATCCCTCTGTAGAGCCTTCCTACCCTCAAGCAGATCAACACTCCCGCCCAACTTGGTGTCATCTGCAAACTTACTGAAGGTGCATTCGATCCCCTTGTCCAGATCATTGATAAAGATATTAAACAGAACTGGTCCCAATACTGAGCCCTGGGGAACATGGCTTGTGACCAGCTGCCAACTGGATTTAACTCCATTCACCACCACTTTTTGGGTCTCGCCATCCAGCCAGTTTTTTACCCAGCAAAACATATGCCCATCCAAGCCATGAGCAGCCAGTTTTTCCAAGAGAATGCTGTGGGAAATGGTGTCAAAGGCTTTACTAAAGTCTAGGTAGACAACATCCACAGCCTTTCCCTCATCCATGAAGTGGGTCACCTTGTCATAGTAGGAGATCAGGTTAGTCAAGCAGGACCTCCCTTTCATAAACCCATGCTGACTGGGCCTGATCACCTGGTTGTCCTGTACATGCCGTGTGATGGCACTCAGCATGATCTGCTCCATAACCTTCCGTGGCACCGAGGTCAGCCTGACAGGCCTGTAGTTCCCTGGATCCTCGTTCTGGCCCTTCTTGTAGATGGGCGTCACATTTGCTAGCCTCCACTCAACTGTGACCTCTGCGGTTAGCCAGGACTACTTATAAAGGATTGAAAGCAGCTTGGTGAGCACTTCCGCCAGCTTCCTCAGTACTCTTGGGTGGATCCCATCCAGCCCCATAGACTTGTGTGTGTCTAAGTAGTGTAGCAGGTTGCTAACCATTTCCTCTTGGATTATGAGGGCTTTGTTCTGCTCCCTATCCCTGTCTTCCAGCTCAGGGGGCTGGGTACCCGGACAACAACTGGTCATACTATTAAAGACTGAGGCAAAGAAGGCATTAAGTACCTCAGCCTTTTCCTCATCCTTTATCACTATGTTTCCCCCCGCATCCAATAAAGGATGGAGAATCTCCTTAGCCCTCCTTTTGTTGCTAATGTATTTTGTCTTTTACGGCAGTAGCCAGATTAAGTTCTAGTTGGGATTTGGCCCTTCTAATTTTCTCCCTGCATAACCTCACGACATCTTTGTAGTCCTCCTGAGTTGCCTGCCCCTTCTTCCAAAGGTCATAAACTCTCCTTTTTTTCCTGAGTTCCAGCCAAAGCTCTCTGTTCAGCCAGGCCAGTCTTCTTCCCTGCTGGCTTGTCTTTTGGCACGTGGGGACGGCCTGCTCCTGCACCTTTAAGATTTCCTTCTTGAAAAACGTCTAGCCTTCCTGGACTCCTTCGTCCTTCAGGACTGCCTCCCAAGGGACTCTGTCAACCAGTCTCCTAAACACGCCAAAGTCTGCCCTCCGGAACTCCAAGGTAGCAGTTCTGCTGACCCCCTCCTTCTCCAAAAATCAAAAACTCTGTCATTTTGTGATCACTATGCCCAAGACATCCTCCAACCATCACATCACCCACAAGTCCTTCTCTGTTCACAAACAACAGGTCCAGCAGGGTGCCTTCCCTAGTTGGCTCACTCATTGGCTGTGTCAGGAAGTTATCTTCCACACACTCCAGGAACCTCCTGGACTGTTTCCTCTCTGGTAAGTTGAAGTCCCCCACGAGAACAAGGGCTAGCGATTGTGAGACTTCTCCCAGCTGCTTATAGAATATTTTGTCCGCCTCTTCATCCTGGTTGGGTGGTCTATAACAGACTCCCACCATGATGTCTGCCTTGTTGGCCTTCCCCCTGATTCTTACCCATAAACACTCAACCCTATTGTCACCATCATCAAGCTCTAGACAATCAAAACACTCCCTAACATACAGGGCTACCTCACCACCTCTCCTTCCTTGCCTATCCCTTCTGAAGCATTTATAGCCATCTATTGCAGCACTCCAGTTGTGTGAGTCATCCCACCATGTTTCCATGATGGCAACTATATCATAGTTTTCCTGCTACAACAGGGCTTCCAGCTCCTCCTGTTTGTTGTCCATGCTGTATGCATTGGTGTAGATGCACTTCAGTTGGGCTATTGATCCTGTCACCTTTTTGGGGGGAGAAACCCTAATTCCTACGTGACTATTCTCAGGTGCTTCTGTGGTTTCTAACACATCCATAATCCCTTCGTCTTTGCTGCCGCATGGATCCCCATCCCCTACCTCCGCTGGGATGGCAGACGGAAGGACCTCGCTAGCACACTGTCCCTCAAACATTGGCATGCTGCCCTCAGGCTTATCTCTAGTGAGCCTGGTTTTATCCCTTTCCCCCTTCAAATCTAGTTTAAAGCTCTTTCAGTGAGCCCTGCTAACTCCTGTGCAAAGGCCCTTTCCCCGCTTTGAGACAGATGTACCCTGTCTGTCACCAGCAGGCCTGGTGTCATGTAGACTGACCCATGATCAAAAACCCCAAAATTCTGCTAGTGACACCAGGCTTGGAACCAGGTATTGATCTGCTGGCTCTTCCTGTTTCTTCCCTCATCATTCCCTGCAACTGGAAGGATAGAGGAGAACACTACTTGTGCTCCTGATCCCTTAACCAGTCATCCCAAGGCCCTGAAGTCTCTCTTGATTGCCCTCAGACTTCTAGTTGCAGCTTCATGGCTGCCTACCTGAAAAATCAATAATGGATAAGAATCTGAGGGCTGTACCAGGGTAGGAAGTTTTCTCTTCACATCTTTTACCCAGGCCCCAGAGAGGCAGCAGACTTCCCTAAGAAGTGGGTCCGGTCTGCATATTTGGCCTTCTGTTCCCTTCAGAAGGGAGTCTCCTGTGACAATGACCCGTCTTTTTTTCTCTGTGGAAGCAGTTTTGACGCAGGGTGTGGGCCAACTTAACCTTGGCGACATCTCCAAGCTAGATGAACCATCGTCCTCGTCGTTGTTCGGTTCCACTTGCAGAGCCTCGTACCTATTATACAAGGACACCTGGGAAGGTGGGGTAGTCACAGAGCAGACGTGCCTGCTGCGCCGGGCAGGAACTTGTCACCATTGCCCCCTATCCCTTCAGTCACTGTGTTCAGCCAGGTGGAGTGAGGATAGGGAATCCTCCATATCATGCATCCTGTCTGCCTGTTGGGCCTGTCTCGGGGAAGGTAGGGTGCGATTCCAGTAGTCTCTCTCTCTCTCGCACTCCCTGATACTCCTCAACCTACTCACCTCCTCCTGGAGCTCTGTCACTAAGCAGAGGAGTTCCTCTACTTGGGCACACCTCCCACACTCACTGCTGCCATCCGGTATTGCCATAAGAGCAGGGTGCACCCTGCAGCCTGGCACCTGGTAGGCAGTGTGTTCCCACCGGAGCTCTGTCTGGGAAGCTGCATCGGTCATGGTGGGTGCGGAGCTTGGAGAGGCCATGGCTTTCTGCTGAGCGGATACCATTACTCCCTGGTTGAGCTGGCAGAACTTCAGCGCCCTTCCTGCACGCCCTTCCGCGCCAACTGCCATGCCGTGCCCTTGCTGATGCGCCATGCCCTGTTTGCCCACCCTGTTGGCGATGCTGCTGTTCACTAGCAGTCCCCAGGGGCTTCCTTTGGGGGGGGGGGGGGGGGGGGGAGCAGGCTTGGCCGCCACTGCTCCTGGCCCTGCCCAGGTTTCGTCAGTCGCTGTTGCATGAGCTGCGGGCTCCTGCCGGCTCTCTTGGCTCCCCCTGAGGTTCCCTGTTTTGGGAAACCCCCCTGTGCACTGTGCTGGAGCGCTCCGCTGTGGATCGTGCCGGCACCAGAGCTGCTCGCCTCAGCGACTGAGTTTGTTTCCATATGAAACTTGGTCTTGGAAATTTTTATGACTAATAAAAGTAATGTTATTCCTTAAGTCATAACTTAAAAGAACTTAGGTCAGCCTTGTACACTGTAGGAACATATTAAGTTGAATCATCTGAGCAAAAATAGATCACCAGAGAGCAGTAGATGAACCTATTACAAGCAAATCTGCTGCTCTTTCCAGTTTGGACAGGATAGTAACCATATCAGCTGAAGGGGAATGTTGTATAGCTGTGAGAGGAGACATCTGAGGACATGAGATAGCAGTCGCAAAGGAAGTAACATCAGATGTGGGCTTATTGCTACTGATTTGAGAAGGACATCTGTGTGACTGGCTATATCCTTGTTTGAATAAACTTTTGTATTTATAGAAAGAGTATGTTGCATCAGTTCTCTCTGCTAAAATCCAAAGACCTATGAACCTCTGAAATCAGCTACCACTTGGATGATAAGCAACAATTTATGTCAAACAAAATCCACGTGGTCCTGTTTATGCATAAGTGTCTGCAGTTCTGACCATTTTGTGATGCTGTAACTGTGTGATGTTTACTTTTATGTAGGAAAGGAAATTGAAACGTGAGAATTCAGGGTCACAGTAACACCATGTTGTCTTTCTGGATTCTGAGAGCTACTACTCCTACTATATCTGGATACCTTAATGAATCAGGAAAATGCAACTTTTTCCAGGAACAGAAATTGCTCCCAGTTTTTCTATTTTAGATATCTGTGTGTTTGTGGTTATGTGTTATCGGTATTGTAAAGTAAGCCTGGATGAATTAGAAAGGTGTTCCACATGGTCTTCAAGTACAGAGAAGAACTGGCTTTGCAGTCAGACTCCGTTAAGGTAATTCTTTTGTAATAGCCCTTTGTTGCTGCAGTTTGATTTCTTTTCTGTGTCGTAAGGACATAAAGATGAACATAAACAATTTTTGTAATTGAAATGGATTCTTCTTGCATTGCATCCTTGTTGTGTAATTACCTTTTTAAGACTTTAGCTTCAAATAACTGAATTGATGCTTTTTTATACATACAAGTGGTTAAAAATAACAACTAGTTTTCAAATTAGTATTGACTGTACTGTTAAATAAATAGATAAATAAATATGTTCTAGGCCTGTTGAGCTATTAGAAAACAAAAAGTTAAAGAAAATGGGGAACATAAAGGAAGGGGATATATAAATACATGGTATGTATAATTACTTGACTACTTAGCCTTATAAATAATGTACAGAAATCGTGTTACGCATAGTTGCATACAGAATATAGCAAAAATATGCAGAAGGACCATTTTGAAAAGACCCAAGCTAAGTACCGAGGTGTAATAGTTAAGCATGAAAATAGCTTTCCAGGAGATGACTTCTGTTCTCTGCTATCCCAAATGTTTCTCCAGAATTTTTTACTATCTTCTATCTTGCATATCAAGTCTTTCATGAACAGCATGGATTTTTCTTTTTAGATCTAGTTCATATGAGGATACTCCATCAGAGACATCCTCCCTGGCATGTAATTAAAACAGTGTCCTATCTGAAAAAGAATCCTGTCCTATCTGAAGCATGGACCTGATTGTATGAAATAATTCTGTAACTTGGGAAGCATTTTGCCAGATTCAGTTCAGGAATACGCAGTCATATTCTCAGTCAATGACCTTTTGTGTTGGTTTTCTCATTCCCTGCTTTTATTAGCAGATAACAGTCCAGTTTACAAATACTGGTAAATATTCCCATGAAAACAGTCAATAGGTCAGTATTAAAATCCACTTATAATTAAATATTAGATGGAGTTTCAGTTAATGATGTCACGTTCATTGAGTTCACTAAGCACCTTGCCCAGTGCTTAGTAAACAAATCTAAACAAATGGATGTGAGAGCTTTCAGAGTGAAACTCTTCTGGATTGCCTGCCAGGCTTTCCATTATTCATAATCAAGATTTTTTTTTTAATAAGTTGACCTGTTTAATGATAAAAATGCCTGTGAGTATAATTAAATTGAATTCTGTGCTTAAAGTGACCCTCTGATTCATGGGCATTTGCAGTAGAAAGAACAAAAATAAAATTAAAGCCTTATTGAAAGGTACAGTAATTAAGTCTCTCAGTTCTGATTATTACCAGCTGGGATGAGAAGAGTGGATAAGCAAAGAGTACTGCTCAGGCAAGAGGCTGCCGGTAGAATGTACCTAAAGATCTGTCTGCATGTAAGATGCTTCCCTAGGAAAAATTTTTTTTTTTTATTTCTTTTTTTTTTTTAATACGGCAAAGACAGCTTAGAAGAACTGAAATAATTACAGAATCATTTTTTACAAACAGATGTAAAAGGGCTAGTACTTCACAGTCTTGCATCTTTTTACAGCCATAAATGAGCAACTCTGACTGAGAAACAACCATAAAATGTTATCGCCAGTGTAAATGCCTGGTAGATTTTGCTTTGTTGGGGAGTTGGCTTCTCCTTCCTTAGGTATTGAATGGAAATGTGAGACAGAGCAGGCTCCGGACCTGAGAAAAAGGTGCATCTTCCACAAGCAGTCAATATATCATTCGGTGCCTGTTTTGAATGATTAAGTAACTAATCTGATTCTAAAAGCATGCCTTTCTATTGCTTTGGACTAAGGGCCTGATTACAATTCTTAATTAGTTACCTCAATTCCCATTGATTTCAGTGAGAGTTAGGACACACCAATATCTTTGTGATCAAGCTCTACATTCTGTAGCCAGAAGACACTCTTATGTAGGACAGGCACTGGAGGGGGTACACAACATTGCACAATGTTACTGCAGGTTACATTATGAGGTTAATTAATAAGGGCTATGCTCTGGAGACACTGTGTCTCTTGAATTACCCTCCTTCCTTTCAAGGAAAAGAGCTAAGGGAAATTTCACGTTTTTAATAGAATAGAAAAACCATAGAAAATAGGGCTGAAAAGCAGCTCAGGAGGTCATTTAGTCCATCTTTCTACCTCAAGGTAGAACTAGCTGAATCTAAACCGTATCCTGAGAGGTACTTTTCTGACCTCGTCTCTAAATTTCTGGCAGTGGAGATCCCGCAACCTCCTTATGCAGGCTATTCCAGTTCTTGGTAATTTTAGTTACGGGTGGAAAGTTTTTCTTACTGCCTAATCTGAATCTCTCCTGTTAATTTTTTCAGTGATGTTTGTCTCTTCCTCATTAATACAGAAAACAATATGTCTTCATCTGTCTCATTGTTTCATATGTGAATTATCATGTTTCCTTATGCATCATCATTTATTCACGGGTAACATTTTCTAAACTTTTGATCATTCTCATTGCTCTCTGATTGCTTCCCTCTAACATTTGCATTTTTAAAACTAAGTTCCTTATTGCAACTGAAGTAGTTTGGCTATTAGCCAGTTGAAGGAAAAAAAATCAGAAAACAGACATTATTCCTTGAATCCAGTAGGCATTACAGGATGTATGCATGTATGTACAGATTGGCTGCAGCTTGAGTATTCTTTTGGTGAGTAACCACTGCCTTTGCAAGACATCTCATCTTAACCACATGTAGGATAATACGTGACCCTTGAGTGTTTGCAGGGCTGTAATTCACTGGAGGGGCTCTGCTGACGTCATTGGCTTAGGAATGGTACCAGGGGCCCAGAAGTTAACTGGGGCGTGCATTCACTCTTTAGCCATCTGCTGTTTTTTTATTACAGCCTCCAAATTCTTCATACTTTGATCTTACATTTTTCTTTTAAAATCCGAATGTCTTTTTTTTTTTTCCCCCCAAAGGGAAGTTAAATTGTAACCAGTAAAAATATAGGAATGGCTGAAAGAATACGCCTTGCGAAGGAGTTGTCTTGATGTGAAAATTGTGGTGCACATTTGAATTTTGTTCTGCCAGTTTCTATTTGTTCTTTTAGTGAACTTGAATTTTCAACAAGCATTGTCATGCGTGCTCCTTGCTATTTCTATCCTGGATCTCTTACGCACAGAGATTGATCACGGAGCATTGGGGTTTTTGTGCCAAAAAAGCAAATGGATGATTCTTTTAAATCTCTTCTGCATTTGCCAGGCTGAGAACCCCGGTATTTTCTGGTGAGTGGCTTAGGCTTCACCTAAGTCTCTAGCAGATGAAGTTTCTTATAAAAGGGTTACTAATGTTTGAATTTACTGGCCATAATGGGAAAAAAATCATAAGTACTGATTACCTATACCACTGTATGATGATGCAGTATATCAACTTGAGTCCAGCAGAACTTTTAAATAAACTACACTATCCATTTTTAAAATTTTTTGTAGTTTTGTATTGAATTATATTAACTGCTGAGTGTTGCTGTGATATGTGTACTGTTCCCTTTAAAAGAGAGGTAAAAATCAGGTTATCAGAAATGGCATGTAGTCATATTTAACATTTATGTGACAATGACAGAATGGGCTTATGTATGTTTTATTTGTTTAAAAGCAAGGTTAAATCGTAACTTAGCGTTTATGTATTATGCATGAACAACCTTGAAATATTGTGGTAATGGTATAAAGGAGAGGGCAGTAGAATGGCTTTAAGAATGTATTCTGAAGTTAAATTATGCATTTTGCCTGAGACTGAACACTGTGTCTGTCTGGAGGCTGATGTAACTTCCACTGGAAGACTCAATCCCAACCATGCAACGGACTTAGTCTAACAGCCTTTTTCTGTCTCAAATTTATGTAAATCTAAGTGTCTTCCTGAGTACTCCCACTTACTAAAGGTTTCATCAGGAAACAACATAATATTAAATACATGTAGTGAGAAGTCAGCTTGATTTTTTTTTTTAATTGGTTGCTGCTTTATATTCCTTAAAATACTATACCTCAACAGGCATTTTATTTCCACTAGTGAAAATTTGAAGGAAATATATATAGACAGATTATTGGAACGTCCTGTAGTACAGCTAGGACTTTTTTTTCCTCTAACTTCCTCTATTTCCTGACCGTTTCACATTTCTTATCTTTTTCTGCACCTTCACATCACAGCAATCCCTTTTGGAGGAAATAGTTTGCCTTGGAAGGATGCCCAAAGAAACTTTGGGAGGTCTTCTCTGCTAATCATCAGCTCATCAGACTTGGGCAACACAAAGCAGACGTGTGACCGGAGGAGTAGGTTTGCATTTCGTGTGCCTGAGCTTAGGGGGTGGGATGTGGGAGAGTGCAAAGATAATTGATGGAGAGGGTAGAGAGGAGCAAATGCCTGATTATTTCTACCATCTTGGTTCGGTATCGAAGGCTGTGGTGGAAATAGGAGGCAGAAGTATTTGCACTCCTGACAATGTTACTCACTGTTTCTTTCTCTTATCAGTCTTTCTCACTATTTTCCTTTAATAAATTCCAGAGAGTAGCTGCAATGAAAGAGAAATACTTTCTAACTTTGAAGTAAAATATATCAGCATGTCAATCTCCCTTATGAATGAAATGCCTGAGACATTCACATTATAAGAAAGATGTCTTTAATTATTGTAGTAGCAAGTACGCAAATTAATCTCAATCATTCTATTAATTTTTTGTCTGTCTTTCTTTTTTGGTAAGGTTTTGCACGTATCTAAACCTGAAGAGTTACTCAGACATGTCTTATTGTACATTATTGTTCTCTTCCTTGCAAAGCTTTCATAACTGCTCCTAAACGTCAGAGAAAAGCTTTCATCACTGAGGTGTTAAAATCAGTAAGATTAGCTATTGTTTTCAATTGAGATCACATTAAACTCAACACATGTACTAAAAAGGGCACGTATACTCCTCCTTTTCCAGCCTAAATGAAATTTGCTATCAAAACAGACATTTTCTTTCTAACAAGACTAGATCTGTATTTAAGAAATTGCTATAAATGCTGATATTTTTTTGCAGTTTTTTCCATTTTCCTTCTTGCTAGGTAGATTGGGGCAATACATTTTGCAGGAGGAAGAATGCTGAAGGGATGCTCCTTTGTTCCTTTAAAACATTCCGGCAGGAGAGGGGGTGTAGCAGAGATATGAAGTCCTCCATCAAATGTAGAAACCCCTTTGCCTCATGTCCAGGACTATGATTGTTTCCTGTGATGCTGCCTAGTGAAGATTAATGAAATTTTCATAGTTGTGTTTAAAAAAAAAAAGAGGGGAAGATGAGAGAAATGAGACATTAAATTTTAAAAATATATATGTATATAAATGTAGCCCCCTGGATCAGAAACCGTAAGAAAATATGTAATTTACCCTTCTGTGTTGTCTAAATTAAGCTCATTTTTTCCTAATATAATGGTGACTCATAGCTAAAAGGCAGAAGAGACTCATGAAGAATTGTGCAATACTGCATTATTCTTGATAAGCTATGCTAAATATCAAGAATTAATATGTAGCTATAAACAGGGGACCTGGGCAGTTTTCCTTATTGGATTTTTCAGACCTCCTGCCATGGGCTGTCCTTGTCAGTAAGAGAGTGTGATCTCTCTTGGCTTTGAATGGCAGAGCGAGGTGGATTTGCATTCTTGTATGCATCGTTTTCCCTTTCTTTGTTTTGTGGTTACTTGAGCTTATGTGTCTATTTTATTGTCATAAGCATTTTCTTTTACTGCCATCTAGCCCATATGAAAATGTATCAGTGCTAAGGCTCGAACCTTGCTATATGTTATTTGGCAATGAATTGATTTTCTCGCTGTCTTTGGTACTAATAAAAATCTATAAATCAAATGCATTATTTCAGCAAAAACGTGGCGTTGCTGATGATTATATAACCAGCCCTGATCAAAAAGAACAGGTTGAATATTAGAAAACACAGAGTTTTGATTAAAGGGTGAGATTTTTGTCCCCAGTCCATTATTGTTTTGTAACAAAGCTGTACCATATTATACTTGTTTCATTTCCCTGATCCCTGAGGAGTTCATATTGCTGCCTTTGCATTCCTCCTTATTTCATATTGCCACAGTTTATTAATCTAATTTGAATTAGGATTTTCATTTTGAAATAGAAAAGCAGAGCTAATGAACGTATGTCTAACCATTAAAGACAGTGTAGGACTGAACATGCCTTTTTTCTGCACATATAAAAATCTACAATATTTTACACTTGTAAAGATTTTTGGAAGTTTGGGGTTTGTTTTTTTTCCCCTCATACTAAAGGGAATAGTTGAGTTTAATTATGCAAGGTGCTTCATTTGCATTTCTGGAAGTTTTTAGTGTCTTCAGCTCATGCCAAATCAAGCCCCTAACTTTTAATTCTCGGTAACTTCAGGAAAGATTTGGACATAGATTACTCTTTCATACCCCCTGTAGTTTTCCATCTGTTTTTTACAGTACTTTTCAGCATAAGATTTTAGAATAATATCTGTGACTACATGATAGTAGGATTCTTCTCATATTCTCTGTATATTACAGGAGCAACTGCTAATTGTCCGTCCCACAGACGGCACTGATGTTCCTGGTTTGTGACCACAGCTCTCATTCTACTGACCCGAGACAAAGAAATGAGAAACTCTTGAAGCACTGTGGAACCTAGGAACTGAAACAGGAGAGAGACAGATGAGGAGTGCACTAAAGTAAATACAATAATATTTTATTAGATAGTCTTAATTTTGTAATACGGTGTCCTTTCCCAGCACCAGGTATTCATGAATTAAATTTCACAGTACTCTTCTAAAGTTTTAAGGCAATAAACCTATTTGACACCTAGATGGATGGAAGTAAGAAGTGATAGGACGAGAGGAAACGGCCTCAAGTTGCGCCAGGGGAGGTTTAGATTAGATATTAGGAAAAATTTCTTCACCAAAAGGGTTGTCAAGCACTGGAATAGGCTGCCCAGGGAAGTAGTTGAATCACCATCCCTACAGGTATTTAAAAGACGTTTGGATGAGATGCTTAGGGACATGGTTTAGTGATGGACTTGGCAGTGCTAGGTTGACGGTTGGACTCGATGATCTTAAGGGTCTTTTCCAACCTAAATGATTCTGTGATTCTATGTGTAGAGATTAAATGATTTGCTGGCAGAAGTGTCATTTGTCAGGTGCAGAACTGGGAGCAGTGCTCAGTCTCCTATCATGTTACATCTTCCAATTTACTACCGCTGTGTTATTATAACTTAAATCTTGCTTTAACAGTAACTTTTCCTATGTTATCTCCAAGCTCAGCTGGTGTTCCTAATCTTTTTTTTTCTTGGTATGTTATTTTCAATCTAACCAATCGCAGTTGTCTTTCATGTTGACTCCATGCATCATTAAAAAGCTCACTCATGCAGGTGCACCACCTGTATTTTTATTTGAAAACTATCTGCCCTTGAGAAAATCTTTGTGCTGCCTGATTGTACTTCTGACAGATCCAATTGCATACTATTAGCAGTCTTTTACAGCTAAATCCAACAAAAATAATTCATTGCTATTTTTCAGTGTGGATTTAGAATACAGATTTTTAATTTTTTTTTTATTTTTTACATTTGGTGCTTTATTGACAGAAATTCTCACACTCTCATGGCTTTTCTCATGGTCTGTCTAAACTCTTTCACAGAATTCTCTGTTCCAACTAAGAAAACATACTTGTATTTAATCTTTACTTGATTGCCGCCTCCTGAATTTGTTCTTTTGTGATTACATAATTACTATTCTAGTTTACTGCTACCCTTAGTCCAGAACTGTGCCTTTCAGAGGCCTCTTTGTTTCTTTAGTTTTTCAAGGCCATTATAATTGATAGAGTTGGTGCTGGCTGTGTGTTTTGGGGGAAGAATTGATTGCATTTTTTATTTTCAAAATATTACTTGGCACAGTGTTTTAATGATGTCTTTTCTGGGTTACCTACATGCTTTTGTGTGACCTTTGATCTTCTACCTGTTTTAGTAATCTTCCCTCTTCCTTTTCCCAAGGAGTCGGTGGTGATTGTTCATATTTAAACACACACACGCACACACACGTATATATATGTATATGTATTTCAGCTACAGACATTGAGTATTTTCCTTCAAGTCATTGTCTCAGCATGATGCTAAAGAATGGTGAGAGAATGATGATGTAGATTGGGGGATGAGATATCAAGGTAGACAGATGATTCTAACCATTCTCATTTTAATTGAAAATCCCATCATAGGTATAGAAAATCAAGATTATATTCACATTATTCTGGTTAAATTTTAGCTTTGATAACTTCAATTCCTGTATAGATTCCTGCTGTTCTTTCTAGCATGGTCCATTTTTTGCTGTTTGTTCAAAACAGTTGTGTAATATTTCTATCCATGGTTAGCAATTTGCTGTTTTTCATCCAAGGTAGTTTGTATGTCAGTGCTTGTAGAAGTAATAATTTATTTTTAGATTCTAAATCATTTGGGAATGTATAAAGCAGTGTAGATATAGAAGATAATAATTTGTCTCCAAAGGTTCCTTATTTTTTATTAATGTTTTGATTTCATATTCTCTCTGTCTGCATATCACTCCCTGAATATGTATTACCATTGTAATTGATAGTGTGACTCCAAAGTAACTCTCTTAACTGCTGATTATAACTGTGACACTGCTCCATTTGAAGAAGCTTTGAGCCTACTCATCACCGTGGGTGAGTCAGTCCTCACTAGTGTATTATTTACAATCCTGGTTCATGGAGCTTCAAACAAGTTCTGTTGTGTTTGAGGAAGATGTCTTCTGATCTGAGTAAGTTTTTGCCAGATCCTGAATTAACTTCCAGATAATGTTGCTTGCTTGCATTTGTTTACCCTCCCTAGAAATAAAAACCTAAGCTTTACACGTGTTACATGATTCCATATTCTACTGTATGTTTGACTATACACGGGAAGGACCTAAGTCCAGGCACTGGGCAAAGGCAAGACAATAACACAGATTTTCATCCCCTCTCCGCTTTTATTTTACTCGGGCTCGTGTTGTCTACAGGCTGTTGTGCGCTGCCTCCTTTCTTGAGGTATTATGTAACAGATTCTTTCTTATATTTAGAGCTCGTCTGTCTTCTGAAGAGCTCACAGGTTTAATAATAAACTTACAGGAAAAGATTACAATCTTCCTTGAGGAGGGTAGAGAGAAAGAAGAGGTATTGGGTTATTCTTACATGAGCTGCATTACACTGGGGGCAGCGTTATTGCCTCTGAGGTGGGTGAATTGATTGTGTTAATCCAACATGGCTCATACAAAAGAAAATGGAACAAATAAGATTGTAAGAAAAGGATGATTCTTTTGCATAAACAAAGCCCCAAATTTTGGTGAATAGGCAGGTAGAATTTGTGTTGTATTGAGAAGTCCACGGTAGGGAAACGATGTCTTTAATCTTGCAAGATTTACTTTGTAAAGTCATAGCTATAAAAGGTGACAGCTCTTATTTTCAGTTGACCTTATAGCAGTGATTGGAATGTGTACAGAGATTTGTTTTTAAATGGTGCTGGAAATAATTTTAGGATATGTTTTCCAAGTTTTAAATAATTCACTGTACCTTTCAGGATGGGAGAGAGGCTACAGCACTGCAGACTTGTTTGAAATCCTCAGCTTGTTCAGAATCAATTCATATAGCCTTTGTGCGCAAAAAGAGCTATATATAGATGCATACTGCAGGCAAGCTGTATGTTACGCAGGCTCAGGACCTGCTTTACCCAAAGCAAAAGCCATATTCTTCATCTTTTGAGCATGGTTACTCCTGTGACATATGGCATCTTCAATACAACTCTCTCAGTAAAATCAGAGTGCAGAATTTAGATAAGCCTCTGAACTGGGAGAGGTGGGGAAGCTAAGCCAAGGAAGGGGGAGTGGGGAAGCACACAGATCTGTGTCACTTGAGCCTGCTTGACGGTTTGGATACTATGGCTCATTCCTACAGTCTAACATGTGATGGAGCCAATTTCAGATGCCTGAATAACCTGACATGGCCTGAAAGTGATATTCCCCCGCTCCCTATTTCTTTAGTACTTGGTGAGGAGGTTTGTTTGGTTTTTTTACCTCTCCAGGTTTTCATTTTTTTTCTTCTTTTTACTCCTTAGAGATGCTACAATTTGCAGCATTTTCTGCTGTAAATAGATCCATATAGAAAGCGGAAGGTGAACTATAAAAGGAAAACTGTTTGGTTTAAGCTTATGTTGCTACAACTACTCCCCCAGTTCTTCTCTCTGCAGCATTTAAGTGTAAATCTCCTTGTCATTTGTGGGCACGGTTCTCCTTGTGAATCGATTGTGTATAGTGAATTTCACACTGGTGCAGTCCCCTGTGATGTCAGTACAAGGTGGGAAAGCAAGACATTCCCCCAAATTTCTACCCCGACATAGCTCAGCAGAGGCATGCTATCCCATCAGTCAATCAAGACAGGTATTTGAATGCATCTTTTAAGCCACAAAGAGCATAAACTCAACTACTGTGTTTAAAATAATTTGTCAAGTATTGTCAAGATAATTTCTGTCCCTGTTGTTTTTTGTGTGCTCGATGTTTCATGATACGGTCTCTTAAAAAAAGAGGGATAGAGGAGAGACGGGACTTGAGATTTCCATGTTCCACCCTTGAATGTGAAGTTGGATTTGCCATTGTAAAATGAAGATGATATCTGTGCTTTTTTCCAGCTGGAGGGAGGAGGGATTATAGGCAAAGGAGAAGAGAAATACGGAGTTCAACACTATGAGGTGCTTTTAGATCATAAACTGGAAGGTATAGAGCCATGCTAAATAACATCTAAATAAATAAGTTGTGGTTAATAATACTAAATAGCAGTTTGAATGTGACCTGTTCAATCAAATCAAAGTCTGTGCCTTTTTTTTTTTTTTTTTAATAATGTACTGTATTTGGAAGACTCTCTCTTACCTGCTCTTCATGAATGTGATTATTGAAGATAGATAGCAGTAGGTTTGGCTGTTGTCTCTTTAGGAAACCTTTTAAAGCAGGATTGGAAGCAGAGTATTTTACAGCCTGTGGAAAAACGTCTAAAGGCTGCCATTGTGTCGTTCAGACAAGAACAACCGAAAGCCCTAATGCATTTTATCTGCCGTTCTGTTCTTCAACACTATAAATAATTCAGATCTGTTGGCTTAACTACTACTGGCAACTGTTATTTATTAAGAATGACTGAAATAACTATGTGGCTCAGTAGAACTGAATGCATTAGGGACTTTAATGTGAAACAGAATAGCTAAAACATTTTTATTATCCTTTAAAGAAAAACCCTAAAACCCTAAACTCGCCAATATTCTTTGAAATTCTGCAAAGGACAAGTGACAGTGGGAATTAGGATGTGATCTTTCTGGAGTAAGTAAAAGTTTATTCCTTTAAAAGAGCACACACCGTGATCTTAGAGCACCATTTATCCCTCCAGTGTCTTGTTCTGTGTGCATCAATGTCAGTAATTTTGAAATTGAGGTTCCAACAGAATCTTTAATTTGCCCCACTTGTAGTTTGCCCCACTTTTAGCCCCACTTTGAATCTACTTACACGTTTATCTGTAAAATTATTTTTAAAGGTACCGTATAGTCTTTTCATGTTTGCTTTTTATTTGATTATTTTGCATGTCATGCTCAAGAGAAAGCAGGTAAAAGAGCTGCAGTATTTTCTGGTGATCAGTGCAAGTGAATTGCAGTTCTCTTGTTGCATTCCTAGTTTAGGGTTAATTAATAATACCCAGCCCTTCTTGGTACTGTTCATCATTAGAGTTGAAATTGCTTTCCAAAGGTCAGTATCATTAGCCCTATTTTGCAGACAAAAAATTAAGTCATTGGAAGGGCTAAGATCAGACTGGGTATTGCTACAGCAGAAACAGAATATGTTGCTATGGAGTGGCAGATATTTGGCTGTACATCATAAGATGTATTACTGTATAACACCAGAATGCTTTTGCAAGTCAACTGATTATAAATGGTGCATTTGGAATAAATTTTGTATCACAAAAGAGTTGACATCCAGGACTCAGATGACTAATTATCTAATCTTACATCTGGCATAAACACCCAAGCCATCTGTATGATGAACTGCGTTTCACGAGAGTGAGAAGGGAGCGAGAGAACATTCTCTGCTGACTCAGTGGTCATAAATCTTCTGGGGTGTGTTTTGCCTTATATTTGATATTTGTTCAATGGGTTGAAAGAAGTTAAGTGATCAAATGTCATTTGAAAATCCTGGCCTGCAGCTTTTATTTTTTCTCATTTACATGAAGAAAAATATTACAATACAAGCACAGTTATTTGGGGACTAGCTCTGTGTGGTGTTACTGAAAGCTGTTCGTTTGAATGGGCACGGTAGATTCATTGTCTTCACGCTTTTTTAAAGAAGTCATTTTACATTTGTTTGCCTTAATGATGATCTGAAGTAGAGATGTAAATGAAGAGAGCGGTATGTGCTGCTGTGCAGGATTTTGTTTCCTTTGTTTGAAAGTAAGCCATTAACTATAACAGCACAATACATTTTTCTTTTTGACTAGTAATCAGAGGACTTTGGCATGTTAATCTGATCTGAAATAAAATAGATGCTCTGCATTGGGTGATTGTTATTTAACTTTTATTTCTGGACACATCAAATTTGTATGGTATATTTCTTAAGGGAAGTATCAATGAAAGTTTATTTTTAACACAGAGAAAAAAACAGGAGATGAATCAATGGTAAGTAAATGATATGCCTGAACTTTTAGGGTCAAAGTGTGCCTGCTGTAACAAAGTTTTCTGCAACGTGAACTTTTCTAGATAGTGTGTCATTAATATTTTGTAGTAAGGAGAGAAATCATCAAAAACTCCAACTAGAACATAAAATACCTGAAATAAAAAGAATATATGCAAGTATCTTCAAAGCAAGTTTGGACACTCTCATTGATTTTAGACAGCATCTCATTCTGGCTTGACAAAATACAGAATTTATAAATTAAATTTTATGTATACTGTGTACAGTTTTATGCTGATGTTGGCACACTTTCAGACATAAAATTAAATTACTTTTTCCAATAAGGCAGCATAGATTGAAGCATGGATTCCTTTCTTTGCTAATGGAACTAGTAGAAAGATATTGAATTATGCTGACTTTCAAATTGACTGAGAGCCAAAGAGAGAAAAATCAATGACATTTTTAATGTCCTGTAGGGCTTTTAAACAGGCCTCAGTCTAGTAGAGAAACTCACTATGAGATAACTGTTGTTGACATTGGTTTTCCAGTTAAGAAATTTAATTCTTCAGGTAAGCGTGCATCTCGCATAGATGTAGGCTTCGTTACCATTCCAGACACGGAGATGCTAAGTAGGCAGTGACTGGGTTTTGGAATGGCAGTCAGCAGACTCTCGTTACAAGGTACACATGTCACTCAAATGCTAAGCGTTTCTGTTGGAACAGAATGCACCATGTAAATATGCAAGCTAATCCCTGTAAAACAATAACAACAAAAACCAGAAGGATCTTTTAACTCGGTATAAATTCCTGAAAGTCACCTGTATGGGTAATTCCAATAAATTATCTTTATTTTGATTAATTAATGATAGGGTAAATACAGATTTTTTTTTTTTTTTTTTACTATGTGTTTGCATTTACATAGCTGAATTGTAAAGATCTAAGCTTTGCAAGAAATGTCCATCAAATATGTGGCTTGCTGGTATTTTTTAAATTTTATGATAATATTTTTATAATTTTGTAAAATGCATTTTATAGCAGTAATTAAAATTTTATAAAAGACTATTCAATCCCTCAGAATCTTGCTGCTCAGATAGAAAAGGTTCTGATTTAGATAGGGGGAGACTGCTATAGAGATACATCCTCAACATCTCAGTATTGTAAATGAGGTTCATGGATTCTGGTCCATTTCTGTAATAAAATGATTTCTCTTTGCATTCCTTCAAAGTCTAGGTTTACCTTTCTTTTAATAACAGATGGATACAATACGGCTGTGAAGGACTCTAGTCCTGGAATATGATTTTTCACCAGCAAACTTTGTATCTTCAATTCTTTGATGTAATGAAGAAAACTATCATACAGTCACTTCTGGGAATTCAATTTCTTGCAGTAATTTGGCTTTCAGCTCCTGGAAGATTCATCTTGGGTTTTTAAGGGTTGTTCATGTTATAGTAGACGACTTCTGTCATTTTAAAAGCAGCCTTTAATGCAGGTAGCATCAGCTCTACAGAGATTGAAATGTAAGTAACCTCAGAACTGCCATATTGTGAGAATGAGTTAGAGAAATCATAGAATTAGGTTTCAAAGATAATATACAGACAATCAGTTCAGCAGAATAGCTCTGTAGAAGCTGTTTTATGTAGTTTGGATTCTTCACAGTTCTCCCCTTCAGTGTCAATTGCATTTTAGTGACAGTCATTAAATCACAAATGCTTATGAGTGGTTTGTGGTCAGCAACCATTTATTTTTTAAATACACACTAGCCTTCATGGCATTGTATCTCATCAAAGAGACAAAGGTGACCTTTTTATTTTGTCTTGCTTACATTTCGTTAGCTTTATGTACTGTCATGTGCACTTACCTCTCCGGAGAAAGGAAGTAGTGACTTGCTACCCAGCAGAAAATGGGTTAGAGGTCTCAGTCTAATTCATGTGTTGAAGACAGTATGTTAAAAGTCAAGGGTTTGCCTTAATGACCTGTATTGTCAGATGAAATTCTAGTAGCATCATCCCAATAATTTGATTTCAAAAGCCTGGTTTGTAAGGGAACAAGGCTTTTGTGCTTGCTCGGTCTGTCTGCCCGTCGGGTTCCTCCCACTGATAAGCTTAACCTTGCAGGCCAGTTTCAATCAAATTCAAAATATGGGCTGAAGTCTGAAAGATAACGAAATACCTGTCAGTCTCCTGAAAACTGACGGCAGGGTGGGTGAGAACGGCCCCTCCAAGGGACGGGTCGGGAGGGCTGAGCCCTGATGGATCCATCTGGCAGCGTCAGGGGGCCAGCCCGTGCCCAGTTCCCGGCGTGTGCGGTTTGTCCAGTAAAACAGAAGGTGATGTGGGGGGCTCCGGGGAAGACCGACTCTGCTGGAGAGGGGAGTCAAGGGGCAGAGCGTCCACATCTGCAGGGCGCCTGGGCTTGCTCTTCCTGCTGCTGGTGGCTTCGCGTCTCTTACTTGGCCTTTATTTAGCACCTAGTGAGAAAGACATTCGCGGTAGTGTGCTAGAAAGCCTGCGTTAGACGTGTTCTGAAACACGTTGGTGCAAGAGAAGTTGAGTGTGTGTGCGAACATAGCTGGAGAGGGGCCTGATCTTGGATTTGGCACCCATTGACAAATCTAGTGCCAGCTGCCTCTGGACCTCAGAGGCTGGCAATTTGAGCTGCACTCACCTGCAGTGCTCCGACTGGAGAAACGAGGTAGGGTATCCCTTTGCAGCCAGGTCTCCCAAGTAGTTGGACAAAAGAATATATAAACCGTGCTCTTGCAATCACGCTTTCATGAGCAATTTTTTTCCTTCATTTATGTTTTCAGCATCATGCCAGTATTTTAATTTTGCTCTCTGCCCTGATTTTTTTAATTAGTTTGATGTGCCATCCAGTACAGCACTGTCTTTACTTCCCCTTGTATAATATCCTATCAAAAACCCCTGACAGATGAGTGCAGCACCTGAGCCCTTTTGTGGGATCAGCGCCAAGGCACTCTAATTGAGTTCTGTGGTTTTGCAAATGTTTCCCATCTGATCACCAAACGTGATTTCCTAGAGGTTTCCATTCATACCTATTTCACATATCCTTTACTGGAGAGAGCATTTTGTTGACTCTTTACTATCTCATTAAAAAATGAGGAAAGAATTTGAATATTTTTTATCTCAGATTAGATCTTAATTTGTGAAAAAGTCAAAACCAATGTCTTTATGACTTGTAGTGGTTAACAAGTGATAGTTAACAGGTTATTTCTAAAGGCATTTTTTAACTCTTGTTCCTTTGGTGGGTTTTTTTCAAGGTGATTATTTTAAAATTTAGAATATAAAGTACTTTTACCTATCTTAGTCATAGCTGTCAAATATGAGCTTCATATAAGGTTTTATTCTATTTTGTGAGATAGACTTTCAATGATCGCAACTAAGTTGAGAACTTGTATTATTCACCATCAGCAAAACCTTTGAGCCTAATAAGAACTTACAAAGAGAAATTATTGTTCCTACAAAAGTAATTTTATTCTCATTCACTATATTTATCTGTGGAGTCTTTAAGACATTTCTGAGAGCATAGCCTCCATAAATGCTTTGACAAGTAAGATACAGCTATTACCAAATAAATACAGTGATAAATACTGAAAGTCTGATTGGTATGTTGAAGCATCTTAATCCAGCTGTTGAAGATGTTATCTGTCAGTGCACCTCAGTATTTTTTATTTACTGTCCAGTTAAGATAGACTTAACTGCAGGAAAATATCTATATAAACTTGATCATATTCTTTAGAATATGGCAGTGAGCACAATGCAAAAGGTTAAATATTTGGTAAAAAAGAGGTCCCACCGCAGTGTCTGTATAGAATAGGGGCATGGTAAACACATCAGAAAGAGTGTATTTTTGTAATGGTTGTGCATTGTATTTCTGTTGCTTACAACTGTCACCACAAGGACAGAATCATTTTGAATGTGACCAGGCAGCTGTCTCTGTGAAGCCTATAGATAGCAGCTTCCTTGTGTAGCACATTTTCAGCTCCTTCAAACAGATTTATCAAGCATCTTTACTGTCTCAACACTGCCAGCTCAAATGACTTCTCAAGGAGCTTTGGTTATGCAATCTTTTAAAAGGTGCATTGTTTTTTCTGTTTGTTTCTTTTTTTGTGTGTGTGTGCTGGCTTTTTTTAGTAACTCACTGCAGCAGCTGAAATCTAGTGCAAGGTTTCACCATGTGTTAGGAAAAAAACCATACTCCATTTGTCCACCGTGACCAGGCTTTAAATAAGCATCAAAACTTTCAGCAGCTGTGCAAAGCAGCAGAACAGCACAGGTCAGAGCAGAGCGGTGAGCTTGCAGGAGAGGGCGATGCTTTGTGAGTAAGGAGAGGAGAACCTGCAGAGACAGGAGCTGGAAATAGCATTCGCTTGGTATAATTAGAAGATACATCCGTAATCATTTTGGGGTCTAAGGACTGCTTAACAGAATATTCCTCTCTGAGTCCTTCTCTGAGTCCTGTCTGACTTACAGGAGTTAGGAGACAAACAGAAGCCCCTCAGCTGGTACCCTGTCCGTCTGGATGGCCACTGAAACAGGGGCAGCTGAAGGGAGGGCTGGGTAAACAGCCAAAGGATCTTCCCAAAGAATTTCTCTGCTCATTACTGCTGCAGTTCACAGCATGGGAACTTTCAATAATAAAGACTTTAAAGGCTTCTTCAAAGAGCTTCCAGGCTGTATCAGAAGCTCCATCTGGAAGAAGTCTCATGAGACTTTGGAGTGTTTTGTAAATACAGGCTGGGGACAAATGAGGTTTTTCTTAAATTGAATCTTGCACAACTTGCTTTCTAACAAGAACTTGCAACAGGCCACATTAGCACAGGAGTGTTTACCAAACTGCATCCCTAGTGTAATGTCTTTTGGAAAGGGTGCAGTTAGTTTGTCATCCCTACAAAGTCTTTTACTACCACAGTAAATTATAGGCCTTATGGGAATGTGCTGTACTTGGTTCTTTTCAGGTCATGCTCTTGGTCTTGGATTGCTGTGTGAAACTATATACGATGCTTTATACTGTTTGCCTGTGGATTTGTTTTGTGTTTCAGCAGATTGAATAGCATTTCTATTTAAATCATGTTTCATTCTAACCAAAACAATTGCTGTTCTGTGGTGTCAGGGGATTCTTGAGGTAATAGGAACACTGTATGTTTTGTGATTTACTGACCATTTTGGCCTTTGAAAGGCACCCGTATGTTTTGGTCCATTTTTCCTGCTTTGTTTGGGCTAGTGATGCCTCATCAGTTACACCAGACCATGACAGCATTAAGTATTTCCAGCACTGGTGGCACTCGATTGTGTATTTTGGTCAGGGGCAGTAATGTGCCTGTAGCATCATTTTCCCATCAGCAGTGCTGATGCTCCAGGAAGACCAGCATTACGGAGTGTTAAGAACTTGATGTCTTTCTTTTGTGGTTTTCCCCTTTTGAGATGCATCAACTTTTCTAAAAATGTGTTTACGTCGTGCAGTTGTTTATGACCGTGAGTTAGCTGCCTGAATCAGACTAAACCTGCCTGTCTAGAGCTGTTGTTTGCCCATGTATTCCACTTAGCACTTCTGGCAGCGTATGAGAACAGAGAATATGGAGTGAGAAAAAAGTATGAAAGCTCCATAAATCTTGTCTAGATTGAAAATATCTCCCACTATCATCTTGATATTTTTCCCTTCAGTTGTGCTCTTATCTAGAAATCTCAGAGTATTTTGTGAACACTGAATTAAGCCTTCTACAGCCTTCCTCCTTCTCCTCCTCTCCCCCAGGAAATGACATTATCATTCCTTGTTTGTAGATGAAGAATCGAAGGTCTGAGTGGTGAACTGACTTCATCCAAGGTCAGCTGCTGAATTAGTGGCATGGCTATGAATAGACATAGGCATTCTAGCTCTCAGCTCTCTGCTAAACAAGATCGTGACCTCCCAGTTTCAGTTTTTCATAACTTAATGACTAATAACATTTGAGCATCTAGAATGTGGCAGAAGAATTTATTTTCAGCAGCCAACAGGTACTCCTTAGTTATGCCAGCAGCAGAATGCAGTGCATCTCCCATGTCCCCATGGATCCTGTCTGCTACTTCTTGTTTTGCGTAAAAAATGTGAGGACAGGTGAGGACTACCAGCGTGGCAAAGTCTGATCATTCGAGTGTGGGTCTTTGCTGTTTTGTGGGATGCTGTAGGTGCTCACCTGAATGTTCACTTCTGTGGTAAAAACAAAGATCCTAGACTTGATACTTCATTTGTCTTGGTGTAACAATAATGAAGTGTCCTGAGAGTGGTTTGACTTCAACATCTAATCTACTTTAAAAGAAGTAAAAAAAACTCCAGTGCAGTCTGCCATTCCTTGCAGGGGAGACGTAATTCAACTAAAGTTCTCTCAGGAGCCAAATAAGAGAAGTAAATTTTGAGTTGTGCTAATCAGGAAGAGGAAGTCATCTGTCTGCATCTGGTCGCTTCCCTGCTTACATGGCATAGTCCTGTAACAGCTACATAAGAAGCTTTGTGATGTACAAATGTCAAGGGCAATTAATTCTTTGGCAGGCAGCTGTTATTATTAGGACAAAGAGTGGCCAGACATAGAAGGAAAGCCTTCAGCTGATTTACTTTCTCTACCTTTTCCATCAAAACTGATAAGTCGCTCAAACCCCAATGGTGAACTTTCATGCAATAAGAATTTTAAATTGGCCATCTCTTCTTTTAGGAAGGAGACCTTATATTAGATTTAGAGCACAGAGGAATAGCTCAGAGAAAAAGTTTGGAAAGTCTTCACCACTTTAATGCTATCAGGAAGGAGCAGAGTTGTGTGTTAAGCTGGTAACGTAATAATATGTGGGCTGTGTTAAGCCCACTTCAGACTGTTTTTCTCAAACTTAATTGATGGAAACGGCCCACTTTTAGGCTTGATTTATTACCTTAGCAGAGTTATTCCAGGATTGCTGCAATGCAACTGTGGGTGTTCTAAACACACCCACGCTGCCAGAGAATCAGGAAGGATGTACTTAAAATCCTCTAATTTATCTAATAACATCTTTAGCAGCTTTTTGTGTAGGTTTAGTATTGTAATGGAAATGCACTCTTTGGCTCGATAAAGAGGTCCTGTGTGAAACTGCTAGCACTGGCTGTAGGGACATGTAAATAGCATTTGGAGCTGATTGGGGAAATATCTGACCAGCTACCTACGCTGTAAATGCACCTTTCGATTTTGTAATCTGTCACTACAGTTAAAATAATATCTGACATTTCAGATACGAATGTTCATGACTCTGGGTCTTCACAGACATGGCCTACCCACCTTCCAAGCCCAGGCAGAGCAGAGGTTCCTCGTGTCGGGGGGTATTTTTTCTCTGCTGTTTAGGTCCTGAGTCTCTATTTTAGCAACTGTTGTTGCCTCAGTTCTTAACCAGGTTCCCTCTTTGCCCATCAGTGGACGTTCCTGAGGGGGTTTTTTCTAAGTGACACAAAACAAGTTTGGTTTTCCTAAAAAGTTGCAGCACGGAGCTGGTGAGGGCAAGCCTTGGACTGGGAAACAAGCTCAGATTCCTGCAAGGTGCTAGCACAGCCTGTTATGTTCGTGCCCAAAGCGAGCTCTGTCTGCCTTGTGTTTGTAAATGCTTTCAGCATGGATTCTTCTGCTGTCCGTTATTTAGGCTGGACCTTAATCTTTCTCTGCATTTTTTCAGAACACTGTCCTCACAGCGTTGCTAACTGCTGGCATAATTATTCTATCCACATTCATCACAATCTCTGGCTTTTGTTGTAACATGGAAATTGCATGTAACGTGAACAGTAACCAGTATCACCACTCTGGAGTATTGGAGCTAATAATAGAAATGAAAAACCTGCCCTTTGTGAGCTAAATAAAGGTGGACAAGACGAGATAGAAAATCAGCTTCTACACGCACCAGAAGCAAAGGAGGTCCCGGTGTGTTTTCCTTCTGCTGATTACTTTTACCACTGGGCATTGCTGTATGTAAATAGGATCAGAGTTCCTGTGTTGTGCTGGGAAGAGCCAGTCCTAAGACAGCTGATTTCCTCCAGCAGTCGTGCTTCATTAGCGCGCATGTTGCTGAGGCTTGGAGGTGCTGCGTGAGCAGAATACTCGGCTGCTAATTCTAGGAAATACTCTTACTGATGGTGCAGTAACGTGGTACGAGTGGCTTTCTGCGTAACTTCAAGGGTCAGAGCTTGTCTCATGACAATGTATCACTTGCACAAAGCTATTTATTGCTAATCTTATATTTAAATAATTTATAGATATGTTGAATAGTAAGTAATGAGGGTCAGAGGACTGATTTTGTGTACATTTTCTAATTCTGTTACATAATCCTATTGTTTGTAGCAGCATTTGGTATCAAGAATCTGGAAAACTTTATGGTAAAATGGCTTTCCAAAAAAACCCAAGCGTAGCGAATCTGATTTTTTTTCTGGAATTCAGATTTCACTGCTGAAGCCACACCACGTGGGCCAGTTTAGGATGAGAGTTGGCTTTCCTGGGCAGTGAACCAAATGTGAATGCAAGTGACGGTTGCCATGTGCTTCTCAGGCTGCAGAATGAAGTCTGACAAGTCCGGTTTCGTGTGTAGAAGCTTTTCTGCTCTGGATGTGGTTGGACTGATGCTTCTAGGCTAACGCCCCCTCTCCAACCGTGCTAAAAGCATGCGAACAGACTTACTGGGCCTAAGCAGAGGAAATAGGTTAAGGAAGTATATGTGCTCATTGCCTGTTCCCTGGACTAGCTGATGCAGAATTCTGTTGTTGATGGACAGTTTCTGAGACTGAAATTAGCTCGTATGTCTCTGCACGGTCCTGCAATGGTAGACACGTCTTAAGCAGGACATTGTTACCCCTGATGATAACTATGGAAACGGGAAGTTTCAGGCTGTGTCAGCAAGAGACACCTGGAGAAGTTAAGGCAGGCCAATGGGAAATACAAAGTTTTGCATAAATTAAGACATATTAAACTCCTCTTGAATGAGAGAATGTACATTAAAGTGGCCTTGGCTTGCTATAGATTAATTAACCTTGGGAGATATCAGGCTTGATTAAGCTACAGTGAGTTAAAGTCACTTTACTCTCGATAGAGATCATTCACGAGGGAGCTTTTTAACCTTATGCACATCAACTTCATACCTCCTATGGGTTTGCCGTAACTTTCAGTGTCCCTTGGTGAGGGTTTGGACGCTTTGAAAACTGAGGACTTCTCTTATCGTTTGGAATCCTGACTCTAATTCTTAGGAGAAACTGAACAGAATGGGCTTAAGATAAAAGTGTGTAATGCACAGGTAGAAAATGTGTGCTAAGCAAGGGGTGCATGACAGACTCCACAGGGGGGTTCAAGCCTAAATTTGAAAAGCATTTAAATAGAGGTTATGAAATGGAACAGGGAATATGAGTGAAACAGGGTTACTAAAATCCATATGGTGAGTTTGAGGTCTTGCTGCAGGGTTGTGGTGCTGTCTAGCAAAGAAGAATCGGAAGTTTTTCAAATCTTGGTTCAAATTCCTGTTTGTTTATAGAAAAGTATTGTTATGTATTTTCCTGACTGCAAGTTACCTTGCTAAATCAGATGAAAATACCTTTTTGTGGGTTTCTTTTTGTGTTTTGTTTTTTTTCTTTTCCAGTAATTGCCCTTCATTTTTGGCTGCTGCTTTAGCTAGAGCAACTTCAGATGAAGTCCTTCAGAGTGATCTTTCGGCACACTACTTACCAAAGCATGTGGACAACGCAGATGGGATCATACGTAAGTACATCTGCACATGACAGTGTACAATTTTACATGGTGTGGATCTTTCATTTACACTGTATACTGGAACACTTTGCAGATAATTCAGAGATTTTTAAAGTCAGCATTGACTTCAGTGATCCATCTAGCCTGACCACTCAAATGGTACTAGATTTTCCTCAAATTAGTTCCTTCTACCAGCTAGCTAAACAAAGTTGGAGTAGATTTCTTGTAAAGGAATATCCCATATTGATGTAAAAAGATTAATGGAGAATTCACCACCTCTCCTGATAGAGCTAGTGGCTAATTTCTTAGTCAAAGCTTTCTCATCTTTGAATATTGTCTAGTTTCAACTTTTACTATTGAATTCTTTCTCTATTTTTAAATGCCTTTCCCTGGTTGTACTTGAGTCTTTTATCAAATCTTTGCTCCTTAAGACCAGGTGCAAATCACTCCTTTCTTTTAAAGTGCACCTTCATAAGACTGCATCTGGTGGTCCTGAATTTCTTTATAAGCACTTTAGACTATGTGCTCCTGCTGCTTGCTGGCAAGTGCCTGTTGTCCTCCTTCATCATTAGAGCAAAGTCAAATATATGTGGGAAGAGAGAATTTAATTCTGAATTATTTCAATCAGTACAGTTTTTGCTATGGCTTTTAATTTTTTATTTTTATTTTGGTTTAGCAAAGGATAGTATAAAGATACTCCATGCTTAAAAGGAAAATTTCCTTTTCTCCATTTACCTGTGTTGGCTAACAAGATTTTTGCGGCATCCAGCTCAAAGCCATGCACCCTAAATCATTTCAGGATTCTGCTGACCTAAATAGCCTTGAAAAACTTTCTGGGGTGCTCATTACAATGAAGAACAATGTTTCTCACATGTATTGAGAGGAATTCTGTCATTTGATCTTGAAAATACAGTCATCAAACCACGTTGTCCATTCTCTCCTTTTTGGATAAAAAAACCAAGTCAATTATTCTGGAGATAAGTAGGATATATAAATCTGGCTCTTCAAAAAGGAAGATTCTGCTGTATTTCTGAGGCCTTTGGAAACCTGAGAAACAGAAAAACATGCTATGGTTCCCTTCTTGTAGGTATTGCTGCCTCCTCCTGCTGAGCAGGTAAATGGAATAGATTTGTCATTGTTCTGGCTGAGCAGCCTTCATTAATTTCAAATTGAGATCTCTGAGACTTGCATAAATATTTGACAGTTTCCAAGGAAATGTTGACTAAGCCTCCACACAGAATATCTGAAGAGTTCAACAAAAAAAGAAAAAGAAAAAGAAAAAAACCCACAAACCCCTCACACCTACAGAAATTGCCATTTGAATATATCTAAATCTGTAATACACAGATGCAAACATAGATTGATCTATGTATGGGCTATAGCAGCCACTAAAAATATGAGACTCCAGATGCAGTATGTTGAGGTGAATTGTCAATAATGAAGGTACTTGAAAATAAAATATACCTTTACAGATGCAATGTAAAGCGTTAAAATATGAAGATAAAGGGGGAGAGAAAGAGAGAGAACATCTTCTGGACTGTAGTAAAGCAATGGTTTCATACGACTACTGCAATTTCAAATAATATACCCTAAATCATAATTTTCAAAACAGAGTATTAGCTCAAGTGATGCAAGGTTTGGCTAACAAAAACGGAACAAAACTAGGGGGATTCATGCAGGACTGAAGGAGGTTTCATTGCAAAAGGTCAGTAACTCCATTCTAGCTAACTTTCTCAGTAGGAGTCCTTTGAGAAACCTGGGCTAGTTACTTAGAAGAGAGCTGCGACTGATGAATGACCTAACTGGTACCATACAGGGAGACTTTCATGCTTTGAAAGAAAACAAAGGGAACTGTAGCAGGTGATGAAAATGGGATTTCTACATCTTGAAGTTTTGTGCTCAAGTTCACTGTTTATCCTAATGATGTTTGGACTGCTGCAGAATGGGAAACCAAGCTGAATTTAGCCGGCTGGTTTTGATACCCAATTCTATGTCAGTTTTTCTTATGAACCCAGAAGGATTTTTACTCTGTGTAATACAAGGAGACATTTACCTGATTTGCCTCAAGTTTGAATTTGCTAGAAGAAAAAAATTATTCCAGATTTCCTTAGTGACACATTTTAGTCTGAGTAGTGCAACATGACAAATCATATTGCATGCTTAGGACTGGTAAAAGCAGTTATTGGTGTGCTGGGGGAAAGGAAATTAGAAGCTTCATGAAAGAAGAATGCTAATCTTAAAAGAACAAAAACTGTTTTGAGCCTGTGAATATAGGAATGCAAGAATATGGGCCTGATATATTCAGGGTGACCATGTGTCTTTGGGTATCAAGAATAGAATCTGAGAGTCGTAGGCCATGACTGATTCTTCTCGTCCAGTTAAACTGGAGAGGAGCGAGAGAGCTTCCATGAGAACTGAAAGACGTTTGATTTCCTTTTCGAAGGGTCAGGTTAAGGACGTTTAGGTTTTTTTTTCGTGGAGGAAGATAGTCACATGGGGGTTCAGTGTTGTTAATGAACCACCAAAGGAGGCTGGATAGTAGGGCCGCGTTACATGGTGGAGGTATCTAAAATACCTAGCAGACTTCACAAAGCAAATTGCAAAGTCCCACTACCCCGTCTTTCCAGGTACTAGGAGATGGGATTACTGTAACCAAGACACAAAGAGGTCATTGACCAGTCAGAAACTGGAGTTCTTAGATTAAGGAAAACCTTGGTCATTGGCTTGATGACATGTCTACAAGCCTGCGTGCTGATCCCTGTTGTCACACTGTCCACATTTTCAAGGAAGGTCTTAAAATTTAGGTACTAAAAAGCAGAATCTGATTACTGGTATTTTTTCTGCCCTGATTTTGCCCTAAAAGAAGTCAGTCGTTTTTGGGAACAATAATGCCTGAGCTGGATTTCCTACTAGCTGTGGTACAATTAAGTGCTACTTCCAACGCTGGGGATTTTGGAGCAGCAGGAGGGAAATTAAATTCTCCGTGACACAACCACAATGACAGCTGAGTCAGCTCTGGCTCAGTGCTGCAACATTAACAATTGATGAGTAATTTACAGCTGTGAGGGGGTGGTTTGACTGTTGTGGGCCTTTCTCCTGTTTTAACCTCAAGAGCAATTATTGATGATGCTGACACTACACATACTCCCTGCTGGGGAAAGGTGTTTAGTATCTCAGCACAGCCTATGGGTTTACTCCATTCCCCCTTCAGAGTGACGCTCTGAAGTGTAACAGCCACGTGACGTTGAAATGTACACCATTTCCCTTCATACGTGCCCACTGGAAAAAAATGGAAGAGCAAGTTTGCGGGGTTCACTTCTGGAAAATATGATTTGGACATGTCAGGCCATGTGTGTTCCCTCATTAAATATATTGCCCAGCAAAGAGATTTCTGGTGGCACCAGTGAGAGCAGTGTTAAGTGTTGTGGGGGAAGTGGTATGCATTGCTATGGCAGCGGTGGGATGACCCAATCATTTGATTTCCACCACTTGTTTTTAAAGCTGTGTGATCAAGAAGCTAGGGCTCCTTCTTTTGATTACGTTTATAG
Organism: Mycteria americana; assembly: GCF_035582795.1. NCBI lineage: Eukaryota > Metazoa > Chordata > Aves > Ciconiiformes > Ciconiidae > Mycteria > Mycteria americana. The sequence continues at coordinate 4,285,072 of NC_134379.1, read as the reverse complement.
CTTATTTCCAGCTTAATGGATGCTCTTGCAGATCAAGCTTGAACCAACTCATAGTCAGCAGAGCTGGGAATATATCTTGCTCCTAAGGATCTTGGCCCCCTGATCGCTATAGCCCACAACTTGTGTAGACCTAGCACAAAAATGCTGCTTTTAGGTTCTTCACAGAATTTCTGTGAACTGAGAGATGCTGTAACCCTCCCCTCTGCTCCCTGTATTTGGGCCATTCCTCCTTCAGGAATGATTGACGCTCATGGATTGCTGCTGTTTAGCTTTGAAGATCTCTGGCTTTGGTGAATGATCATGAACAAGGAGGTTTTGATGCGTTCAGCTCTGTTTTACTTCATGTTTTCCTCCCCTGAACTTCAGAACGATTGTCAAGTGCTCGAGTTTTCACATTTTAAAATTACTATTTCTCAGAAGTGACAGTTCAGCATTTTCTTAAATTTAAGACCTGTATGATTTTCTCATTTGCTCATGCAGATTTCTTTGACACACCATCTAGTCAGGAATCTGGAAATAATGTTATAAAACTAAGAAGGTACCTGAATGCCTGCACTACTGAATGTGTACACCGCCAAAACATCTTAAAGTACCGCTATTAATTTCTGTAGGTTATTTGCCACTGTATCGCCTCAGTTCTGCAGTGAGGTGTTGTTTGGAATAGATCGTTTGGTCTAAAACCAATACATCATTGTAATGGATTGTGGTTTTCATATGTGATGCTGTATGCCATGATGAAGTCCCTATCAGAGCCGCCATGGCACAGCTGCACCACCCTGTGCAGAGCGACACAGGGGATCAAATGCTGAGGGAAACGTACTTGCTTTTCATTTTTTCTGATGCTGCAAATGAGTTCCCCAAAGGCACAGGGGGATGTTTAAGTTAAAAAGACAAGCAAACAATGAGCTGCTTACTGATGAATGCTGATTATGGTGAGTTTGGCTTCCTCTTTTTATGCATCAGAGCCCAGAATTTCCCTGCTGACATCCATTTCAACTGCTTGGCTAAAATGGTTTTGTTTCATCTTTGTAATGTATGCAAGGAAAAAATTCTCACTTAGTAACACTCTTAGCCTTTCATTTGTGGTTTTTGCCTTCCCCAGAGATTGAGACAGTGAAGCTAGCCCGCTTAGTTTTTAGCAAACTGCATGAGATCTGCAGCAACTGGGTGAAAGACTTTCCACTCCAGCCAAAGCCCCACCGCTATTACGAGACATCCATCCATGCCATCAAGAATATGCGCAGGAAGATGGAAGACAAGCACGTCTGCATTCCAGACTTCAACATGCTCTTCAACCTTGAGGTAAGAAGAGATCATGTGGAAGACAAATGCGTATGCTAAATACAGTTTCCATTCCTGGGGAAACTAGGCAGTCTTCTACTGTGAAAATCAAAGCCATACCTGTGATGGACCTCAGGAGGATTGACAGTCAAGAGACGTGGTCTTAAGTTAGTTCAGTTGATATTCTGTAACCATAGCGGCAGTATGACATGCAGTTTCTATGTAGGGTGTATAGAATAAAAGAGCAATTTTCACAGACTTCTGGTGAAATGTCATCTAACTAAACAAAGTTTGTATCTGGCCTATCCTAATGTAGCCACTCACGTAGTGGCTGAAGGACTGACCTGCCATCGTGCAGAAAGCAGCCCTACTTTTGCGAGAGGCAACTGATGCGTTGTAGTACCATGTGATAAATCAAGGTAGGAGCCTCTCTTTGGCTGAAGATGCCCAGGTGTAGAAGAGGATTGCCAATGGAAATGAGGAAGCGGGTCAGCTTACAGTTCATCACCGATGCCAGTTGTCTACAGGGGTGGGTCTGTACTGCTTTTCAACCCTTTCTCTTGGGAGGAAGTAGCAAAAGCAAGAATAAGGAAAGAAAGTAAAAAAACCCAAAACAAACCCAAAACACAAAACTTAGAGGAGACTGGGGTGCCGTTCACACAAGAATCTAGCAACATGAGTAGTCTGGAGGAATTCCCTCCATTAATTTCTTTATGTGGCCATTGGTCAAACACTCATGCTTGCTCTTCCTTCAGATATAAAACTGGACACTGAAGAATGGCAAATAGAAGAAAGTGGCAAGAATTTTACCTTTAGGATCAGATTGCTGCATAATTGATTCTTTATTGCATCCTGTCACTTTAATAACCATCTTCTGCCCCATCCACATTCTTGCCTTTAAATGATATAAATGCAAACAGAGGCAGATGTTTCCTTTGCCTGTCAATTGTAGCTTTCTTATTCCAGTTTGTGTTGGAGCCCGTTACCTAAAAATTACAATGTACAAATATTCTAGTCATTGAGATGGCTGTCAAGGTTGAATTGGCGCTGACAGTGGGTTGGTGTGTTATATGTATGAATAGGCACAGGAGTTGATGTCTCTTGGTACAGCATTGTTTCTCTGTTTGAACAGATAAGGGGAAGCTGAGAAAACTGGCTTGAAGATGAGTGATTTTGCTGTATTTGATTTGTGAATGTAATCACAATTATCTGATGAGAGAGTACATATAGTTTTTTTCTTAAAAACAAGCATCTGAGGTGCCTTTTTTTTAAAAAAAAAAAAAAAAAAAAGAAGGAAGAATGAAAGCAGAGGCTGGCTGGCTTCACATTTTAACAGTACTGGCATTTTATCCCTGGTGGATTCCAGTCTTGATGCAGACTTCATGCAAACTGTATTGGATGTTCTTCTCTCTCTGTGGTTTTTGCAGTCACAAAAACTCCTGCACAATCTGATGAGAATGGCACTTTCTATTTGAGTTGAGTGAGTGAATTGTAACAAATGGGACATAAGGAGCACTGAGAGAGCTACACAGGTGATTCTTGCAGGACATCTCTTGCAGATTGCAGGTAGAATTCATCAGCAATAAGGTGGAAATTTCCCATTGATGCAAGTGAAGATGGTCTGAGTGGTTTGTTTTTCCAGTGCAGACTCTGCCTCTAAGTGCAATTTAATGAGGACACCACGAATCTCAAGTTCAAACGTTTTAAGACAATCCAATTAGCTGTTTGCATTGCTTTCTCCTGAGTTGTTTTCTCAATGTGTTTCCATTGACAGGACCAAGAAGAGCAAGCTTATTTTGCAGTGTTTGATGGTCATGGGGGAGTGGATGCTGCCATCTATGCCTCCATCCATCTCCATGTGAACATGGTCCATCAGGAGATGTTTCAACATGACCCGGCAGAGGCACTGTGCCGAGCTTTCCGTGTGACCGATGAGCGCTTCGTCCAGAAGGCAGCCAGAGAGGTGATTGAGTTACCTGGGCTTGACTCTGAAAGTATTAATCTATAAATTCTGTCTTTGTTAGCAGGGGTGCTCAAGTGCTGTGCTGAGCACAGGCCAGGGGTCAGCACAGACCTGTCCATGCACAGGCCATAGAGCCCGTGCCCACTGGTGGACTTCTTCATGTTCCACAAAGATGTCAGCCTCCACTTCTCACAACATCCAGTTCATGTAGAAGGATGCTGCTGCTATTCTTATGTTTGCATGCTAACTAGGTTTAGTCCTCGGGGTGGTTTTTTCCCTCATCTCTACAACATACGTTTTTCTTAGCTCCAGAAAGCAAGAATAAACGGATAACTGACTCCTAGGCCTCCTAAACTCATGCAAGGGCTGAGTTAAGTGCAGGGAACTCAAGATGCTTACAAATAAACCTCCCTCCAAGTGCATTAACATGCATGCGTTTCTATCAACAGATAGGAAACAGGCACAGGAAGTCAACTAAAACAGTAGCACAGCAGATCACAAGCAGAGCCCAGCTTCTGAAATGCTCTTCCAATGCACGGGAAGTCACAGGGCAAAATCGATCACTTGCATTCAGGCAGGTTGGCTCTGAGGGACTGTTACTGAACAGTCGTAGCAGTAAGGAGAGCACTGCCTGTTCCTCCCTGGGAACAGGCTCCGTATTGGAATATCAACGTGTTCTGTCCTCGAGTTAAGCAGGAAAACGCTTTTGGTTCTTATTGGCTTATTTAAAGCTGGGAACGTTTTTTTTTCACTCTCTCCAGAGTCTGCGTTGTGGAACCACCGGGGTGGTGACTTTCATCCGAGGAAATATGCTGCATGTGGCTTGGCTTGGGGACTCCCAGGTTATGCTCGTGAGGAAAGGCCAAGCTGTGGAACTGATGAAACCCCACAAACCAGATCGAGAGGTGAGAATGGCCTGTTTTAAAGACACCCGGGCAGCGTTTACCACTGAAGCTGAAAGGTATCAGCTTTATGTGGGATGCTGGGACACTGAGTGTTGCCTTGCCAATGTCTCTTGGAGCGGCAGCGTATGTTCCAGTTATCCTGGTGTGTTTGGAGGTTGGTATGGATTTGTGCACAAATCCTTTGTTCTCATCTGGTGGGGCCTGCAGCCTCCTCCATGCTATGTTTGTGAAAACACCAAAAAGTTATTGAAGTGTTCAGGGTGTGAAGGCAGTACCAAGCGCTCTGTCCAAACAACTCTTGTGTTGTCTTGCTGTTTAGGATGAGAAGAAGCGCATTGAGGCACTTGGTGGCTGTGTGGTCTGGTTTGGAGCCTGGAGGGTGAACGGGAGCCTGTCAGTCTCCAGAGCTATTGGTAAGAATGGGCTTTAATTCCTTTCTCAGACTTGCTTTTCCTTTTAATTAAAACTTTAAGTTTCTAGTGATCAAAATTTGAAATACAGCTGAAGATAGAACTGTGAGTGATGACCTCTATTTTTTCCTCTACAGTTTGAGGGAATAATTTCCAAATAATTTCTTTAACTTGGGGTAAGAGTCACTGGCTCCATGCTGTGCTAATAAAAGGGCTTCCAGATGCTGTGGCTGCAAACCCACGGTCTTGTGTATCTGCGTGTTGTTTTTCCACAGGGGATGCTGAGCACAAGCCATACATCTGTGGGGATGCAGACTCTGCCTCCACTGTACTAGATGGCTCTGAAGACTACCTCATTTTAGCCTGCGATGGCTTCTATGACACAGTCAATCCCGATGAGGCAGTCAAAGTGGTGGCTGACCATCTAAAGGAGAATAATGGCGACAGCAGCATGGTAGCACATAAATTAGTGGCATCTGCTCGGGATGCCGGTTCCAGCGACAACATTACTGTCATTGTGGTATTTCTCAGGGACATGAACGCAGCAGTCAATGTTAGTGAGGAGTCGGACTGGACAGAGAACTCTTTCCAAGGTGGGCAAGAAGACAGCGGGGAAGATAAGGAAAACCATGGAGACTGCAAACGACCGTGGCCCCAGCACCAGTGCTCAGCACCTGCAGACCTAGGGTATGATGGACGAGTGGATTCCTTCACCGACAGAACTAGCTTAAGCATAGGGTCTAGCATTAACCTGTTTGATGATCAAGGCTATTTAGACCTGACAAAAACAGAAACTAGTACACCTCAGAGTGCCAAATGTCTGCCACCAATTCAAGTGTTTAGTCCTGACATACCAAAGAGTGTGAATTCGATCAACGGCTTAACAGTGAAGAATGAGTCACCAGAGCGCACCACGTCATCGATCTGTGGACAGAGCGATCCCAGGGAGTACAATGCTCCTCTTAGTTTGGGTGCTGCAGGGCAGAACATCTACAGGGCGAAGGGTTTATCCCCCATCTTCTTTGGGCTGGAAGATGAACTGTTCAAATCCTTGGGAAAACGAGCTGCGTTCTTTCACTTCCGGCTCTGTAACGGGAAGAGGCGACGAGGAGCCAGGCTCAAACCAAAGTTTTACACGCCACTCTTGGCTCATGAGCCTTCCCGTGTAGAAGGATCGAGTCTGTCCTTACCTGTCCGGGGCTGCGGTAGCACAAGGCTGTCGGTAAGACACTCCCCGTGGTGGAGGCTGGCTAGTCATAGCGCTTACAGTGAGAGCATGTTTTTGACGCGAAGACAAAGTAGTTGTATACCAGATTCATACCTTCATCAATGCTGTAAAATGTAACCATCTCCCTCGTGTTCCCCCGTCAGACTCCCAAAATAGACATTCCCCAAATAAAACTGGCATCATCAGAAAGCGAAAAAAGGTGGGCATTTCAGAACTGTACTCCAGTCCCCTGCAAAGCTCAAACCATGTGTAAATAGATCTAGGAATTAACAAATGTAGTCATTTCAATCTCAATAAAGTTTGCCGGTGGTGCCACCCTGAGCAATGCCACAGCCACCCGACCACCCGCACACACAAGTATCTAGCCACATTCACCAGTGAAAGCCAAGCAGCTGGTTCATGTGAATAGACGCGGTTAGGGAACAGCCTTTAACAACACAGAAAGCTGAACCTGCCTGAGGTACGTCTGTGGAGCAATACGTAAAGGAAGATTCTGGTTTAGAACTGCCAAATTTTTTTAGAGTGGGGGGGAAGTTTCCGTAGAAGTCAAGGTGTGGGGGGTTTTTTTGTGTTCTGCTTTCTGTTTATTTCAGGCGAGCATTAAGGTGAATTAGAAAATTACATCCACTTTTGCAGGTAAAAGACTAAAAGCCATACAGGGTTTTACCAGGTAACTTAGGAATGGACAAACTAAGCTCCTGCTACTCTGTTCTCAGACTCCGACTGAGGTACAGACTCATAATTTACCTATTTTTTTCATGTAACATAAAATGTGGAATATGAAGAAAACTGTTTTTTGTAGTTTTTAAAAAAAATTATTTCCTATGGCTAGAGGTGCAGTGTAGGGAATTTCGTATCTTTCTGGTGCTTTTAGTGGCATTTTTCTCGTTTGTCAGTTTAGGAAACCGTTCTCAATTAGTTTTAATCGAACATGATTGTGCTTAATGCTTTGAGCCAACCTCTTTCCACCGTAACTTCATCTCAGGTCTTAAAAGAAACCAATCTGTGGAGACGTTCTGTACAATACTACTGTCACTCAGCCAGTCAAACCAGAGAACTGCTTGCGAGAGATAATGAGCAATCTGATGAGCTGTTTGGTTTCAGTAATCATTTCTAGATGGCAAAGGCATAATTTAATATAAAGTTGCAGCATGAAGGATGGTAGGATGCTGTGTCTACAAGGAGCAGTATTGCTGCAATCTGGTGTTTTCCAGCATGTGTAGGAACGGATGCCGGGCTGCCGGAGCAATCCAAAGCGAACGGAAAGGCCGTGGATGCGGATGAGCAGGGGCTGTGCTTGCGGGTTAGAGAGGGTAGAATTCACTGACAAGCCGGAGCTCTGCTTCGGTTAAACCTGGGTTCAGGAAGGAAAGTGAGGAACATCAGTTGCCCTTGTTTTCATAGGCAGAGCGTTGTTTATTAATGTGGGAAACAAACAGTGCCCACCAGCTCTTCCCTCCTCTCGAGGTGATGTTAAAGCCTTAGGGGAGCGGTTAATTGGGACGTAAGTAAGCAGACGATTCCCGTCAGCTCCACTAAATACACATCCTGTTACTATCCTTTGTTACAATAAGACATTTGGAAGAGTATGAATAAAGTAAGTCTTCATAGGCGTTATTGTACAATTCATATCATTTTAGCAGTAACAATTTAATAACAGTATTAGTAGTAAGCTAGAATTTGCAAAGTATTTTAATATTAAGTAGTCAGGAGATTCTTCAACATGACGAGATGGCAAGGTTTGACTTCTGCCAATTTCCGCTTCTTCTATCTTTGATGCACTATTTTAAAAGCAATCTGATGAATAGCAAACGGCTTTGTGAGTAACCAGGAGTTGGAGTGTGGCTTTAGATTCCTTTGATCTTTTTCAGACTTTTTGTTAATCTTATGGGATCATTGGCTCTTATCTGTCATCTTATTAAGCCTTAGCTGTTGTCAATGTTCTCTTTAGCTGCAGCGTATGTTCCAAGTCAGATTTACTGAGGAAATTTGAGAAACCGTGAAATGGTAAAATATGCAACTCTGGGGCATCTCTGCAGTGCCTTTGTTTTAAATTATTCACAGTAATCATGACGCATCGGAAAGTCCATCTTGTAGCTGACTGGCGTGCTTCGGAGAGAAAGGTGGTGTAAGTGCAATTCTTTGTGTGAGTAAATTAGAATGGAAACCCGTTATGGATGCTAAAACTTCTTCCCAGCCTGCAGGAGCAGTTGAAGAGCGCTGGACTGCGTGTGTGCTGTTTTGGGAAGGATCTAGCTTTTTAGGTGTGGATTCATAAATGATAATTCTGCGACTCATACCATTTATCTTGCTAGGAGAAAAAAAAAAATCTACCATCGTAGTTCCAGTGTGGTCAGGTAAAACCATTGTATCGATAGCGAGTGTTTGTTTCTTCACTAAATGCATATTTATAGAGTAGATAGGAACCATTTGTAAGGTAAGTCCTTTAAAGTTCTATAATATTAAAAGTAGTGGTTATTGGTCTGATATATGCTGCTCTTGATCCTACACACTAGACAAAAAAGCAGTGCTTTGTGAAATGCAGTGTTTTCTCTTAACGCCACTGGTGATAGGAAGTAGTTCTCTTCAGTTCAAAATCCTGTGCCCTTACTTGCTGCTTGCTAACGTAAGCAATAATCCCTCTCTAATGGTATCTAAGTGTTCTGTATCTCGTACTTTGATTGTCTATCTGGTGACAATGTAAAAATATTAGGCTAATATAAAAGTATCTAACTGTATTTATTAACTGTTGATACTGAGATTCAGTCTGTGACCTGTGTTTTGTATTTTTATTGTGTATCTTAGTGGTGGTGAAATTTGTATAACGAATCTTTCCAATAAAGAGCTGAAGTATCCCTTTTCCGCGTTAACACAACCCGCATCAGTTTCAGTTTACGTGTTAACCGTGTTTGCAGAACTAGGAGGTAGGTAGTGAAAACTTTTTTTTTTTCCTGAAATTGTGTTGGTTTTGAGAAATGGGCTCCAGGCTGTTTGTCTGAAGCTGCTCAAAACTTGCTCGTAAGCTCTTCACTGTGAGTACTAGCGGGATGCACTCAATCCCCACTCTGGTAGTTGCCTGTGTACACTTTTTAAACGTGCAACTCTGAGGAACGTCCGCGTTGCAGAGAGCAGTATAGCACCAGACCAGGGAGCTGTTAACCCATTTCGATTTGCACTAAAGGTGGGTGGAAACGCATGTATATACCTTTTCTTTACCTAGAAGTGCCATCAATTGTCCTTGCAAGTTAAAACCATTCAGTATTTGATTTAGATTGCATTGTAACACGGAAGGACAATGTCAAAGCAGACTTTAACTTACGCCACATTTATAGTGGTACATCGTCATAGAAACTCCGCTCTCTTTTTGGAACACTGTGTGTCAGTGAGAAACGCGTTGTCCTATGGGCAGATCAGATGAGGCAGAATGAGTTCTGTGCTTACAGACATGGCTGCTGTAGTTCGGGTCCACTATCTCCTCACTAAATCCTCCCGACCCTGGCAATGTTCTGCGGGAAAAAAAAATGAGAAAGATTGGTCTAAATTAGGGGCTGTTTTAGCACAATTTATTCACTCGGCACTAGTCACGTAAACAAAGCCATCGAAGGGGATACTGCAGCTTTGTTCATGCCTGTAATTCAGGGCAATCTTTCTTTAATTCATACCCTCTTTGCAACAGGAACAAAAGTTTCTACCCTTGTATCATGTGCAATAAGTAACAATGAAGCATTAACACAAGCTCTGACCTGAATGTTCGTATCCTTTTCCAGTCCTCGCTAGTCAGGCGATCGCACTATACTTGCCAGCATTGACGCTAAAGCAAAAATAAACCCCACCTATTAGGGTCTAGTACAACGGTTGTATGTCGCAATTGCATTTTGTTGGGTTTTTTTCTCTCCTTCACTCCAGAAGACACCTTGGAACAAGAACAGGGGGAGCTGGCCGAGATCACCCCCGGTACTCCTCCTCCTGCACGAGTACTTGTGTAGATAGCCAGGCGCGTTGTCAGTTGCTACACTGGGTGCTCCGTTGACCTTTCTGTCCTACCTTGTTCATGACACTAACGTGTTCGTTATGAAGTGAATAAATTAAAGCTAACCCTTTAACAGTGTTGGGACTTGCCATTTGCAATCTTGTTCCACAGTTCACATACGAGTTTAGTTATAACCATGTACTAGTCATCCATATTTTATTTATGAAAGCTGTTTATACAGAAAAAAAACTGTTGAAGTTTTACCAATATCTTAATAAAACAGTAATTTAAACCACACTTTAGATAGTCTGTTTATTTAAGAGCTAACAAAGATAGCAACCAACATCTGAATTCAGCATCTTTACTGTGGTGAAAGCAATTTCCTTCGCGTGAGGTGTAACAGAATTGGCCTGTGTGGTACCCGCGTGGTGACCCGGGGCCCCTCGCCGCCCCGCACGGGTCTGTTTTACAGCCAGAAAGGGAAGGGGCTGTCACAGCACAGTGTAAGTTAATGAGGTAAGTAAATCTTCCAAGCCTGCTCCCCTCCCTCTTGTTTATATACAGCTGGTATTAAACAAGTTCTTCATAAGGTGAGCAAAGCATGACGGTACTGGCTCCTTCTGCGTCACTGCAAAAGTTGGACGCTAACTCCAGAACAGATCACGTGGCTAATCAAAATAATTTCCTTCAGCTTGCGCCTCTTAATAAGAGTACAGCATCTGTGAGCATTGAAGAGGCAGAGCCCTGTGATTACTGCTAATTGAGCTGTGTATAATAATCGACGTGCAGTCCTGTACACCCGTAAACACTCACAACGCGCTATCAGAGCGTGCGGCTTGTCACAGGCCACCTTCAGTGCCCAGCAGCCAGAACAAGCTGCACCTCCTTCCTTTGGCTGAGAAATACAGAAACTTACTGTGCAAAGAACCAGTTTATGGGTAAAAACTGTGGATCCTCCTCCATTCCAATCTGAATATAGGAGTGAAGCATTTGGTCTGGCTTCTAGGAACAAAGCTTTAAAAAACCCAGGTGGATTTAAGTGCTTTTCATTGACTAATTCAGGAAGAAGTTCTTCTATAAGCAGTCAGGCAGTGCAGCAACTCGGTGCTAAAGAGCAAGTGCAGCTTGGCAGCAGCGTACTACTGACCCTACCAGACATCCTCTCCCATTTTAGTTATTTACACACAAATGTCTAAAACATCACACCAGGTTTCAACATTCATTTTATTAACAAAGTGCAAACAGTTTGAAACAATGAGTTGTACAGCACTTACACTCTGCAACATTCACACAGGAGTGAACATCAGTACAGCCAGCTGAGACGAGGACAACTATCGGTTACAGTTATTCATGCTTCATCACTAACCCGTTACTCAGCTTTCACCATAGCTTCACAAGTAGTTTAGCAGCTCAAAACGCAACGCGCGGTGGCAAAGAGTTTGGCAATGTGTTCAGTTGGTCCACACCACAGACTGAGGAAAACAACTTCCCTGCCAGCTGTTTTACCCCGACTCTCGATCCGTCGCATCTGCAGGATTCAGCAGTCTTACACAATCAGTTCACGCTGTTTAAAATGAGGACACGGACACAGTCGCTGTTGTTCCAATGACACAGTAGGACACACATCCTGAAACAGGGCTCCAGCACCTTCTGGGCATCTTTTCAGAGCATCCGAAGCTGGCAGAGCCAGCAGGAATGCAACCTTCAGTGTAAGGCCTTCAAAGGTCATTTTGCCCCAGTGACAGGTTTAAGACGACTGCAGAAGAACCACACAAGGGTATCTGACAGGATGGAGTGCGCACACAGCCATAAACGACAGCCTTGGACTAAGCTCCAGTGAATAAACGCACCTCTTCCCAGGAACACGAGCCAGCAGGTCTTCGGGCCCCAAGCCCGTTCTCTATCTGCTCCAGAGAAAGTCAGCTTTCATTGAAAACCCTCACCCTGGGACAGTTTTAAGGCTTCAAGCAAATATGACCTTAAGAGTCAAAATTTTATGCCAGGTACTTAAAGCCAATCAGTTTTCCATTGACGATTACATCAGCATGCAAAACTCGGCCAGTCCTCCCTCAGCACCGTGTGCTTGCTTAGGCTGCCTTAAAAACGGAGGTAGCTGCCCGGCCCTGGGGAGGCAGGGCAGCCACACAGAGCAGAGCAGAGCAGGGGCTCCCCTGCCTGCTGGTGGTCTCCTGGTGGCAGACCGCAGCACGTCAGACCGTACAAACGCCCACATGTCTACTCACGGTGAGATGAACGTTGCCTCCAATCTCTGCAGCTCGAGGAGCTGGATGGAAAGGAGCATCCCCCGGGCTACAGCCACCTCACAGGCTAGCTAAGGCAAGCGGTTACAATTACCTGGTGCTGTCTTCTCCAGTAACAAAGCTGAGATCGTCAGGACCGGCTTGATCGCCCTCTGGGAACATTGAGCACCGCTCTGAGGCTGAAAACAAACCAAACAAAAACCCAGTAACCTTCGCTAGGTGAGCAATCAGAACACAGCAAGTTAACATTCCATCACCTGCAAGGCCCCCTGCGTTGTACTTCATCCCTAACATACCGGTACATGATGTGCTTGACGCAGAGCTAAGACTGCCTCAGGGTTTTAAATTTAAGCTATCTTTAAGTCAAGCACAGATGCGAGTGATGTTTTCATTCTTCTGATGAGTTGTGAGGTTTTAGTGCCCACTGCAGACATGCAGCAAAGCAGCAAACTCCAATTACGGAACTGAGTTGTTAGGCCACGCTGCTAATGTGGTGTGGGACGCTTATTCAGGCCAAAAGCCAACTTTACCTAGCGTCAGCTGTCACCTTACAGCTTTTAATTTGATCAGAAGGTTAAAGCTTTTCAAAGAAATAGGAGATGAGCTTTTGAAACTACACTGGAGTGCTCAAAGCACATTCCTGCCAATTAAGACGCTAATCCATGACTGAGGAGGTGGTTACCTCCCCGAAATTAGCCTACTTACCGTGCCAGTGCTGGGACACAGGGAGTTCCAGTTCCGAAGAACTAGAGCTATGGGTTTTCCAAAAATTCCCCGGGAGACTCACCTAAACTGACTTCTCAAGGCTAGAAAGAGTTCCCCTTCTCCTGTTTTGATCTGTTTTTAATAAGGATCCCAAGGGAGGAGTTCCAAATCTTATTGGCGCTTGCTTGAGCTTTAATACCTCTGCAGCACCATCAGTGATGGCTGCTTTTGCAGCGCTCTGTATTACAGCTCTCAGGCAGACGCGCGGGAGTGTTTGGGAAGGCGGGCTCCCGCCGCCAATTCTACCTTCGCTTGAGGACTGGGCAGAGAAGGCATGGTTAAACCCCTCCGAGGCAGAGGTGGCATCCTCCTGCTCTTCGTTTTCTGTGTCACATTCAATGTCACTGTCACTGCTCATTCCTGGTAGGAGATGAAGGACATGCTTCTGACACACCCCAGCTGCAAAAACAACCCAAAAAACCAAAAACCACAAGGCAAAAATGATGGCGGTAAGATCTACGTAGCTGGAGCATTCAGCTTTTTCACACCTAGGAGTCACCAATATCAAATACCAAGAGCCGGCAGGAGAACAAGGGAGAAGGAGCCCGTTCAGAGCTAAATGTATTTACCAAAGCACTAAGGAATTTGACAGAACAGTGGGTACCGGCTTTGAAAACAGCCTCACTTTGCTGTGCAGCTCAGCTCAAGAGCAGCAGTTCCAACGTGTCACCAGCCGAGCGCAGACTCAGGTGTCCACAGGTCCTTCCTGTTTGAGCTGCGCTCCCCTGCCAGCTGCTCAGCCTACCTCTACAATTAGGGCGGAACGTAACGGCTGCTTTTTTAACAGTTAAGAGGCAGTATGACCCGTGGAGCAGATCTACCTAGCAGACCCTTCAAGCAGCAACACTCTGTTCAAGTCTCACACACAAACCCCATGCTTTTCCTACAAAAAAGAACCATAGCTGTTGATAATCAAGGTGGCTTCTTTCGTTTTGCCAGACCTTGAGCGTGCACGGACAGCAGTCAAAACTCTCCCTTTTGTACAGTTTTGTAGGTGACAAGAGGGGTTTGCTCTGTTCTTTTACTTCTTAAGAGCTGGTACTCATTGCTAAGTAAAAGCACGTAGTGAAGTGAGGTGCCAACTCTACTGTAGTTTTTCCTCCGAAAGGAAAAAAATTGTAATATTTGTTTCCTGGGGTTTTTAACAATGAAGTATTTCAGGTTTTAAAACATTTTCCTATTAGGCTCTCTGCTATAATAGGAGAACTGCAGGAGCGCATCACGATCACGCTGCAGTGACTAAGAGCAGAAATTCAGTTTTGTCACTGAGAGACCTTCTGTAAATGCCAACTCCTACGCAATATTGCACACTGCAGATAGAGATGGATGCTGGCACCTTAATATAGGCTTTGCGCTACAATTCAGTCATTGAAATTCAAATTAGTGCAGGGGTGGAAGGCAGGAGAGTTTTAGCAAGATAAGAAAAACTCTTCTACGTGGACTTTCAGAAAAAAAAAAAAAGGCAATAATATTTTTTTCCAGCGTGGAAAGGATGCAGGAAGGGAGGGGGAAAAGTTTCCTCCAAGTCTCTAAGGAAACTGGCTTACGTACCACAACACCCGACACGAATGAAACGTTGGAGAGATTCTAGTGCGGACGTGGAGGTAGTTACCAGTGTGGTTTGTCCCTGACGGCAGAGACTTAAAAGCCAAGGTCACTGGCTACTATTTTAATTAGATAAGAAATTATTTTCACGGCCATGCAACTGAACACCAAAGCAAAGACCTGGAGACATAGCAAGAGGTACAAAAAGCAACCAGCGGTCCAGAGAAATAGATAGCACCATCTAAGATTATCTGCTGGGTCTCCACATTCCTGCTGCACCGTAACATCACTGTTTCTCCACAGCCAGCAGCGACACAGAGATGTTCTCTCCTCATTCAGATTTATGCTACAGCTGCCAAATGTTCCAGCAAAGTTCAACAGCCATGAAAACAGGTTTGGAGTTCTGTTGTGTGGGTTTTTTCCCCTCTTTTTGTTTCCCCTTCGAGCTATTTCCATTACAGAAATGGATCATCATAGACTGGAGTGTTGTCACACCGCATTTGCCCTCTACAACATCCGATTTACCTTCTTCTGGCCCCGCAGAAGCACCTTCAGAAAGCATACCCTGCAGTTCACCAGTTTCAGAGTTGTTTTCCAGACCACCCGACTGTGCTCCTTCTGTACGACATCCTTTAGAATTTGATCTTAAGAAAGAAATTAAGAGAAATACAAAAACACACGTTAGAATTCAGCTTTAATCCAGCTATGGAAACAATCCTTAGTGCCACATCTAGTTTTGCTCATTGCTTAAAGCTCTTGCATATCCACTTAAACTCCCAGCTTTGACTGATTCAGAAATATTTAAAATCTTAAAAAATAAACCTGGAAAAGTTTAGGATGCGTATTTTCCAAAAATGGTGACTCTTGCTATTTAGAAAAAAACAACCTGAGTACTCTACTGCACTGAGCTTAGTTAGCCAACAGGGAATTATTATGGAATTGCTGAAAAGCAGAGTCACAGTGAGAAATATTGTCTTAAATGAGGAAATCAAAGGTGCTAACTTTCAGTTAGAGGATATTTTGCAAGGAATAGTGGGAAAGCAGACTGGGCCTGCCTTTCAAATCAAAGTGTCAGATACATCCACAGCTGATCAAGAAAAAGCAGAAGAAAAGACAACTTGTAACCTAGTTACAAAACCAAAAACTGATATCCAGAGGGAACAGCCACAACCAAGTCAACTTCAAAGTAATTTCTCTTCCATGCTTCAAGCACCTGGTTTTAGTAGATTGGTATTTTTTCTTTCTAGATCAAGAGAAGGTGGGGGAGGAGATAACAAGAGGAAAAAAAGAATAAAGCCCTTACCCTAGAGCACCAACTTTTCTGGTCTTCTCTACAGCAGCTAAGCCATTTAAGCCAGAAACTCCCACGTCGGAATCTGAACCTTCGCAAGGTCTTTCCTCTGGCTTAGGCAGTGCCTCAGCAGCATTGCTGCTAGCCAGGGGCCTGGGAGAGCGATGCCGACTGCTCAACTTTGAACTCCCTATGCCACCTGAGAAAAGAGGGAGAGAAACTCAAAGCACATCCAGCCTTATTTCAAAAGACTAAACGTCCAGTTGTTTTACATCACCAGTTTGGGTCCAAACACGTGTATGCACAAGCACACCTTCCCCACCCTCACGCTTAAACCCTTACATTTTCAAGTCAATGTATGGGCAACATACCAGTTGATATCCACCCTCTAAACACACACAGCTTCCATTTCTGATGGGAGACTCAGGTAAGTACAGATTAATCCTTCCCCATCTTGCGTAGTTAAAACTTCGTTTCTACTTATCTTCTACTAACACGGACACCCTCTTCACTGTCGCTGTTCCCAGCTATAGAGGCAAAGTCGCTTGGCTGCAGTAAGGCAGCCTTTCTAGTCTCGGACAAGGGTGAAACTGGGCACAAAGGTTACACTTACACTGTGTAATGACTTTATGGTATTTTCCAGTTTCTCACCCAAACCTTCTGTATCTATTTAGCATTATAAGAAAACGATTGCAATACTCCATTCCTTCTCTGAACAATTAAGAGGGGCAAAATACCAATTCCCGTGTTAGGTATTTCGTTTCATTACCACTTAAGGAAGGGCATCATAAAACTCAGGAGCAGTGATATCATACAATTCTTTCATCACATGTATCTGAGTTTTCTTGAATTCCCTTAAATCACAAATTAAGCCTGGGTCAGTACTTTTTGATCTATGATTTTCACTACAAAGTTAGCTCCTGACACATCTTCAGAGAGACCAGAAGTAACACGTAACACATACATGTATGTTCCAGTAAGTCAACTGTGTGGCACTGTTTCACAGCAGATCAGCTATCAAAGGTCTGCCCAGGTACAATAACCTTAACTAGATTTGAGACAAGATCCAGTCAAGTTTCAGGGAAACTTCAGCTGCCAAGTAAAAGACTTCTTGAAAAGCTTTCGTACAACAGATGCTAAGATGCATCACATCACACAAGTAAAGATGATCTTGTTTACCTTCAGAAGTTTGACCGTCTCCCTTTAAACGAAGATTACTATCCCCACAGTCCATAGCTCTTCGTAAAGACAGACTACCTGCTGCTCCAGAGCGAATAGGTTTGGATGAATTACTTTTCTTACTTGCAGCTGCAAAAACATTTTAAGAAGTGACAGGTGTTCAATCAAACTGCTGCAGTATTCTGCCTTTATGCGTGTTTTAAGTGAACCTAAGCTCCATATTAGTCTCACTGCTCATTAACTCCCAATCCTGCACAAAACTCCTTCCACACCCTTCCCATCAAAGATGTGGGCTAGTGGGAAGCTTAGCTAAATATGCATGTGGCCAAGACTACACATCGTGTTCTCTTGCCTTACACTAAGACATCCTTCAGGAAGCCATCATCCAGATTGCTTCATCCATCATGGAAGTATAAAGGATAAGGATAGCCAAAACCATCCCTTCAGCTCTTAAATTCAAAGTCCAATGTAACAAAGGACCTCAAAAGCAAGAGTGAAAGGCAGGTTATGGGACTCACACCGTTTACCACTTCCCAAACTAACCATTCCCTGAGCGTGTGTCAGTGTGCATCCCGCTACAGAAACTCCTCTAGGTAGAGGAATGGAGGAGTGGTAACGGGAACAGCAAACCACCAAGTTCTGCTGTCACCACACCCCATAAAGGTGGGGGATCTAGCTTCAGTGCAAGTCAGAAGATTGCTCCTGTTTTACAGAGCACTGTATGCCTGTTCCTCTCGTTCTGGTGCAGAATGGAACGACTGCCCAGTGCCTTAGCAACCTTTGAGGGACGAGGCATTTGCTAAGGAAAAAGGTGGTACTAAAAACGACACAACACACAAAAGCTAGCACTTCCAATGAAGTGGCTTCATCCTTCTGTGGCTTACTGATGGCACAACTCAGGGCTCCAAACTTTAAGACACAACTCTTTCTCTTAATGTGCACCATCAGAGAAGAAATTCTCTGCTCTGTGGAAGTGATGAAATACAAAACAGACCTTTGCTGGAGTTGCAAAAGCCCTGTTTTGCAGGTCAGTATTGAAAGAGATGGAGAGGAACAGAACTATTCTACCAGTTCTTTAGTCCACTCATGTTTAGAATATATTTCTTGCTCCTCTTGGCTCCAAAATGCAAGCAATAACTTGAATCAAAACCCAGAAGGCTGGAAAATCATCTCTCCCAGGCAACAGTGAAGTGAAAGAGGATTAACAAGTGCTTTTATTCAGGATCATAAGCAACAAAGCACTTGCACAGCCTTCATGCTGGTATCCAAAAGATTCCACACTGGCTTACTAGCACTGCCAGTATGACTCAGTGACAGTCCCTGAACAGACTGATACACAGGCACCTCTTTGAAAGAAGTCACTTTTCAAGAGGCAAAGTCTCTCCAGAGAGAACCTTGGCTTACTTGAATTTTAGCAAGATTTCAAGTTACTAAAGTATAGCAAGTCTGGAATTTTTTTAGGTTTTTTCACCGGCAAGTATCATGAAGCATCCACAAGTTCACAGACGGGCCAGACGCAGAACAGCAGTAAACAAGAAACGACCTTCAGCTAGGATCAATTCGATACTGGGTTAAACTGCAGAACATTCTCACTGCATTAGGTGTGCTACTGCTTGTGGTGCAAAAGTTTTGGTGCTTTTACCGAGAAGGGCTGCAACCAGTTTCAGTAACATTTACTTACTCAAAGGCAGCGCAGGTTTTATGCGTCCGGATTCTTACAGATGAACTTGAGTATGAGTAACTAGAAAAGGTCTACTTCCAGCTGCCTGGATATATAAGCCACCTATACAACTGACATCTGTAAGAGTGACATTTAAATCCCCCCTTTTCTATGCACTTACAATTCCTTATGTAACAACTGGTAACTGAAGACTTTGTCAGGAGTTCCATTCCTATTTCTTGCAGCTTGCTGCAGCTTTCCGTTCCACAGGCAGCTAAAGCGCCTTGCTCAATGGAGAAGAAGCTGGGCTGTCCATCACAGGAGCCAGCATTGCTGCTTCTCACTTCGGATAGTTGGTTTTTTACATCAGACATTTTGCTTCGAACTTCAGCCATCTGAGTTTTAAGTCTTTTCAGCATCTTCAAGTCAGGTGGCACACGCCACATTGCCTGGTGTCTCCGCTGATCTCTATCTTTTAGAGAATAGGATGATGCTTTACCAAAGGAAAAGTTACAGAACACAACAGGTAAGTAAAACTGTTCCCAAATAAAAACAGACATCTACTTTTAACAGAATACAAGAATTCTACCTTTTGCCCTGCTATAAAAACAAGGGATAGAGACACATTCTTCTGCACTAGTATGGCACCATAATATTTAGGTTGCAAGCACTGCACGGCTACCCGGACAGCAGATTGTCCTTCCCTGCTTGCCATGGAATAAGGCCCCAAAACTTGCTCGCTGGAAGAACCAAGGCTCCCAATGCTACTACATGAATTCTGATGACAACTGAGCTACTGCTCTATATTGCCAGACAAGCTTGAGTTCACAAGCCTGGTTGCCAGTTTATGTCAAATTTGTTACATGTTTTTGTAAGATTTGTTGAGTGTGTGTATAAGATTCTCATACCACCAACATACCACCTTAACGTATAAAACTCAAAGAAATCTGAAACTAGGAAAGGAATTGCCTTAAGCACCTAACAGCAGAAGACCAGGTCGAGGAGCTAATACCTGAGTAAGCTTACATGCTGCTCAGCCAGAATTAGATCAACTTTGATCTAACTGAAGATCTACTTGAAGCATTATAAATTCTGTGTTTCACTGCAAATTCAACTGTTCAAAACCGTAAAGCCAAGCGGCTCTTTAGAAACCTTCACCTTAGGAGGTGAAGTCTGGCAAACTCCAAATGTAACAGCAGCTTTCTCTTAGCTGACTGACCTGAATAAGCTCTGGGAACAGTCAAACCTTAAGGGAACCTCAGCAAAACAGGTAATTTCAGCTGTGTCGCCAGTAGCTAAAAGATGACCAGGAAGCCATTCAACACAACAGGAGAGCTTAATCTTGCTCGAGTAGTACAGCACAAAGTGCAATGCCCTCTCTTTAAGGTCCTTTTGTCCTAGAGCCGAGACAGAGCTGAGACTTACAGTCTATGTGCTGCCTCCCCTTTTCATACTTAGGGAAGCGACTTCCATTTTTGGAAATATGGATTACATTCAGCTGAAAATTCATCTGACTGTTTATGTGACCACATTTAAAAAGCTAATCACAAAGGAACAAACAGTTTGAGCTAGCTTTTAGATTCAATAACAGCAATGTCATTCTTGCAGCAAAAGCAAGCATTTATTTGTAGCAAATGGACCATTATTGCTCTTCTGTTCCATTAAGTCACCAAACGGTTGTTTCAGAACGACCTGAAATAAGATGTTGCGGTAGTGGGCCAGCTAGCTCCAAATAAGCATCAATCATGATAAATGTATTATTGAGGTTTGATTTAATTTTAATTCTTCACTAACAAAACAAGAGAAATGAGCAACCTTCAGTAATAGCCATGGGTGCCAGAATTGCCAGCTATCTTGCTTTTGCTGCACATGAAGTTAATTGCTGTTTTCGCTTGAAGGGTCCTAACTGAATGACAAATACTCTTTGAAGTCTTCAATTATTTAAATACCATCACTATTTTTGGCTCCTGACATTTTGATCCATTTTTCTTCCACAAGTGCTGACATGTGCTTTTGCAGCCTTACTACTACAGGCATTTTTTTCTAGTTCTGTTTTAAATGTCTTTTTCATACAAAAGTAAAGCCCAGGATTTATTTTCTTGTTA
The DNA here is from genome assembly GCF_035582795.1 of Mycteria americana. Taxonomy (NCBI): domain Eukaryota; kingdom Metazoa; phylum Chordata; class Aves; order Ciconiiformes; family Ciconiidae; genus Mycteria; species Mycteria americana. The sequence goes on along the minus strand of NC_134379.1, from coordinate 4,264,509 downwards.
GTATACACTGTGCTCCTAGTACTCTCAGCCACTAAGTGTACAAACTGTGTGAAGTGAGAGGTGTAACTGCTCTCTCAGCAGATAGCTGTTTTGTCTTTCAGTGCTAACCCCTTCTAGAAAGGGCCTTTCATTCATCTCCCACAGTTGTAGTCAAAGATACTGCATGAACTGTATCTCTACAATGTTGCTGCACAAAACAGCCAGCCAGTTCAGTCACATCCCCCAAGAAAAGACAAGAAGACCCTCCTTGATACACACTTCTGGTTTTAGTTGAGTCATCCCGCATTCTCAATCTGAGGTCAACCATTAAGACAAAGAATGTGTTAGAACAGGCAGTGAGATGCAACATACTGATGAGCACAGATGAGGATACGGAAGTTTCGCTATCAACGAAAAGGACGGCTTGCCATCCTCTTTTCCCCCTCCTCAAATCTGCTTCTAACTCTGGGACTGCGTTCTCAGAGATGTTTCCAGGTTGGAATTAAAGCATTTGATGTGTGATGTACAGTTACCTCTGTTCTGCAGAAGAGAGGCAGGTGGACGTGGCTGAAGGCCCCAAAGGTTTTCCATACCATTTCTGTCTTTTAGATCCAACAAGTGGATTAAAATTAAGGGATCTATATCTAGTAAACTGCTAGTGGCTGTAGAGCCTAGGGCACTTCCTCCCCGCCTTGAAGGTCTTCCACTTGCACTGGTGTAGCCATGGCTAGTACCTAAGGAAGAGTTACAGAGAAAGAGTGTGCATAGACAGGACACAGGTGATACATTATTCCCCATAAAAACAAAGAGACAGGGTTCTACAAGCAGATTAGGAATTAAAACATTCCAAGAAACTTAACAAGACATCAGTATTATTTCATGGATATATGGATTCTGAAAGCAATCAGATATGCTTCTACCTAAAAGTTTAAGCTAAAAAGCACCAGAGGGGAAAGAAAAAGATGGGAAAAAAAAAAAAAAAAAAAAAAAGGATTTCACTTCATATCTTTTATGTAAGTCTCTTAATAAATAGATTGGTAAACAAATCAATACAAAGAGCACTTATTCTGAAGAAACGTACATAAACTTTCTAGGTTCCCCCCACCAATTAGATTAAGGGGAGGGGATCTTCAGTTGAGTTCTGCTCTGTGTTATGACGTTCCCATTACATAGTGGCCAAGGCACTCAAAAGATTAAGAGAGTCTTCAGAGAAAATAGTTAGATCTGTGAGATTAAAACTGTACAGTTTAGTAAAACTCCCTTCCAACACAGACAGGTGACACTACTAACATTCAGACCAGAAGACAGCACAAGCAGGTAAATGCAAGAGCTCAAGTGAAGAGCTTGTGTCAGCTTTTACAAATGCGGTTCAAAATTACTTTCTAAAAGCTCCTAAATACATGCTGTTTCTACAGCCACTGTGCTCCTACTCTACAGGCTGTCCTTTCAGAAGGAAACAGACATGTCCCTCAGCTTCCTAGCTCACAAGAAATTTTCAAGAAGTTTTGAAACAGCAGCTAAAAGCAGGGCAGTTAAGGAATTCTGTCTTTCAAGCACTAGCAGACTTCCACAGCAGCGTAAATATCACTCCCAGTGAACGCCACTTCTGATATCTTTGCCATAAATAAATATACTTATATTCAATATACATATATTTCTTCCAGAATCTTATTAACCTATGGCTAATTTGGGCTATAAACACCTCTAGGCTGCAAGAAATTTTAGAGCGCTTTTTCATTATTGCATTTAATATATTTCTGCTTGACTTGTAAGGATTCTTTACTTCATTCCCTCCACGTACTTCAGGTTTTACAGTGCACTAAAACCTAAGAGAATGTGTCAAGCACTCAGAGGCCACACAGACATCAGTAAAAATTTCCTGTCAGTCTACTTTTAATCAGAATGGAAAGGGTTTCAAGAGAGGCAGAAAAGCCTCTCTCCAAACTTATGTATCATTTTTAAACAAGCACATTCAGAAGATTACCCCCCCCCCCTTTTTTTTTTAATTGAACCAACGAAATGTTTCTGCTACACTGCAATAATCAGTACAAACCACATGACGCAGCATTTCCAAAAATAGAAATGCCTGCAGAACACGCAGCTTGGTGTTGCTTCCAAGAAGAACAGGGGAAGGAATCCGGCAGCATTTTGCATATATGGGAATTCTGAAGGCTGTTTTTCATACCTGATGCTCCAGGAGTAGCAGCGGCTGCTGCATCCTCCATGAGATCTCCTTCTTCCAACTCCATATTACTGCTATATTCCACATCATTTTCTCCAGACCTTAGGAGATGATTGGGGTAGAAAAAGGAGAATACAATTATTAGCTTCTGTCAGATCTTGTTAAACGTTATGGCACATACCTTGAAAACAACATGAAGCACAGTAAACAGTATTTTCTGCATTCCAAACTACACAAACTGAACAAATCAAAGTGTGTTAATTAAATGACCGACTCCCTAACCAAGAGTCCAAAAGTGTCATATGTATCCAGGCAGTAAAATCCGATCCTGCAAACTTCTATATTTGTATGTGTTACAACACATTCTCACGTTTTAATGAAGATTCTAGGATTTCACATTATCATCTCAGCTAGGAAGCTTAAATTCTCTAGTTTAAATAACTGTCTGTATTATCACTCTCCTACTACTACAACACTTCCTAATACCAAACCTCTCTTTCGTTACAGTGTAGAAACAAATTTCTTAATAGTGTTTTGGGAAAGAACCTTCACAGACTATCACTTGTCAAAGACAGAATACAACACTAAAATAAATGAAGAGATTGGAAAGATAGTAACTAGCTGACCAAACCCTCAATGTTTAGTGTTAACTACATCAGTTCATGTTGTTTCCAGTATAGGAAACACCCCTCACATTGCACTGGAATCCCCCACACATCATAATTGTGATATAGCAAATGAACCAGTTTCCATTGGAATTTGGGTGATTACCCTGGGAGACAAAGTGATGATGTAAAAGACATTTTAAGTTACTTACATAGTTTCTTCATCGATATCATTTTCTTCAGTGTTACTAGTTGCTGTCGAACTAGCTGAAGAGCTGCTACCATCAAGGTGGTTCACCTCATCTTCTCCAGCAAGATCTATATCCAAGTCACCATCAGAGAGCTCATGCTATAGGAAAAACAGAACAAGTCTTTATAAAGAAGAAACATTTCCGTTGCACTTTGATGCACTCACCAAAAGCTATGAACAGAAACTCCCTCTCCCCAGAGCGTCACACTATCATACAGGAGTTAGGAGGGTCTCAAAGCACAATGAAAGCTGGTAACAAACAGAGAAGTTGGATTTTTCAGCTGCAATTTGGAAACTTTTTTGTGGTGGGATCTATTAGCTCTGTTCTGGAACATCTCTCTAGTGTCACCTCTCGCTGCTAGCTCTTGAGAGTGTTATCTCCTATTTCCACAGAGAGGATAATAAATCTAATATACAATTCAGAAGTTCACTTACGTTTCTACTGCTATCCTATCGTAAAAAGCTACACATAACAGAGAGGCAGGAAAAAGACAATTCCTACATTAAAGTCTTCATGCTGGATCTTCTCTTCCTCCTCTTCCTTGCTATCTCGCACTAATCCTGGAGCAGCAACATTCTCAAGTAGTACTTCAGTGCTTTGTCCAGATTTCTTTGATCTTGTTTCTGGACCATCATCATTCTGGGGACTAAGATGAGTGTCTGGAGGTGAAATGCCTCGTGATTTCTGAGTCCGGGAAAGTTCAATCGCAAGCCTCTTAAATATTAGAAGGACACACAAAAGTATACATAGAAGACGACAATGGAGCATCATCATCAGATCAAGTTAGTTTGTTGACTTGCATATATACTATTTTAGTAACGCCAACAGCAAACTACCAATAGCAACTCAAACACACACAACTGTCAAACATGAACACTGTAACCTAAAACAGGTAATTAGTCATCAGTAAAAGGTGATTTTACATTAATATACATCTCACTTACTTCTTTAAGGTTATTTATTTGTTGGATATAACTTGTCTGAGCTGCTTCCAATTGAGCAATGTACCAGTGTTGATCTCGGCACTTTTGGAAGAAGGTTGGTGAGCGCACTTGGAACCTTTGAAGGAACATTTCAAAAGGGTTTTTTTGTTTGGTTGTTCTGGTCGTCTCCCTTCCCTCCCCCCCCAAATCCAAAAAGCACTGCATAAGAACATCAGACAACCCGAAATCTAGTGATGAAATAAATTTAACAGATAACATGTACTTCTGTACTCAGTATCCTGAATGCACTGAATGGCAACAGTAAGTTTTTTGTAGGAGAGGCAGTTTTATGAGAGGTGGTTATCTTCACAAACCAACACTAAAAAAAATTAAACACACTACAAAACATTTAACAGGAGCAAAAGTAGGGGTGTACAGAGAACATTTGAAGTAGATGGATAAAGCTTCTATATTTTGTCATAACACTGCAATTTCCATTGACAGCATTAGTTCTCTTACATTACAGACTTCCTCCATTCCCAAAGTTCTCCTATGCTCACTACAACTGTTTCTAAAGAGAGCGAAAACACCCCTTTCCTTTAATTCAGTTAGCTACAGATCTCCAACCCAGGCTTATTAGTGTCAAGCGTAGCTACTTCTCAAAGAAAGAGATGTACTTAAAGTTTCCACAACTCCCTTCAGCACATTTTCTTCTTTAAAGCTTATGACAGTGAAATCCATTATGACAAAACATGTCACAATTATTTTAAATCCAACTACTGAATTGTTTCCTATTTCAGAAGCAGGTGTGATACTTTGTGAAATGATAGCAGAGAAGAGCCCCACTAAGCTGTTTTCCTTACCTTAGGATCACAGTGTCATTCTGCCTGTTTAAGTAGCCTTCATTGGCTAGCAAGTCTAAACGAAAGAATCTGTTGTAACCCCAGCATTCTCCAACTTCAAAATCAGAGGCAAACTCTCGAATTATGTTTTTAGTGGGATCGTTGGTGGACTGGTGAACCATTTCTACACGGTACTCATACCTACGCAGGGGAAGATCACAGGTATTAATACCAAAACAAAGATATCAGAATTGCTGAATGCGTCAAGCTTAACAGAACTGCACTTCTGGGAGGTTTGCACGCCCAGCTGAAGAGGTGATTCAGTCTTAAAATTTTACTGAGCATTTATATAAACAGTACAAGGGGGAAGAGAGTAGTAATAGGGAGTAGAGTGGTAAGCCAACTCTAGGATTGAATACTACGAGACAGATACTCTTATCGGTTGTTTTGCCAGCTTGCTTTTTATCCCAAGAAAGCCATTGAATAACAACTTTAAAATATTATCTTTGGGCACAATTCAAAGCTCAACAGACAACAGAAGTCTCACTATTCTTTTCAAGAGTGCTCTGCATCAGTCCCTAGCAACACTACAGAACCTGAGGTCATTCTTGGCAAACCTCTCCAGATGGTTTGCCAACAGAGGAAAAGAACAGCTGCTCTTACTACAGGTTTGCTTACTTGGATGTCTCCGGCAATCCAGCAGACAGCTCTAAGAACACAGACAGGTAGTAGCCCCGTACTACCCCATTTCCATCCTTGAAACAAAATAGAGAGATAAATTAATTGAAAAAAGAAAGCAAAAACCGGGGGGGGGGGAACCACAAACAAACCACAAAACACCTCGATATATCCTTGAAGTTTAGAAAACAGCTTCAATCAATACAGAATCTGCAGCAATAGTCTACTTTGTATACTACAGTTTTGATTTTGTCTTCTCTGACCTAGAACTCTTAACTGCAACTTGAATCAACATGGAGTTTGCATCTGGAAGCGCATATGCACTCTAGTATTGGTATCTCAGATATAAATCTCAGAGCTCTGGTTACTCTATTAGCATTTTAGGAGTTCAATTAAGTGGAAGACTGAGTAGACAAACACTTGTCAATGTATTGGAAAAACATTTATTTAACATATAGCAAAAGCAATAAAAAAGCTCATAAAATCTACTCATTGGTTTATTACAGTCCAATTCTTCTCAAACTCTCAACATGAAAACAGCTCATGTTAAACATTAGTTCTGAAATATTTTACATTCAGATGCATTTCAAAGCCACTTCATTTTCGAAAGAAGAGCGATTTCTTTAGAAAAAACATGCAACATGAAAAAGTTAGGTCAGTTAACTGAGAAACAATATTAGAATCACCAGAAATCAAGAAAAAATACGGCAAAACCTCCATCACGCTCACCTTAATGAAGGATGAAGAATGGCTCAACTTGAATCCTCTAGGTTGAAGAAACATTTCAACTTACCATTTAAAAAAAAAAAATTTTCATGCCTTCTGACAGCACACCTTATGTAGTCAATCCTCAATTTACAACACTCTGAAAACTTACACAGGGGTCCACCTCTGCATTGCAAGAATACAATTCTGTGCATATGTGGGCTTAACAGATTAATCCAAATCTCTGAAGATGCCAAAGTAAATCGCTAACAAACAAAACTCGTACTCCCCCACTCAACACGTATTTCTCCAAACACAGCTGTAGTAGCAGCCAGAGCTTCCCAGAAGCACTGACCAGACTAGCGGGCTGTAAAAAGATCCCACCTTGTGGGTTAACATTCCAACACTGACAGAGACATTGCTTCTGAAATCTGAATATTCAGCCCACTGAAAGGACATTAGTACAACACACACGTTTTAATGTCAGCATTTGAGAACTGGACACACAGTAAAACAGATTCCCTTTCAACTAATACCTTGTCCTCCTGCCAACTTCCCAAATAAGGATTATTCATAAACATAAATATGGTAAGTTATTCTAGACCTCAGTTCTGCAAGAAACATCTGCAAAAGCCACTCAGACAGACAAAAATGGTAAAAATATCTATTAAAGTTCCTATAGCATATTTGTAAGACCTGTTTTTAATTGCTTTTAAATTACCCAGATTAACTATAGTGAGAATGGTCATGCTGGTTATCTGGAGGCAGAGAGGGAATACTGCAATGGTTGGTGATCAACTCTGCAATCTTATTACGTTCTTTTCATACAGCTTTTTATATGCGACATGAGAAGAAACTAACTGATGTTTCCTTACAAGAGAAGCATATGAATGCTGGTTAAGTGTTTTGGACGGGATAACAACTCTAGTTGAAAATATAACTCACTGGATAAACTTTTAACCTCCAGCAAAGTCCTGACACTTGAAGAGGTGGGCTATAAACAGGATCTGCTCGCTGACGCAACGTACTGTTGAGAAAGGAGAAAAAAAAACATGTGCTATTGGGACAAAGCAAAACCCTCCATGAAACAGTAAGCTCCATATACACTTACACTCTGACACTCCAGAACCATCCTTCTTGCTGCACCGAGCATGTAGCAGCATATGAGGCCCATGCAAAATGCTAAGTGTCCATACAAATACATATATTCCTTGCAAAATTATCCAATCTTTTTTAAAAAGAAAAATAAGTAGTTTGCCTTTATCATGGAAAATCTTTTTAGCTAACAGTTTAGCTAGGGCTAATTGTTGTTCACCTGGTAAACAAGAGATTTTTGATTGAATTCCCACAGCTTAGTTCATATCTAACAGTTATCCATAGAGACTTTTCTGTGTTTTAAAGAATACTACTCATGTACAGAAGAAACAGAAAAGGCTTCCTGATATTCACAGTAATTTAAGATACATTCTTACCTGAAGTTTTCCAAGACAAATGTAGTTGAGTCATAGGCTGGAACCAATTCACTGGGGAGGAGCAGAAAAAATAAATATATTAGAGTTGAATAACATGACATTAAAAATCCCAACTTTTGGAATCTTTAGAAGCACTTAAGATGATTTAGGTCACCAGAGCCACTGAAATTCACTAAACCAGCACTGGGTTATTTCAGCACTTCTGAAAATTCCATTTATAAGCCTTCTCCCCAGTACCTCTCCATGTGGTAGCACACAATAAAACAAATATGTTATGTTACGAAGGGAAGAGCAACCAGAAGTATTTAAGAGGACTTTCCCATTTACCTGTGATGGCTAATAATCTCTTAATATGGTGAATTTTTAACGTGAGACTCCTTGGTAGTTCTAGAAAGGATGAAACTATTTCATGACTGAAAGTACAAAGCTTAAATGGTTTGTGTTTCAGAGCAGGAGATACCTTACTGCCATTGGAAAATGAATATTCAAATTTAAGCTCTCCTCAGAAATGCATTTAATTATTCTTTTCAGAAAATATGTCAGGACAAGAGTTTTGAGACTGCATTTAAAAGCAAGCCAAAATGATTCTTGCTAGAGAAAACAACATGATTTGAGGAATTCTTCTAAGACTTCTACTTTCAATTTTTTGGAGATGCTTTTCAGCCAGCTAGCATAAACTCTCAACAGACTTCTGAAGAACCCAGCACTAGCAGCACTCTTTGCATGAAGAATTGTGTTATGAAGTGATTTTGTCTATATATTCTGAATTAAGGTGACCTGCAGAGGCCTCTCATGAGAGCCTTGCAATTTTATACTGAATGACCCAATAATAAGAGAAAAAGGACAAATCGGTAAACTAAGTGTAAAAAAGAAAAAAAATTGTCAGCTGGAACCCACTGTCCTGACTCCCCAGCAAGGACTACAGACATCAAATAAGCCCTGCTGGAACAGAAAAGCCTACTTGCAGCATAGGTTACTAAGAAGAGTAAGTTAAGCAGTTTATCATTTTCAGTGTGTAAGCGTGGACCCAAATTCAGTCAGAGATAGCAAGTTTAACACAGAAACAGACAGAATCACATTACCCCACAGATTACCATTACCATTGCTCATATAGCTGCGAAGTATGACTCCCCTTCGCTATAGCTGGGTACCAGGCAAGCTCTCCAGCAACCTATCCATCAGCCGCCTACTATCCACTCTTTCAAACCCACATGTTAAAATACAGTGGTACTCTCCTGTCCTAGTTTTACAAAAAGCTGACGTGCATAAGAATACATTTACCTCCCAGACTCACTGGAACACCCTCCTCCATACAGTGGTACAGTAAAATGGGAAAGAGATACTCTCCTCTAAGTTACTTTAAACATTTTTTAACAAGCAAAACAAACCTTCATAAGATGGCTTTCAAGTTCAAACTACAACAGAACGGAAATGCAATGCTTACCTTGTGAAGTCTGGGGGGACAGGAGTAGTGACAAACGAGGCCATAGGCTTCCGATGAACCTGCTGGAACATCATCAGGATCTCTGAACTTTTGGATATCAACTCACTCTTACTGCACGATCGTAACTATATGGGGAAAAAAACAAGAAAGGAAAAAAAAGCTTCTGTCATTAGTAAAACCATAGGTTCTGAGCACTTTTTTTTTTTTTTTTTTTACAAATAAATTGCATGTCTGTCACAGCTTCAGAAAGATTACCCACAATGCAATGTAAAATGAAGCTTGGAGGTTGGGTTTGGGGGTTTTTTTTGTTGTTGTTGTTTGGGTTTTATTGTCCTTGAAACTGTCAGCTCTTAAGACTAAGAATTTGCCTACGATAGCTAATGGTCATATGTTCTAAAATTTCTGTTAGGAAATTAAAATAGATATTCTAATTCTGTCTCACTCCAAAGCCTGTGCATCCCATTTGGGAAGTCCTGAATATTTAAGACTCTGTCAAATTCTATAATAAAAGTTACAGCAACTACTATGTACTTCACTTAGGTTAAACTTATTTATATATAAGATGTCTGATTAATACCAAGTCACATCTATTACTGTTTATGCAACAATAACAAAGTAAATCAATCTGGAAAGGACACTTAATTAGACATTGGGATAATTAGACATCACAACACAGCAATACAAGCTCCTGTGACATTAGACAGTTCTTTTACGTTTCAGTTACTCCTTTACTGCTGTATTGCCAAGCACTGTACTTTTTTTTGTTCATCCAAATTTGAACAAAACAAAGTCTGTATTATCTTAAATAGCAGGCCAAAAAAACCACTTAAATCCATTTCACTTGAGATATCTTATAAAACCAGTGTCATAACAAAGGTCTTTTCAAAATCTGAAAAAAAAAAAAAAGTCTCATCTTACATGTTCCTTGAATAGCTAGTACTGTATTTTCTAAACCTCTTTACTAAAGGAGACAAATCTACTCTGCTTCTAATTTATACTTTAAACATTGGAAAAACATATCTTAGACTTACATTTCAAACTTTGTCAGGCTTAAGTGAGACTAATACGTACATTTTTAAAAAGTCACATTTTTGCTATGAATTCCTCAAAGAATTCTATTACTTCCACAAAAAGAATAGGAAATTCAAAGCCTCTCTTGACAAAGACATATATGATGACTTTAAACAAGCAGTAGAGACCTACACAGTTGCCAGATGTCTGCATCTTCTCAGAATTTTTTTAGTCAGTAAGCTTTTCCTCCTACGTTGGAGGGAGGAGAGGTCATGTTTCACTAGCACCAATTTGTTATTATTTGAATGGGGTTTTTTTCTGCAAAAGAGAAGCTGATCTGCAGAGTTGCATACACACTGCTATTCAGGATTTAGAAGGTCCTCATCTGGGCTGCAACATAGTAATTTCTGAATGATCTATACACAGAGAGCTCTCAACAAACAGACAAAAAAGATATGCTGATGCATGGTATGCAGGAGCACTCATCCTCCTGATGTCATCAATTCTTCAACTAAGACATTCCACTACAGGTATGAAATAATTAACTTAAGTGCAAGGAGAACATGGTAATTGCTGATCAGGTGATAAAGCCAGCTTAGCTTAGCATTCTCACTGAATCAAAAGCAGTGCAAGGAATGAAAAAGGAATACAGGACAACAGGCATCACTCACAAAGAAGCTTAGCCCCCAACCCCAAACTAAAATGTCAAACTTTGCTGAAAGATAATTACTGGATGCAGTAATGCTTGAAGGAAGAAAACCCTTCCATTTCCTCAGAGCCAGCAGAAATTGTTCAGGGCGAGTACAATCAAGCTCTGCAGAACTTGAATAAAAGAACTAGAACCAGTTCAGTTTTCCTCAAAAGCACAAAGACAAACAGAACATTTTTGTTTATTCTCCATTTATAGTCACCACTATTCATACGCGGTTGGCAGCGGCAGAACTAAGAGAATCTACCTACACCATCTAAATGCTAAGTTACCTTAAACAAACACATAACTGTGTAGTTTTATGAGATATTGCTATTAATCGCTGTACTAGTTTTTCACGCAACAGAAGAGAACACCTTTCATTGTTTCTAGAAAACATACTTGTTCTTAAGAAGAAATTGTGTAACTTAAGGTCACTTAAATGAAAAGATACCCTCAAGAAATATCCATCAATTAATAGTTTAAAAATAAATAAAATAATAAGAAAAGCCGACTGCAGAGGGATCTATGTAACACAACATTTCAGCTCTTTCCACAATCACCTGATGTTCTACTTCTTGAAGCAGGGATTCCAGAAGTTCAGTTTCTTGAGTAAGCGATGTCTTTTGACCTGTTTAAACAAAAGAAGACATGTTTAAAGAAAAAAAGACATACTCACTGGATTCTAAGAAACCGAGCTTTTTCTATTTTTTTTTTTTTTTTTTTTTTTTTTACTTGGAAGCTGCCCCAGAACCTACTAAGGTAAAGGATTTCTAAATATACCAAGGTTGATTGAGAAAGCATTTTAAAAGGGAGCTTACGTTTCTAATTGGAGCTGTAGTGAAGAACTCACTTGAGGTTAAGACAGTAATGAAACATTCTGTGTGCCAGAAATGGCAGGTTTGTTGTTTTGAGTGCTTTTTTGGACAAAAAAAAGCAGGTTTGACTTCACTGAATTCACTCTCATCCAGACAAGCCTCTCTTTTATATTAGCTGACACTTTTCTCCTAAAAGCTACCATTTCTCTTGACTTTGATGTTTGTTTTCTTTATAAAAAAGAACAAACAATGTTTAAATGTGTTTGTGCATTTCAACTAGCATGACGACCATGACGAGAAAGAATAAAAACCTAAGTCACATTTGTCTGTTTTCTATCACGGGGATTTACTTTGTCTCCATCATACATTACGTACCTGAAGAGTGTTTGGCAGGTGTTAGAAAAAAGGTGTGACAGGGACAAAATGTTAACCTGTACGTACAAATAATTAAGACATTCTACCACAGCTTGAAGACTGATCTTTAATCAGTACACACTAAAACAAATCTGGTGACTGATTACTGTATTTGATACAGGCACAAAATATGTACGAATCCTGGATTTAACTTAAAGCAAACATTTTAAAGTACTGACATGAATTTGAAGAGGAACTTGAAATATAGCTAATATACATTTATTATGTTGTTTTGTTTCTCATGGAAATGAACTAAGAGAATAAATGCAAACATTATCAAAGCTAAGGACATTTTCCAAGCATGAACATTTCAGGTTTTCTTTGGGTGGGTGGCAGGGAGAGGGTGTGTGTGCGTGTGTGTGTCTGTGCATGAAGATTTCAAGCATCAGAAATACATTTTCAGCACAGCTATTTTATTGCCTTACTTTTATTTCCAAGACAAGTACATAGATACAAGGTCAAGGCTCTATTTGTCTGTGTACCTTGCAAAACTAAGGTCATAAGTATAACTTTTCAAGAGTGTCTAAAGAAACCGATATGCCAAGAAGATGTCACCTTAGTACGTGCTCCTATCAATGCATTATGGAAATGAAAGCACACATGGAATAACCAAGGCACAGATGCAAAGTTAGCTCAGCAAAGCATGCACAAAATTATAGCCAACTGAGGAATAATCTGTCCTTCTTGTTGAAAGCTTCACTTAATTTTTAGTAGTGCTTCTGTAAGCTTCAATAACTTTAAGTGTGCCAGTTGTTTTCTCACCTCTATTTATACCAAAGGAGAGCCAAAGTGACCAGTCCCCGGTTAGCAAAAGTGTCAGGAACCAAACTAGCAGCTCTGATTCCAGATGCCACGTTCTTCATTTGCAGACAAGGCTGCCTGTACGTATGGATCTGAACTGTTGCTCACCAGACATCTCATATAGACTTCTAATTTTTTTAAATTACATTAAAAGGAGTATATATTACAAATATGTCAAATTACAAAGATGGACTTCTTGGCTAACACAAACAATGGTGTAAAGACACTTTAGGTGAAAGGTACTAAACACCTTCCAATTAGATGGAAATGCTCTCCAACTTATACAGCAGTTTCCAGCACAACATAACCCGGTTACATCTAACAACTTAGAACTGTATCACAGTAACTACATCATTAACTGAAAGCTTTGCTGTAGGTGGAAGTTTTCTGTCAGCAGTTAACTTGCCTAACACCATAAAGCATGTAAGGAGTCATACTCCCAGGGCAAGAAAGTTTCTCAATAGATTTACACATTGTTAATATATTGCTCCTACTCATAATAGATCAGGCAAATACCTACCCATTAATGTTATAAGCTTATTCTTCAGCTGAGTGTCTAACCGGGCAATCATCATCTCCACTGCATTCCTGATTTCCCGAACTCGTTCATCCTTCGCGCTACGCACTGCCTCCACATTCCTCTCCTACAACAGGGTTCACAAAAAAACCATGCACAAAAAGAAAGCCTTCACTCTTTTGCACGTTTCACTCATTTACATGTTGACTCCACTCTCTCAGATCCCAGAAATGCCTAGGCCTCCCTAGAGTCCCCTCCAGCCCTATTTTTCTATGAGGAAAAAAGAAAAAAAATCCTCCTCTTACTGAAGCTTGCATGTTTAGAATAAGAAAATAGGAATGTGTTTTTAGATGAGCTGTATTACAAGCTATTCCTGTTGCCAGTTGTAAATATCCTTTGACTTTTACTGAACATATAAGCATGCCCTCTGGTGGGTGACCAAAGGTTAACAGTAAAGTTGAGCAACGTTTTCTCATTACACAGAGATTTGTCATATGGGGAATCTTTAGTATCAAAATTTGTAACTGCCAGTTTCTCTTCTGTAACTTGAGCTGCACAGAAAAGTTACCTTCTTGGTAACAAGAGTAATTTGATAGAAATTGCGCCCTTCACCCTGGAAGGTGAAGGCCACAATCCTCTCAACATTTTACAAATACTTACAAGTAGCCCACCTGGTGATATAACAGCCACATTTGAGCTGAAGCAGAGCTAACCTACCGCTGCATGCGGCAAACAACTACCTGACTAATAGCATAGCCAAAAACGATAGGGTAAACTTGTTTAAAACAAACAAACAACTTATTTGCACAAAGACTACACAATAAATGTAACAGCATTCAGCAGAACACAAAAATAATCCTTCCTACGATACAAGAAACTGTATTGAATTGTTGGAATTCCCACTGAAACTGCCACAGCTGAACATGTCAATATTTGGATGTCTAACAACACATTTACCCCTATGGGGAAGAAAAAGGAGGTACACAAACTTCAAATCTCTAACTGGTGAGCTGTCTTACAGCCCATCCTATAGGCTCAAATATACTCGTAGTTTATTCTCCTAAAGAAAGGAAAATAAGTTATATTACAATAAAGCATCGTTATACTTGTTTGGCATGGCAGGCTGCACTTTTATAAGTGTTGACAAAAATAGATCTTTCAAAGAACTGCACAACTCTAGCTTTTAAATGGCATACACCAAAAGAAAAATACCGTTAGCTAACTCACATCTTTTTCTGTCTGGCAACTACAAAAACAGTATCGAGAATATGTTGATCTTTCCACATTGTATAAAAAGAATATAACTAAAAAGTAAAAACGTCTCTCTGTGGGATAATCTGATTACCTTCACAGAAGCAACAGCTTCTGAACAGGTACTGAAAACACGACGAGCATATGAAATGGTGTACTATTTCCATTTCCCACCTTACAGTTATCCTTTGACAATGGTGTACTACAGGAAAACTTAATGTTATCTTGGATCGATTTCTTACCACTTCTTGCACCAAACTGATCAATTCCATGAGTCTTCTCCTAAGCTTTGCCACTTCTTCATTTACTTTTGTGACGTGTTGCTCGTAGATTTCTGCCAGTGGCTTAAAAGTATGTCCTCCATGCTGTTAAAACAGAAAAAGGCACCGGGGGGAGAAATAATAGAGCATCCCATTTTAACTTTATTCCACTCCTATTAAATTACTGAAGAGAGGAGAAGAAAGCCTCCTAGTGTATCACTCCTTTTGGAAAAGTGCCAAAGCAGATTGTATGTAGGAAGCCTGTCTTTCACGTCCCTTCATAAGTCATGAATTTGGCTTTCATACCATCAAAGCTTCCTGTCAAGAGTTATTTGGAGTCGCAACAGTCCTCCAAAAATAAACTGCTTCATTCACTATGCACTTCTCTAACAAATCAAATAACGATAGAAGGCTTATCTTATTTTTAGTATTATTATTATTAGAACACCCTTCCCAAGTAAAGGCAGCACACTGTTAACTACTTATATTCCCAACAATGACAGCAGTCTCTCCTTAAAATACTCAGTTGAAAGGATAATAAACAGTATGGTGAATAGCGCTACTAATACGGCTTTGAAGATATTCAAGATTATAGGCCAGGACATTTAAATAACGTAAGTGTTAGCTATATTCTCTGAGAAAGACTTCTTCCTTTGCCCATAAAATTCTCAGTTTGTCCAAGCCATCATGAAGTTTATAACAAGGAAGGTAATTCTGACCTCCTTTCGGCAAAAATTCAATTTGCTTCTCTAACTGTAAACACAAGGTATTGCCTTTCACAATCAATGTTTACATTAAATTGTAAATACACATACAACTACAGTATTTGCATGGCAATTCAATAGCTGTAACAACAGTTTCATAGTATCTCTATTTCTTCAAACTGCTATCAAACATAATGCTTGCAGTCTCTTATTCTAACAAACCATGTGCATACAAGCAAGCGTCTTCTTACCATTCCTCCCCAAAGCGCACACTGGTGGCAGATACATTTCTTACAGGTCCAGCAGAAAACACTAAGCTTTTCATGATGATTTTCACACCTTAAACAAAAACCACACACATCATCAACAGAAAATAGCTATGAATT
This sequence comes from Mycteria americana, assembly GCF_035582795.1. NCBI lineage: Eukaryota > Metazoa > Chordata > Aves > Ciconiiformes > Ciconiidae > Mycteria > Mycteria americana. The sequence continues at coordinate 4,248,578 of NC_134379.1, read as the reverse complement.
TTCTGCAAACTCAATTTAACATTTTCACTTGTTTTGCTCCTGATACTGAGAGTAAAGCACAAAACAACAGCATAGTTTTGCAAAAAGAAGACTTATATTCAGTAAAAACCTTTTGTACAATAAATGTTGCTCTTAGTATTCTCTCAGGAAGTATTTCACAGAGATAGAGAGAAAGCACATCACTAAAATTGGATTTCTACCCAGCAGATAAAGGATATCATCAATGAATCAAGCTCAGAATTCTACAAGTTAATACTTCACATTATTAAAATCCTCATCATACACAACCTAAAGTAACCACAAAGCAATGGCTCATAAGCTTTTTGGACAAACTGATCTTTGTCATTTCTTAAAATTTCAGGAACAGCACCAATCGAGAAACCGAGCACAGACCAGGCCAGACCTAAAACACACTCCTCTCCTTTCCCCCTCCATTAGCATTCAGGAACTTGGGGAGGAGGCAGGTATAGAACACATAATTAGTCCCTGTCCACTTTTCAATGCTTCTTCTCACACTTTTCTCCTCGAAATCTCCAGAATATATCTTAAAACACATAATAGCACTGGTAATGGGATAAAACCAGGAGAAAAGCCTGCTGAGAAAGTACTGACAGTTGCTCCTAGGAAGAGAACATATCAGAAAATACAGGAGGCTCCAAAGACAAGGAGGGAGAATGAACAGCAGTAACGTGACAGATATAGCAACAGTAGTGCTTTCTGTGGGACTTTATATATTTTTCTTTGATCTCAAACTAGGTTTATCAATTACATTTTCGCAAAGCACCTGAAGACATCTTCTCAGAACAGCTTCTCTGCTTTTATGTGCTGAGATACCAAATCAGCACCCACAGTCTTAATGGGACTGCCAAATGAGCAAGCCATCGAGAGAAGACTTTTATTTCAGATGTATGGTCACTAAGAAGGGCTAAAAGCCTTAAGAAGTATTACTACCCTTCATGTTTCCCATATCTCTCATTTTAACTATACTGAGTCAAATTAGAAATAGTAGTAGTTTTCCAGGCAAAGACACTGAAGAGCTTTTCTTGTTCCATTAAGTACGACAGAAATGAACACCAACTTTTAGTCAGACAGTGAGCACAATTCAGCTTTTAAGTAAGTAAAAGTTATCAGTTTGTTCCCTGATTTTAGTAATCAGCTGAAATTAAAAGCCTGTTCATACAAGGCAAACTGCAAAATGCTTTATGTGAAGAATGCTCCATTTACTTGTCTTTTTCATTTTCTTCGTGCTTTGTGAGATTGCACAATTGAAGCGTATCGAGCTGTTGTGTGACCTCTTCAGCCCAACGACAGTTTACGAGCTCTCGTAGCTGCAGCGGGGCTCTGCAAGAAGCATGGCTAGAGTTAGAGCAAGAACTCAGTTCCAGGAGCTAAAAGAGAAGCATTGAAGTGAACCCAGTTCATCAGTTCTACACTATCAGAAAAGTCAGAGGCTAAAAGCTGAAGCTGTACTAGTTATTTCGGGGGGGGGGGGGGGGGGGGGGGGGGGCAGGGGGGAAGTAACATTTCAAGTCGATTTGCCCATTTGGGGGCTGGAGTGAGGCAGGAACCACAATGAACCACCCCAGAATGACATACAGAATAGCTACATGGAGAACCCAAGAACTATTTCCAGATTTCTTTATAGGTTCCTGGATAACAGTGGGCAAATAATTTCATTTCTCAGTGCTTCTTCAATTTCTCCCATTATCCAACTATCCCCAATGCAGTGCTTCCATTATCCCCTTTCTAAAATGTAGATAGATTTACCTCCTTACAAGCATTTTAGAGCTATTGATCAAATACTTTAAAAGCTGAATATCAAAAAGTTCTGCAGAAATGGTTGGTTAGTTGTTTTTAAATAACTCCTTTCCCTTAGGGGAAAAAATACGCTAACTTCCATTTTTTGGTCTATTAAGAGCTAGAATTGCTAGGTACTCAAGAAGTGCTAAGGGGTGCCAGGGCTTGGGGGGATGGGGTGGGGCATTGCATTAAAAAAAACAAAGCAAACAACACATTGTAGCTACCTCTCAGACAAATCTGCAACACATAAGGCAAGTCTCACAAATTATAGGTATAAAAAAAGTACACATTTCAGTCTGAAAACTGAAATTTCTGGTCTCTGACTCTTGCAAGAAGAATATAAAGAGTTCTAAGGGGAATACCACCTAGTTACTCTTATTACACCAGCTACAGGCACTGAAAACAGCAGCGTAATAGGGGAAGAACAAAGATCTTGCTTAGCTTGTCACAAAACTAGCACATACTTTAGAATAAGTATTACACCAAGGTAAATTTTTATAGTAACAGCAGGCAGGTCTCAAAAAAATCAAGCTTACAAATTTAGTGCAACCTGCACTGAAAAAAAGATCGATCATAACAGGACAGTACACGCAATTCCTGGTAATTTATTTCTGATATTAAAAATACCTTACCTACAATGAGGGCACTGAGCTCTTTGTTCAGTCAGCCAACGCTATGAAGGAAAAAGGAGAAACATTTTTAAAGAGACTGTCAGAAAAGAACTGCAAGCAAGTACATTCTATTGTTAATTAGGAGTTACTACAGTCTTCCTATATTTTTTCCTTTTTTTACAGATTTGTAATGTAAGTGTTCAACCACTTAGTCACAGAAGAAGCTGCTATTTCTATCTTAGTAACAAAGCAACCGCTTTTCTTTAGATGTCAAAGACACTTCAGTTAAAATTATATTGAGAATCTTGAGGTACCAAATATTCCATTAGAAACCACACATCTGGTGCAGACTCCCATAGTCATAGACTAAAGAGCATGTTTCAACAAAAGAAAGCAAAAGACACAACAAGCATATTTTTTTGAGTCTAAGTTACTAGTCTTCAAGGTAACTTATTTCTTCCTCTTGAGCTATTTATAGGCAAGTTAGATACCCATAGTTCAATGATCAAATCCACAAGGATCCTTTGAATGTTTCTCTTCCGGAAAGCTCCAAAGACAAGTAGCTGAGGAAAGAACTTCACCTGCCCACTACCACTTAGAAGCGTAAAAACTCAGCAGTTGAAAGGTTTATATTTGTCAGCTCAATACTACATTTAGATTCTCATGAATCATCTCTCACCACCCAGCAACAATATGTCATCTAAACATTCCTAATATGTAACACGAATCCTTCACCTATAGTTCTTGTCAGAGCTTTCAAAGTGAATTATGATTGTTCCGATTTCTGGAAATACTACCAGAAGTCTGAAAACCTCAGCTGAACCCTCTCCCACTACACTAACACGTAACAGCGTGTGGACTTGGAACTGAAGTGTTAGACGTGGGTAAACCTGACCTTAATAAATGAATTGAGGTGCTTCAGATGCTGCTTCAGCCTGCTACACCAGACTCCCTCAAGAAAGATTTAGCCCCTATCTGATCATACCATACTAGTTTGGCAAGCATTTAAAAACATCTCCAAGATGACAAGAGGTGATGTTATGGCCTTCCAGCATTCCACACGGACAGATGCAAAGTCAGCATCTGATTCCTGTTCCAACTTTTGTCTTCCACACAGGCATCACTGGCTCTCAAAAGATACTAAAGAAGGGATCATTATGTGTTTGTTTCCTAAAAAGCAATTATTCCTGATAGTCCCTATAATTAGCACTACTGAATGCAATACTCAGCCTGCCTAGTTTTTCCTCAGGGTGTCATAAAAGATTTTGAAAGGGAAACTAAAGAGCACAGAGCAGGAAAAAGGAATCCTTGGAACTCCAGGAAAAGGGTCAAGAAAGAAGCAAGAATGCGTTCATAAGATCAGTATTTTTTAAGTTCATACATTTGCAAGAATAAACTATAATAAGCAAACTCACCCGAATACAACTGAAACAGCACAGCTTGGAGCAATGAGGACACAGACGTGCATCACGCAATTTCTCCATACAAATAAAACATCGGAATACTTCAGCAATGCTCTGCAAAGGGTAGATTATCGCCATTGTTAAGCCACACACTACAAACATATCAGAGTTGCATTTATTTTCCAGGCAGAGTGCCAGGTTTCATAAATGCAGTCCCATTCCAAACAGCTACGGATAGCGCATCTCAGAGAGAGTCAAACACCACGGCTCTCCTCCCCGCTTTCTCCTACACTACACCAGCTCTTAGCACCCATTTTACAACACTATTATTCTTCTTCTTCAAGGAATAGTTTCTTTGTTTGGTTTATCTTTTTCCAAGAGGGCCTTTCTGCAGCCAAGATACTACTCCTGCTTGTGTTCACATGGGATTGAACAGCAGCCAGGAGAAACTGTGCTGTACCTGCAGATTCTGAACCCACAAGTTTCAATGTACTGGCACTAAACTAATTCAAAAGCATGGTAAGTGCATGTATGTATTATACAGACTATGCTCGTTATGCTAATGAGAGGGATTGAATTGGATGGGGCATTTTTTTTTTTACTTCTATAAGGCTTACATTCTTTTAAGGTCTGCCATTAGCACTGGCTCCACAATTTCTACACCCCCTCACACCCCATTTAATTAATCTTTTGCAATAAAAATGTAATTTAACATATTGTTTTACCATACCCATTTGGAGAGAGAAGCATTTTGTTCTAGAATACAATCACCTCATCTCTCTCCATTCCCAAAACGAGAAAGGTATTTTGAAATGCCAAGCGATGGTTGCTTTCCGTGTTGATAGATTTTTCACTGATAAAGAAGTTTTACGTTCTGTATTGTACCGGAGTTAGATCTCTTCTGGCTTTAAGCAGGGAACTTTGAAAGATTCTTCAGATGGGTTAATTTTTTCGCCCACAGAGTTGGAATTATAAATCAGCACAAAAGTGAGGCATATCTTCAATTTACAGATACTACAGTATCTCACATATATTAGCGTCTTCTTTAATGGTTGCAAACCATTAAAATGCAATACATGCGTTAACAGGAAATTATCACACAAGGTCTTTTAAATTCTTCTCCTATGTGGCTGCTATTAATAGGGACCACAGCAATGCGTGCAAGCTGCCCAGGTTACAGACAGACACCACTGAGTATCGTGCCTTCGCGCATGCCAAGACAGGTTCTGTCAGGGCCAGGTCTCCATCCACCTCCAGAACAGGGACCTCCGATGCTCCACCAGTTTATTTTCTAACCCTGACTATGTAAAATAACTGCGTGTCACCTAGAAATGCCACCTCTTTACACCCTGCGTTCTTTCTACCCAGCTCATCAGTGCACGTACGAGCCAAGCTCCGTGCTATGCGCATCCCTGCCCACCGCAGAGCTGCAATCTGTTTTCCGCCTCTCGGGCCGCCCATAGCTCGGTGCCGCTTGGCCTCTTTCCCCTCGCATAAGGCAGGGGGACCTGCCGAGGGCTCTGCGGCCCCGGCGCCACCCGCCAGCCCTCCCCTGACCCGAAAATAGGTCAGGATGGCCTCCCCCAGACTCCCGCCGGAGAGGCCCGGCCCCGCCGCTCGCCATCCCCCGCGGAGGAGAAGCTGCAGCCGCCCCGCCTGCTTCGCTCCGCGGCCTGGGAGATGCGGCCCGGGGGAGGCAGCGCTTCCCCCGCACCGCCCTTCCCGCCTCCCTGAGGGAGCGCGAGCGCAACCGCCAACCGCCACCCAACCGCTCACCTCCACGCTCTGCTCATCCATGGCCGCGGCTCCGACGGCGGAGGGGGGAGGCTCTCCCCGGCCCCTCTCCCTACCGCACTGCCCGGGGGTGAAAAGCGAAGGCGCGGGGGGGGGGGGGTGTTCAGGGGCCGCCGGGCAGAGGCTGCGCCCCAGCCCCCCGCACCCGCCCGGCCATCTTCGCGGGGAGCGGGGCCGCCCCTCCCTCCGCCAACCCGCCCTGCGGCCGCCGGGGACAGGCGGGGCCTCACCGCCGCGCCGCACTGCGCACGCGTGACGCGGCCGGGCCCGCCCGCCGCGCCGTCAGGGGGTGGGGGGGAGCCGCTCCCGGCCGGGCGGCGGCAGTAGGTGCCCGGAGCCCGCGGCGCTGACGCAGCGGCTGGGCCCGGCCCGGCCACCGCTCAGGGAGAACCGCGGGCCGCCAGCGTGGCTCTGGAGGCCGGGGGAGCTGGAGGCTCGCCGCGGCCAGCAGCGCTCCCGGCCCGGAGAGCAGGCGATAGGTGCCGAGCCGTCAAGCGCACCTGAGGAGCCTCCGCCCGCGGGCAGGTGCGGTCAGCGCCGGCTCCCGCCGCATCCGGAGCACAGCTCCCGGCCGGTGTTGCGGCACCGCTGCACACGGATTAACGTGAGAGGCAGCGTTGCTTTCTCAGAGGAGTTGGCAACTGTTGGGTTTCAAGCCTGAGCTCTCTGGATGCCCAGCGGTCGGCTCAGCACCGCTTTGCGCTGCCTTGCGGTCGGTGGCTCCGTGCTGACGACGGACCTCGGGAGCAAGTGCAAGCAAGGCAGTGCTGAGCAACATCTAGCTGCAGGGATGGACTTCCACGTCTCACACGGCTTTAGAAACAGGCGAGGTAACTGTCCTCGAGGCTGCAGCTGCAGTTAACTTACACAGCACAATCTTAGATGCAGTTGTCTTCCTACTAACAGGTATCTTTAATTATTTTAGCCAGATTTCACTGATAAATTTAACACTGTTGAAGGCAGTGAGAGTAAGGATTGAGTCCTGTATTGAAAATGGATCAACATGATTAAAGTCTAAATGCTAAATACTAAATCAGTTTGTGAAGCGATGGCAATCTTGTAGGTAAAAGGGCACAGTCGGCAGCGGACATCATAAAATCAAGTTATCCCTGTCCTTTCCTCCCCTTTCTTCGATATACAACCTGTTCCCCTTCCCAACAAACTCCAAATAGACCAACCAGTTCATTGATGAGTGCAGAGATCAGCCCTTCCCTTCTTAAGGGCACTAATTTAAACTTCGCTCCTCTGACAGCCATCATTTTTCACAAAAACTGTAGAAACTTAATAAACTTCAGATATCTTATTCCCTCAAATTAGGCTGAAATAAACATAAAAACATTAAACCTAAGAAAAAAAAAATCCGCTTTTTTTTTTACTCTGAGGGTGGTCAAACACTGCAACAGGTTGCCCAGAGAGGTTGTGAAGTATTCATCCTTGGAGTTCTTCAGGACACGGCCCTGAGCAACCTGCCGTAGTCGGCCCTGCTCTGAGCAGGGTTGGCCTGGACAATCTCCAGAGGTCCCTTCCTACCTCAGCTGTTCGCCGAGTCTGCGATTTCGCTGGACTGTAAAAAACCCAAGACAGTTCCCATCAAAGGAAAATGAAAAGGGTCAGGGCCCAGGTTCAGGGGTTAGGGCAGGACTCAGGGTCAGGAGTCACGTGAACAGAAGCGTAATAAATCTATGGCCTCGTCTCCTTAGCTTTCATCATTTATTCAGGAATGTAAGTACAATTAAGTGGCTTGGGTTATTTGTCTTAAAAACCCACTCAGGAATGTAAGCAAGAATATGGAAGTGTCACATGCCTAACAATACTCTTAAAAAATGCATCGACTATAGTCCTATAAATATCCAAGATAAAATACGAACCTCAATGTTTAACTCTCCAATTTTAAGTACTATAAATAGAATTTGTATACAGAAACAGCTTTCCAACAGTGGACTTGCAACTCCTAGACACCAGAGAAATACTTGCTTGTTAATAATCCGGGAGCTGTGACCAAGATGCTTGTGTGTCAAATGAGAATGGACTGAGCTTTCATTTACGCAGCTAATTTAACGTTTCCTTGTTTGTCAAGTTCCACAATAGCAAGTTCTTTCAAGATGCGTATTCTTGAGTCAGTGGCTTTCATATTCATCTTGCTCATCTGCAAAACACTCAGTGCTGCTCTGTAAGACAAAAACAAACGATTTAGCAAAACAGGGTATCAAACGTTTATCAGGTCTGGCAGAAAAAGGCTAAAAAGTGCATGCTGTTTAATGAATGATTTTTGTGAGTGCTCTGTAGTTCTCGTTCTTATTCAGATTGCCACCAACTTTTCTGTGCTACTTCACATTGAGAACAGTCATTTGCTAATCCAACCCTAGGGTTAGAGACAGAATTCCTGAATTAAAAACTTCCTCATTTTTAATATCAGCCTGCAAGAAATCCACAGCACACATCCCAGACAGGGGCCAGGGCTCGGGGAGGCCGGAGGGGTTGGTGTGGCGAGGGCAGGGTTCGGGGGTCATGGTTTAGCTTTAGGGCTTTGCTTTTCCAGTCGGGATGCAGATTCCAAAAGCTAAAAGGGTTTGGCGGTATGACTGTGTCAACAGAACTTTCCTGAACAGACCTAGTTTTGGATATCTGTACAGTGAAACCAAAGTGAAAAAATCTGTTTCTGAAGAACCTGACATTCTGTTTTGAAAATTATCAAACCATACAAGCCATTTTTATACAAGTTAATTTAGAGGGTTTTGTATGATGGCCTAACCCTTCAGGGTATGTACCTAACCAAGAAGAGTGTAGGGGAGTAAATCAAGTCATGAAGTTGTAATATAGCTGTGAATGGTTAACTAGCTGTTTTTGTTTAATTTGAAAAGGCTGAATTTCTTTACAGCTTATAAAACTCTTACTAATGAATGGCTTTAAGTCTTACCTGTTCTTATTTACAATGAAGTGGTTAAATAACTCCCTGTACAAATTGTTCAAGTCTGCTAGCTTAACAGTACTTCTGATACTCCTTGGCACAGTCATAAGCATTTCCTCAGTCAATGGTTTGAATTGTGAGTCTAAAAAATTGGAAATAGAAGATATTTGTTTCTTCAGAAATTAGGTCAAAGATAGGAACTACTTTCATTACTTTTTAAGAAACCCCCTAAATGGGTCTAAAGGAAGACTTTCCAGCAGGAAGAAGGAGAGATGGAAGATACTCCCTCTAAACCATCATTGTATCTGCAGACCCAGTGAAAAATCATTTAATTTAAGATCTGACAGGGATTAATAAATTTGGTCTGTCAGTGACTAGCTTTTTTTCTTCTTTTCTTTTTTAAAGAACTAGGAAAATTCCTTTCTATAAGTAGGGATAAATGCATTAAACAAGAGCTATTTCTATGGTAAGACTAGTACATCATTTCTCCCAGACCATAAACACAACGCTATCCACTTCAATACCATCAAAAGCAAGAAAAACTCCCAGAGACATGGGAACTGTATGTGGAATGTAACTAAGGGCTCACTTGCTTATATTAAAGTCTAAAGTCTTCACTTCACATAAAAGCAGTAGTTACTAGTGCTTGAGAGTGAAAACAGTCAATTTACTGTGCATCATAGGCTCTATGGTTTTTAAATAAAAGAGCTCAGAAACCATACCTAGGTCTCAGCCTATTCCTACTTACTGTGAGATTTGCCCCTGTTGTACTAGGGGTAAAACAGCCCTTACTGGTCAACTGAAGTTATTCACAATATATGCCTTTTTCAGAAAGGAAAACGGTTTAATTCATTACTCCCTGAATTCTAGATGGTAACTTGATATGATTAAATAGTACAGAACTATCAGAGTTCAATATTAGAGACGGAAGCCTTGAGAGGTTGGTGCTATTCACGAAGCTTACTTACTGGGGCTGGGGGTGTGGGGGAGATCTGTCCAGGGGAAAAAAAAAGAAAAAAGAAAACAGCAGGAAGATTATTCTTTCAGCACTTACTTTCAGTTGAGCCAGGGACTGTAGATCCTGAACAAAATGGCTAAAAATAAACAAGAGATAATGTCAGGATTTGTTGGAATTTTGTTTAGAAATTATTTTTTACAATTTCATTTCTGCATGGGTAATTACATTTTACCATTGGATAACCAAGGATCTTGCAGCCACTGAAGTCAACAGCAAAATCTTAGGCATTAAACAAACCCTGGTTTCAAATAAAAATAAGTTTAAAACGGATACAGAAAGATTTATATACAAGTCAGAGGAGCCTCTTCAGCTTTCTCCTTTGCTTTCTGGCATGGATGTAGCTGAAAGCACTGCACATGCAGCACAGGAAAAAGATGGCTTCCCTATTCTCTGAAGCAACCTTCAGAGGCTGACAGTTCTGACAAGCTGAAGGTAGCTTTATCTAACTCTCCTCAGCCAGAAATACAGCACTGACGAAAAAATCCTTTGTGACATCTTTGCATTCTTTCTGCCTTTCAGAGAACATCTTCAAAACACACTCAATGACAACATGGGGACTGATACCAATTAAACGGGCCTCAGTATCTGTAGGATAGAGCTACATTTTGCATTGGGCCTGGTTTATGCCAGCTGTATCTTAAGTGCTTTAGAATTCAATAATGGAAAGACAGAAATTGAGAGCATTTATCAAGGTAGGAGAAGATATTTGCAAATGAAGAGTGAATGAACCTGCAAGATACTGGATGGTTTTCATGCAAACCAGCCATGGCAATAAAGGGACAGAAAGCAAGGCATCCTTTGACAGAATAGTGGGCAGTGAGAAGACATGTATAAAAAGGTAAGGTCAATGAGATAATTACTCTATTAACCTTCTTTAATATTTTGCTTTTAATATGAGACCTAGACCAAACCTTTGCAGATAATTATATTACAAGTTTGTTGCTTTGAGTAGCTGTGGGAGAATATCTGACTTTTTAGCAAGTATTAGTTTACATCTATGTTCTACTGCATTACAGTTAGAATATAGTTATTGTTACTAATATTCCAAAATGTATTGAAATTACATTTCTCTCAATTTTGATATATATTGGTTTGAATCAATTACATTCTTCACTCCCACTCAAAGGCTTCTTATATAATGCGTTAACAGAACAATAGGATCGACAAGAGCAATCAACTGCATCTCTGAAAAGAAACAATAAACATATCCCAATCAAAAAATAAGGGGAACAAAGTCTCCCCTCACAGCAAATTTTTTCCTTCATGGACAATTTAATCAGAACAAATCATAAACTTAATCAGTATACAATAAAAATGAAAAGGTTTGTTAGAAACTTTGGTCCCATTTCTGAAAAATGCTATTCATTTGAGAGGTAGTAAGTAAGTAAGAGGTCATAAACAGCCCTTCGGACTTCAGTTGAGCTCCTCAGGATTAATGGTTTCTTGAATACTGACACTCTGTGGCCTAGTTACCTCTTCCACTGGCGATTCCATTTCTTTAACAGTTTGGCAGGTTAACTGCTGTGCTGCAGTTTGTTCTTCTTCTGACAGAGGTAAGCGCTAGAAAAAACACAAACACAGAACTCTGATACTTTCAGTTCCTAGGGTGATGATATTTACAGAAGAACTCAATGTTCGTGTAGCCCCTTTCTCATGGAAACTAATAGTAGACTCCTACTTTCCTTCAAATGAAAGCAAATTTACAAGCTGAATATTTCTGAAAAATCCAACCATAATATTCTTTTAACATCAATACTATAAATGATTCAACGGAAAGAAGATAAATTATTCAATAAAAAGAAGCATTTCACTTAAAGACTTATATTTCTCCATAACAGTTTACTCAATCTTTGGTTTAGGAAGGTACAAGAAAATCTCTATCTAAAAAGTCTAAACGTAACTCAAGAGACGAGAGTCTTCCACTGTAATGAAATCCAAATATGAAATTATTCTTGGCAGCATATCGTTGGAACACAGGGAGAGAAAATATTTTTTCCTTTCTGTGACATATAACTACTGTCTTTTAAATCATTATACAGTACATTTTATCTATAAAGACTTACAAATAACTTGTCTAGAGCTGTTGACAGATTAAACACAATCTCAGAGCACTGTCATTAGAACAATAAAGTGAGAGCTCAGATTGCTCGGATCTGCGAATGTGTTTTAGTCACACCAGTTCTGTCTTTGCCACTAGACTATCAATTAGCTTTTTTGATCTAAATCACCTTATTTGTAAAGGGACAAAATTAATGCTTTCATAACCTCTTCAAAATTGTAATGGAGCAGTGTCTGAAGACCAGTTATGAACATGCGTTGTTTATTGTTGGGATTTTTTAATAGATAGATGGATACTGAGAAAAACTTATTTCTTTGCACTGACAGCAATTCCACCACATATGTAACTGTGCTGGTTTTAACTTATTCATTTTAGACAGTGAAAATACATTTGCCACTTAAAAGCTTTTTTGCCTTTTAAAACTGATTGCACTTTCTAATTTCTTTAAGGTAGCTACTTTTAAAAAAGTCAGTATAGAACTGAGACACAGCTGTGCGCAGAGGCATCAATCTCTATGAAACTATTCAAATGTGTCACGCTATTCACACTATTATGGTATTACTTCAAATCCAAAACTGAATACGACCAGCTTAACTGTCAAGTGATGAATCAGGCTTGTGATTTACAAAAAGAGTTCCAATCTTGCAAACATTTCTTCTGGTAAATGGTCGTCTTATCTTCGAAGAGTCTTCTAAGAGTCTGCACGTATAATAGTTTCCAATGGAACTACTCACATCTACGTAAAGGTGACACAAATACATGTTCATTTACAGGAGTGAGACCCGAGTGATTAAAATGAAAATACTACCTCGAGATCAGTATGTTGCTGTAATGCCTGAACCATCTTCATTGTGTTCTCTAGAGCAGCACGAATGCCCTTCATGGATTCTCGCTGCTCTATGGAAACTTTTTCCAGCTGCATACATAATGTTTTATAACGAGATTTCACCACTGCAAGTTCTTGCAAGAGAGCAACTGGGTTTTCCTGTGTAGAAATTAAAAGTACATTTAAACTATTTACGAAGAGAAAATTAATGTGGCCACATACCAATTAAAAGTGTAGGTGTTAGAGCCACTAAAATACAACATGAAACGACCCTTTACAATGAAAAGTGTAGCTGTGAGCGTCTGTTTCATCTATACATTTAATTTTTCATAAGCAAAAATGATAGATAGTGTTAATAAAAGTGTAATTCTGTGGTTCCACAACAAAGACAGGAGGATGAATTTATTGTGTTGGTGAATTTTAATGGCTTTTCTGAGTTGGAATAAATTAGGTATTTCTAATGAAAAAGATTATTTTTCCACTATATGTTACAATATACATGGAGACAAGGACTTATTTATAAAATCCTTTACCTGATGCCGTTAATTGTTTTCCTCTTCCTCTCATCCCTCCCCCAAATCTGAATTTAGTCATTGCTTATTAGCAAGTTTATCTTTGATCTCAGAGCAAGGGTGCGTTTTAGCTCAGATTAGAATCTGTCTCTTAAACTTAGGTGTTAACACTACTACTCATTTCTCAAAGCAGAACATGGGAGAATTTCACTATACCAAGAAATCAAGGGGGTTTTGTTGGTTTCTGCACTGAATTCATACTAGGCCAGTTATCTTGATATACGAAGCAAGAAATACTTTATAATAATAATAAAAACCTAACAACTAGATAAAAGAACAGCCACATATATTTTAGGATTAAAGAAAATTACCCATTTATTACCAACTTCATGCAAAATGCAATAACATTTATGAATTTAATCTGAAAATACTACCTCTGCTGCTGGATTATCAGGAAGACTTTTCATTATTTCAAACTCCAGTCTGTGTTGAATATAATCCAGATCAGATTCTGCCTTCTGGAACTGAAATACTTAAGGTCAGCCACAGTATATTAAGAAACAAAAATTGCAGACAAAACCCAACCATTTGCCTTTCCTGTATTTCAGGAAAGCAGAAGCCAGATGCCTCCGTTTTGCAGGCTCACGTACTATAAAGGTAAGTTTCTATTCCTCTAGTCTATTCCACTAGCTAATGTTTGCCAATTATGCTGATGCTTCTAGCCTGAAAAATATAAAGCAATAAACTTTAAGACTTAACATAACCATTTTCCTCTCACATATAAGAATTACACGGGTGTACACACACACTTTATTACTTTTACCCTCTTTCCATTTGTCTAACCCAAAGTACCCAATTGTTCTCTTTGCATCTTGCCGTTAGTACCTTTTTCATGCAGCTCCCCAAAATGCATGAAAACATTTCCATCTCTTCCTATGTTACATGCCCTTGCAATGCCAAACCTTTCAAGATGAAGTTTTTAAGTAGTACACCAAAGAGGTAAGTTATATCACTAGAAAAGAACATGCCTCTTTTTTAAAGTGATTTTCAGTGGATGCAGGAGGTGTTTGATTTTTTTCTCTGGAGATATTAACATATTTTCCATCAATTTTTAGAGCTTTTTCTTAGCTAGTTGCTTTTCTTTTCAAACATTAAAAGTTCTGTTAGCAAAACTGCAATACTCAGTTATTTACACAGCAGAGATTATGAATAAGTGTTCAGGATCCAAGCATATCAACAGAGATTTTATGATTAATTATATTAGGAATGCATTCTCTCAGGTGGTTATAATACCCATAATACATTTTATTATTTCTCAATAAACCAGACTGACAAATATATAATAAAATTGATGACATCACATTTCTTTCCTTGGGATAAATAAGCCACCAGAGAATTATCTAATTGCCTTGTAAAACAGTCTGCTGATAGCATTATTACTTAATTAATTTTAGTCTGCAATTTTAGTATCTATTAAGGACTTCTGCTTTAAAGAAAGGCAGTTTTCCCAGTTCACAAAAAAATCATGAATTTCTTAACGTAACGATTTGGGGATTTTACAGTCACAAAAGAGACTGTGATGGAAGCAAGGTAAAAATGCTTGTAACTTACTTAACTTGGTTTTCACTCTTCATATTGAGATTAACCCTGAAGGAACCATTACAACTTTTTTAAGGATCAAAATAAGGTTATATTTGTTAACTGTATCCCAAAGTACTACCTGGCAGTGCTGTAATGGTAGCTAAAGTGACAAACTTCAGTGGTCTTTGGATGTAGCCTGTAGTTAGGCCTGGATACTGAAAGAACGTTTATGTTTTAAACATCAGCCTTGAGATCCACCTTCAGGAACTGCCATTAATACCTTTGAGGATCTGGAACTTCAGATAGCCTAAAGGAGTAGTGTTCAATCCAAGATATTCTACAAGTAAAATCCCCTTGCTGATGTAGTGAAAATGTATGATCTTTCATACATATACACACCTTCAGCAAATTTTCAAATAATAGCTTAAGAAAAGGAAAATAAACCTAGTAAACAGCTTGAGCATCTATAAATCAAAGGGAAAGCTTTTACCCGTTTCTCCCGTAACTTACCATCTGCCCAACAAAACTCCTTCCCACATCTACACCAGAAACTAGTCATGATAAAATGCGAGAATAAAATACTTTTGATTACACTATGTATTTTTAAAGAGTTGACGAGCGATTTTTCCCAACTGCTCAATCATTTTTCCTCTCCTCTACTAGTGAACATTTTTAGCTTTCCATTTCTAGAGGCACCCCAAAAAGATAATTTTTTGCTTTTTCTCCAACTCCTCCATTTGATTATTAATTTTTGGAAAAGCAGACAATGAATATGGGTGGCTTTCAAAAATATCCATGAAGCTCTGTTTCTGAAATATTCAATATTGATAATTTGAGATTTACAGGATGACAGTAAGCCACTAATACCATGCTACTACTATGATTCAAGACATTAAAAATTGAATGTGAAGCTCAATGCTTATCCATCACGAAAATATTAACACGCTTCAGTATCACTGCTTTCTCCTGAAAGTATGCTAACTCTAAAAGAAACAAAATTTATTATCAGCAATTTCAAAGCATGTTCATAAGCACTGCCATATATTCCTCCATTATGATCCATTTTTCCTTTGTTTTATCAATATTTATTTCCTGCTGTATTTCAAGAAACACACACCTGCAAAAATCTCACCTTAATATTATAGGTTAGGACCATTGGTATGATGCGTATTGTACAACAATCACACAGAAAATGCACTTTGTGAAATGTAAACTTGTAATTTACTCACAGGCTTAGAAGAAAGTGTTAGAAACTGTGAGGCCAGACTCCAGCCATTGCTGTGCACTCTGCTTTCAGATGCTTTGACAATACTATTGCACTGCTAGCTGTAAAGTACAGTAGTGCAATAAAGTCAGAGCATTCGTTAGCAGCAAGAATTTTGTACAAGTAATCAATACGCTCAAAATATGTATCAGAAAAAATAGGTCGAGTCAGATAGTGGTTTCTGTGGATCATGGAGAATTGGATAAGGTTAACGTTCACCAAGTCCTAATCAGGCACACAAGAACTCACATATTTCAAGACATTATTATTATTGTTATTCATAATCCCTGTCATTCCACTGACCAAGAGGGGAAAAAAAACAAAAGGACAGAAACACCCAGCAAAATGCTCAACAGATCTGTCAGAAATTCAATTTCAAACAATTTGGTGCTCTTAACTGGAGACTGCGTTTCCAAATGTCTTTATTTCTTAGATTTGCCTCATAGCAAGCAAGGATTCTAAACTGCTGTCAGACAGATGTTCTTAAACTGCATTACAGGGAACATTTTCTGGACACTAGAGTTTATTCTTCTTATTTGCAGGTACTGAATCACTTTAAAATGCACTTAAACACACATTCATTTCCCAACATTGTGGACGTACATTACCACTGGGGTTACCACATGGATGTTAGAGCACCATCAAAGGGGGGGTGTATTTAATAAATCTCAGTAAATGTGTTTCTTTTTAACAGAAACAGTAACTTCATATAAAAAGTCTAAGAACTCTTAGGGTTTGAAGGCACTAAGATTCTTAACAACAAAATGCAAAGAAACAGAGGAATGGAGTGGAGAGAGATGGATGATTGCTGATGCACACAGAGCAACAACCTGAGTCAACTCCATACCTGTAACGTTTCTCTAGAACACACTGTAGGAAATAAGAATGCTATACAGTATTCCTTCCTCTTTGTAGCGCACTTACTTCTAAGGAAACACACACACAGAGTTGATGGTGTTTGTCATTAAAAGACCAGTTAACATTTCTCCTTGGCAAATAACTAGAAGATGAGTGCAAAAAAATAAATTAGTGGCAATCCCATTTTACAGTTGTTTTTCAAATCACCTTCTGGTCTCAGACATACAATAGTGACTTTTGACTTGTGACTATAATAAGAATAATGAGTAACGTAGATAGTATTGCTGGCCAATGCCCTTTTAACATTGCACTGCTTTTTGTGCGTGATCACTAGTAGTACAACATAAAAAGGGCACTGGACAGACACCACTCAAAGAAAAAAGTAGGTCCACTATACCAAAAATACGGTGACAGAAATTAACTAAATTGCTCTGAATGAAGCACTCTTAGCTCACCTGACAGTTTATCCATTTGTTATCAAATTTTACTGAATGGATGTCCACAAAATTTCTTTCAGTGCAGACTGCTGAAGCGCATACTAGAAGGCACTAGCTCAGTATGTGAAGTCCTGAGCATTAAAGGTTAAAGAAATTGGTTGGGGTAAAAGTTGTTGTGTGGAAGGATACATGTATTGCCAGCAACTACCATGTACTGTATTTTCATTAGAGGCCTGACTCTGTGTCTGTTGAAGCTGTGGGAAAGATCTCCAGTCCCAGCTGACTTCAACGAACACTTGTGCAGCACGCTCTCAGGAGCCTAAGTCCTAAACTACAGCACCCAGTGTTCTTATTTGAATTTTTAATAAGTCAGCTTTCCAATCTTTTGCATAATGAATCTCATCTGATATTGTAGATGTTATGGTTCATTCAGCTCTTCTTGTTATTGTACTTTGAGCAATAGTCTCAAATAACCATTGATTACCTGGTATTTTCATACACATTGTTCTGTTTAAGCTCCTACAAATTAGTTTATCCCTGGTTCCATGAGACTAAAATGAAGCTTTCCACAAAATGCATGTCAAAACCTCTGGGGAAATAAGAAGTGTTATTTTATCACACTTCTGTGGAGAGAGCTGACTTCACAGGAAATCCAGGAAGAAGAAACAATGAGCAGAAGGAAAAGCAAGAGACACAAAGCTGCAATATGTGAGACATAGTTGCCAATGTACATATTCTGATTAATATAAACAACGACAAAGAAAAATATTGCACTTTTGAATGAGGTTTGGATATAGGCAATGAATAAGTGAAATTGTTCAAGGTGTATTTAAGAAATCACCCTTTTCTTTAAAAAAAAAAAAAAAAAGAAAAGAAAACAAAAGGAACAGGTGAAGATGCAACTGCCTTGTGCCACCCCGCAGTTTTAGTGGAAGAAGGCAGCCGGCCATACTATCTCCTATCCTCTGCTAGAAGAAATTAACAGAAGAATCAAACAGAAAAATGCAAGACTAACAGGGTGAAATAAAAATCAATATGGTTTCCAAATGGATTACCCAAATGATTTGGGGTAATTAGAATGGGGCGAAAGACCAAGCTATAATCTCAGAACCTTTGGAAGTTGTTACGCACCATCTATGCAGATAATTGACCCAAACGAGCTCTCCACCTTGAAATTATTTGTGCAATGATCCTTTTGGTCTACCCGTAAAGTAGATCATAAGACAGTGACCCATTACCGTCTTTTTCCACTAGCACATATAAAAGCCCCTGTTAACTTTAAGGGGGCCAAAATAACTCTCTGACTACGTACATGTCCTAAAATGAGAATCACTTGAATTAAGACTTTCAATAAAACACATAAATAACCCATAACATTAAATAAATAAATAAATATCAACATCTAACCCAAGTATCTCTAAACAGATTTCTAAATTATTATTTCTAAACTAGGCTTTACCAAAAAAAAAAAAACCTAACAAAAGATATGGGGAGGTCATGCTTACGCTATGGGCAAGGCTGAGATTTTGAATTTGAAATTAGAACAACTTTAGAGCTCTGACAAGAATGTAGTATGTCACTGAATTAAAATACTGTATATTATTACCACTCTAAGTATTCAGTATGATGACTGCAGTTCAGTAGCTAAAGGAGAGCAAAAATAACCCCACTTCCTCAAAAGCATAGTTTCTTCAAAGAAAAAACCAAAACACAACACATCACCTTGTTTTTAAAGTGCAGTAAAACTGAGAATTAGGTAGGATAGTTTGAATTCTCTGATCTTGCAGCTAATGCAGGTATTTTGGTGCTTATTCAAATTGTTACTTCTTATTTCTTAACAGAAATAGTATTATAGCTTAAAATATTCACTCAGAAGTGTCTTACTATGGCAATGACATGCAGGTCACTCAATGAGGTGACAAAGGCATGTTAGCAGAACAAGCTCGCGTTTAGACAACTTTCAGCCGGTTGTTTCCTTTCAGACAACAAACACTTGCCTGCTGTTCCTAATGCTTTAAGGGACACGTTATGCTGGTGCTGGAGAAAAGTGCTGAAGGAGCAATGAAGTAAGTAAAAGTAAACTAAACAAGTTTAAACACGGGGCATTAAGCAGCACACCGATTTTGTGTATTAAAGTCTAGCGCTCATTAGGTTAAGGGATAACATGGATATACAATATTCCCCACTGTGTTCTCCCAATGTTCCTCCTGTTCTTAATTTCTCTTGACTATTCCACTTTGGTGGTGTTACTGTGTACAGATAAGAACTAGGAAACTATAAAACTCATTTTTACTTATTTCTTAATTAGAACTTGAAACCAAGATTGCCAGAGGAGAAAAAAACAAAGACAAATCTATTGTATTATTTGTCTCTGTATTGAATAATTTTTTCTCCATGACACTTACAGTTTATCAATTAAGTTACCTAACACTGCTGCTAGGACAATTAAAATTACAAAAAACTTCTTGAAGTTTCCAAGCAAAACCCAAAGGAGCGTCATACTTTGGACAACTATGTCAGTATGAGCATTTCAATTTATCTAAGGATTTAGGGATAGAGATTATATTATCTATTAAGCATTTGGATGCATAAAATATTTCCAAAGCATTTTAACTAAAAAAAAAAAAAGTGTAAACAAGATTACATTATATAGAAGCAAAAATGAAGATCAGGATATGAAGGATGCCACAAGGAACTTGACTGTTTAAAGAGACAGTTTTCCAGTGCCTCTCAATATGTGAAAGCACAGCATAGCTTTTTTTTTTTTTCTTTTTTTTTTGGCTTTTCCGTGAGCGGGGCAGGCAGAAAGGCGACCGTTACATAAGGTAGCTCAGTCTTGCCTTCAGGGGCTGGCCCCAAGAGTGCTGAAACGAAGTTAAACGCTGTGAAGAACTGCACGAACTTGAACGGCTGAAGGAAAAGGCACCTTCTCCTCAGGACTGGCTACATCCCAGACCCCGCGAAGAAAGGAGCCCTGAAGGGCCGCTGCACTCCTCCCGAGGCGCCGGCGGGCGGCCGGGCAGACCGGCCGAGGGTCGCGCTGCCGCCCCGGCCCCCACACGCCCCTCTCCTCAGGGCGGGCGGCCCGGCCCCGCAGCGCCCACCCGCGGCGAGGCGACGGGGGAGGCTCCCCGGCTCCTCTCCCGCTGCCAGCCCCGCGGACCTGCCCCGCTCTACCTGCCCCGTCCGCCCGGGCGGAGGAGAAGCGGAGTCCGAGGCGCGGCACCGCCGCAGCCCCCGGCGGGAAGTCAGGCCGGCGGGAAGCCATCCCGCTGCATCGCCCCGCTCCCCCCGCGCTGCCGACGCGAATGAAACAGCCCAGCGGCCTCTCCTCCCCGGACACCCCCGCAGGGAAAATGGGCCAGCCCAGGTGAGAGCTCCACCCTCACCCCCCGCTGAGAAAAAATGGACTAGTCCGAGAGCGCTCTCGCTCTACGCCGCGCCCCCCCCCCGCGACGGGGAAATGAAACGGACCGGACCGGTCCGGTCCGGCCGCACCCCTCAACGGCCCCGTTTCCCCCGCCACGGAGGGCAATAAACGCGCCCGGCACTGCGCGGAATCCGCCCCCCCCCCCCCCCCCGCCCCGCAGGTGAGAGGGAAATGGCCGGGCCCTGCCCCCGCGCTGAGGGGGTGAATGGAGCGGCACCATCAAGCCCCGCCCCCCTGGGGGGGGGGGGGTAGCAGAATGGACCGGCCCGGCCGAACTCGCCTGACCCGAACGGCGGGCGGCGGTCGCCCCGTCGAGGGCCGCGCGGTCTCTGCTCAGGGCCCGGATGGGGCGCGGGCGCGGCTGGGGGCGCGAGGGGAGAGCGGCCGCTCTCTCCTCGCGCCCCCAGCCGCGCCCGCGCCCCTCTTTCCCTCCCTCAGGCGGCAGCCCTGTGCCCTCAGAGGCCCTCCCGCCGCCGCCCCGCCGCCTCCCGGCCCGGCCGCCCCTCAGCCCGGCCGCCGCCCGGACTCACCATGGTCTCGAGCCTGGTAACCGCCGTCTCCATGTTGAATAGTTGACATTCCTCAGGCGGCGGCGGGGAGATACCCACCCCCCGCTCCGCAGGATGGGAGAGTCGGCGGCCCCCATTGGGCAGCTGTCACTCGGCGCTCGCCGCTCATTGGCTCGCCGCTGACAGAGGGCGCTCGCCATTGGGTCAGAAAGAATGTAAACCCTCTCCGAGGTAGGGGAGAGCCCATTGGTGGGTAGAAAAGCTGCAGCCAGTGATTGGCTGGGTGGGGGGGCGCCGCGAGCCGCTATTGGTCCAGAGTGGAATCTAGCGGTGATTGGCTGGAGTAGGGAGCGCAGCGCTGCAATTGGCGGGAAGGGGAGCGGTCGATTAGCTGCGGTCCGTCTCTGGCTGGGGGGGGGGGGGGGGGGGGGGGCGAGCGCTGGTCACCTCCTCCGCTTCCCTCCGGCGGGCCGGTGCTCCCCCACCTTTCAACTCGATTGGCCTTTCCCAGCCGAGCGGTGTCCCGCAGCTGATTGGCGGGACTGAAAAACCTTTATCCAATGGCGGGGCGCATCTCCTCAGCGCGCCCCAGGACGGGGCGGAGCAGCGCCAGGGCCGCGATTGGCCCTTCGCCCCTCCCGTCGAGCTCGGGCCCGCGTCCGTCCAGCGGCCAATCAGCGAGCGGCTTGCACGGACCGCGGGCGGGGGACGGACGGACGGACGGACGACGGGGTGGCAGAGAGCTGCGCTCCCATTGGCTGGGCGCGGCGCGGGGAGAGGTTTGAATCGGCGGCGCCGGGCGGGGAGGTGAGTGGGGCCGGGGGAGGGGGGGGGGTAGGCGGTAGGCAAGGCCACCCCGTGTCCTCGGTCACCCGTGACACCCCCCGCCACCACCCCCGTCTCAGGTGGGGCAGTTGTGTGTGAGGAACCGGCCGCTCCTCGGTGTGGGCTCCCCAGATGAGCGGGGCTGGCCCCGCGCAGCAGCAGCGGGCCGCCTGGGCGCGGCGGGGATGAGGGGCGGGCGTTCAGGTAACGCCTGAGCAAGGGCCGCCGGCCAGGGCAGTCCGCGACCCTCTTTCTGTGGTTTCTTCGTGCCTTTTGCCTACGTTCCCCACAAACGTAATTTTCCCAAAATGCGATATTTGTCACTTCAGGATAAAGAAAAACTGCCAACAAAAGCCCATATAAAATGGTACTTTTTACGTTGTTCACTCCTCTCTTGTGTACAAATACATCTCAGTGGATCGCAGGTCCTCTTAAGGGTGTATTTTTTTTGAGTTGCATGTGATGCTTCTAGCAAGACAACTGTGAATAACTTCTGACCGGATTTTTGAGATGCAGTCCATGTTCTTCCCTACCTATTTGGTGATAGCTCTGTCCCCACGTGAAAGTATATATATAATTAACGTATATTTCTATATATTAATTTTAAATGTGTCTTTTTTAAAAGTAATGGCAAAGTATAAGAAGCGCCGACGAAAACAGAGAGCCAGAGCAAAATTTCTACTGGAAAAGAAAGGAGATGCTGGTAACCCCCAGGGCTCAGGTTGTCCTTCTCCACGGTAAGAGGCTCAGTCAGAACTTTTCCTTTTAATTCAATTTCTGGGTCCACCGTTTGCTCCCGATGGTTTCTGGAAATGAGGTAACAGCATCGTGTTTGGAGCCTATCTACATACTGGCATGGATGCTGTGGAATTGTTTCATCTTGTATATCTTCTAGTACGCTTCCTACTTGTATATCTTCTAGTACTTCCAGTAATCTATCGTTAACTTTAATGTGCAGGAAAAGCAGAAAGCAGTTTGGATAAAAATGTATTGCAAATACGACTTTTTTTTTTCCCCCTCTTTTATCGAAATGTATCTTGGTCTTTCCTGGTCTCTGTGCTCACGTTTACTCTGTTGTCACCTGCTGTTGCTGGTACTTGTAATTTCCAGGTAACTGATCACAGTTAACTTTTTTAAAGGCTGAAATGATAAATATAATTATGGCCTCATTCTGAAATGTTCTGTTCCAGGTCGACAGGTGATCTTCCTCTGAACACATCATCTATCCCAAGCCAATCATCCTCACTCTGGTCCTTAGCCTTGCCCAGTGTAAAAAATGTGGTAAAACCCTTTACAACAACAGCATCATTTTTGTACTGTTGGTGCCAGAACACAGTTGTACAGGTACGTTTCCTGCTTCTCTATTTTTGCCAATGCGTGAGGTTGTTCTTAGCACTCAGGAGCCGGATATACAGTCAGATTTGAGAACTAAGTTGTAAATTTAGTTATGTCTATTGAAACATCTGAAGTATATTTCGTGCTTAGTGTTGAAGGAGTAAGTATGAGAAGAATGTCCAGGCAACCGTGGACATTAAATGCATACGTGATACTGTAGGGTTTTTATTGTAATATCAGGAGGATTTGCAGTGTCAGAGGGTGCAGTCTTTATTTCCTAGCAGAAATGATTGTATGAGTTTTTCAGGTCAAATGTGAATTATACTTTAGAATTTGTAGATGTAGTTAAAAGTTTTTTTGGAGAAAGTCATTCCTTGGTTTCCTGCCAAAGAAATATTTGGTGAAATTTTGTATCTTCGTGTTGTGCCTTTCCGTGGACTACAATGAGAAGACCTTGCGATAGACCTTTCAGTAGTAATCGTAGCCCTGTCTCTGGGAACATATCTTGGTGGTGACAATGCTTATCTGGTTTCTTTTTTAATCTTAGAGTTTTAAGGTGGTTAAAGACACCATATTTCCATCACAAATCTACTTAAGGGAGCTAAATACATTCAGAGAACAGCTGGAAAAGTTGGAAACTGAATTTTCCAGACTACAAGGAACACTCCAGGTCAGTCTCAGTCCCAGGGGGCAGGGTAATGTTTGCTTGTGTAAGCATGTAAGGAACTGTGGTCAGTGCAGATAAACTGAAGTCTCAAGAGCTTCTCATTGGGCAGTTTCACCTCTTCTTTGCATTCAGCATTACTAAACTGTGGTTACTTTATAGGTAGAGGGAATTTGTTTGCTGGTGAGTCTCATAAGAGGCTTTTTATGTTTTTCTGGATCAACTGAAACCAGCACCTCTGTTCTCTGAAATTCCATCTACTTTTGCCAGTGGATTTAGTATTCTCTTATTTATTTGTATTGTTTTCAGATGAATGGAATTGCAGCTTTGTCTTCAGAAAATTCTCTTTGTCAAAGGTGTAATAAACCAGTTCTGGGTGCTCCTGTACAAACGCAGATGGGCCCGCCGCCATCAGTATCTGGGCCTCCTGCAGTACAGCTGCAGCCTGCATCTGCACCTCCTCCACCTCTTCCTCCGCCGCCACCACCACCACCACCACTGCCGCCACCAAAACTGCCTCCAGCACCTCTCCTCCTCAAACGGGGCAACGGCTCTAAAGCACTTCTGGTAGGGAGTAAGAAGGTTCCTCTATTTCTTCACTCATGGCTGGGTTCTTTGGACCTGTTTTCATCAGGAATGTCTGTCTTTGTGAATGCTCAGTCACTTGCCAATCCTAATTTCCCTTCCAACCACCTTTGTTTTCAGGCACCATCACTGAAAAAAGATGGGCCGATGCAGATCACTCTCAAAGATCTCCTGAATGTTAAGCTGAAGAAGACGGACAGCAACCTGAGAATGGACAAGGTAAACTGGAAGACACATGGATAAATGGATGGTGGTGTATTGGGGCAAACTCCACGCTGCAACTGGTGTATTTCCTGCAATGCTTGTCTTAGCCCCTCATAGAGTTTTTTCAATAAATTAATTCTTCTCTTCCAAAAACCCAGTGATCAGCTTTAAGTAATCCTAATTCTGCACGTGGGCATTGGAAGTGAAGAAGTTAAGTGACTAACTCCGATCTCGGCTGGCATGCAGGACGGTTCTAATTTTAGAGAAAGCACATAGCTTGCATGTAGCTTTATGTCTGTGTGTTATCAATAGATTTTGGGCTTTCTTTTGGCTAGCCGAAATCTTGTTTGCAGCAGGTTTTTTTAATAAATAAATCTATTTTTGTTCAATGCACATTAAAATCTTAATGATTCATAAAAGCATAAACCACAGAAGTCTTTTAGAGTATAAATATTAAATAGATTTAAGGGCAGTGAGGCCTTCTAAAGTTTTGCTTGTGGTAACATTTCTTTTCTCACTTTAGGCAGAATCACCAGTGAAGACACGCAAGGCATTAATTACAGTCTCAGATTTACAGAGTGTTAGTCTGAGACCTAAATCCAAGCCATCAACTTGTGTTACAAATTCCTTAATGTAAGACACTTTTTCTTCCTTTCTTTGATATTAGATTTTTCTGTTCCAAACAGTGATGAACTCTATTTACAGAGTGGCAAATATTTTATTTTAATAATTCTTTTTTTTCTGTTAGTACCCCTCCTAAAAATCAGTTAGATCTTCGAAAACATCTGAAGAAAGTCAATATACAAAGGTAAGTTCCTTGCTATTCTCTTGGTTTGTTTTTCTAGAAGAAAAAGAGAACTAATCATAATTCCCCTTGTTTCCAATCTTTTCAGAAGTCCTGGTGGCACTCCACTAAATAGTAAAGAAAACATGGAATGTGGGTCTGGGCTGACACCAATAATGACACAGGCACTACGGCGCAAGTTTCAGGCAAGTCATGATGCGTCTCTTTTTGGAACAATAAACTGGCTTTAAAATCCCTTCAAGTTTATACTGATTTTTTTTTTTTCCCCTACAGCACAGTGCTGTTGGTATGTATTATATAAGTTAGAGTCTCTCCGTAACTCTCCTCCAAAAGCCCTAGGTATCCACAAATAAGGGTGCTTGTTTTACCGATTCCCATTTTAATGGTAAGGAAACTGCAGAAGAGAGATGCCGTTACCTGTCTTTCAGCAGGTTATTTGACAACGCTAAGAGGAAAAGTTGCTTCTTTTGCTGGCC
This sequence comes from Mycteria americana, assembly GCF_035582795.1. NCBI lineage: Eukaryota > Metazoa > Chordata > Aves > Ciconiiformes > Ciconiidae > Mycteria > Mycteria americana. The sequence goes on along the minus strand of NC_134379.1, from coordinate 4,222,674 downwards.
GTTCCAGTGCCGCAATGCAATCTCTCCCTTCATAGTTCCAGTTTGCAGGAGAACAAAATCTGAGGGTTAATCATGCCTTTTATTTTAAGGATTTGCTGTGTGTCTCTTCTTTTACGGCATCAGTTAAGAATTGCACTATATTTTATCTCAGTCGTAACTAGTACTAAGTTCATATTCCAAGATCTGACCCTTTTCTTCTTTTGACAGATGGCTCATCCAAAGAGTCCCTCGCCTGCCCGGTTAAGTGCTGCGAACAGCTTTGATGAACAAAAGTAGGTTTATGGAACAATGTACTCTTCATTTATGGCCAGGAAGCTGCTTGAATCCCATTTTTATCTCACTCGGGCATATGTATTTTTAACGAAACCTAGTGCATGCAAGAATGGGGCATTATGAAACCCCTTCAGCAGATCTCTGCTTTTTAAAGGCAGCATCTTCCTGCTGTGTCTCAATCTGGTTGCATCTTCTTTCTTAATGGAAAAAAACAATGACATTTCCTGAGTCTTTTGATACCTGGCTGCTGCTGAAGCAGGGACTATTATGTTCCCAGCACTGGTGCTCCTTGTAACGTAAATACGTGTGTGTCTGCTGAAATTCAGTATTGTTTTTACATTTTTAACAAGAAAGATCTTGACGGTAATTATACGGGTTCAAAGAAACACTGCAGTTTAGCACTCTAATGTTATTAAAGTGAAAGGCCGCAAGTTTCCACAAACAATTCAATTATGTGGGTAGGAATGTATGAAGCTATTGCAGTACGTATTGCTTTTGGCTGATGTCAGATCACGTTAAAAGACTGCACTGCTTAAAGACAAGTCACTAAAAGCCTCCTCGAGGTCACAGCCACGTTCACCCAGAGCTACAGTGGTGGACAGACGAAGTGCCTGTACCGCGGCTCCGGCTCGGGACAAGGACCTGCTTTCGCCAGCTGCTGAAGATGACGGTAGAGCGCGAGTTCTCGTAACACGGAGCTGACCCGGCATCGTCTGTCGGAGCACTGCCCTCCCAGCCTGCCCCGTGCCTTTTCGGGATGGCGGCACCGCAGAACGGGAAACCCGGGCTGTTGGGAGACCAGAGAGTTCCGCCACTGACAACATGTTGTCTAACACTCTGCTACCGCGCTGTCTCGTTGCTCCTGGCTTATTGCAAAGCGCTGCCTCCGTGCGTCTCTTGCAGCCCGGCTCCCTCCGGCCCTGTCCGCGCAGACCCCGCTCCTGGCTGGCACCGGCCGCACTCGAACCGGCGCCCACGATCGCGTCCCCGCCGCGCTCGCCCCACACCGGCTCCGCGAGGCCGGGCTGCGCATGCGCGGGGGCGGAGGCGCTGCCGTTTCCGGGCGGGCGGGCGCGGCGCAGGCAGAGCAGGGTCATGCCGCTGTCGGCCGGGCTGCCCGCGGCGGCGGGGGGAGCCATGGGGGCGGCGGTGGGGCCCATGAGCCTGCGGGAGCTGCTGCTGGCCGCCACGGCCGCTGCCGAGGGGGGCGGCGCGGCGGCGGGGCCGGGCGCGGCGGCCGGCGATGAGGAGGTGTGCGTGGTGGGCATCTTCGGGAAGACGGCGCTGCAGCTGTGCTCGGAGAAGGCGGCCCTGGTGAGCACCGTGTGCGACCGGCAGGTCTTCCCCCTCTTCGAGCAGGAGGACCCCGAGCTGGCGGACGGCGCCGCGGGGCAGGAGGGCGATCCGGCGGCCAAGGACTACAACCAGCTGCAGGCCTACTACAGCCAGGAGAGCCGGGTGCTGTACCTGGTGCTCACCTCCATCTGCGACACGCCGCAGCTGCTGCGGGCCTGCGGGGACCTGGCGGCGGCCGAAAGCAGGGAGGCCGGGCCCGGCCACCCCTCCGGCGGCCCGGCCCCGCTGCCTCACGCCGAGGCCCACGAGTTCTGGAAGCATCAGGAGAAGCTGCACTGCCTGAGCCTCCTCTACCTCTTCTCCGTCTGCCACATCCTGCTGCTGGTGCACCCCACCTGCTCCTTCGACATCACCTACGACCGCGTCTTCAGGGCCCTGGACGGGCTGCGGCAGAAGGTCCTGCCCTCCCTGAAGGCTGCCATCAAAGACTGCCCAGTCGGCAAGGAGTGGAAGCTCAACTGCAGGCCGTGCCCTCCGCGCCTCCTCTTCCTCTTCCAGCTCAATGGGGCCCTGAAGGTGGATCCCCTCCCAGGCAGGGGCCAGGACCCCTGTGGTCACCTGGAAAAGCCACCCCCCAAGAAGCACTCCCCCAAGAGGAGGTTGCAGCATGCTCTGGAGGATCAGATCTACCGCATCTTCCGCAAGAGCAGGGTGCTAACCAACCAGAGCATCAACTGCCTGTTCACTGTGCCTGCTAACCAGGCTTTCGTGTACATTGTGGCTGGTGGAGCCCAGGACGGAGATGATCCAGTGGCCATGCTTCTTGACCAACTCAGGAACAACTGCACCATGAGAGAGACTGACTCGCTGCTGGCTCCCACCCTGTCGGGACCCAGGAGGTATCAGATGATGCGGCATGGCAGGCAGCAGCTGTCCTTCCATGCAGAGAGCAGCAGCAGCAGCTCCAGCTCCTCTGGACAGCTTGTGGACTGCACCCTCAAGGAGTTCCTGTGGCAGCACGTGGAGCTGGTGCTCAGCAAGAAGGGCTTTGACGACAGCGTGGGGAGGAACCCGCAGCCCTCTCACTTCGAGCTCCCAACCTACCAGAAGTGGGTTGCTGCAGCTTTAAAACTGTATGAAGTGACCATTGAAGGCAAAGATGATGACCCGACCTCTCTCACTGGAGAACTGAGCTCAAAAATCATGGGCAGCATCAAAGTCTTGGAAGGCTATTTAGATATAGACACCAAGTTCTCCGAAAACCGTTGCCAGAAAGCTCTCCCCATGGCCCACAGCGCCTATCAGTCCAACCTGCCCCACAATTACACCATGACGGTCCACAAGAACCAGTTGGCACAGGCCTTGCGTGTGTACAGTCAGCATGCCCGCGGCCCAGCCTTTCATAAGTACGCCATGCAGCTTAACGAGGACTGTTACAAGTTCTGGAGCAACGGGCATCAGCTTTGCGAAGAGCGAAGTTTAACTGACCAGCACTGCGTGCATAAGTTTCATCTGCTCCCAAAAGCAGGTAAAGAAACTGACTTTTAATTGGGTTTCATGGTTTAATTTTGTATCTGCTTTCAAATGTCTTGTCTTAGGCTGAAAACACGGACTCTTGCATGTTTATGGAAGGTGAAAGCTTGGTAGCTTTAAAGCTTCATCTTTGTACAGTGGGATTAATTATAGCAGAGCTGTTGTGCAGGTTTCCTTTATGCTGAGTAATGTTTAGGAGTGAGTGCACTGTTGGTAGTAACTTTGATTTTAGTAGTAACTCTGATTCCGTCTTGCTAATTAGAGACATTACACTGGAGTCCTTCTAACGAGATGTGTAAGAGCACAAAAGTTCTCTAGGAAGCATAAGTACCTCCCCGCCCCCCCCTTTTTTTTTTAGGTATCTTGATTGATGTCAATCAAGGAATAGAAACTGGCTGAGATACATTTACTGCAGGCAGAAGAACTGTTTATGCCTTTTAGGAAGTGGTTGTAAAAACAAAGAAGGTTCAGTTTAGTGGTAATAACCTACACTGGAACTTTGTATTAAAAGTGGGAAAGGGAGGGAGTTGCTTGGCAAACTGGCATTGCTGGCAAATAATTTTGCATATGTATATAGCAAGGAGGAAGCAGTGGATGAAGGGAATTAAAGAATCTCTCGAAATGGTGAGCAATTTGTCTAGGGTTTGCTTGATATTGCTTTCAGGGGAAAAGCCAGAAGCAGACAGAAATCCTCCAGTTCTGTACCACAACAGCCGGGCTCGTTCCACTGGTGCCTGTAACTGTGGAAGGAAACAAGCTCCTCGGGATGACCCCTTTGATATCAAAGCAGCTAATTATGACTTTTACCAGGTAACCCTTAGGTCTCTGTTTTTGCTTCAAGCAGTGCTTTTGCTTCATCAACAAAGTCTGTGTTGTGAAGTGACTACAAGTAAGTTTCCTCTTCACCTTATCAACTTGTAAATGTTGCTTGGGGAAGATATTTCTGGGAGCAGAAATTGTTTGCACGATGGGCTGACCAGAGCGGGCAGTTCCAGTCTTCACCAGTGCATGCAGACAGGAGCATCTATTTACACTTCAAGGGCATTGGTTCATGTGAATTTTAAATCCATCATGTCTGTGGGCTGTATTCCCATCGCTGCTTTGGTTCTCATGTAGTGCAGACCTCTTGAATCTTAATTGTAGCTGCTGAATATTATGACTCTGAGCTCCCTCATCTCCGCGGTGGAAGATGGAAAGTTAACCACGTTTTCTTTCTCATAGCTGCTGGAAGAAAAATGCTGTGGGAAACTGGAGCACATCAACTTTCCCATATTTCAGCCAAGCACACCTGATCCAGCACCTGCTCGGGATGAGGCATCGCCTGCCCCTCCGGAAGGCGAGATTGAGAAACTTAAAGAAAAAGAACCTCAGACTCAGGGAGAAAGCACAGGCTTGAGCTTAGCCCTCAGCCTGGGTCAGTCGACAGGCAGCTTGGGCACTTACCCGCCTGATGCCCAGGGTGGAGGGGACAATGCAGAAAGTCACGGGCAGAGTGGGGACTCCAAAAGTGAGAAAAGGCCAAGCCTGGTAGATCGCCAGGCATCCACTGTCGAGTACCTCCCTGGGATGCTCCATTCTAATTGCCCCAAAGGCCTTTTGCCCAAATTCTCCAGTTGGTCACTGGTTAAGCTGGGGCCTGCTAAGGCTTATAACTTCCACACAGGTTTAGATCAACAAGGCTTTATCCCGGGAACAAACTATTTAATGCCTTGGGACATTGTCATCAGGACAAGAACTGAAGATGAAGGAGACTTAGATACCAATTCCTGGCCTGCACCTAACAAGGCTGTTCCTGGAAAAAGAAGTGCGGTTGTGATGGGAAGAGGAAGACGGAGAGATGACATAGCTCGAGCTTTTGTAGGATTTGAATATGAAGACGCACGTGGTAGGAGGTTCATGTGTTCAGGGCCTGATAAAGTCATGAAGGTGATGGGAGGGGGGCCAAAGGAATCCGCCATCAAAGCCCTCAATTCTGACATGCCGCTGTACATCCTGTCCTCGACTCAGGGACGAGGACTCAAGCCACACTACGCTCAGTTCATGAGACTCTTTGTGGTGGTTCCTGATGCTCCGCTGCAGATTACGTTGACGCCTCAGGTAAGAAATGGAAGAGGGAATCTGGTAACTGCAGAGAAAGGGTTGGTTGTTGCAGCATTAATTGCAGGACTGGAAGGCACAAGGGTGATAGGCAAAGGGTGTCAGAGGGATGCTGCAAGAAACTTTCCAACTCAAACCGGCTTCAGTCAAGTCCTCTAAGGCAGCAGTCACCAAAAGTATCTGTTTTATAAACAGGTTTTTTTTTTAAACTTCAAGATTGGCTTATGCCAGCTTTATCGTTTGTATAAAGTGAGTTTTAAAAAATATTTTATCACAGATTAATTAATAGCATTCCATACTGTAATAATCACTTCTTCTTAAAAAGATAACAAGTGAGTAATGACTGTGTAAGAATGTATTTATCATTTTAAATGTCACAGAGAAAAGCAGTGACTCATTGCTGAAATTAATTATTATTAGTTACCTTTTGAATTTAGGAGGTGAAAAGCTGTTGGTTTTTTTAATTGGAGATTTTTTTCCCTTTTCAAATGTGTATTTAAAAAAGGGAGAAAAAGCTCCATTTACTTTTTAAGGTAGTAAAATATGAACAAGTTTATCTTCTTCAATTACTGCTATATGAAACACTGTGTGCACATAAGTGCTTATTATTTGTTAGTCTGTGGCAAGAAAATCGGTGTTCACTGTATGGTAGTGTCACTGAATAACAACAGTCAGCACACAACGCATCCGTGTGAGTGCTGGGGGATTGGGACATTTTGTAACCCTTCAAGCTGTGTGAGAAGTGCCGCAAGATCCCTAATACTGAATCACAAGCCACGGGAGTTGGCTTCTTTTATAGGACGCCTTCAACTACTTGGATACAAACCTGCTTTGTTTTAGAAGTTAAAGGAAGAATACTGACTAAAACCTGACACCAACACCAAAATTTCAATGCAGTTTGCAATTTGTCATGTTATTGTTTGAAACTGAGGCAAGAATTGAAGGTTCAGGGTGTGCTGATATTCATTTTGCTTTTCGTTCCCGGCTTACATCTGTATCACAGCTTTTTGCTCCTAAGGGTGTATTTTTATTTGGAAAATCCGTTATGCTTTGTGTTGTGGGTTCCATGCATCGGTTCCTCATGTGAATAAGACCTTCTGAATCTTTTAATACGAATTATATGAGCGCCATATTAAATGTTGCTGAAATCCTTGAAAATTCACATTATTTTAGAGTGAGGTGACAGCTCAGGGATATCTGTGCTAGTGTTGAAATCCACTGTTAACACAGCGTTTACTCCTGCCCGGGAGGCGAATGGCTTGTGTTTGTATGGTGGATCTCTTTGGTAGGACCTACTCTGCAGCCTTAAATTCAGCATCTTCACTGTGATAGAATTGGAAGTTGATGGATGTCTCACAATAATGGCACAGTGATTTCCTGGAGCGTGCTCAAGTGGATAAGAACCTGGTTGTAGGCAAGACTTAATAGACTTCTTTGGATTCCGTTTGCTCTTAAGTTTGTTTGGGGTTTTTTTTATTCTAATGATGTTTGATTATCTACTCATATTTCCTTTTGTTTTCAGGTTCAACCAGGGCCACCACCTTGTCCTGTGTTTTACCCCGAGAAGCAGGAAATAACCCTTCCGTCTGATGGGCTGTGGGTGCTTAGATTTCCTTACGCATACGTGACAGAACGTGGACCCTGCTTTCCTCCCAAAGAAAGCCAACAATTAATGAGTTACAAAGTTCTCCGAGGAATACTGAAAGCTGTTACACAATAAGAATTATTCTGGTAGATTGATTTGAGTTTAAAAATACTATCTTCCATCCAAAACATGGATTTTGAGTCATGTTTGTTACCCAGCTGTTATCACTGTGATCTAGTGAAGCCCACTGTATTTCACTGGAACACAGTCAGGTCGAAAATAACGTCTGGTATCAAAGCGGAGAAAGGCATTCAAGACATGTAAATTTTCCATTTATTAAATTTTCATATGTAAAAAATAAAAGCTGGTTATTGCAATATACTGAGCCTGTATTACTAGATGTTTTGATGGTAGTGCTTTTCCCCATCATATCTTTCTACATACATATTTAGGAATATTTAAAAGTTAGCATTGCCTGAAATCAAGAGTTTCCTTTGTCATATTGAGGCAGTGATGGGCAGAATCTTTTCTCTTTTTCTAAACGAGCTATTTGTATGTAAACAACAGATGCTTTTAATGTACTGATGTGAGAAATCATTTGTCTTTGAACTTGTCTTTAAAAAAAAAAAAAAAAAGCATTGCAGTTCTGATTTGTATTAACACCGTAGCCAGAAACTGTGCTTGCCTACCATAGCCAGAAACTGTGCTTGCCTCTATCAAGTTGACATATTTCTACTGTATTTATATTCATAGGTCAGATTTTGTTAAAAGGCCAACTTAATTTCACATTTTGGAATGACAGATCTCTTTGAAAACTAAACCTGCTGGTCAATTTGTGGAAAATGTAGAGCTGTATAAGCTTGTTCATTATAAGCAACTGCATCTCAATTGTCAGTATAGCTTGACTTGCAGTGATTAAATAGACTTTTAGTTGCTAAAAGGATGGGTTTGGCCCAGTTTGAATCTCAAATTGAGGGTGTTTGGGTAATTATACTACACTTTCCAAAAGATGTGCTACATGATGTGGTGAAAGGTAGCTCAAGTCCTGCGAGCTTCACATGTGGCTGTCGATGCCAAAAAATTAGTCACAGTAAATCAACTTCTAACTTTTTGTTGAGGTAAGATGTATTAGTGATAGTGGCTGTATGCTGAGAGCTAATTTAATTTCTAGAATATTTGTTTTTAATGAGCATGCATGCAAAATTTAATTTGCCAATTTGTTATAATACAGTAATTATACCACGACCAGAGTTGAGACCTGGTTTCTGTTTGGCATACAACATCTCTGATCAGCTGGGTGTGGAGAAGACAGTATCTCCCTCTGCACGCCTTAATGAATTTAGATTTACCAAGCACTTAGCGATTCCCAAGCGCAATCGATAAAATGAAAAGCACTACAGAGAACAGTTGTCTCTACAGCCGTCTCTCTGCTGCTACAGGCAGCGGGGAAAGTGAAATGGGAAATTAAAGCGTGTAATTGGAAATCGCTCACAACATTTGTTAACTACTTAAAAAAAACCGCGAGCCGTGACAGGCGCGTGGAGATGCGAGGGCCCGGCCGATGGACGAGGCCGAGCTCCCCCGCCTGAGGCGGCCGAGCCCCACTGAGGGGAGACGGCCTCACGGCCGAGCCCTTGGCGGGAAGGGCGGGGGTCCTCCCGCGCCTGCGCACTGACGCCTCCTCCCGGCTCGGGGGCGGAGGGGAGGCGGTGCGGTGCGGCTGCGCGGCCGCAGTGGCAGCGGCTCCCGCAGCGCCGCCGCTTCGCTGGGAGCCGGCTGCGGGCCGGGCCGGGAGAGGGGTGGGACAGGACGGGCGACGCCGGGCGGGGAGCGGGGTTAGCCGGCGAGAGGCGCAGGATGTCCGCGACGCTGTACCTGCTCTCTACGCTGGGCGGATACGTCCTCACCTCGGCGCTTCTCCTCAAGTGTCCGGGGCTGCTCCACCGGCCCAAGCGGCAGCGCTTCCGCTGCCGGCACATCTCCCACCGCGGCGGTGAGTGAGGAGGTGGGGGGGGCCCTGTCCGCCGCGGCCCCGGGGGTGCCGCTTCCCGCCCTCCCCTCAGGCGGGCGAAGGCTGCTGTGGCCGCCCGCCGCTCCCTGAGGGCTGCAGCCCTCCCCGGCTCCGGGCGCTGAGGGGCTCCCCTGGCCCCCGCGGCCGCCCCCGGGGGCGATGCCTCCCCGCTCCCTCAGGACGCTTCTCTCCCTGACGCCTCCTGCGGGCGGGCGCTGCCAGAGCCCTGCGGGAGGGTCTTGAGGGGCTGCGGCGCGGTGCCCGTCGCTCGCAGCGGGCTCCCTTTAAACCTTCCTCCCGCAACCTAATTTTAGGTGCCACCTGCTGACCAGTGCTTGATTTCAAAGCTGAATTAATCTCCGAACTCAAAACGCGACAGCCGAAATCGGCTTGTTTTACGTGGGTTCCGAATGTGATGGTTTCCCTGTCAAACGTATATATTTTTTCTTCCTAATGATTCGGTGTTACAGTATCTCTCTTCCTAATGAGAGAGGCAGGTGACTGTTGCTTAGATCAGATACAAAAGATCAATCTTCTTGCCTCTAACTGCCTATTTGCTTTGTTTTCTGGTTTCAGAAGAAATGCAGTTTGCTGTGACTCTGTTCTTGCTCCCCTTGCTGTTGGAGAGGGTTAATGGTTCAGTGCCGGGGTAAAACCGATCCCATTTTGAGAGTCTTGTCCCCTCCATACACCTTGCGCCAAGGCCTTGTGGGTAGGCTGGTTGCTTCTATCTAAAATAGCTAAAAGATGTTTTTAAAGTTTCTTATACCCTTTCCAAAGCATTGGGAGGAAGAAAAATACAGCAAATTGTATTTTCCTGTTCTGCAAAGATCAGTTCTGCGCTTTTCCCTGCTGCCTCATTCAGTTTGTGAAAATAGTCAGTCAGTTTTCTAGGAAACTTTTTTCCCGAAATTCTGGGGGAGATATGTCAGATGCTAAGTTTAAATAGTTTTCGGTGTCATATCTAGTGCCAGTTTATGCAGTGTTTGATCATGGTTCTAGCCAATGGTCCTTTACTGCTACTGCCTTGAATTATTAAAATACAAAAACTAGAGCTGATCTCTTACAGATTTTATTACTTGCATTTCTTTAGTTTATACGGCAGATTAAGTTTCTTTATAACTGTCGTCTTAAGTATAGCATAAAATGCACCTTTTGGTTTAGAATGCATATATTAGCCGTTTCCTGCTAGGTACGTATTTTCATTCAATGAACAAAGGTTCTCAATTTTGATTGTTGCCTGTTTGTTAATTTGCAATCTATTAAAAACTCGCGGATGGCTTTGTTGGAACTTGGTATGATGTCCTTAATATTCTTTTGTTCTCTCTTCTCTGCGATGACCTTAGTTAAGGTATACAGCCCTAAGCCTAGAATGCAAGTGTTTTGGCCAGTTGCACTAAGCACCATTAGAACAACAGGAAACCCTTACTTAATGGGAGGACTATTCATTATGCAATCAGAGACAAAGTCCATGGTCTTCAAATTGTTCTGTGTCCGCATGAATACTGTGAAATACACCTATGGTAGAAGTACAACCCTTAACATCTCGGCAGCTTTTTGCTCATCAGGTACTATGAGACTGCAGATCACTTACTCTTTACTCTCTGTAGTATTTAACTTGTAACTTAAATTCCTGTGGGACTTAAGTTCTCATCAGGCTTTAGTCATGCTGTAGCTTTAGACACAGCGTCAGGTTTCCTATTGCATTACTCCTATTAACTTCAGAGATCAGGATAACACTTAACTTGTTTGGCTGTTTCCTCTCTGAGACGAAGCCTTGTTTGTGAAGTTGTTTTAAGTCTGTGGGGTTTGATTTTTCTTCTTTCTTCGTGCGAGAATTTTCTTACCTCAGTTTATAGCTCGTCAGTGGAAGCATCCCTGAATTATTTCTTCACTTCTGCATAATTTTAAAATTGGTAATTTCTGAGATCAATAATTAAGTCTTGATATTCTGTCTTAGAGTCCTCTATTAATGCTAGCTGCATGGACTGGATTGCAGGGTCTTTGAGACAGAGTAGCATGATGATTTTTACAGAATCACAGAATAGTTGAGATTGGAAGGGACTCTGGAGATCATCTCATCTGACCAGAGCAGGGGCAACTAGAGCAGGTTGATCAGGACCTTGTCCAGTTAGGTTTTGAATACATCCAAGGATGGAGCCTCCACAACCTCTCCGGGCAGCCTGTTCCAGAGTTTGATCACTCTTACAATAAAAAAGGGGTTTTTTTCTTATGTTTATAAATTTAATTTCCTGTATTTCAATTTGTTCCCATTGCGTCTTGTCCTTTCCCTGGGCACCACTGAGAAAAGTCTGGCTCAGTCACAGAATCACAGAATCATATAGGTTGGAAAAGACCTTTAAGATCATTGAGTCCAACCATAAACCTAACACTACCAAGCCCACCACTACACCATGTCCCTAAGCACCTCATCCAAACGTCTTTTAAATACCTCCAGGGATGGTGACTCAACCACTTCCCTGGGCAGCCTGTTCCAATGCTTGATAACCCTTTCAGTGAAGTAAAATTTCCTCATATCCAGTCTAAACCTCCCCTGGCGCAACTTGAGGCCATTTCCTCTCGTCCTATCACTTGTTACCTGAGAGAAGAGACCGACCCCCACCTCTCTACAACCTCCTTTCACGTAGTTGTAGAGAGCGATAAGGTCTCAAAGGTCTCAAGGTCGTCTTTACTCCCTCCCATCCAGTATTTATACATGTTGGTAAGATCCTCCTGAGCGCCTCTTCTCCAGGCTAAACAATTCCAGCACCCTGAGCCTCTCATTGTATGCAAGAGTCTTTCATCCCTTAATTTTCACAGCACTTCTCTGGACTTATTCCAGTAGATCCATGTCTGTCTTGTACTTTGGAGCCCAGAACTGGACACGGCATTCTAGATGTGGTTTCATCAGTGCTGAGTAGAAGGGAGCAATCACCTCCCTTGACCTACTGGCAACATTCTTCCTATCGCACTTCTTTGCTTACATGGGGGGGAAAAACCCAAAACAACAGAACTTCTAAAGGTCGTCTCCTTGAGACAGTGCTTGACGTTGACTCCCTCTTGTCCCGTGGTGGTGCTTTCAAAGTTAGAGTATGCAATCATAATGTTTGGATGTGGCCATTTTGGCTCACAGGGTGCTAAAGTATGCTGGGGAAGGTAATTTCTGCATGGCAAATGCATGTAGTTCACAACATAAATGGACAATATATGAATCTGGAGGTGCATTTAAGTGAATGTCAGAAGCCCTTCAGTCAGCCCAGCCTTTTCATTTTTAAGAAGGGAAAATGATTTAGTACATCAAATCACTTTCTTGTCATAGTTCCCTTTTCTGAGTGTGGTTTGTGAAAGCTGTGTTGCTGATTTAGAATTCCTGTTTCAGCTGTTCTCTCAACTTTTTTCCTCATTTCCCTAAAATGCTGGTTTTGTTACCAACTAGTTTGGCTCGCCATACCTACCTCCCTAACATGTGACTTGTTAGATCAGTCATTTAAAGTTTTATTTTTGGAAATTTCTGCCCAGGAATGTTAGGATACTGTTGTTTTGTTCACAAATTGAAGACTGACTCCGTTTCGGCCCCCCCCCCCCCCCCCCCCCTTACCGTTCAGGATGTATGGGCTGTATTGTCACAGTTGATAAGTTATCTAAAACCTCAATTTTTATTGCAGTTAACTTATAACTAATCATCCAAGTTCTATGCAAGTTTTTCCCATCTGTTAGGCAATCGTCAGCAAGTACACAATGAGATTCTCATGCTCTTCTCTGTCCCTTGCTCGCTTTTGCCACTCAGCCTATTCCTAGTTCTGCAATCAAATTCCATAAAATATTGGTGAATGTCTAATCACAGAAGCAGCAGTGGGCTTACTGTATTGGTTTAAGTTAAACCATGCAGATTTTGTCATTATGATTCAAAGTCAGTGAAGTCTTTCATTTTGTAAACTTACCAATGCAAGCTAACCTGATAACAATTTTAAATTGCTAGTTATGCGTGCATAGAATTGCATTGCTTTAACTAAGTAACTAAACACAGATAAGTATGTACTGGTAAAGGTCTTGTTAATAAGCAAGGCATTAATTGAAGCTTTTATAATTGTTGTTTACAAAGTCTGTCTTTCATCACTGTCAAAGAGTAGTTAAAATTTGCATAGATATCCTCATCAGTACATGTAACTTCCCAAAGTTGTTTTGTTTTTCAGTATATAACATTGTCTATTTTCTGAGGGAGGGAGAAGACACCTTTTCCAGTCCCTAACCAGGCTGATTTTCAAAGATTTTTATGTAGACAATGATGGCTTAAGACTTGCAGAGTTTATTCCTGCCTCAGAGAAAATTTAATTTGCTTATCCTTTCATTTCTTAACTGGAGTTGATGTGCATTTCATTCCTTGTGCGTGAGACCTCTCTTTGCCAGCAGCATAAACCTTTATTGACAGATTTTTGCTGTTTCAGGAAGTATCCTTGCACTGAAAAAAGAGGTTGTCACCTTTTTGAGCATCAACTGGGTTATGTGTTTAGGGAATATCAGCTTTAGAGAGTCTTGGGCGCTTTTTTTTTTTTTCTTGGTGGTGGTTTTTGGGTTGGGGTGGTTTTTTCCCCCTCTTGTCACCTTTTCTCTTACTCCTTCTCCAACTCTGAAATAGACTTTTTGCATATACTGTTCTTATGCCTGTGGAGCATATTGTCATAGCCAAATACAACACCTTTAAGGAAAAACAGGGAACCCAACCTCTGGTAAAATAAACGCTTTGTTTTGTATATTCAAAGTGTTACACAAATCCAAGATAAGAGCCTTCTATTTTTTCTTTTTTTTTTAAGTTGTTTTGTCATGAGAAAGTCCTGTCTCTTGGGTCTCCCCAGTAGGCTAGCAGCAACAGGGATTTCTGACTCTAACTTCATTGCTTCAAATATTTCCTTAAAATATGTACATTTTAAAATCCATTATTTTGTATTTCTTTCCACTGGGATTGAGGGGAGGTTTTGTTTTGTACATGTTTTAGTTTTTGTTATTTTTGTAGGTGCTGGAGAGAACCTGGAAAACACGATGGCGGCCTTTCACCAGTGAGTACAAATGGAACCAGTAATGCCTAAATCAGCCGTGTTCTCATTGTCTTTAGTGAGTGAAGCAATGAAGAAAGATAGGACTTTCATCAGCTGTTTGGGGTTCCGTGTCCTATTTCTGAAAGTCATCCCTCCTTTGGATGACTTCTGTGGATTGCTAAACATTACTCCAGTTTCAGCAAGAAGGAATTAGGATACCACAAACTATGTCCAAATTTGTACACAGTAACATGGTAGACCGGCAGTGGAAGCCAGTTCTTCATAACTAATATCATACACTGTTTTTTCTAGATACATTGATGTTTCTCAGAAGGTGTTTCAGATTATAGCCTGTACCAATATGCTAATAAGCATACAAGGCTGGATTTCAGGAAGTCTGAATCTGTTGCTGCTGTTGTGGCTGTAAGCAACAATTCTCTTAGATATTCCACAGTTTCATGGTATTCGGTTCCCTCCTCTATATCCTCTATAATAGAAGGTTAATAATGTCTCCTAGAATTGTTGTGACTGAAATCCTAATGTTAACTAACTTTCAATATACCATCTTTAAAGCTGTAAAAAATGTTTGTGTTATGTTTTTTCTCTTCATACATGTACTTCATTTGCACAATGTGTGAAAGCCTCTTATGTAGGGGTTTAAAATGGAGTTGGTACTGGAAAGCCTTTTAAGTCTCCAGCATTTAAGTAGTGAATTCTAACAAGGTTCTCAAAGGCATTTGAAAAAGAAGCATATCTAAAACTCCAGCTGCCAGTGAGCACTGACCAAATTATGTAGGCTTCTCTGTGTTTTGTTTGGGTTTTTTAATTTGCTTTGTGCTAAGTAGCCTCATCAGTTTGCACATTTCCTTACAGACTGAGGAGTGCCAGCTTTCCCAACCAAACAGTGCTATTGAAAGTACTGCAGTATTTTCTATCTCCATGGAAGCTTAGCATAGTTTTGTGGTTTTTTTCCTGCTGGCCTGCCTTTTTTCAAGTCTGCTACCACGCTTTCTGGAAAGTGCTTCTTTTTTTTAACCATTTCTTAATTTTCATTTAGTGTCATACTGGTTTTATATGTATAGGGCTCTTACAAAGAAAGTTATACCATAACCTATTTTTATTTCATTGCCAGAAGTAAGCTGTAGTACTTAGAGTAAGGACTGTGCTAGGAGTCAAATAATGTTTTGTGATAATACAGACATTTGTCTGACTCTCTTCTGACCATTTTAATTATTTTATGACTACAGGGTAACAAATGTGTTGAGGTCCACTTCTTGAACTCATCACAACTGCCAATAGCAAAGTTCAGTTACTTGTTTTGAAGTTGTCTTGGCCAAATCATAAAAGCATGGGCCAAATAATAAAAGCATGTTACTTCTGCAGAAAGCAGAGTCAGAGCCATTACTTTGTATTAGGCAGTAGAAAGTCTTCTGGCTTCCTCTGTGGAGGGGTAAAGGCTTTGTCCTTCCCATCCGCTCATTCCCATCTCCACCAGTAAGCTAGCAAAAGGAATTGGGTAGAAGACTGGTGATCTGCATGGTGAAAAATCAGCTGGATTGGCTCAGATGGCTGGTATGAAGGAATCAATTTATGATCCATCAGATTTTGCATGAAGCCAGATAGGGCATGCCTGCAAGAGCTATTTGCACGTTTGGACAAGCAGGCATATTCGACCACTGATGTAGTTGAATCTAAAAGAGAATGCTTGTCTGCAACGTGAGACCTACCCCCTTGTTTTTGTTTTGTTGACAGTAACCTAAATATTGCAAGCAAATAGTTTTATTTATGCTGTTTACACTTTAACAGTGACTGGAGAATATTTAATACTCCACACATGTTGCATGATAATGAAGAAATTATTCTAGTAATATATAAACGAAGTGTATGGGGGGGGGGAGGCCTTACTGGTAATTTCAAGTTCTATACGAGCTCAACTTAAAATATTCTGGAAAGCAATTACAAGCTTTTTGTACCAAAGACAGTAATTTTTTTTTGCGTGGTAAAATACCTAATCGATTTTTTTGGCTGTAATCATGTTACACTGTATTTAAATGCTTCTGTGGTGGTTTTAGCTTAAAATGAATTATTTTAAAATCTAAGAGAGACACTTGCAGTGTCTTAAAGTATTTGGGGATCTGGCATAAAAGATGTCGTAAGAATTTAATTATGAGTTTAATTATCTCTAATACAGCCATATACTTTAGCGTTGCCTTGACAGGAAGCTGCTAAGTAAACTCTCCAGGTATTTTTCTCATTGTATTTCCTTTTCTTTTATGAACATACTTGATTTAGAAAGGAAGCATTAAACGCTGTAGTTACAGCAATAAAAGTACATGGTCAACTTAGTATTTATAAACTCTATACATTCTGCTACATTAGGCCTTGCCTAATGGAATTTAGTTTCCAAGGTAAGGCTTTTCTTATATATTTCCTGGTATGCCCTTTTACTTGAAAACAGTTGGAGTTAAACACAAGCAAGGAGCTCTGTCATCCTAATTTGCAAATGTGAGTCTGCTTCACAACTTGAGTTCTGGAGCAGTCGGATCTGAGTCCAACACGTTCTTCTGAATTTGGAGAACATCTGGAGTCTTCTCTGGAGCAATGTCAATTTGATGCGTTATTACAGAGCTGCAGAACAAACTGATTTCCAGCTGAAAAAACGCAGCACTTTAAGGAAACTTATTTAGCAGCAAGCTGCTAGTAAGAGCCTGGCAAATCCTCAAATTTGTTAACAAGGCAAGTTGTTGTTCTCCTTTTTCCATGCAGCATCAGTCCTGAATTTCTTAAGCAGTAATATTTCTAATAAACTTTGCTGGTTAAATGATAATACATGGTACTAGATGGGAATGTCTTCTACAAATTTGGCAAATCTCCTGCAGCATATTTGGAGATGCTTTTTCCTCAGGAGGAAAAATTACACAGAACAGGCTGTGCATCTTCCATGGGTAATAGGATTTTGTTCCTCTCCTAATTCTTAATTAGTGGCACTGGAAAACAGTTAACAAATTGGTGTTAATTTGACAACCCCCCTCTTGATAGTTATCCCAGCTGGACCAGAAATTGTGTTAAATGCTTAAGGGAGTATGTTCTAATTTTTTTTGTTTTATTGCATTTGTGAATGTTTATGGCATGTCTGTATTTCAGCAGTCAGTAAAGCCCTTTTCTTAAGGAAAAGGCTGTTACTGAAGTCGCAGAGCTTTGGGTCCGGTATAGGCTGTACTCACAGATGTTAGACGTTTGTTCATAGGTGGGTAAAAGGAACAGCCTGGTGTTTTGAAGGAAGTGTTCAGACTTCAGCTGTCTGCTGGAATGATACCTTCTGAGTATTTTTTTTAATGACATGAGCAATTCACTTCTCGTTGGAAAAAAGCTTAGTTTTTCTGTTCTGGTGTGAGGTTTCTTGTGCTTATTTTTCATCAGTATTACTACTTTCTGCTTGCTTTACTCCTATGAGCTAAGCTTCTATAGAGTGGATTTGGGATTGGATTAGAACTTTTCAAAGCAGCGGATTGGAATAGGAATAGCTATTTTTTGTTGAAAAATATAACTGGGTGTTTTAGGGCTTTATTTTTTTAAATTTAAAATTAAAACTTTTTCATTAAAATAATAATTTTTTTAAAATGTAGTTTTGCTAGCCAAAAAGCCAAGAGCCTGAAAGCACCATTGCTAATTTCTGGATCCATCCAGTCCTGATTAACTTAAGTAGAAAAAGGCTTTCACATCCCTGTCATTTGTTGTTTATGCTTACGACACAATTGATTACTTTTTTAGAAGAGCTCGCTTCTTCCAGTGGTAAATGTGCTGATACTAATAAACATCACACTCAAAATTCTGAAACAATACTTTAGAAGTAGGTTTCTCAATACTGAGGTGGTAGGCTGCAATCGACAGGTGTGCTACCTGATTTCTATGGAAGACGGAGCCAAAGATCTTGAGTTCACATCCCATATCTGATTCACGATACATTGTTTATTCTTGCATCAGCTTTCCCACTGCAGCAGAGTTATTTGCTTCTTGCTTTGCAGCAAGATTGTGAGGATTCATTGCATCATAAAGCATCTAAAGTACTTCCACTGGGATTAGTTTAATTGAATAACATGTATGTGTAAGGTTTGGACATATACGAAATACACGTGTGGTTCAAGGCAGACTTCTTTGCTTCCAGTGCGGTTAATATAGGAACAGACATGCTGGAGCTAGATTGTCACCTGACGAAAGATGAGCAAGTGGTTGTGTCCCATGATGAGAACCTGAAGAGATCAACAGGAGTTGATGTCAACATATCCGACCTCAAATACTCTGTAAGTTGAAGAAAAAACGTTAGTGCTAGATCATGCTTAAAAATACGTTTGTAGAGTGGCTGGGGTGGGCAGGAAGGTTGTGTGCGTGTGTATGTATGTCTAGTATCCACAATCTAAGGAGGGGATTCATCTTGTCTTACTAAAAAAACCAAAGTTAACTAGGCTCCCTGTGTAGTCAAGGGAGAAAAACCAGCACATTTCCAGAGGGTGATTAACTCTGTCCACAGTAGCTTGGATGAATAGCTTTCTGGAGGTGGGCCTGTTTTGCCATACTGATGACAAAGGAAGCTTAGTCAACAAGCTCCTTCTCATATGACCAGCGTTTTAATGGGAAAACCGGTAGATGAATCCCACCTGCATTGACAGTTTTAAAAGCCTGTTTTACAGAACTGTCTTTCCATGTGGTATTTAAGTGGAATTCTCAGAATTTTCAGACAGGCGTCTGGAAATGTTTTGCCTTACTCAGCTACAGGTAACATAAGACTAAGAATGCCAAATAGTTTAAGTAAGAGTGAACACAGTGCTTCTAAATGACTTTTTGGGCAAGAAGACTTTAAAAAAATATTATTTTTGTCTTTAAAGATAACTTACATGGCTTATGAATTATAATTTTTTGTCTTTTTTGAGAAAAGTTATGATTATATCCCTGCATTTGAATTAGTGTTCCATTTCCCTTTATTTTTAAGGAACTTCCACCATATCTCTGCAAGTTGGATGTCACATTTCAGAAAGGTAAGTTTTTGTCTTTTGCCATTTCAATTTACAGTACCAGTAACTAATTTTGCATTATTGTAGTGTGGCAATTTCTTATTTTGGCAAAGGGAGTAAAAAAGTGGATTTGCTTCCATCAGTATCTTGATAATACAAGTTTTAAAAGGAAAATATAATCCTAGCTTTAGAAACCAAAATACATTTTTTCATACCAGTTGGCAGCGACTAAGTTTAGAATGTAAGGTATCTTTTTCCAAGTAAACATTTCAATTGTTTGCTTGTCTGCTTCTTGCAACTGCTTTCCAGTTCCCTTGTGAGATCTTCAGAGGGTGCTGATTGAAAATTTGTCGTTCCGAAAAACGAAGAGAAGGCAGAAGAGAGTTTCTTTACAACTCAAATGCCATTGTGCTGGTGCACTCTGGGCTTGAAGTACTACGAGATGTCAGATAATACAGACATTTTCAGAAGGGTGAATGGAAAGAGTAGTAGTTACTGTATGTATGACAAAGTTCAGTACCAATATTGCTGCAAGAGAGGAAAATGTAGAAAAAAATTAACCTGTTTCCTTGTGAAAACTGTGGTTCGTGGGACTATGATTTGAATAAAGCACACAGGCTAAAATTGAGAGTGCTTCCACCTAGAAAAGGCTACCACAGATGATACCAGATGTGTTTGCTTGCTTGAGGGGCTTTGTGACTTATCTTCTGTAGCCTTTCCATATTTGAATGGCCCAGCAAGCAAATTTTGTATTAAAAACTTCTGTTCAAAATTTCAAAATACTTAAAATGCACCAAGATGAGATCCATGACGTGTTATTTCCACACGTGTATATCTTTTGTTTATGTACAGTAATAAAAAGAGATGGCAAGAGCCTTCAGTTAATTCCCTAGAGCCACAGGCAGTTTCAGACAATAAAATTTGGGGGGTTTGCCTTCTGTTCCCTTTACTCATTATGCTTCTCCAGTAAATTTTCCTAGAAGGAAAAGTTTTTCTCATTGGTCTTGTTTCATACTAATCTTGTTGCATTTGGTATGTGGTAACTGAGCCCGTGTTTGCTATTTCAGGTTTTTAATGATGCCTGCACTCCTACTGTTGCTGAATAATGACTGAATTTAATGAAGGTCAAACCTAAATGTGCAATATGCTCAGGGCATTTTCATTACGGAAGTGAGCTTGTCAATTAATTACAACTACCTGAATGAAGTGATTCCCCCCCCCCCCACTTTAAAAGTGTGCTAATTCTAGGAACTATGTGTTTTGTTGTTTGTTTTTCTTTTTAATTTTAAGATAACAAGTGCTCTGACATCTCAGCTTTTATCTGTGGTGTATTAAAAATGGTCACAGCAATGACAACTTTCTTGTTTCCCCAGAATGTCACTGTGAGGGAAAAGACAACCGTATTCCACTCCTGAAAGAGGTGTTTGAGGCATTTCCACAAACTCCTGTCAACATTGACATCAAAGTGAACAACAACGTGCTGATCAAAAAGGTACATGAACATCTACACTGAACTGAGACTGAATGTCATGTAATGGTGTTGAAATTCCAAAAGAAAAATTTCTTGGAGTTGCTAGCAGTCCATGACACTAAAATCTGTGTTCTTGGACTGCTTCATCCTTCACATGTTAGATCTTGCTCCATGTATGAGGTAATACAGAAGACAGAGGAGTGATCTTGTGCAATATATTCAGCAAACAGCTTTTTACTGACCCTTGATCTTGACATGAAACTGATGCTACGCTGCTAGACACGTTTGGTTTGTACTTCATATGAAGGTTCGTCTTACAGACTGCTGCTACCAAAGCATCATAAAAGCATGATGTCAGTGTAAGGATAAGTGTTCATTACAGCAAAGGAAATCTGCTTCCCATCAGATACTATTTTGCTATCTTGTTTTCTTAAATTCTCTGGGGCTTTTTGTAGGTATAATGGGCTTTTTTTAGGTATAATGGGCTTTCGTTTTATCCGTTGACCTGAACACCTGTTTTTTTCCAGTCAAAGCAGCACAATCATCTTAAGATGGGAGAGAGTACAGAAGAACTGTCTTTTCTGTAATGACTTACGTAGTTGACAAGTAACAAGTAGAGTTTCAGTTAAATAATTTGCACATAATTTTCAATGAATACATGTTAGGGTTCTGCTTTTTTATATTGCAGGTTTCAGAGCTGGTGAGTCAGTATAAGCGAGAGCATCTGACGGTATGGGGGAATGTCAATTATGAGGTGGTATCAAAGTGTCTTAAGGAGGTAAGAATGGGTCCAACTTAGCTTTGTTCTTGCCTGCTTGTTACTGTGTGGTGACAAAATGTACAGAAAAGCACCCTGTAAATCAAGATCTAGCCAGCTATGCCAGACTTTCAGATGTGATGAGAAATTTTGCATTTAGACTGTATTCTGCTTACTACACTGTTACAATAAATCAAGCCCAGTTAGCACCCATATAGTCCACAATAAAATACTTGAGGAATTAAGCTTGATCATGTTTTATTCTTGTTCTATAAAATATAGGGTGTTATGATTTTATGCCAGGAACTCTTAGAACCTGTTTTGCACGTCATTTGTCTGGTACAAAAGCAATTTTTCTAAGGATTGCTTACTGTGTGTTTCTTTTTATGGAAATAATGGATGTGGCCACTAGCTGACACACAGTTATATTGGTATAAAGCTGTTTTACAGCTATAGATTCTATTCCTTTTTGTGCTGAGGAATTGCACAATTGAGAATTAAGTTAAAATTGTGCTTAGTCCAAAGGAGTTATGCACCTGAGTGAAATTGATCTAGTTGAGAGTACAGATATTGTTCTGATTTATCTGAGCAGGACAACACACCATTTCCTACCTGAGCAGCAGTTCTATTTGTTCATTTTTGTAGCATCAATGCCCAAATATTTTGGTTCATAAACCAGCATCTTTAAAAATGTGTTGTGAGGTGAGTTGATGTGATATCAAACTGTAACAAGTCCTGTGCTAAAGCACAGCTTGTTCTTTGCGGTAATATTAGTCTAAGACAAAATACTGCATAGTGTCATGCAGTCTGGAAAGATGATGAAGGCAGGTAACAAAAACACTGCTGCGACCAGTGAAACTTTACCTTTTCAGGTCATACTGCCCCTTCAAATTGTGTAAAACTTTTGCTTGGATTACAAGCTACCAGAAAGAGTAATTTAAATTCAGTGGCAGGCATATCATAAACAGTTGACAGTCTAATCTTTAGGTGCAAGTGCTAAACTTTAAACATGCATTGATGAGTAAATTTAATTGCAACAGACTCAACAATCTACCAAGATAATTTAGAATCTTTCTTTTCTGGTTCCTGCAGAACGCTGACATTCCTGTCATCTTCTGTTTGCAACGTGTCCTCCTGCTTCTTGGCCTGTTCTACACTGGTCTGCTGCCATTCATTCCTTTCAAGGAAGAATTCTTGGAAATTCCCATGCCTTCAATCATCCTCAAGTGAGTTGGAGTCCGTCGGTGGGTGCTGCACTGAAATGATAGTAAAGCAAGTGAACGATAATGCCAGCTTGAGCATTGGTTTAGTCGGTATCCTCGGGCTGAGGATACTGTTTGGTTCATTTAGGCACTTTGTATATTCCTAAGAGAAAGCTGTGGAAATCTTCTGCTCCTCTGTATTTAACCTGTCTCTAGCTAGCTCTTAGTTACTCAGTTATTAGTGTGGGGTGCCTGTGTATATCGGTGTTTCCTGTTTACAGCATCTCCTGCAAATACCGCCTTCATGCAGTTGCCTTTGCAACGCAGCTTGTACTGATGCTGTCTAGATAGTAATATGGAGCAGTGCTGTACAAATAACTAATTCTTGCACTTTTCTCCCTCTTTCTTGACAACAAATTAGTCTGAATAAGGCCAAGAGGCAAGTCAGTAATAAGGTGGATGGGAGATTTCACGTGCTCTTTTTTTCTTGTACTTTACTCCAAATGCTGCTGAATACCCATCTCTGCTGGTTCTCTTAAATGTAGCACATTCCTCTTGTGTAACCCAATTCTAAGTCACTGTCTTAGTGAAATTACTGTGCTAATTTCAGAAACTGCAAGATTAATTCTTCATGTTCCTTTTGCAGGAACATCTCAAATAATATTTTAATCTGTGCTCTGGTAATTTTTTGTTTCCCCTTCTTCAACAGGCTCAAAGAACCACAGAAGATGACAAGAAGCCAGAAATTTATTATCTGGCTAGCTGACACGTAAGATATTAATCTTATTACATTTTTATTCATATTTTGCCTATATATTAACAGTTGGCTCAAGCAACTAAGAATAGCTATTGCTATAGCTACTTGTTATGTTGTAAGTTTTTTCAGTTTTTCTAGCTTGTTTGTCAGTGCAGTATAAATCATATTAAAATCTTACGTAGGTGTTCCTGTATGCTTTTATTTTTCATACACTGAAACATACTGAGGTGCAGTAACAGTGGGCATTATTCCAATTTAGTCTATTTAGTTTCTGTCGTTAAGTGTGTTCAGTTAATTAGCGTGCAAGTAGATTCAGAATCCCACGTTTCATGGGATTGTGACTGTTTCATAATGTTGTCAGAGGAGATACTGTTTGGCTTACATGGAACACTTTGCATTTTAAGAATATCTGTGCTTCAGAGGAAACTTAGTCATATGCTTTCAGAGGTTGAATGTGATTGCAGTAAGTGTCTTCTGGCTCTTGCTTCTGTGTCTGACATCTGTTACTTTGATTTCTTGAGCGGCCAGTAGAGTTTTCATGTCTTCTGGTGTGAAGGATAAAATCTCTTCTGAAAGCAAAGGGATTGATTCATCGCACGTGGTACAGGGTACCTGTACGGTGATGGAGGAATCTGCTGGATTTGATCTTCAGAAGAGTTGATACAAATACCCATAGCTAATGCAAATTTCTGGGTATCTGTGTTAACCAGTCTTGAGTTGCTTGAACTAAACGTTTTCTATAATTAGGTTTCTAATCACTTTCTTGTGGAAAACATTGAATCTAAATGCTCTATGGAAAATTTATTACAGAACATCAACAGACATTGAAAATTTCATATATACTTCAAGTTCTTAAATAATATCTTTCTCCTTTCTTCAGATTGCTGATGCGGAAGGCACTTTTTGACCACCTCACTGCTCGGGGCATTCAGGTACAGTGTGGCAAATCTAAAGAAAATGTGCTTTTAACCTAGTGAGAATTTGACCCAGCCAGATATGGCCTTAAGACGGGTTCATGTTCTCCCCAACACATTCTGTTGTGTTGCTAGGATTAGAAGTTGCTCTTTGGTTCCTGAGCTATAGTTTATGCTGTTGTATTTGCAGTTCTGTAGTTGCAAAGGAAGAATTGTATGCTTGGGAAAAGACTTGTTAATTTAAATCCCTTTAAGATTTTTTTTTTTTTCCCCAGTTCAAAAGTAAGCCTACAAAATCTGCTAAACTGCTTACCTATTTTGGGCTTTTCACAAAATAATATTTTGACTTTTGGAAATATCTGAAGTCTCAGGTAATGAAATGGAGTTGGAGTCACCACTAGAAAATGCCCCCTTTTGGAGGGCGAGGGGGAAGAAGTTGGATATGTTTGTGTGCATGTCTTTGGCATCACAGTGTAATCATTTATCATTTTAAATATATGCGGCATCATCTCTCTCACATGAAACAATTTAGGTCAAAAGTCACCTTTTTTTTTTTTTTTTTAAATTTGAGTATTTCCTGTAATAATTTGTCTCTCTATCCCATCTCATAGGTGTATATTTGGGTACTGAATGAAGAACAAGAATACAAGAGGGCATTTGATCTGGGAGCAACTGGAGTGATGACAGACTATCCAACAAAACTTAAGGAGTTTTTACACAATTACCCAGCATAAAGGAAGAAAACCAAGGAAGTTCTTGCAGAATAGATTGTGAGCCAAGGATTTTCTTCATCAAAAAAAAAAAAAAAAATTTGAGCAGCATACACAGATCATTTTGTCTGAAAGATGTAATTGGATGATCTATTACCTTGTTGTCAAGTTGCTACCTAATGTAAAGATTGTCTATTTATTTTAAAACTTTAATTACATAGTTTACATTTGTAAATATCTGATTTAGCAACAGCGCACTTCACAAATAGTGATGACTAGAAAGAGAGTTGCTGGATAGGATACCTGTAGATAATAAGCGTTATTTTACCTGTCACAAGTGTTCCTAAGCAGATGTCAAGACATGTTAGTTATTCCAGTTATATTCTAGTGGGCAGAAACGAAAGAATTTCTGAAAGTGTACCCTGTGTGTATGCATTTCTTGTGTTGCTTTTAGTTTTCAGATAACTTGTAGGGCAAAAAAGAAAAACAACGCACAGGAGAATTAGAAAGCAGAATCTGTGGCTAGCCAGATAGTTTAGCCTGTGAAGTATAGTCAGTAAAGGCAGTCACTTTTTTACCAAAATTAACCCACTTGGTCAGTATAGATTTAATCAATTATTCTTACTGATAAGAATGTTGAGCTTGAATTGCAACTGTATTTAGACCCCTTTCTGATGTGATAGTAATACTGTGACTTATCGATCAAGGTCTAAATACAGCATTTAAGCCAGGTTCTGAGTTTGGCACTGAGTTCTACTGCAAGGGTCTAGGTTTGCCCCTGGTTATGACCTGCCTGTCAGGCTACCATGGCATGTCAGTAGCTAGCTTTCCAGAAAGGAAGATTGCACTTATTATAGATTACACTTACTTTGAAATAGTCTTTTCACAAAGGAAGCCAATGTTTTAGAAGTTTTTTGCACATTTGTAGTTCTAACATCTGTTGGCTTGATGAATGGGAAGTTGTTTTTAGGGTGAGGGACCAAAGAAGATTAAGTTTGGTCAGGAGTTTCAGGAACAAATTAGAATGTTCCTATTAAATTAATTCACCCAAAGCAGATTTATATGCATACTTATAAAAGGAGCAAGTGTCGATCTAGGATGTGTGTAAATTTTAGTCTTTTCTCTGCACAAAAGTACATTCAATATTAATTAAGTTTATGTGCATGGACATGTAAGTAACTTCACTGGCAAAAGAGGCAGGAAACCCCAAGTGTGATGGAATGGGGTTAGATAGGAAGGTATTCTGGAAGCTGACATGCTGTTCTGTCACTGTGAACAGGTGTTATACGTGTGTCAAACAGATTTGAGCCTGCAGTGCCTGCGTGCTTTGGTGTTGTCACATTAGTGGTAGGGTTTTTCAGAAAGAATTTGATTACTGTAACTTGATTATACACAATGACATATGTAAAGCTCAGTCATTTAATCATCAGATACTGCTGGAACAAAACTATTGTTTAGTGTGATAGTATCTACTTCTTTAAGGAACTTCACATGAAAATGATGAATCTTAATAAACACAGTAGCCAGATGCAAGAGTGTATTTACTGCAAGGTATACTCACTGTTATAAAAATTTTTAAAGTAAGTAATTTTTTTCCCTTGCTAGCTCAGATTTGGAAGGGCTCTGGTCTCGCTCCACTGGCTGCTGTGCCATACTTGTAATCATGGAGCATCTTTGCTATTTCATTATGTCTGTCAGTAGGCTGTCAGTGTTAGAACGTCAGGTCCATCTGGATGGATAGTATTCATTTCTGCATTATAATTCCTTTCTGAGGAACATTTCCACATGGATGAAATGGAATACTTAATTTTTTATTTAAGTGAATATGTGATGATGGTGGCAAATGAGTTAATGGTGTCATTCTAAATATCTGCCTGGTTAAGATGGCTGTAGATTCCATTTCCTCTTAATCTAATCAGGCTTGTTGCTCGTTGAATGGAAGAGAGGAAAATGTTACCTCCTAACTGTTCATAGGAAAAAGGATAAAATGATTTATTACGTGCTAAGCTTCTTGTTTCCCTTTCAGACCTGTTATGTCTGGTCAGATAACTGCTAATAATCAGTCTAGTCATAGTTCTGCCCGCTTTCTAGTAGTCACAGAATAGGTATAGAATAGGGTCCATATGCAGCTCAGTAGGTGAGTGAAAAACATCTGTCTTAAGTTGGTTCACTAGCAGTGTGTAGCTCCAGACAGTTTTTACACAGTGTGGTTTTCTTCAACTCAGTTTTATTGCTATTAAATTTCCAACACGCACACCTATATTAAGACACAAATATAATTCTGGTTTTAGACAATACTACCAAATAGCACTTATACGTTAAAAGTTGGTTTTTTTTTTTTAGGCTAGGAAAAACTAAGTTTTAAAATACCAGTCTTGATTTCTGGATTTTATCTTGATCTCTCAAGGGACAGGTGATGACTTAGTTTCTATCTCAAGTTTCCCTCATCACTGCATAAATAAACTATTTTGCTCTTTTTATATGGAATGACAAAACACAGTTATTGAAACGACAAACTTAATTTTTTAATTTTATTTTAATCTTTTTCCTCTTTGTATCTAGCAGTGGTGTTGGAAACTTCTGCCTTCAAAGATGCTTAACACATTTTTCAACCACTAGTCTTCCTACATCTGATGTAGCTTTTGACTGTGCTGTTCAGACATGACCTCTCTTTGATAAGTCTGCTACTTAATATCTGAAATTTGAATGAGTCGAGTTACATGGGAGGGAAGAGGTTTGCTGCTGGAAAAGCTGCTGAATTTATTCAGTCACTCATTTGGGCTTTAGTACAAGAGCTGAAGTATTATCTCGAGACAGATAATGTTGCATGGATGAGGCCATGAATCTGAGCACCAATGCACAGGGCTTAGGCCATGATAACTGTTTGTAACAAAATAATATGGAATTGAGGTAACTTTTAGATGTTTGTTCTAGCAAATCATTGTTTTGAATATTCCAGAACTTGCTGTGTGATTTTTAAACCACTTGTACAGAAAAGCATTTGTTGAGAACTTGCACAGCTGTCCAGGAGGATGTTCAGTTAATCTCTCTCTCCAAGGAGAGATTCTTTTCAGGTACTTTTAACTCTAAATATTGTGTAACACTTACTGTGTTCTCAATCTTATTGCAAAATATTTTATGTATGAAGGATGATGCATATATGCCATGCACTTTTCACTTGCAGAAAGTCTTGTGGACCTCTCTAGCTCCAAATCTATGAAGTGATTTTTTTCTTTTCTTGTAAAGAAAGATTCATGCTCTTGAAATGTGACACATTAAAACATCTTTGCTCATAAAAGATCTAAAACTAAATACTTACTACTTGTGACTTCTTTGCCTAAAAGTAGAATTTCTGAGATTATGATATTATATTTATAGTGTAGTAAACATTGAACTTTCAAGGGTGACCTTTTTATGTGAATAGGGTTGCTGAAAAGAAAGGGGTATCTTACATGCTCGGAACTTTTAAGACGTTTTTGGCAATGACATTGGTTTATTCATATAGTAATTATGGTATCTGCAACTATGTGCAGCTAAATGAAGCCTGCAGGGGACTTCAGCCTGCCTTCTCCGTGTGCAAATGAACTTTTAAGTAAAACTTTTGAAGTCAGTTCCAATTTGATTTTTCTATAATTTATTTTAAGAAACAGTAGTAGATAAACTTGATCAACAGTAGTAGATAAACGTGATCAGAAGTGGTCTCCATATGCGATGCTAGAAAACAGCGCAGAGAATTCTGCTGGTTCAACAATGCGGTGTGTGCTGTTGCTTCATTGCTTCCAAACAAAGGTCTGTCTGCAGAACAGGCATCGCATGCTTCAAAGCAAGCAGCCTGTCTGCGCACCTGAAAATTCAAATAATCAAAATTTAAGATCGGAGAAGAGTGGGAAGGTGTACAAATTAGATACTAAACTCTTGAAATTTTACTACGTGTTATCCAGCTTGAAGTAGACAGGTCTTGTGTAATAATGGTAGGGGGAGAAACAAGGTCTCAAGTGTCTGAACTGTAACAGCATGCCAGGAGAGCTGATTCTGTGCATAGATTTTTGGCATCAGCATCTTTCAGTGTAAAGAACTGGCAAATTCTGTCTACTTGTCTATGATTGTAGCACCTTTAACTTAAAATGAAGTCTGTAGTTCTGTATGGATGAAAACAACAAGGTGAAATGAGCCAAGAAATGCTTCTTATTTTAATAATATTTTGCAAAATATATACATATGGTAGTGTTTTGGATAGCCATGCTCAAAAGCAACTGTGTGTGAGAGCATTGGCCTTTGCTTTGCACGTCAGTGTAAAAATGGCTGTCTGCATCAGAGCTGCTTTCTAATTATTTTTAGAAATCATGATCCTTAATTCCTAAGCCCAGTAAATGCATGCCTAAATAAATACCGGCTTTTTTGGTTGGGGTCGTCTTTTTTTAAGTATACTGTTTGGTGTTTATCCAGTGTAATGATTGA
The DNA here is from genome assembly GCF_035582795.1 of Mycteria americana. Classification (NCBI taxonomy): domain Eukaryota; kingdom Metazoa; phylum Chordata; class Aves; order Ciconiiformes; family Ciconiidae; genus Mycteria; species Mycteria americana. Next base: position 4,193,568 of record NC_134379.1, on the reverse strand, counting down.
TGGCCCAGTTCAGGCAGTGTTAGGAGACTGTATGTGCACTTGTATAATATTACAGGTCAGGTTTTGAAACAGGTCAGTGTTTTTGTCACAGGTGATTTTGTCACAGGTCAGTGACAAAATCACCTTACGTAGTCTGGTTCTAGACATCAGCTCTGACCTATAATCAGGCTCATCGGTTTAATTACAGAATGTAGTGGTTCACAGATGTGGAGGATATAGTATCCTAGCTATGTATGTGTATCATACCCAAATTGAATGGGGGAAATGAAAACGTTCGGTTATCTCTGTGTGTCAGATGCGGTAGCAGAGGAGCTGGCCTGAGATTGAAATGAGAGCCTGCATTGTAAAAGGGTTTGGTATGCTTTTTTCACGTGGTTAATAATCATAGTTTTCTCTCTGGTCTCTGCTGAAATGGTAAATATCTGATAATTTAGACTTAATTTAAAAAATTACTGTACTGTGGCCCTTAAATTATCCTGAAATACCTTCCTGTAATGTCTTAAGGACACTCTTGTTCTAATTAACTATCTCCCACACACAGCGAGTCTTCTACCTGCTCGCTTTTGTAGAAGACTTATGCAAAAGATGATGATCAATGAGTTTGGAGAGTATACAAAGCCTTTGACAGTCAGCAGGTATCTGCTTCTGAGCTGGGGACAGCAAGCTAGCTATGTTTTGAGTATGTTCATGTTAACAGGTACCTGTAGCAAGTTTCTGTACAGTGTTGTGTTCTTCTGTGTTGGGTGATAGTTTGCTATAAATACGGCGCTCTGATACCTATGTTTTTTTTCTTGTGATAAGCAGGTTAATGTTTCCTCTAGTTCTAGAGGTAAATTTCCAGCTTTCCTACAGGATTTCCATTAAATTACATTAAATACTAGGTTTTAAGGTCAAGTGTAATTTTAAAGCCTCGAGGCTTCATATTAGGTAAGAGAGGTGAAGTGGGGGTTTTGTATGTAACAGTATTTAGTAACTTTTAAAGGATCTTGGCAGGCAGCTGAGAGGATTTCCCAGATTGCTCTGGGCAGTATTTTATTTCTTACTACACATCCTAAATGGATAGTAAACCAGAGCAGGGAATTGGGAAGCATTAATGAATATTCACGTGTCTTTTAACATGGAAAGTATTCATCTATGAATACGTCGTGTAACCTATCATAAATCTGCAGTACTGAGACTTGGTACTCAAACAGAATATTCAGAAGAACTTTATGCTGTTTATCCAAAGCGAGGAGGCCTGAGGTGCAGCGATTTTCCTGTTTTCAGGATATACTTTTCTACATTGGTGAGCGAGATCATTGGTGGTGGTAGAAATCTCAGAGATCCTGGTTTGTCCCTGGAATTTCCTGCGTGCGTGGAGAATGGATTGTTCTCCTGGCCGTGCGAAACGCCCTACTGAAAGCGTGTAGAGAACAAAAGCCACAAAACCTTACCAAAAGCAGAATGTCGGGGGGCCCGGTCCCTGCCTGTCCTCCTCCCTCTTGCCGCAGGAGGTCCCCACAGCCCTGCTCATGGCTGCTGATGCTCAGCCGGGCTCTGTCCCTCCACACACAGCTCTTCCCAGGGGTGAGAGCCGGTGGGGAAACTGCAATGCGGAGCTGGGTTAGAAGTAGATGCTCGTTCAGTTACAGATTCTGAGTTTTGCCACGGTTCTGGGGCTAGTTAAGCTGGACAGTGGATTTACGGATGGTCTAGTTCCTCACTGTAAGATGCGGGATTTTAGTAGGCACGGAGCTGTTGGGTTGACTTAGTAGGCACGGAGGTGTTGGGTTGACGGTTGGACTAGATGATCTTAGACGTCTTTTCCAACCTTAATGATTCTATGCGGAATATTGCTGTGGGAAGTCAGGCGAGTGATGAGCACGCTGTGCGTAGTGAGGGTTGTACAGCTTCACTGTCTGATCACTTGGTGACTTGGGGGGACAAGATGAAGCGCTGGGGAACGCTTCCTAGTTTGTTGTTAGACCAAAAATAGTGATGCTGCAAGTGGGGGGGAAAAAACCTGCTGCTGTTAATAGATGAAAGCATCGTTCTTTGGGCTGAAGTACTTGAAGATGTTGTTTCCTGATGTCTCTGAAAAAGTTTGAAGTATCCCCACTTTACAGATAAAAAAGAAGGGTAATATTAGGCGAGGTATCTTGCTTACAAGGCCAGTAACACCAGCTACAAATAAAATTGGGGAGTGCTAAGAAACCGAGATTTTCATCGGGTTTGAAGTACCACTTAATTCTAATGCAGCACTAAAAATGTTGAGGCAGTATCTTGATGAGTGATTCGATACTTTCTCCCCTCTCAATATTGCCGTGGTAGTGGAGCAGCAAAAGTTAGCCTCAGGCAGGGAGGCTTTATCCATTAGGCTTTTCTAGTCTAAATGATAGTAAAAGTTGGAACTAATGTCAGACACTGAGCAGGGAAACATTAGCTGTGCTGTTCAGGCTCCAAAAAATGGATGTTTGCAAATAGAGAAATTAAAAATCCTGCTTAGCTGTTCAGTTGAAAGCTAAGCTGTCAAATGGGTTAGATCCAAAATTCAGATTTTTTTTTTTTTTAAATGAATAAATTTCCCAAAATCTTAGCCCAGTAAAAGTATTCCTGATGCTGATTAAGCTGTGCTCCCAAAGTTTGCAACCAAACCCTGCAACGGAAAATCACATGTGGAAATGTGATTTGAAGCTTCCGTGAGAAAGGAACTAGGACCCAACTAGCATTTTATTCTTCACAAGTGCGTGCAGTGCTCCTAATGAGGCACCGTTACCCCTAAAAAGCTTCCAGTTTTTGTCATAGGGATTAGTGCATAAAGAAGAAATTTTGGCTTTTTTAGGGTCTTATTTTTCTGTGACTTCAAAGCTGTGTGAAGGATGGTGCTTGCCAAAGCTGGGTGCTCCCCGGTCGGAGGTGCGGGGTGGCACTGGTGGAGGGACGAGGGGCTGTAATTAAAGACCTTCGGAAAATTAAGGTGCCTTCTGCCAACCTGGGGCGTTTGAGGGTTTATCGCTTTGAGTAACCAAAACTCGTCACTTACGGAAGTTTTGCCTGTCAGGTTTTGGGCTGCGGTCTCCCCGGGGGCGCGGGCCGGAGCCCCGGCGCGATGCGGCAGGGCTGGTGCAGTGCCCCTCGCCCGCCCCCGCGCATCCTCCGCGCAGGCGGATGCCGCTTTTGCACGCGCGTACAGAGCATCCACCGGCGGCGGCGGCGGCAGCGGCTGCTGCTGCCGCTGCCCGGGACCGTCACCGGGGCCTGCTCCATGAGGGGGGTGCCGGTGCCACAGCGGCCGCGGGGGCGGGCAGGCAGGCGCGGCTACTCCCCGCGCTCCCCGCGCTCCCCGCACCCGCGGTGCCTGCGCCTTTAAGAGGAAACGCATCTGTTTGTTATTCCCCCCCCGCGCTCCACGCCGGCAGCGCCAGGGCCGCTCCCATTGGCTGCCGCCTGCCCAGCTGCTGTCTGCGCGAGGCAGGCGGCGGGGGGGGGCGATGCGTGTGTGTGTGTGTGCGCGCCGGGGAGGGCGGGAGCGCCCCTGCCGGCCTCGCGTTCTGATTGGTCTTGAAAAAATGGGCTGCGGCTGGTCGTAGCCAACCGGCGGGGTGTTGCTATGTGCCAGCGGGCGGCGATTGGCGCGCGGTGGTGCCGCTCAGGGCCAGCAGGCTCGCGGGAGCGGCTATAAGGGGAGGGAGCCGGCGGGAGGGGGAGGGCGCTGCGGGGCTGCCTGGTGCGCGTCGGCCGCCGCGCTCCGTCTGCGCTGGGGACGCGCTCGAGGCGGCCGCGCCGCGGCGAGTGAGTGCGGCGGGGGGCGAGGGCCGGGCGGCGGGGCGCAGCGGCGCGGCCCGGGAGGGCGGCAGGGCCGGGGCTGGGCTGCTGCGGGGAGCTGCGCCACAGCCGCCTCCGTCCGTTCCCCCCCCCCCCCCCCGCGGTGGGGCAGCGGGGGCGGCTGCGCGGGTTGGGGGGGCGCTTCCTCAGGGCCGCCCGCCCTGCGGCGCGGCCCCTCGGTGAGGCGGCCTCCCCTCAGGGGAGCTCGGTCGCTTCAGGGGAGAGGGCCGGGGGCCTGCGGCGCCCCCGGGGCTGGCAGCGGGGGAGCCGGGCTCTGCGAGCGGCGGTCTTTGTCTGCGGGGCCAGGCGAGGGGCTGGAGGCGGGGAGGGCAACAGGTTCGAGCCCGGGAGAGTGTCCAAGGGGCAGCGCGCAGGCGAGGCGAGAGGGCTTTGCTTTTCCCCGGGCGCTTCCAGCGAGGGAGGAAATCAACAGGAGGGACCTGCGGGAGCGGGGCAGGGGCTGGCCGGCGGTGCCAGGTAACCGCGGGAGGAGGAGGAGGAGCAGGGGATGGTCCTTCCTCACTAACCATCTTGCTGTAGCAGGTAAATGCATAATAAAAGCCTGAAACCCTAGATGAGATCCGTGCCCGACACAGGTGTGTGTGAGGCTTAGGTTTATGACTCCAGGGAGAGGTACAGCATCTTCGCCTGGGTGCTGGGTTTCTGAGGGCACCTCCTGAACCGTAGCCAGCATGGCCAGGCAGGCTGGCTGCTGGCCAGGGAGAAGTGCCCTGCCACTGCTCTATTTACCAACACTGCTGCTGGAGTCCCTGGAGACCAGGCCTTTCCCAGCTGCAGGCTGTGACTCTGTGCTCCAGAAGTGACATCGTGCCTGGTGTGGCAAAAGAGAGATTGTAGGGTGTCTGGATGGGCCTATGGAGGGGGCATCCTCAGCCCTGGGTGATGCTTGGTGTCAAAGGCAGGCAGCTTCTGCACATGGTGCATTGAAACCAGTCCCCCACAGGGAGCAGAGGTAACTCAGCTGGTCTGTGTTGTTGCTTTAGTCTCTGGTTAAGGGTGTAGCAGCTTCCTCTTCTGCAGAGCACTGTGCTGAGGTCTGGGGTCAGAAGGTGAAATGTCAAGGGTCCTTTGTCTTGTGCTTCTCCACAGAAACTTTTCGTTTTGATCCAGAAAAGCCAGAGAAGTTTGAGATGAAGTAGCTGTGGAGCGAGCTATGGGTCGGTCCGTAGCATAAGATTTTAATGCTGATTTTTTAAGTCAAAAGAACTTGAAATGTTCCAGTTTAAAATGTGATTTTAATGATGTAGAAAAATAAGTTGAATCCTAGCCCCCTTCCCCCACACTTTACTGGAGTGAGTCTGTCCCTGCTTTTTTCTTGCCTCTGTCTTAAAATACAGAAAGAGGAAGGCCCATCAAACCAGTGTTCCTAGCTTGCAGACAGCAGTTAAGCAAGGGGCGGGACGGTACACCTGCCCTCCTGACATTGCCTTCCTCAGGGCCTACTACATGCTCCAGATAAGGATTTTTCTACTAATGCGTTTACAGTTACTTAAAGCTTATGCTGGGTAGCACAGGGAGGCCTTTGCTGAGTTAGGCGGTTGTAAACAAGCAGATACTGAGGGAGCTTTACTTATAATCCATGAGAGGATTCTGCCTGGAGAGGATGTATTTTGTGACTTCATTCTTGCAGAGCACTCCCATTGATTTCGTTTAAGATCTCATCGTGTTGGGATCCACGCCTCTGGTTTCTTGTAAACATTGTTTGCTGTGTAATGGCAGTGTTGGAATAGAGAATTAAGATGTTCTCCTTTTCTCACTGAATCCCTAATTCTTCTTTCCTGCTGAAAGACCATTTAAAAGTGAACCTTGTGCTTTGAAGCTAAAGTTGGAAATGCTGTAGGGAGGGGAGAGACATTGCTTTCATCTGATGAAGATGTCAAGTGCTGCCTTTTTTTTTTTTTTTAAAAAAAAAAAAAGCTTCATTTGCAGGTGTCTCTTTCATGGTGCCAGGATCAGAATAACTGGCAAAACTGTATTGGTCCCTTGTGTCCTCTGGATCCACAGATCTTGAATAAGTGATTTCCTTTCTTTGCTGTTTGGTGTGGGTAGTTGAGTCAGGGCTGTATTGAGGAAGACAGCATCACTACCTGTAAATCCACATTCCCTCACAGGCTCCTTGACTCATGGATTGAATACCTGTTGCTGAGAGAGAATTTAATTAAGGAACTGGTCACTCTGGTGTAGGTCTTGGCTAGCAGTTTAGAAAGTGGGAGCTCCTTGATCTAGCGTGGTACTACACAAGCATTGCAAGGATTGCAGAGGAGTAAAAAGCATTTATTTGTTGTTCTTGCATCATGGCCTTGCCTTTGACCATGTGTGTGGACGCCTGTTGAAGAAAAGCCAATAAAGCTAGGCTTTCATTGGGCTTCGGTCATTAGCTGGCAAACCTTTGTTTGCTTGAACTTAAGCAGAGTCTTCATTAGAGGTCAGCTATGAAGTTCTAGAGCAGTGGGCTTCAAGAGGGGTCACAAAGTGGAGTCTGGAATGGAGAAATTGAGAGTTCAGTTCTCTTAGCTGCTTTGAAGCTCATCAGTGATGTTCAGGCAGAATGGTGTAGCAGACTGTATTTATCACTTTGAAACCAACAGCAAAATATACAGCTTCCTTTTTTCCCCCTCCTTGACAGAGACCTGTAAGTTGGTCCTTCAGGATGTTCCCTCTTTTCTGTGCTTGTTAATTTGGAGGGCTTGTCTTCTAGATCTAATCACAGTAACTAAAGGCTAACGGTAGGTTTCCTTTTCCTTCTAGAAGCCAAGATGAGTCCATAGAAGAGATGGACTATTCTGACTCAAGGATTTTTCAGTTCTTTAGAACAGATCTTTAGCTGGTAAATCAGCATGTCTGTCAGCGGTGTGATGCCGATTGAGGATCTGGATCTCTTTTTCCCAAAACAAAGGCATTTTATAGTTTGTCTTCCTTGGAGGGAAGAAAATACAGTTTTCTGGGTGGGCTGCTGCTCAGTCCTGGGACTGAGTGACGCTCCCTGTTGCCCCCATCGGTCCCTGTTCTTCAACCTGCGTGAAGTTTGGCAGTCGGTTCTCTCTCCAAGTCTGTTTTCTGCCATGTCTTATTTGCCTTTTTGTTCCTTGTTTGTCAGGGCAGGTAGTTGTCTTGCGGTACATAATAAGCTGATTATTCTTGCAGTCTGGCTTTGCGACCCTCTACTTGATAGCCACGTCTGCCAGGCCCGTCTGGGAGTGTTTTCACCCACTGATACAGGATGTATCGGACATCGGGAGCAGCTTCATCTCCGGAAGCGTCACTGGACTGGCCAAGCCACTTAAGGCTGCAGGAAATAACATAATTAATGAGACTTAGTTCTCTCACATCTTGTACCTGACAATCTCAAGTCACTTGATGATGCTAATTAAAGCTAATCACACTCCTCTGTTTTTAGTAAATAGCTATTATCCCTGCTTCACTCTTGCTTTAACAAATGATAGTGCCAGGCAATGTGAGTCATTGGAAGTTATGGGAATGCAACCCATAAGAGCTGCCTTCCGGTCTCTTCGCGCAGGCTTACATGTCCAACTAGAGATCGTTTCTTTTACACCTGTTCAAGTGTTGGTATAGCATGTTAAAAGGTGGGATGTTTTGCTGACTCACAAAAGTAGGCAGCTTTTTGACTCTCATTTTTACTGCCGTTGTGACTTGTACAGAATTAAACTCCTGAGGTCGAGCAAAGGCTATTAAAAGTTTCAAAAGCCGAGGATGCTTTGAATTTGCCCTTCAGAGAACTTTTTGATCCACTGAGAGGGAAGGCAGAGTGGTGTCAAAGCTGCACTCTCACTTCTCCTGTTTCACATTGGCAGGGACTTCATTATGAGGACAAAAACGTAGTGTGGTGTGACCTAGGTGTTGCATAGCTCAGCCACAGAACTCTGGAAGATTGACGTTTCACTGATGAAATACTACAAAAGGATGGATCGAGCAATATTTTATTAAAAACAGATAGTCCAGCATCACCAAAAAAGATGGACTTAATAATTAACTGGGGAGGGGGAAAACCTTAATGAGAATCCCAGGAACTCCCAGCTCAAGCATTCGTCAGTAGCCACAGAACTGTAAGAGGTGAGTCAGTTCACGGACCTTGGCAGTAACATGCAGGCTAGTGAGGATATCCAGGAGGAACTAATGACAAAAGTTGGCAAGGTAACAGCTGACTTGACCGTCTTAAACTAGATTTGGTTGTAAAGGATCTGTCATGTGAAGACTCAAGCTATAAATCTTCACCTGACTTTGCCCCCTTGACATATGGGTTGCTATGCCTTCAGTGGAAATGAAAGCTGGAAGGATGATGACTGAACTGCCACAGAAAGTATGTACCTTGTTAATATAGTAAGAGTTGCATAAAAAGTGTTACTGGCAGTGATCGGACAGAATTCAACATCTTATCCTTATCTTTACTCAGAAAAACAGACAGACGTACCAGAGCAGAAAATAAAGTGACTGTCTCTCCTGTGACAGATGTGCTTCCGGGCAGTGCGAGGTTGGGTAAAAGATGCTCCTGGGAAGAACCCTCTGAGCAGATGGGTTTTATGAGCAGATGAAAACTTAGAGGATTTGACAAGGGGAGCTTGCAAATAGTAAGTCATGACAGGCAGCTATGGCACATCCTTCTTTCATCTGCAAATGACTTTGAGGATATTGGAAGGATACTTGCAATAGATAAACGTTCTCACTGTATTCCCTGTCAGTACCCAGCCTTTATCAGGGAAACAGATGATCCATCCAGCAGACCAAATTAATTGAATACTAGTCATACCTACATTTGCCAAAAAGGAAGATAATGGAGCAATATAAGGAGCACAAAAAAAATGTAATGATATGAGATGATTTGGATAGCTAGACTGTTCTTCAGTTAAAACAAATGAGGAAAAGAATTTGGGGAAATAAAGAGTGTTTCCATTTTGTCAGTAGTTGGTCAGTTGGATGGGAAGAGCTTTTCCTTGGTGTCTTTAGTTCAGGTTGGTACTAGAATAGCAAGGTGAGGGTCTTCCTTCATTTTGTAGAGCGCTGTATGTGCATAATACTGGGGAAGTACGATGTCCTTGATCTGTGGCTCCAAATGTGACCATCACATTGAATGTGTAGCTTTCTTCAGCAGAAGGATGGGTATGAATTGAAGAGCTACATCTTACAGTGTTTTTGAGCCATTGCTGTTATCTCACTCGAGTGCATCATATCTGCTTGGCCAATTCAGATGAAGGACTGTTATCCCATTGCGGGGGATGCTGGCATGAGTTTTCGCAAAATGTAAAGGAGGAAACGGAGTCATTTGTGTTTTAAATTAGTTCAGCTTGCAGTTTTTGTTTATTTGTGGTGCAAGTGGGATTTGCTGGTAGGAGCAAAAGTAAGTACAGGCTTGTTTCAAACTTGTCCCGGCCAACCGTGATGCTTTTCTGCATGTATGTTTCCTCCTGCATTCCTCCTGCATGCTGGCATCTGTTGTAACTGGTTATTGAATTCAGCTGTGATGGAGCATACCTGCAAAGCAAAGGTGGGCAGCTTGCAGCTATAATGCTTGCCATGCTGCTTGTTATCAGCAGCGCAGGCTCTTCTGCATTGCAAAGATATTGCTGCCAGGCAACTCGTAGAAGAGTGGGAAGAGAATTCAGCCAGAGGTGTCAGTCATTCCTCGGTAGAAGCTGAATCTTGCAGTCCGTGTTCATGTGGTTTCAGAGCCAGGCCCAGAAAAAGTAACAAATTTTGAAGCCAGTCCTGTTGAGATGATGTCTGTCTTAGCTGTCCTGTGCCTTTTGAGATGAAATTGTAAAGGAAAGAATTGGATTAAAATTTCCAGAATTATTTCCCTTCGCTGCTTCCCAGTGGTGTCTGTGGTGTGTCCGACTGGATTGTTTTGAACAGTGTGCTGTGTTGTGAAATGCAGGGAGAGATGAGTTAGCAGTTCTGACACTGAACGGTCCGAGTCCAGCTGTAGATCTGTAAATAAATTCAGAAAGTTCTCATGGTCATCTGGTCTCTGTAGTCTGCAGCCAGGAAAGAAGCATCTCTGCACTGTCTTCATTGAGTTACTTTAACCTGTTCGTTTGCTTCCCAGTCAGTTGTGTGCTGTAGTTCAATATAAGAAAGCTTTTGCTTTGAATGCAGGAGCCCTCTAGACTTGCTTCTCGCCTCATGGTTGCGCTTGCGAACCTGAAAATGCACTGGTGTGGATGTTATCTATTTACAAAAATAATAAGTGAAACTTTTAAATTTGATTTAATCTCCAAATTGACAGAAGGTAAATCAACTATGTAAAGAACAAATTTTTTTAATTGATCTTCATAAATTACTTTGGTTTTACTGTGTTATGGATTAATAGTGTATACAGTGACAAAGCTGGGCAGACTTAAAAATTCCAACACAAAGTGAGTTGTAGGGGTGCTGAGTCTATTTTTGATGGGAAGACTGTTGATAGACCATAGACTGACATATCGCTTGTTTTTTTTTTAAAAAAAAACTGAAACAAACAACACAACACCCCCCCCCTTTAAAATGGGATTAATATAATTGCAATGACAGTTTTGACAGTTTTAGTATTGATAGCTATTCAGCAGAATAATAACTCTGATGTTTTTCCTCACAGGCTGGCTATCCTATGTGGAGCATGGCAGGTGCAGCATGGTTGGTGGCGTGCCTGTCCCTGATTCACTGTGGCCAGATAGTCTTTAATTGCTTCTTGCTGAATCTCTTTTTGATGCCCTCTAGTGGTTACCTGGCAATCGTCTGCAATACCGTTTGCCATCAGTTTTGCCTTTTTGCATCCATCCATCCAAGATCCTTTTTCCCAGAATCATAAAGTGCTTCCTAGTGGTGAAGGGTGCTGTCTCCAGTGTGCAGAAGAGAGAACTAGGGCCTGCAGAAATGAAGTGGCTTGCTAGGAGATATCCAGAGGAATAAAGGGAGTTAAATATATTTCTAGTGGAAAGTGGTCTAAGTGAGAAACCTGGCTCCATACTATTATTGTATTGCAATTGTGTCCATCTATCTGATAAAAGTAAAGGCAGAGGATTCCTGTCAGCCATCTTCCACCATTTCTCTTGTTATTTTCCTGTCTCCAAGGGCTAGCAAGGTTTGGAGAATGAGCTGAGGGAGTGCAGGCATTAAAGAAGGACACTTAACGGTTCATGTATCAGTAATGACTTTTGTTGATCGTGGTAGTACTGCTAAGCTGCATGCAGTGTCATCAAGTGTTTGAAATTGGTGCGTTTCAGACACTTGATACTGGAGGACTAAAGGTACATTGTGTACACCCGTATGCTATTTAAACTCCTTTCTTGGCTTTCCCTTGTGTTCCATGTTTAAATTCAGAATGGTCATCCTTTCTTTCAGGGCCTTTCAACAATGTGCTTCCTACCCTTCTACCTTCAGATGATCGGGCTTCATCTTTCCCAAAGCTGTTGCAGTCCTGTGTGGTAGTGAGGAGCTCCAGAACTGCCCCAAACCAGAATCTTTTGTTGTGGTACTCCATCATCAGAGTATGAAAGCTCCTTAGCAGTGCCAGGTGTCTCTGAGGGTTCGGCACCTGAAATTCTGACACTAATTTTTATTCCATAGGGAAGACCAGTGAAATTGGGCGTTAAACCCAAAGTCCAATTTCAGCATATCACCTTAAAGACTAGCCTTCCTCCTTCAAACTGTAATGCATTAAGCAACGTTAAGGCAATTTCCATGTCAAGAAAACCCTGGTAAGTAAGTGTGCTTACCTTGAGCATTTTCTTAGAATTGCACTAAGACCCCAGAGCAATGGAGGCTGCTACAGTTTGTGACCTTGTAGAAATGGAGAACTCTCCAAACCCAATTCCTCTTGTACTTTCATTGCACTCAGCATAAGTACATCTCTAGCTCTTTCTATATTAATGAGAAGAGACACCAAAGAAGAAAGGTTGGGTTTCCAAATAGACTTTTTTCAAAGCTACTACAGGCAGCTTTCTGTAGCATTTGCTGTGTTCTAATAAGTATTTAACTGGCTAAAGTTTCTTATCTTAAAAATCAAATAATCCATAAAACAAACCCTCAGACCCAACAAACCTGTTGTTTGTCCTGCCAGAATGAACAGGAACATTTGCATCTGAGCTGCATCACACATGGGTTTTATGCAAAATTAGCCTTGTGTGTGATAGTTTTTGTTCTCTGCCATTGTGGCATATGGACTTGTACAAGCAGTAGCCTTGTCTAGCAAGTGTTCGGCACAGACTTGGCATTTCTCCTTTTTGTGTTTCCTGAATTGCTAACAGCTTCATGTGAAAAGTGGCTGTTGGACAGGTGGAGGGTGAATGCTGAACCAAAAAGTTGTCTGAATGGCAAAATGTGTCATGGTTTTTCCTTCATGGAGGTGGCATCTGCTTAAAACTGAGCAGGATTAAGCAGGGCAGCCCTAACGTACACAGTGCATGCAAGCAGTACATTCAGCTGATTCCCTCACTGATAACCACAAGAAATGATCTTGATAAGCTTTTTCTCTAGAATTCTTTCCTTTTGTCTAAACCAGTTTTCTGACTTCTTGTGAACTAATTAATATGCACAGATTTCTGTTCCATTGACTTGAGTGCGTCCATCCCAGAGATAAATTTCTTTTGAAGAATGATAAAAGAAAAATACTGGATTATGTTGCTGGTGACAGATACTAATTTCTCTAACGGTATTGGGTATAATCATAAAGTAATCAAAGCTTTTTTCTTTTTTTTTTTTTAAAGTTAATGGAATGACTCCACTAATGCCCACTGTCAGTAAAGCTGATGAACATTAACTCATCATTCTGAAAAACCAGAGGCACAGCCTAAAGTCATCCCCATGCCTTTGTTCTACAGTAGAAAGAATGCACTGTTAGCTGTTAAATCTATTTTAATTCAAATGTGTTTGTCTCTAGGACAGAAAAAAATACTGGAGGTTGGTTTTTGCATTGCTGAGAGCCACAGATCCTTTTTAATACATTTTGAGATGATATTCAAGACAGAAATGGGTCCTTACAAGCTAGCAGCTGTACTCGTAGGATGTAAGAATGCATTTCCTATTGTTTTTCCCTCCTCTCCCTTACTGTGATGAGGACAGAGCTCTTGGTAGATAGTGCACCCAAGTGATCAGATTGTCGAGCTGAATGCTGTATGAGGGTAGTGCCTTTATAAAGTATGGCTATCGTATATGAGCTTATCTGGAGTTTTTTTCAAGGCAGTTTCTTACCTGGGTTTCCCACCAAGATCTTAGCTCACAAATCTTTATTCTCTCCCCTGCCTTAAGCAAAGAGATCAATTTGTTTTGCCTTCTCAGCACAGTACAGAGAACAGGAATTGCAATTAATCTTAATCTGTGCTCTGATACCATCTCACTCGAATATTTTTTTTTTTGTCCACTTCTAAAAGGTCAAATGTTTTTGCTGATGTTAAATGTGTTAGGAGGTCAAATAAATGAATGCTCATGAAATGCTTTTGCAGAAAGCTGCATGCAGCAGATAATTTGTGTGTGTGTTCATTTCTCTGTTAGATAAACGCAGTTGTAGTATTTCCTGTTTTACTCATTGTTCTAGAGCATTGATGCTTAGGAGGCCTGGACAGAGGGGTCAGCAAACAACAAATTAAGGGATTGCTCTTCCATTATTCTGGTTGGGTATCATTTATGTTCCATTTGGCTTTGAGGATGCCTGTGGACTGCTTTCTGCAGCTGTTGTGCTGCAGTGCTAGGCAGCTGATCAGAGAAGAAATGTTTGGCAAGACAGTATGGGAGGGAAGTAGTAAAACTGGTGGTTGGTATATTTACTGATCTGTGCTGAGGAAAAGGAGAAAGAGGGGATTGCATCATTTCATTACGAATCAATGAAATCTAAGGTTTAGACAGAGTCTGTTTTCTCATTCAGAAATCGGGAAAAGTGATTGCCAGTCCTTTCTTTGCACCTTCCTCCAGCTGGTCTGTCCAGCATAATCTGTTTCTTTCAGACAGGGCTTGGTGCTTTGCCTTGGAATCCAATTGCGTTTGGCCCCAGAAAAGGCACACTTAGTCTCCTGCTTCCTTGCACTTGGAGGGCAAGGCACACAGCTCACAAATTCCAGGCTGTGAGATCTGATATAGCGTATCAGCTGCTGAATCAGGGGCTTGGAATTTGGGGATGGTTCTGTTGTCTTGTGACTGTAAAGGTTGGCACTTGGTTAGTTCAGGAAGGCTCGGATGTGTTACTTTGACTTACATCTAATCAGCAGAAAATAAGGAAGGATTCTGCTTGGGTTTGTGTCTTGTTTCTGCCCTGTTACAAACCTAAGAGCTCAATCCTTGAAGTGTCCCTCACCTTGGAGGGGAAAACAATGCTATCTAATGCAAAACTAACTCAGTTTTGATGAAATTCTGGCGCACATGGAGAACTGGGGCAGGATACAGGTGAAGACTGCCTGATTTCTCTTACTTCTGCAATTAGCGTAAAAGATATTGCTGAAATCCAGAGATGCAGCTACGCCCTAAAGAGTGCACAGGCAGTCTGCTTGGCTACAGGTTGGCCAGATAAATTCCTGGCAAGACCCCTTTTGGCTGAAGAAGAGCAGGTTTAGTTCCTAACAAGCTGGCAAGTGAGCCCTTCTGTGTCAGGATGGGTCTTCCAAAGCTCTCACTATAACTTTAATTGGAAAAGGTTAATCTGATTAGTTAGTGTTTGCAAAGAGCTTTAAGGATGAAAAGTGCTATGTAAGTGCTGACTATTATGATCATGATAGATATGCTTTATCAGCAGTTTGCAGGATGAGTGAGACTTTTTTTTTTTTTTCCTTCCCATTTGAATGTAAGGGATCTGCCTTCTGGAGAGCAGAAGAAAAATATTTCAGAAAAAAAGAAAAAAATGGCTACCCTGTTGTTCTACTGGTGTCTGCCTCCCATTGAGCCCAGTGCATGGTCATAATATAACGAACCTTTGACTGCACCAAATGATGCCCATGTGAGCCTATGACAACCCTCCAGTATAGTGCTTGTAGGAACTGTTTACTGAAAAGCTTGTAGATAGCGTGCCTGGCTTTTGAGGATTGTCCAGCCGGCGGTAGGTTTGGTGGGTGATGCTTTCAGAAATGCTAAAGCAACTTGGATACCTTGAATCTTCTTTTTCAACAATGACAAGAAGACTTAGGAGCAGAAGTGTTGAAGACAGGGGTTTCCATAAACGGTGCTTTGGTATCTAAGCGACAAGGTTTTTTGCAGACCTCGCTGTCTGCTGGTGATCACACATGAGGCTTTCCAGCAGACAGCAGTAATGGATTCAGTCTGATTTTTTTGTTGTTGTTTTCAGTATGACTTGGACGGTTCTGTCACGGTGAGATACTCATGACCGATGCTAACACTGGGCAAAAGAGATCATATAAATGGGGTACACATATGAGTTCTGCCTCTTACAACAATTTTTTGGGGTCCTGCCTTCAGTTCCCTGATTGATTTTCTGATTTCCATCCCATTGTTTTGACAGTTTCCCCTTTAGCAAAGCCAGAGACATGTATTTGCTTAGAATAGTCCCAGTCCATCAGTTCTCTGCAGCATACCTTCAACCGCGTGTCTGGCTGGTGCTCTGTCTGGGAAGGCACATCCTACTGAGCAGCAGCAGAGCCAGCTTAACACGCAAACTCCAGGGAGCTATTTTAGCAGCATAGCAGTGTAGTGACCTGGACTGGCTTTATTCTAACCTGGAAGATTATCAGCTATGCTTCAGGCAAGGTACTCATATCTGCTTAGAGACCATCTCTTAAGCTCTTGTACTTTTCTGGTTTGTCCACTTAAAAATTTCCATTGCAGGTCAGGTGTGAGGGTTTTATTTCTTGTTTTTCTTTTTTTTTTTTTTTTGGGGGGGGGTGGTATTGTTCCAGTATTTGATACACAAGGTGCAGACTCAGAAAATGAACAGAATCACATGTTTTATGGAAAGGAAAATCCTCATGGGAGGAGCAGCCAGAGTTCATGATTAATTTCTAGAGCATGCATGCATGCCACGTATCAGGGAGGGAGGGAAGCTGCTTCTTTTATGCCTCTTCCATCCTCAAAAGAAACATTTGTAGCTGGTAAGGCTTATAGATGGGGGATCTGAAAAACTGATTTCTGCCAACAAAAAAAGACCCAGACTTGAGCTGCCTTACAGGTTCTGTCAGATGATGTCGGATTGTAAAAAGGTGTTTCCATCCTGAATAGGAGATTTAACTGTCTCTCGCTATCAAGAATAGTCTTTGGAGGCTGCTCCTTGCTTTGACTGCTGTCAGATGTTCTGAGTTTAAAAAAAAAAAAAAAAAAACCAAACTAGAGTGCAGTTTATAGAGTAGCTTCTACCTTCAGAGCTTGCAGGGAGTTATAAAGGAGAGTGTGATGAAGTAATCCTCCATTTCCCATATGGAAACTAGGACAGAATGGAGAGAAGAACTGGTTTGGTGACTCGTGTACTTTCCTGGTGGCTGAGGAAATGCACATCCAGCTCCCAGCTTTCCCGTGGGCTTCCTGGGTGTCACATCAGTGAGCCACGCAGGACAAGTAGCCAGCAGGGCTGACTCTGGGTCCCGACTTTCTCTCTGGCTAACAGAGCCCGGCTTCTCCAAGGGTTGGTGTGGAGTTGGACCTTAACATGTGCAGTTCCCCTGAGGCGTTTAGGAGACTAGGCATGATGAAAATCATCTTTTTAGCATCTTTGTGGCTCTGTAGTCATTTCCAAATCCATTAAGTGTTGGAAGAATGAATAGAGATTGTGAGCGTTGGAGCGATAGGAAGATAGTAGATAACAGAAGCAGGAAGATGCGAGGGCAGTCAGCAAGTCAGTGGCTGAGCTGTGAATAAAACTCTGCCCGCCTTGATGTAATCTGCAGACAGCGTACCTGTCTCCTGGCTGCTCTGACTCTTCCCTGCTCTCTTGATCAAAGGCTGGATCGTCCTGTGGGCTAGGAGACCGCTGTCGCCCTTGTGAGCTGAGTGTTCTGTCTGTTCTTTTTTTGAACTTAGGTTTGCGTGAAGTTCCCCATTCCCTCTGCCCGAATCTCTTCCTCTGAAGCGGTCACCAGCGTGTGGAGCCTGCCCCACACCCATCACCTGCCAAACCACGGCCTTTACCTGTGTCTTCCGGTGTTTCCCGTGCGACCCGTCCTGCGGGAGTGCCTCCTGGGCCACCCCAGAGTTCACGCAGCGCTCAGTGGCTCCAATGGTGAAGATGACAAGGTCCAAGACTTTCCAGGCATATCTGCCTTCGTGCCACAGGACCTACAGCTGCATTCACTGCAGGGCTCATCTTGCCAACCACGATGAGCTCATTTCTAAGGTACGTCCATGACCTCACCTGCAGGTGCTGGGTGGACGCCTCCTCCCCGGGGAGTGGAAGGGTGCGTTCGCTCGCACTGCAGGTCAGTTGCTGTGGAAGTGCCTGGCTTTAACTGGTACTGCCGTTTTTGCTTGGAAAATGGGCTCTCGGCCTAAAGGATCTATTTGTGAGCTGCCGTTTTTGTTTTAAGTGATTGTGAAAATAGCTGTAGGGGACAGGTTTCCAAATTTGGGCCTCTGGAGTGCTTACAGGTGGTCTGTCTCTTCCCATGATACTGCCTCCTCCCTCTCATTTCCAGCTGTAAAACTGCACTAACTGATGGCCAGGACCGTGTAAATTACCTTCCCGATACTTCTTGTTCATGTACCTGCTTGTCAGCATAGCAAAAGCATTGTTGCATGATGATGATTTGGAGGCGAAGTGTCTGGAGTTGTTCTCTCTGTTAAACTCTGAGCTGTACCAAGTGACTACACTAAAGCCCCTACTTAAGGGAAGGTTCTCTGATGCTTCTACCAAAATGTAAGATGGCTTTCCAAAGACTGATGTGTTGTTGCTCAAACCCTCGTACTTTTGCCAGTCTAGTAACAAGACACTTTGCAGTGAAAAAGCAAGGGGTGGATGGTAGGATGTGCTCTGAGCTGGGGAGGGTGGAAGGATTCTGTCCTGTCTTCTGATCTGTTGATCGCAAGGGGAAGGGTCTTGAGGATAAGCTAGATTAAAAGCTTTCAGAGCCAGTAAGTCAGGGGCCTTTGATGCAGAGGGAGCAGGCCACTAAGAGGATCTCTTTCTGAAGTGCGAAAACTAAACTTTCTCAGAGTGTCTGTTGGAGCCTGCAGTGCTGGCTGTGGTCAGGCATCAAGTTTCCAGGGTTTGGCTGCCTTGGCAATCAACTGTTCCATAAAGTTTATTCAGCTTATAAAATTTGTGTTCAGAAAAAGCAGACACACCATAAGATTTATTAGCTGAGATGAGAGGAAATTGTGCTGTGAGCTGTGTGTGTGTGTGTGTGCATGCACGTAACTTAAACCAGTGCAGCTTCTTGAAGCAGCCTTGAGAGAAAGGCCAGGATCACAAGGAACAGCGGTGCTCTGCCCATTAGAAAGTGTGTAGTGCTTCCCCCCTTCCTGTTCGCACAGAAAAAATTAGAATGTGTCACCTTGCACCAAGGACATCTGTCCTTACAGGGTTCACAGCAGCTGTGGAGGTCCTTTTGGATTCTCCGTGTTGGGTGCTCAAACCTGCCTCCTTCCTTTTTCTCTTGGTTGTTGCATGGGCAAGGTTGATCCGCACCTCTGTGATGTTGTCTCCATGCCAAACAATTGAATTTAAGTATTCTGGTATATATAATGCTGATTGCAGACTGCTACGATTTTGGTTTTTGTGATTTCTGAATAGACAGGCTTCTTATCAGGCTACACTTGTGAGTCATTCTGGGCGTCATGGGGGCTCCTCTTGTTCTGGTACAATTGCAGTGGTTCTTAGCAGAGCTGTCCTTGAGGACTGCAAAGCCTCGAGCTTTTAAAGAGGAGGAGGTTGTACATTTCCTCAACAGAAAGAAGTTCTGAAATGTAAATGTCAACAGCAGTCTGTGCCCAGGTCTGGATGTGAGATACATTCCACCTCTGGGACCAGCTGTGGGACTTCAGGCCCCTGTGCTCAGTTGAGGTATCTGTAAAACGGGGTAGTCACTTCCCTCCCTTCTCATTGGGATAGTTGCTACCAGCCAGATTCTGTGTTGGAACACAATATGCTTTACTGAATAAAGAAGGAGACTTGTTTTACTTACTGTTTTTATGGTGGATTGGAATTTGTGCTCTGCTTTTATTGACACGGCTGGTCCCCAGCCAGGGAAAACACAAGGCTATGCATGCCCAGTGGTTTCACCTTTGACACTTCCTTCCCCTCCTTGTTCCATGTCCACACTCCTTCTGGTCCGCTGTGCAATGCAGCCAGCTTTGCAGGTAAGTAGCTTCCGGCAGGGCAATGCCAGTGTTGCAGACTGCTTGGAATTTGAGCTTCTAGCTGTTGAGGCATGCAGTAACTGCCCAAGAATGCTGACTGCTAAAATGCAGACACAGGAGGGAAGGTATGAAAGCACAATATGAGGCTATGTGTATCGAATCATGGAAGTACTAACTACAGCGTGCTGTGGTGCTTGTATCTGCTCATTCTAAAAGTTTGTTATAGACTGTGGTGTAAATTTGTAATAGTATCGGAACGGCATTGCTGGTGGAGCAGTAGCGGGTCATGCAACTTGAATGCAAAGGGTTTGGGGTTTTAGGTTTTATTTCTCAGAGTTATAAACCTTAATAAGACACATTCTTTATATAATTGAAAACCTTATAAAAGTAATTGTGCAATCATAATTTGTACAACTGGCTATTAAACTGAGAACAGAAGGGCAGTCCCTGCCTCAAGGGGTTTCCAATATGTGTAGAAACTTTCCCAGACAAACTTAAATAGTCATCTTTTTATCTGTTTGAGTTAGGTTTTAAACATCTCCCTGAGGCCTTCTGCAGTTCTTTCATCACAGCCTTATATTAGCATCTGAGAACCAGGCAGTGCAATTGCCATGCTTGTTTTCCATATGAAAATGTGGCAAACGGAAGGAAGAAACAAGTGCCACAAGGGTTGAAAAGGGAGTGGGAGATTTTGTCAAATCAGAGTGTTTCTCAGTCTGCAATGTATCCCATCTTGAACCCAACTATGTCACTTTAATCAAAACAGCCCAAATGACACCATCTTTGGAAACGTTCCCCAGAAAACAGGCTTTTATGTAACAGCAGGGTGTTGGTGATTTGGCTTGATGAAATTAATTCCTCTATTCCTTTTGCCCCAAGTTATGCAGAGACCACATGAGAGCTGTGCTGCTTTGCATGCCATGAGCTTTTAGCTCCTTTGGATACATACAAATTGCAGCATTGGCTCATGCCGCTGGCTGAAACGCAAGCTGGAGCTGAATCCCAGTATTGTTCTGTGTCAGTCCATACTTTATATCCTCTTCATCTCCAAGTTTCCCCTCTTAGCCCTTCAGCACCAGTGTTAACTTACTCTTACTTCAGAGTGTTTTGCCAGGACCGGGTATCCGAAACTCTTTGACAAATATGCCTTGGCAGGGCAGTTTTTGCTTTCTTTCCTACCTCAGGAAAACCTTGTGCATTGAAATGGGTAGAAGGTTTCTCAATAAGCTGTTGCTATTTAAAGAAAATAATTGATGCCGAGGCTTTTAAGAAAGTCTGAAGCTGTTATATGAAGCCAGTTACCAAAATGTTGTCTGCTTACTTGGCCTTTTGTCTTCTACAGCCGGAGGGAGAAAGTGGTTTAGTATGTCTGATTTGTAATAAGATCTAAATTGTGGGTTGGATCGTCTGGCCAAGAAAGGTCTTACTGACTTAGGAAATACAAGGTGATCAGATAGATTGGGTGGAGTGAGTAACTAGTTTTCCTTTATATGTTCCTTTAGCGTCTGGGTTAGCATGAGTGGAGGTTTTTGTTCCCTTGTAGCAATGCATCATTTAAAAATCTGTGCCAAATTTAGTACATACTCTTGTTTCATTGCTTTTTCCAATGCCTAAGTGAGCTGAGGCTTTGGGGACTCAACCTTGCCCTGCAACAGATTCCTGTGTGACCTTGAGTAAGTCACTTACTGTCTTTGTTCCTCCTTTCCCCACCTGTACAATTGAAATGCTGCTGTTTTGTCCAGTCTGCTTGGAAGATAAAGCTTTGGAACAGGTACTGTCTGCTCTTATGAATTAGTACAGTGTGTCCTAATCCTCTTTGGCTTTACTGTAAAAACAAAAATACCATGCCAGGCGACTGTAGTTAAAAAGCATATTTCAGTGCCTTGCAATTGCCAAAAAATAAGCGAAAGATACTTGTTACATTTATTCTTCCCAGGCACAACATCCCATGGTTTTTAGAACGTTTAAGAAAAATACATATTCAATAGTCAATGGTGGCAAAATCTCTCCAGGAAGGAGATAAAGGGGCTTTTCTTGAGAAATGTGCCTTCCGCATCATTTTCTAGTGGGGCCTGGGGAAACAGCTAACATAATAGACATTCAGCAGTGTAAATAGCATCTTTTTCTCAAAGCGGCAGATGTGATGCTGGTTTCCACCTACTCTGTGCTATTCAAACTCTTTGTCAGCCTTTCCTGTTTGAATTCATATGTACCTGGTGTCCGGTAAAAAAGGATGGGAACAAGAGCAGAGAGATACAGGCCAAACACAGCCGCCTTAGTGCCCTGGTTGCTGACTTTTTTTGCTGTGTGAACAGTAATTCAGCAGAAACGTCCCTGATTATGGAAATATGTAGGGAATGTCTTGTGGGCGTCCTGCAGTTTCTTTTTTTCATGAATTACTGTGATCCAACTGCTAAACATTATGCAGTGATGTATCCTCTGAAGTTAGCCTACGGCTTGCCGAGGAAGTTTAATATTTTCCTTTGATGTCTGCACAGGACCCTTACTGAATATGAATGTGAAATCCTTCAATGCAAAAGGCTGCAGCTCCTCCAGCTTAGAGAATTTAGAAAAAATAGAGAACTTGTGTATGCCTGACTTTCTCAGTTGGGGTTGGATTGTTAGCTAGGGAACACTTAGAAGCTCTCTTTTATATCTTCTTTGACAGGAGTTGCAAGGTTTATAAGCAAACCTTGCTCCCAAACATTGTGGCCTAGCTGCTTCCCTGGCTAGCAGACTACTGGAGCCTGAGCTTGTTGCTACAACAGCCTCGTAGCAAGCTTTATGGCATGCTGAAAGCATCAGACTTTGCTCCATGTTGCAACTCGGGGATCTTAAAAGAATTTGAAACTTTGGTGCCAGCTGTCAGATAAGTTGTGGATGAATTCAGCTATTTTGAGGAGTTTGATGCACCATGTATAGGTGAAGTAAGCAGCAATTGTTGGGCTTCTTGGGCTGGGGTTTTTTTTTTTTTTTTCTTTCTTCCTTTCTGAGTATGTGGGGAAGGCAGCATGTAATGTTCTTAGTGCTTCACTTCTCGTGAACCAGCCAATGTTTGTATGTCAGTTCACCTTGAAGACATGAAGTTATTTGCAGGGTGGGGGGAGTATGCACACAAGCTAAAACAGTAATCCTAAAATTATGATGTGGTTGTTTCAAAACTTTAATCTAATGGAAAGAGACATTTAGTAAGTGTCCAAGACTACTCAAGTGAAAATCCTGCATTTCCTTCATAGGAAAAAAAACTGTGTGTGGGGGTGAGGCGAGTATTCCCTTTTCATGGGTAAAGTTCTTGCCATTTTTCGTTCCATGGGGTTTCTTCTTGCTTTAAAAGTAGATCTTGTTTCTTCCCAAATATGAATTTAAGTTCCCAGCTTCACAGTAATGAACTCTTTAAGACCAGGAGAAGCTATCACATCTGACCTCCTCTAGAGCATGGGCCAGCAGATTTCATCATGATTGCAGCACATCTTTCACAAAAAGCATTTAGTCTTGATTTGAAGACTTCAAGAGGGAAAATTCACTGCTCCCCTTGGTCATTTTTTCCAGTGGTTAATCATCCTTACTATTAAAAATTGGAGACTTTGAATTTAGATTTGTCTGGCTTGTGCTTTCTGTCAATGGCCATTATTTTCTTTCTTTTACTAATGAAATAGATCTGTAGTACCTACTCTTTCTCCCCATAAAAGGATGTGGTTTTACAATAGCCAAGGTCACTCTTGATCATTTTTTTTGATAGGCTAAACGGATTCAACTTTGTCGTGGTGCAATGTTACTCTTACCTGTTCTATATAATCTTTGTGATTCTCTTCTACATCTTTAGCATTTCAGTGTCTTTTTAGGAATGGAAATGGAGCTGGTCTCGTTGTTCCAGACTCAGGGGTAACATCTTTACAGCGCACACATTTCATAATTGTATTAGTCTTACTGGCTCAGCATCATGCAGTGAGCTTCTGTTCATTTATTTGCTGTTAGCTCTTTATGCACCAGGTTTATCAATTTTATGCACATTTCTAGAAGCTGTCCAGTAGCTCTTGGATCCTGCTTTTCAGCTCTTGTTCCCTAATGAATTGTCACTTTTAGGTATTATACAGAGCTTGCTCTTAATTGCAAGTATTGCTAGAGTTAAAGCTGTAAGTGATGAACAGCAAAGCAGTTCTGTGAGAAGTCATTGGAGTTTTTTAGCTTCCCATTTCAGTGCTGTGAACTTGTGGTAAGGTATCTTGTAGTTCTTGGCTTCCACAAAGTTTTAAAATTAAATGCAGGTTGAGGGGACTTCAGTTCTCGGTAGAACAGTGTGTCCTCAAAGTTGTTAAATGGCCTTTTCCTTTTCCTTCAGCATCTTGACCAGGAGATTGAGCATTGATTGGGCAGAGGTGAACTCTTGCAATCGCACTCATCCCCAGGACACCTTTACTAGACAGATTGGTGTTTGCTGTCCTTGCTGTTGCTGGCCTGTGTTGCAGCAGGGAAGAGGGGAGTGGGTGTGGAAGGCTGTCACAAGAGTACCTCTCGTCAGCTCTGAGAAGCCTTTATTTGAGAGGGAATAAACAAACAGAAATGCCCTTTGGAGGAAAAAGTCAGGATATGAAATCTGAGCTGCATAATGAGTATTTGTAATACCTATTCCATAGTACAGCTACCTAAATTAGATCTTTCTGTCCTGTGTAATTGCTTCCTCTGGGGCTTACCCTACAAGTTACTGTGCTCCCTCAGTTCCTACTGTCCATAATGGGATCTGAAAACAGTCAGGATCAGGCCTCTTATTTCATCAGGATGTGGTTGTTTAATAGAAAAAGCCCAAGGTAATTTTTACCTCCTTGTGTAATTGTGTTTATACAGCAATTAATTGCTATGTGATTTTTAAAATATTTCATTCTGTTCCAAAAAAGAAGGAAAAAGGTAATAATTCAAAACGGTTTAGAATTCCCTATCAGGGAGGAGGGACAGGGTAAAAATGGATTTTTCTAATCCATCACTTTCTTTATGGAAATAACTGTCCTTTCATCTGCTGCTTCCTCTGTCTTAGAATTGATGACCTGGGCATAAATAAAATATTGTTCCCATTTATTATCCAGGGAACTGCCAGGGACGAAGGACGGTGAATCATCAGGGTTTTTGCTGCAACTGCTGCAAATCCTGAGCAACTGGAGCACGGAGTTGACCAGGTCTGAGCCTTCCTGGGTTCACTGGGTGTTTCAGTTGTTGGCCCTTGCAGTTGGAAGAGGAGGAAATGCCAGCGGGCTCGATGGCTTGCTGATGGGCTGAACTGCCCTATGAACTTGCCATGCAGGTGTGTACTTTTAATCTGATTTATAGGTGTAAGAAAGAGCCCAGGAAAAACACAGATAGGAGTGTCACAACTCTGAGACCTCTGGTTTAATCTGAAATGTAGTCATATGTGCACATGAGTGTGGGGGCCATGCGGGGGGGGGGCTTTTTCACCTACTGCCTCTTGGGAAGAAGACCCTGGCTTCTCAGGAGGAGTCTCTTGTGATATTTTCTGTTGCAGTCTCATTTTATAGTAGCAGGAAATGCTATCAGAGGGCTTCACATCTGTTTCAGGGGAGCTGTTATGTCTGCCAGCAAGAAGCAAATCTCTCTAGGAGTCTGGCCTCTCCTGGAGAAGGGGCCTCAGCGTCTTGTCTGTCGGAGGTGTTTGGCCTGACAGTTTTTCTCGGCCAGCAGAACTGAAACTGGCAAGGATTGAAGCTCGAGCGCACAAGGAAACTCCACCCAGAGTCCCCTCTCTTAAAATACTTGGTGTGTTTGCGTGGAAATTGCAACTCTCAGAATAAGTAGTAATAATGAAGGTAGGAACTGAGAATGTCTTTACCTGAAACCTGGAATTTGAAGATTTCCAGTGATCTCTCTCCTTTCAGCAGTGATTGCCATGGAAGGGACGAGTTAAAATCAGATTAAGCTTAGCTGCTTATGGAGTATCTCAAGTATGAACACCTTGATTCCAGCCCAGCTCTGAGAGGGGAGGCTGGGGAGAAATGCAGGCATGGGTACACAGTGGTCTGCTTCAAATCTGTAAGAGGCTGGGCCTGTCCTGCACTCTGGCGTGGCTGAGAAACCCTGGTGTCTGGAGACCTGTCCTCTGGTGCACATGTTTTTTGTTCAATTTCCATAGAGGGCACATCCACAGTAATAAAATAAATTTCAGTACCACAACGCTTGTTTTATGGTAGAGATGAACATGCAGAAGAATTTAGGCAACGGATTAAACAATGAAGGATAACTTTTGATGAACCTTCTCAGGAGTAAGGTGTGTGTGTGGTGGCTTCATCTCACTGCAGTGGATCTTACCCAGGGACAGAGAAGAGCTGCTGCCCTGGACAGATCTGCTTTTGCTGAAAAGCAAGTCTGCTGTCATTGTCAGCGTTGGTGCTATTGTGAGCTTAGCGGCTGTATTAATGGAATACAGTGTTCCACTGATACGTGGACAGTTGCTATTATGCTGCTAATTAAATAACTTGTTGCATTAGCAGTTTCCATCTTCCATCCCAATTCTGTCTTGTGTTTATCTCTAAAACCCATGCAGTAGCAATAATTAATGTGGAAAGAGAGGGCTTTATCCTCCCCCCTGCCACTCCATTTTAAAATGACTTGATTGTTTGATGCTTTGAGCTGGCATCAACCTACAGGAAGACAGCAGCACTCAAAAACGGGAGAAAAACCCCAGACCTGCTGTAGCAATTATAGATTCACTAGAATAAAATGCATTTTTCATCTCTCTGTATCCAGAAAGACACCACTGGGCTGCTTTGTCATCTTCTGTAGTTTTTCACAGTAAATAACAAAGTGCTTCTCTCCATATTGTCCTTCTACATACCAAAATGTAAAGGCTTACGTTCGATGGATGTCACTGATGACTTAAGTGCTAGAGATGCCAAACTCCTCTCAACTCCCTTGAACTTCCTGCAGATCAGGGAATGCTGGTGTCTGTTGGGAATGAGGCTGTGGAGGTGGAGGATCAGGGTTAACCAACAGTATGGCCTGGGGCCCAGCATGAAGACCTGGAAGATGCAGATTTTCATTTCCTTCTCCCATCCTGTGTCATCTAGATCATACAGTGAATGTGGATCTTACAGTTTCCTTGCAGGCACTGTGTGTGGGAGATGGCCTGCTCTTTTCCAGGGCTCGTGGCAGTGCTCCTGGGAGTTGCTCGGTGCACTTCATATGAATAAACATCGCTTTTGCCAGCAGGCATACCTTGGTAGTTTTCCTTGGTTTAATGTTGGGTAAATGTCAGTCTTCTGTTGCAAGTGGTCTTTTACTTGTCGTCAAGCAGGAATTAACCTGTGGTCTTTCTGTGTACATGAATTTGTGGCTTCCTCCCTTTAATCCAGTGCTGCTTCTGTGGGCTAGCTTGGCTTATTGTTTGGAGTGCTCTATGTGGGGAATGAAGCAGATCTCTAAGACATGTCCCTACCCTTTCTCCCCTCTCCATCTTCCTGTGGGGTTCTAAATTCTCCTTAGGCAATGCACTTGCTCTTATTTTTGCCTGATTAAGCAGTCTAGTGTCAATACATATGTAGTTCCAGAAGTTGGTGGAGATTATTAGAAAAGCCTAGGTCTCTTTTAACTCTTCACTCAAAAAGAGATTGGTTTCCCATGAGATAGAGGAGAGTTTTACCTGCACTGTAAATTTGTATTATACAGCACTTTGTTCCCTGGCAGCAAGAGGCAGGGCAAGGACTGTGGACAAAGCGTATATGTCACACGAAGAAAACTGGACCTGCTCAAAGAACTCTATGCTAAATTCCCTTCCTATGTGCAAGGCCTCTGGTAGATCTTGAATCCTTGATCTGAAGAGTGGGCATGTGGCAGCCATCCATGCTTGCAGAAGCTGGGCTGCCCTTCTTCCTCGGGTCTGCCTAGTGCTGCATTCACGCAGGAATGGATTTTCCTTTGGCAGAGGGAAGCTGAACAGGAGAAGGGAGAGGTCACTCCCTGATGTAGTGCCCGTGCTCCCTGCCCTCGTGGGGCTGCAGGGCTCTAGGTCACACACATCTATCCCCCCAACACCCCCCCCCCCCCCCCCGCTTGGCCTCCAGAGAAGGGGGTCTCTGTCTCCTGCAGTGTTTACTTTTAAAAGCAATTACTCTGATACTGTATCTGCTTTGTTTCCCACAGTATTTCCATCCTTTTTAATCTTGAAGTCAAGTTTTGAAGCGCAGCAGCAGCAGCAACCAGAGACCATCAAAATCACAAGAGAAGCCCCAAAATATTGTGAAGTTTTATAGAAGTAATAAAATTGGTCTATTTTTTTATTTGCCTTCAGTTGTTTGCGCCTTTAGCATTCACATTTTGAAATTTCTCTTTGAAGTCTGTGGGCTAGAAACACATTTAAAAATAAATAGGAGAGTCCAGGAGCCCAGAGCTTTAATAAGAAGGCTGAATAGCACAGAACTCAAGATAACATGATGAGATTTAACAGCGTTGCATTTGAACTGAGTCAAAGGCTGGAGGGGTGCCTGCCAGGCATGTTGGAGGGAGAAGGGGACAGACCAGTTTGCAACTACTTTCTGAATTTTGACATGCCTTACAGAGCTTTGCTCAGGCTTTAGCTTAGCAGAGTGGTAGCTTAAATTGTGGTAGTAATCTTTGCCCTTGAGGAAAAACGAAAACCTTGATTTCAGGCAATTTGTATTTCCCTAAATACTGATCTTCATTAATTGCAAAGCCTCCAAAGAGATCTCTCCTCTGCAACTGCAATATAAAATTTCCCTTTGAAAGAAATCTCTTGTTCTCCCCTCTGGTGATAATGGACAGTCATACTGACACATGAATTAATAACTGGGAATTTGCTCCTGGATCCTGACCCATTTAAATCAGTTTGTACAGCCTATCTGCCTGGGAGCAACACAGCTCCATCAGAGCATTGGTGTCACCTTCGTGTTGTGCTGACGTGTGTTCGAGAACCGCTCCGATGAACAGGACAGAGCAGCGTTTCATGGCTTGCTTCTGATGGGAACGGGCATCTGTACAGTCCTGCCTGTTTTCCATTTTCCTGAGCAGCATTGATGTTACGGAGATAACGCTGCAGAGTGTGCGCCGAATATCATCTTGTGATTCAAGATACTTTTTCCTTAGCGTTTTTGGGAGTCTTGTGAACAGTGCTGATTTTTCTTAGTTTCAACTCCTAGAAACATGAAAAGATGAGAGAATCCCTTAAAAAAAAAAAAAAACAACCAAAAACCAACAACACAACAACACAACAAAAAACCTAAGTTCTTATTTAAAAAAAAAATTAAACTATTACTTAAATTTGCCTGAATTTTGAGCCAAGCTGAGTATTTTAAGCATCAGAGGGGGGAGGCTGGCATGTGGCACTGGAACACTTGGATTTCAGAGCACAGCAGAGTCTGTGATGTGAAAGCTGCGTGCATGCTGAAGGGCTCCTGTAGGTTGGAGTAGGTCTGAAGGTGGCTTCAGCTGGCAGTGACAGCTAACTTCTTTCAGCCTCTTTGGAAAGTCTGCCCTTTAGTCTCTTCTGGTTGTGGCACAGGGGGTAGAGGACTGAGACCCAGTTCACTCAGTGTTGCTTTTGCAATGTGAAACAGTTCCAAGGGGTGAGGTTCTCCTCTCGCACACAAAGCAGGAATTGATGCTTCCCCCCAAAAAAAGTGGGATATAGCAGAAGCGTGAGGTTCTTCAGTCACTGATAATTTGCTCCATTAAATTTACCTTTTCCCTGAGGTCATCATACAGCCTTTTCCGAGCAGCAGAGAATTTATTTCATGGGAGGCGATGCCAGCGGGATAGCCTGCTGGTATTTTTGCAGGTGTGTGTGCAGACCTTTTGCACTGTCTGGCTGCAGCATCTCCCCACCTATCCTGTGCGGTGAAAGTGCTGAGTTGGTTCCTGTTAGGACAAAAGGCTCTTATCAGAAACATGTCTCACCCCTGCTTGTGTTGGGTGTGGAGGGAACGAGGGGGTTGAATGAACACCTGCTGCTGCCAGGAGGCAAAATAAAAAATCGTAATAACATCTCCCATCAGAAAAAAAAAAATAAAATATGTAGTAACATCTTTCATCTTTCCAGTCTGTGCACCTTCCTTCTCACAGACTACATAACCTGAGACATAAACATGGTGTAAAACTGCTCAGATGTAGCTGTTCCTAGGATGAAACACGGCAGACTCATAGTTATTCACTGTGTAATCGCACAGCAACATAAACTGCTGGGGAATAAGGCCGTGCTGAATTAATTGAATTACTTCAGAGATGAGTGTGGTCCACTAATTCCACATCGACTTTGGGCTTTAAATAGCATTAAGGACCCACGTTAAAACTGAATTAAAACTCAGGAACACAGTTTGAACAGGGTGAGGTCACATCTGTGCACAAAGTGGAATAATGTAACCGGTTCCCTTGACGTGGATCTGTATCTTGCATAATCAGAGCAAAATTGAATCTCAGTTTAATCTGATCATTGACTGTCCCTTCTGTGAGGAAGAACAAGGTGGAATTAATGAACCCTGAGGAGGTCTCTGTAGTCTGTGCGGATACAGGGACCAAGTAATTGAACTCGTGCTCCCTTGGGAAATACTTGAATATGATGCAAGTAGATGGTTGAAATGGCTTTCACTATCTAGTGCAGCCCCCAGAATCTGCAGCAGGTATTTTTGTAGTTAAATTCTCCCGACTTTCTTTCCACTGTGCAGTGACTCACAAGTAACCTCCTCTTAGAGTCTTCATGCACCTAGTGCTGTTACCAGGCATAGTGGTTCCTCTGAACACATTGCAGGACTTACCTTTTTAATCAAATCATTGTTGCCATAATTAATAGGGTTTGAAAGGTGCCATTAAGGCAGAGCTTTCTGTCTGATGTTGGTTGTTAGGTGCAATAGCAGCTGATAGGAATTGGCATTAAGTGCTAGAAGGAGCAGGGAGTGTGAGGAAAGCCTGTGTTTTGGAGCATATCTTTATACGCAAACTTGTGTGCGCTCCAGTTGGATTGACATCATGCTTTGGTCATACTTAAAGGTCTCCTCTCCCTATTCAGATTGTATTTTATGATAACATCTCATCCTTACATGTTTAAGGGTTAACTCAGCAGCAAGGATAGATAAATCTTACAGTCAGTGTTGTGCAAATGACCGTAGTCACTTCAAAACAAAAGTTGTACATGTAGGTGGGAAATAAGTGATAACGGAGCTCTCTCTGAATAGACCATTGGATGATTTTTTCTCCCGCAGACTTCAGTGCCTCTTAAATCCAGGAGTTCGTAATACTGTTTCTCTTACTCACTATTGCTCTGTCCCAACGGGGATATCACAAGCGCAGAAAACATGTCCTTTTTTGAAGAGTCCAGATGGCTGTGGTCATTTGGCTTCTCCTGATGCTACCATTTCGCATTGCCTAGGACGTGCTGACTGCCGTTGATCTCTGGCGGTGGCTTTGGGCCCTCTGTTCCTGTTTGCATCCTTGCAGTGAGAATTATTTGTAGTTTTCAAGAGCGTAGTGTGGAGGGGCACACTCTGTTCCTTTTTCCCCTTGTACCTCTTTGGGACCAGTTGCCTTTTCGTTTTTCTTTTATTGGTTTCTTAAAAGGCTGCCAGCTGGATATAGGTAAGTGGGGGTTTTCTCCGCTGCAGTCTGCAGAGAACAAGCATCAGTATGTAGCCATTTAGTCCTGGCAACTGCTTCCTATTTTTCCAGATGATTCCAGCCAGCTCTTTTTGTGTTTAGCCTATTGTCGAATGCCATCACAAAGACTTGGGGTATTAATCCTATCATCTGTTCAGTGTGTGGAACTGCTGAGTGGGCTGTGCAGTGAATGAGAAGCTGTAGGTACTAGGGAAAAGGGGTATGGTGTGTAGGCGTGTTTGGAGCACATTCAGAATTCATGCCTTTCTCTGGCTGTACTGATTGAATACAAAAATTACCTTCTGTGTCTCCAGCAGTCACCAGTAATGGGAATGTGCAAGTGCAAAGGTCTGATGGCGGTGGGAAGGCAGGTGGAATGTGAAACAGGCTGGAGTGATGGAGGGGCATAGCCCTTCTCTGTCTGTCATTGTCTGCGTGCAGTTGCTCCACTAAAGAAGGCTCTGAAGGAGTTGTGCATCTTGCTCAGAGCAAACAGAATGGTAGATTCAGCATTTCAGATTGAGGCCAGCATATAACAAATGGACTAAACCAAACTGACAGCTCCCAAGGTCATGGGTGTTGAATATATAAGGATTCAGCTGTGAGTCTTGTAGGCCGAGTCCATCTCTAGCAAGCAGAACGTGTCTGCCACAAAGGAGCTGGCACTTCTTAGATGCTGGCTGCGTGTTACGCTTCCTTCTGCGGCAGATCTGGTTTAACAGCGTCTGTGAAACCCAAACTCCCTATCCTGCAGACTGTCTCTCACTAGAGCTGCAATTCTGCACTGTGGTTCTTTGCCAGCAAATTTAGTTTGAGAACTTCCTACTCTGAACAACTTGTGTCTGCCCCCATACTGTGATTATTAAGTAGTCTGTGTGATTGCCCTTTAAACTGGATCCATTCTATGGTACAAGGAGAAAAAACTATTTCCCTCAAACCCACCCACCCCCCAGCAAATATTTGTTTTTAAAAATAATGATTTCACAGATCTAATTTGGAATCAAGCACAGCTGAGGGGGCATAATGAGTGTCTGTAAATTGGATGATAGGAACTTCTTAAACCAGAGCAGCTGCCAAAGGCATCTTAACATGGAGCTTCTGCCATAACGAGAGACAGCGTGGCAGGCGAGGATCTGCAGCCAAATAGCTGACTCCAGGCTTGTGGTTTCCCACCTGGGTACTCAGATCAGCACTCCTTAGGCCCTGCAGCTTTTAGATGCCTCTCTGCTGAGTGGAGCAACCAGGAACGGGGAAGGTTTTTGAATGTGAGTAGTCAGGGGGAGAAAGCTGTTGTGTATTGCACATCTCAAAAGCGTGTATTGTTTTTTAGAGGGCTCAGGCAGGATGGGGAGGGAGAGCTTTGTTGTTGGCGTGTACAGATGCGTTTCCAGCCAGACACTGAGCGTTAGCAATGCAGAAAAAAAATATGTGCTTGGGCTTTCAGTGGGAAACAACAACAAAAAAATCCTTTCCATTTCTTTCAGCTGGAAAGTGATGCCAGAAGCTGTTGTTTTAGAGAATAAGAAGTCTGGATTTATAAGGATGTGTGTGAGATACACCTTGGAACGTGTATCAGGAAAATCTATATAGAGCAAATGCATAGCACAGAAAGTAGGTCTTACTGCTGACTGTCACTGTTCAGGGAAAACCAAGCATGTTGTGGAAATCTTTTTGTGTGTTTCTTAAATAAAATGGAAAAAAAAAAAAGAAAGATAAGAACATCTGTTTGTGTATAAATAGATCTGTTTGTTCTGATTTCATAGTGCCCATTACAGCATGTGCCAATTTTTCTGGAGTGCCAGAAGAGAAGGAACATCTCCAGAAAATGTTGAGGTTACAACACCCAGATAAAACCTGCCTGTGCTACCTTTATAAAGATAGAGTCAGCTTAGTCTTGCAGAGAGCAAATGCACTGGTGAACTTGAGGTAGTTTCCAGACCTTTCTCACTTCTTTTTATATGATTTGCCAAATCCTTAGCTAGCTGGAGGGTGAATATTAGGACAGGCAGCAGCACTGAAAGCTGAGCAGTGGTATGTTGAAAAGTTCTGCTTGGGCAGGAGATAATTAATGTGATTTTTTTTTTTCCTTCTTTTTTTTTTTTTCAGTGACCGCCCTTAGATACCCTAAAGTGCTGGCTTGAGCTGGAAGGAAGGGCACCTCTGAAAGGATGCCACTGTCCCCTGGGAGTGGGCTGGAATAGTGTCCAGAAAGCCCCAAACACAAAGCTGATGGGTTTGGTTTTGTTGTTTATTAAAGACAGGCCTTTGTACAGCAGTAATGGAAAATCCTGTTTCTGTACCAATAAAAACTTTGCTCCCATGGTGGTTGTTATTGGCAAACTTAGTCACTTTGGGTTTATGGAAAAGTATTTACTGGGAAGGACTGGATGATTAGCAAGCTTTGTCTGCTTTCATTTTGCTTTGATGGCGTACATGTTGCTGTGGGACCTTCTGTTTCATCCCTGTACGCCATTCACAGTCCATCCTTCCAGGCTGGTATCCTTCTTTTGCAGCATGGACAGCCAATGCCCCTGCTGTTTGCTGTAGCAAGGTAGAACGTTGCCTGGGTCTGGCTTGGACTCTTCTTTTTGGCCTGGGGGGGCATCAGCTTTGTGTTGGTTCCTACTTTACCACACAGGATGCTGAAACAATGCAGTGTGTGTTTTGTAGCAGTCAGGCTAGACTTAGTTGGCATGTGGGGTATCAGCCAGCTGACAATAACAATAATAAAGAACTTGAGTGCTGCAGAAGGATTAAAAGAAGCTTCTCTAATAAATGCAATTACACAAATATGCTTGAGCCATGTGTGCTATTTAATTCTTGCCCAAGACAAGAGGCATTCCTCAGGGCACTACTTTTGTCTGAGTGAAAGAGATATCCAAGTGCCTCAGGCGTCCTCTATGAATCCAGAGTGGCTCTTCTGTGCCCTGGGTGGCAACTAATATTGGGCTTTAGAACAGTTATTCCTCCAAGACTGAGTCAATTCTTTTGCCAGGCAGTGACTTTATAGCTGGCAGAGCCCTTGCTGCCATCCAGACCTCACAGGCAGCTTTCATTGCTGGATGTGGCTCCCTGCCTGCATGCCCCGTGGCATTGTGTTTGCCCGCAGAGGTGCCTCTGCTCTGTGGTAAGGAGCCTTTTGCGTATGTTCGTGCAACTGGGGATCTTCCAGTAGGCCTTTGCCACTTCTGGAGAGTACCTTGTTGCCAAGAAGGGCACCAAGCTAGACACCGTGACAGGCTGTACTTGTTCTCTTGTCAGAGCAGTTTTAAATCACGCCTTTAATGTGTTTGTTCTCTCCTGCTGGTGAGTGAATTTTCCATCTCTGCTGTTCACATGAACAGGACTCATGATGGAGAGAACGTCTTACAGGCTGTTACAGAGCTGCTTGCTGTTAACCCAGGCAGCACCCAAGAAATATTTGCTGGAGCTAATGGGTTGGTACCCCAGCTCTGGGAATTAGGACCGTTAGCTGGAAACATGCAGCAGCCTCCTCAGTGCAGAGGAGGCAGGAGGCAGTTGATTAATGCAGATGTGTGTGGATGTAAGAAACACGGTCCAGGTCCATCCACAGGCTTGCTGGTTCTTGGGCATGGCTTTGACTTTGCTTTCTCTGTGAGGCAGCGGTTGGGCAGGCGTAGGGGTGCATCCCTAGGGCTGGACTGGTGGAAGGGGACAACCTGGGAAGGGCAGGGACCTCCCAGAGATTGCTTTATGTGACACAGGGAGAGCACATTTGTGCTGCCCCGGGGTCAGGTCACTCCTAACGCATGACCAGTGTTGGTGGGCCAGGGATGTTAAACCTTGAATGTTTCGCTTTTCTCTCAAAGTTCTGTCTCCCCCCTTTTAATGGTATTTAGTCTGAAATCATTGCTTGTCTGTAGAAGCTGAGGTTTTAAGAAAACCATTAAATATTCCAAGGTTCCTGGTAAGGTGCAAGGTAAAGGATTAAATGGTCCAGAAAAGCTGCTCTTTGACTTTCCCAGCTCCTTGCCCCTCAGTGCATACATTCCCTGAGGTATCTCATAAGGTAACTCATGTGCAGAGAGCAACTGTGCTCTTGCTCATAAGCACCAAATGTTTAATTCAGTGTGTGCTTGTCAAAGTACATTAAAAATGCAGGTAGCACTTGCTACGTGTGAGCCAGCTCTTGGGAGCGAGGCACCGTCACAGGGTAATGTTACAGACTTGACACAAATGGAGCCTGCTGGCTCTTGGAAGTGTCCTGGCTACCTGGAGTGTCCTCCCTGGCATTGCCCCGCTGTCTTCGAAATGCTGCCTTTTCAGGGTGATGCTGTAAGATCCTGAGGAAACATGGGGCAGAGAGGATGTGCCACAACTGGCAATTATCTGGTGTGTTTTTGCTGCTATGTGGTTCTCTCCTGTCCACGTTCATCTCTATCCAGTTGTATCTCATCCTATGTTTAGATCCAGTCCTGAAGATCTCCCAGTGGGAGTGGGAGCATCAGTGGGAATATGAAGACTTGCAGACACCTCAGCAAGGTTAAGGCCATTTGTAAAATCACTAGAGTAGAGGTTGTATTTGTGTGCACAGCACCTTGCACAAATAGGTCCCAATCTCTCGGTTTGGTTCAGCATCCATCTGTGCAGTCTTCCTAAGGGGAATTCATGTGCCGGCAAGTGCAACAGCGGTGTCTCAAAACTGTGGCAGTGCAACGGGAAGCCACCGTGAGCACCTTGTTTTTAGAAAAGAGATTCAAATCATTATTGGCAGCAAGCTGCATTGGGTAAGGTTGAGGCAGTAGTGTGAAATTCATAAACAGAACTGAAAACAGACATTGCCGGGATATGAGAGAGAAAACAGCTTAACTCTTGAAAAGTACATTGGGCTTGTACGGCACTGGAAATGCTGGTAATATCAGGTGAAGTTCCCAGTGGGCTGCCAGTATGCCTTGGGAAATGGTCAGGCATTAGAACTGGAGGCAGCTGCTCCCTTCCTGTCTGCAGGACAAGACCTCTCTGTTCATCAGTGCTCATCTCCTCCTGACATTTTGCTTTGTGCTCTTTCCATCTCGAAGACTGTAACGATGTGCGTTTCTCAGGCCCTGGCTAACAGTTGCTATAACTACCATTAATGCAGTCGTTGAGGGCAGGTCCTGGTTTAGCCTTATTTCTATCAACCAGCCAACTGAATTTTGTTTTCTTGCCTTTCAGTCCTTTCAAGGAAGCCAAGGACGAGCATACCTCTTCAATTCAGTGTGAGTATTACTTCGTACGTGTCACTTCTGCCTCTCTTAGGATAGATTTAAGAAAACCCTCATGAAGAAGAAAACAAAAGGATAGTCTTCCTTTAGAAAACCTCTGCCTAAGACTTGGGAGCTTGCTGAAAATGGTTGGAGAAAGAGGCAGGAAATAGCACTGATTCATATTTGATTCTATGTTGAGGTTTCAGATAAGCAGCTAGGAAAAGGTGGTTTTTTCATCATCAGATTGAGAAATAAGAGCTAACGGATGAGTCATTCTCTTCTCAGGGAATGTAGTTAGACCAAAGAGTCAAAGTTTCGTAAATGTAGAGAATAAGTGATATCTAAATACAAACTTACTTTTTAGAGCTAGCATAAAAATTAAGTATAATTTTCCCAATAACTGAAAATAGTTTTGGTGAGATCACTGCTGGGATGTCTTTCAGAAGAACTGCTGATTTCAGTTACATTTTTCAAGTTTCCGTTTGGGAAAGTAAAAGTACCATTTTATCAATTTGAAAATGAAAATCTTTCTCAAATGCATAATTAGTGCAATTTTACTAGAATGTTATTAATCTTACGTTCAAAAAAGCTTTATAGAATTTTCAGTTGAATAAAAATTCTGGTTTACCTTTTCATTCTGTTCAGGAACTGCAAGAGATCTTTGTTTCGGGAACAGCTGTGGTACTCAATATCCTGAACCTCCTGCTTCTGTGTTCAAATACTGCAATAAAACTGCTGTCAGCTTCATTGTAGCATCTTGCTGTGGAAAGACATATTAATAGGGAGCATCTCTCCTTTTTCCCCAGAGTTAATGTGGGTTGTGGCCCTGCAGAGGAGCGGGTGTTACTAACAGGATTACATGCGGTTGCAGATATTTACTGTGAAAACTGCAAAACCACACTGGGTTGGAAATATGTGAGTATCAGTATCATTTGTTTTTCCTCTGGACATCTTTGCTCCAGCCCTTTCTGAAGGTGTGTGTATGGTAATGTGGTCTCGTGGAAATACCATTAACTTGGGAACCAGAAATGCGGGTTCTGGTCTGTAGCCACATCTTTTTTCCTTCCTGCATTTCCATTTTCCCTCCTGTCTTGTGTTTGTTGCATCCATTCGGAATGGGAGCTCTTTGTGGCTAATGTATTTTTTTATTAAGAATATACACTGTAGGCCTGATTTTGGTGGGCATCCCTTAGTGATACTTAACATAATTGAGGATCACTTCAATCAGTCTTGTGGTTCATATTGTCTTTTTTTCCCAGATGTTATCAGAATAATAGAATGATCCATATATTGTTAATCCTGTGTCCTTCCCGCTGGAAATGCTATTGAACATGAGTTTATCTGTTTGCTGTCTCTTGCTCTTCATAAATTCAGTTACCTTCAAATAAAGGCTTATGCTACATCCTAATTTCTGCTTCAAGAGGCATGCAGCGTACTTGTTTGTCAAAACATTCTGACCAGTGTCTAAACAAAACATACATTGTATCTGTGGCCCCTGGACAGAAATATTCTTTAATAAATCAGTTGAAAGGCTATAAAAAGTAAAGCATCAAAAATTGATGCGTTAGGAATTCATGCAGAAACACAGCATGGATCTCACAAATGGAGAAGGACACTAAGTACATAAATTGAGTTTATTGTAAAACAAAATACAAAATTTCGTAAACATAGCAGTAATCCCAAGCTTCTCCAGCAATAAAATTACATTATTTCAGATGCATTACATGCACGCAAACAGCATACCTGAGCAGAGCTGAACCGCTTTTCAGGATGCAGCCTCAATAACGGGAATCCCTCCTGCTTAGGGATCCCATAGATTCCCTGACTTCTTCAGTTCTGCAGTGTTGAAGCACTGTGTGTTTCTGTAGCTGCAGGCACGCATCTGTGTAGAGTGGGTCCTTCTTGTCCCTCGGTGCCCGTTCGCTCCATTTCCACATGAAGTTTACCATAATCCGTCTCGTTCCCGATGGTAGCGATTTTACAGCATGTTTCATCAGAGGACCTCTGCGTTCTTAACCATCATTAATAAATTCTTAGACCACCCTAGAGAGAGGTGGATTTTATCGCCAATGATTCCTAAAGCATAGTTCAAGGAGCAGTTGCTATTGGCCTACAGAAAGCTGCACATTTACATGGTGCCAATTGTGCTTTTTTTTCTACCTGTAAAGGCAGGTAGAAGCAGGATTTAAGATTCTTCCAATGTAATTTTCCTGAAAGCCAACAGGAGGACCTGCAGTTTGACTGTTTTACTCTGTAGACAAGGCTAAGACTTGTACCAGCATTCCCGGATCTGATCTGTAACTGCAACTTTACCTTCAGATACCATCTTGATTTCATTCTTTCTCCTTTTTTTTTAGGAACACGCTTTTGAAAGCAGCCAGAAGTATAAAGAAGGCAAATACATCATTGAACTAGCTCACATGATCAAGGATAATGGCTGGGATTGAATGGAAAGAGCCCAGCCCTACCAGCGTGTAAGAGAATGCCATCCAACCGAACATTATATCCAAGAGTGAGAGAGTGACTGAACGCTTGGTTCCATGCATTTAGAGGCTCTGCAATTTGGGAGCATCTTCACACCCTTCTCCATCTTTATTGGTGACTGGCCTCTAAATTTCTGTCTCTCTGTCTCTTTGCTTTGTATCTGTTTGTGAGTTGACCCTGGCTGCTTCTCTCTCTGTTCTGGCGTTGGCTAAGAGAATGCACCGAATGCCCGACAGCCATTCCATGTTGACGAATGTTTAAGTACAAACTGAAGTTGGCTCTGTGGTGGCATTTTATCAGAAGGTCTCGGTGCGGGAGGAAGACCCGAGTTTTGGGCAGGAGAAGGTGATAGGGGGTGGGGAGTGGGCCCGAAGGGAAGTCATCGGAAGTTGAAACTGTACTTCTCCTTTAAGTCCTGGTTAACCAAGGCTTGAAACTATCTACTTGTCTAAATGGACAGAAAAATACCTCACGGCTGCGTTCTCTCCGAATTGTAAAACCGCTGCTCCATGGGTGGAGCTTCAGTCTAAGCCGGCTGAGGACAAGTCATAACCAGTTCCCCCCGCAAGCTAATCGCAATTCTGTGTTTTGTTTGCCATTTATGAACTTGTTGTCTGGCCGGGGGGGCGGGGGGGGACCTGAAGGCTGGAGAGATTCCCTGCCTCTCCTTTTCCTCGCTGTTTCAGGGTAGGTAGGCCAAACATCCCAACAGAGCACAGCTGTGGGGAGCATCCTCACAG
This sequence comes from Mycteria americana, assembly GCF_035582795.1. Lineage (NCBI taxonomy): Eukaryota > Metazoa > Chordata > Aves > Ciconiiformes > Ciconiidae > Mycteria > Mycteria americana. Next base: position 4,154,495 of record NC_134379.1, on the reverse strand, counting down.
CTGGAGAAACCAAATCCTGACTCTTGAGCCCTTCAGAGAGGAGGAGAAAACCACTTAAGGCACAAGGGGGCTGGAGCTGCAGCTTAGAAGATATAACAGGGGGCAAAAAAGGCGTGTGCTAGGCAAGAAAGAGGAAATTATGTAGAGGAGGATGGGGACAAACTTAGTAACACAGTACCCCTTGATTTCCTGGCCTCCACTAAGCATCCTTGGGGGTCTTTTACCAATCCTTCGCAAGTGCAAGTAGGAAAATGCTGTTACAAAATCTTTTTCTGAAATCCCAGGCCCCAGCCATCAGCTCTGTTCTTGGAGCCTGGCAGAGAAATGGTGTGAGAGTGGGGAGAGGAGGGAGCAGAGGAGCCTGGCTGTTGTGGCAGTATTGCACAGGTGGATATTTCAAGCCATGAGGTATCCTCCCCAAAACCTTCCCCCCTTTTCCCACTCCCAGAAGCCTGTTGCAGGCACAGGGGGAATGGGAAAGAAAAAATAAATTAAACATCTTCCCCCTACCCCTGAAATTGTCTATGCCTTGGAGTTTAAAGGGGAGGGGTAGATGTGGGCATCATAACTGCAAGGGACAAGTCCTTCCCATTTTAATTTTTTCATTTTAATTAGTGTGGACCTTCCCAAGGTGGTTGGTGGGGAAGGGGCATCGTGTGTGAGAGGGCAGCTGCATTAGACGTAAATGACAATGTGAAGTTTGCTCTGCAACAGTCCAGCCAGTATCTGGTGCATAACTCGACTATTCAACCGAATTAGTTTTATCTGTCTGAGTGAATTTTCTTTTTGTTTGTGGAATTCTTTCAAGTAGGTTAATCCATTGGGGGAAATCTGTTTTAATCCAGAAGGAAAGAGTATTGTGCAGGGGTTTGTAACTCCTTATGAAACCGAAGCTTTGGAGCTGTAATCTGCTGTCGCTTGCCCCCACCCCCGAGAGACTCTCGGTTAGCTGTGGGGATCAGGACGGAGGGCTGGTGGTGAGAAAGTAATTTGCTGTTAAATGAAGGGGATGTGAGCAGAGATGCTACTTATGGGTCAGGGTGGAACTTATGTATTGGGTCCTTGTGCTGAAACCCAAACCTGATGGCCCATCTAAGCAAAGGCTGTTTTTTCTCTTGAACCACTATTCTTTACAACCTTGGAGAGAGGAGTGAGATGGAGGCTGGCTGCAGCTCCTGCAGTGGATGGAGTTGGCTCGGTTTGTGGCTAGCCTGTTAGGAGGTGGCTTCTGCCTTCACCCTTTCTGCTGTGGCTGTGTAACAGTTGCTTCAGCTTTCGTTTCTGATCGTCTCCGCTTCCATCATCCACATTCCCTTCAGTGATAAAAATCTCGTAGAAATCAAAAATTCTGCAGTACCCGTTATCTTGTTGACTTTGGCACTGACGTGGTCCCATTTTCCTGTCCTTTGGTTGGTGATCCATGAGAATTTATTGGGCTTTGACTAGTGAGAAGTAATTTGCGTTCTTTGAAGAGCCCTTCAGTCTCCCCAGATACGTAGCCTTTAAAGGGGTCTGGTTGGAGCTAGGAGAAGTAACGGATAACCCCAAATCATTAATGTGAGGTTGAGAAAAAGAGCGCACAAGGGCTCATGGTTTTATGTTGGTATTTAGAGTGATTGCCTATAAAAAAGCGATATAAAAGGTAGGCCTGTCTGGAGGACTGCTCTGAGAAATAAGAACAGTTACTGCAGAGAGCTACCAGATGTAAATGTTTTCATCCATATATTTGGGACAAGAGAGGATGATGATCCATCAGATTGGGCTGTTTTTAACTGTTCACAGGGGTTACGCTTTTAATGGCAACCAGTCTAAGCTTGAATACAACAAGATCTTAATCTGGTTTTAATTGGTTTTGTCCCATCAGCATCCACATAATCACACTTGCTGAGAATCTGGCCTCAAGCCCTGATAGGAAAAAAATATGTGTGCCTGTGAACATCCCCAACACCCAGAGAATTATCTATAGAGTGACTTTAATACACTGTACAGGGAGATAAGGAAAAACGGGCTTGTGAGGCTCATTGACGTTTGTTCTCTGCTATGTGTCCATTAAATATGAAGTACTTCTTAGTCCGCTGCTAACTCATCTGTGACTTGCTGTATTAAGACACATGACAGTATTGGGAGCTGGTGACCAGACAGGATGATCAGGTCTGTATGCTAGTGGCTACCACCATCAGCGCAGGCTAAATTGATGACTCGTAGAGTGATATATTCAGAGCATAACCAAAGAACCTCACTCTCTGCATCCCTCTGGTCGTGTGAGTTGACTGTAGCCAGTTCGTTAGCAACTGAGGTGAGCAAGGTGGGACCGTTGTTTCTGAGCTGGAGATGTGGCCTATGGAAACTGCCTCCTTGGGCAGGCAATGCCTGAACACAGTGCACCGAGTGCCCGTGGTGCTGCTTTCCATGGGTGACATCCTTGGGAAAACACGAACAGCAGCGAGTTTTGCGCTTTTTTTTGTGTGGCAGCCTCGTCTCTGGCAAGCTGCATGCACCCTTGAGTTTACATCACCCCTGTCTACCCCAAAGCTCAGACTTGACTAAGTTTTAAATTGTTTTGCTCTGGTGGATTATCTGGTGTGAAATCCTGATCCCTGTAATAAATATTCAGATGATAATATATACAAAGCAGAAAAAAACCATTATCTTGTGAAATATACTTTTGTAAATAATATTTAATTTAAAAAAAAAATAATATATTTGGTGCTGTTTTCTCAGAGCCCCTCCCTGAGAGCACTTTTTTGTTGTTTATAAATGATACCGTTTCCTTCTGTATTTGTTGGAAAATATGTTTAAAGGGAAACAAAAATCATAATATACGTTGTCCTCTTAAGTCAATCCATTTTTCCTCTGGATGTGGCAGGAGAGGGGAGTCACTCCTGCTTCCATCTGGCAGAATTTGTCTCCAGCGCAGGCGGTGGCCGGGTTACAGACAGCAGCCCGCGGTCCGGGCAGGTACTGATGTGTGGGACAGGAGGTAGCTCCAGGCACTCGGGGAGAGCTCCGGTGTCTGGAGTTACATGCTGAAACACCTTCAGTCAGTGCCGGAGGTCCCGTCCGGCAGCCTGAGCCCTGTGTCAGCTCGCGCTCCCACGGCGAGTCCCACGAAAGCTGATGGGGCTCTGTCTGGGGATGACTTTCCTGAGGAGATCTGGTTTGTAGGATCTGGGCTTGAAATTTTCTCTTGCACCAGTATTGGCTGGAGTGAAGTAGATACCAAGACTTAGAAAACAGGATTGAATATAAACTGCAACCTCTGAATCGCTGTTTCCAGTTGCTTGGGGGCAGCAGGGACGGAGGATGGAGATTTCTAATTAGTGATTGTGTTTAAACTAAAACATAAGTCTTTGGACATGGATCCTGGTTTTCTTTTGGTTTTTTTTTTGTTGTTGTTTGTTGGTTGGTTGTTTTTATTTTAAACCAGGCTGCTACATAACAAATTAGAGTAAAAGTTTACCTCTCTGGCAGTAAAGTTCCTTTTTCCCCCCCCCCCCCCCCCCCCCCTCCTTTCTGTCTTTAACCTCCCCCCTTCTCCCCCTTCTTCGTTCTTAATTCATTGGGTCTCTTGTTTATCCCAAAGTGGACCAACAGCACAAACCACTGGACTGTGTTTTGCTGAGCAAGGAGCTGTTTTCAGTGCTGAATAACTGTTGCACGCTCTTTAATTCTCCGTTTTTGGTGCACACGATTTAAAAATATACAGGAAAAAAAACCCCTATGAATGAAATCTGTTGTTCTTGTGATGATCAAGTGAGAATTTTCTCTGTATGTATTTTTCTAACTGGTATGCGAGAGTGTGTAATCATGCATTTCACTGCACTTCCTTGTTTCGGGAGGAGCATCATGTTTCCGTGTGAACCAGTTCTTGGATGAAGAGATGACACCCAAACACCCGGTTGGGTAAACAGATTGGCGAGAACCAGAGCTCAGCTCAGTGGGAAGGAGCTCTTCTCACCAGGTGAGAGGCCTCAGAAATTAAATGCTCAGAAACAATTACGTTTGACGTAGATTTTGCAGAATCCTGTTTAAAAAGAATAAGCAGAAGAGGGGAAACAAAATCATCTTGAATTTAAAAAAAATCAACATATTTAAATGCAAGCAGAATGGCATTGTGTAAGGTACAACCACAAATAAGCTATTCTCATCGTTACGAACTGTATGTATCCTTTGTTTTGTTTTTCATAAGGAAATGGGAATGCTTTCCCCACTGACAAAACTAAAGGACAATATTTCCAATACCAGCCTGTCTGTTGATGCTCTTGTGTTTACAAATTGTGTATACTTTTATTTCTTTGATCTTATTTTAATTTTATTTTTTGGCATATTCTTTCAGGTCATTTGCTTCAATAATAAATGCAATTGTTTGTTTTCAAATAATTGGTTTTCACCTTTTCATGTATTTGTACATTGTATATAGTTCTTCAGTATTAGAGGGAGGCGTATTGTTTGTCATATTTACAATATGTGTTGGTGCTCATTTGAGAAAATAAAATTTTCAAGTACTAAAACTGCTGGTCCGTGTTTCTGTTTTAATCTCCTATACTGTGCGCAAATTGGAAGCAGCAAAATTTGGTTGTTCAAGAAATGTTACATTTAGCTTGAAAATAGTCAGATTATCCTCTTTTCCGATAGCTGCCAGTCCGCAGCGGTCACCTGGTGCGCACTTGAACCACTTCAGCACTTAGGGACTGTAGTCACGGGCAAGGATCCCATCGGGCAGGGCAAAAAGATGATCCGTAGCCCCTGAAGGCCAGGATTTAGTACAAGAGGAAACCCCAAACGGACCAGGAGACAGCGCTGACGCCTGGCACCATCGTACCGTAACGGAGTGCCCTTCCCTAAACCAGATCAGTGAGGGAAGCACATACTTTGTTTTGTGAGGAATTACATGATCTTAAGGTATTTTTCAAGCAGCAACAATAACAAGAAACCCATGAAATAAAATCCCCTAATTCTCGTTAAATCGTTTCCCATGGGTGAAGGGTTTTGTCAGCACTGTTGCGTAGCGGTGCCTACAACGGTGGAATGGGTCAAGAAATTCCCAGTGGCCAGAAAACCACCCCGGGGTTTGCAAGTTTTGCTTGTTGGTAGAATTCACTCTAGCTCCGTGTCTTCTAGAGTCATATTGCGGTGACTGTAGGAGATACCTGTTACTCGCAGTTAAAGCGAAGCATCGGTAAAGCTGTCTGGCGTGTCTGGGTATTTGCAAGTCAAATGTCCGTTTCAGAAGTTCAGCGAACAAGATTTTCCTGGGTTGGATCCACGCTAGTCCTGAAGCAAAGAAAATCTGTGCGTGGGAAGCAGAGCTTGCACTTCGGAAGGAAGGAGAGGACAGAGGGGCGATCCTTCAATATTAAAGTACAGAGCAATTCCTTTGAATAATGGAAGGAGCTTGTCCATCTCGGATACATGCTGTGACATTTTTACGAATCATTTTTGCTAGCTGCAGCTGCAGCCTGCCACCACTCATCTCGTCTGGCGGCGTTCACGGAATTGCTTCTCTGCTCCCAGGTGAGTGGGATACAACATATCCGATTCCTGGTGCCTTCAGCTCGAAAATCCATTTGAGACTGCGGTCGGATTGAAAGCAGTGCTTTATTTGAGGTGGTTTTGGATAAGCTGATGCAATCCCTTTTCATCCCGCTGCTGAAGATGGCTGGGACCTGTCCCTGTGCCCTGTGCCAGTGCCCGGCAGTTCACTGTGCCGCTGCACGCTGGCTGAGCGCCCTTAATTCCCCGTGTGTCTGAAAAAGCAACTTAACCCTCTTTGGAGAGGACCTGATCGTGCCAGCTGCTAAATGCCCTGAACTCAACGTGTAGCTCAGGCTGGAGCAAGAAAAGCTGCACCTGAAAGGTGGGAGGCGAGGAGGAGCCGGGGGGTTCGTGGGAGGTGGGTAAGGAGCCAAGGAAGATGCAACTGAACCGACGGCCTGTGCGTGCCCGTAGCGTGGGCAAACAGGTTCAGCTGATGGGACAGTCGATACAATTAATTGCTTGCCCAACGGGCTCAAGGTAATTTGAGTTCTTGGTTTCACGAAAACCTTAATTTGCTGTCACTGGCACCGCGCCTGCGTGTGACGTGCTGGGTGTGTGCTCTGGAGGCTGCCAGTGGCATCCGTGAGAGATGGGAGGGTGAGACGTGCGCTGCCTCCTCCCTGCGAGGCAGGAAGGTCTCGGGGATGACGACATCTCCAAAAAATGCGAGGCCGGTCCTTTGGGCACGCCGTGGTGCCTGGGGATGAGCACGGTCTGGTGCGGGGCGGCTCCTCGCCGCCGTGCCATCACTGGGCTTGTTCCTGCAAACCCCTGAAGCCGCTGTACGTGAACGGCTACTGCCGGGTCACTCAAAAAGCCCAAAGGTTTTAACTCCGTTTCCATCTCGTGTTGTCAAGGCAAGCAATCACTCCATTGCAAGGGCAGCTAACCAAGCGCCCGCGTCCCGTGGCCATGCATGTGTGTGCAAGAAGAAGGATTTGGTTTCCACCGCAGTCAGCTGTTCCCATTGGGCTGAGGACACGGGCAGCGTGGTCCAGCCCGTGACGGCAAGGCTGGTGCCTCCCGCCGCACCCCGTGCCTCGAGGCGCAGCAGGCAACGGCAGGGTCGAAGCCCAGCGCGGCCGTCCTGCCCCCGGGCCACCCGCGCCCGCTGCTGCCATAGCCCTAAACAGCCAGGCATGGAGGGACCGGGGCTCCGGCCCTTTTCGTTGGCTCTAATGCTTTGATGTGATTTAGAGAGGAAAATAAAAATATCTCCGTCTGGTTTCCCCACCCTCCTCCTGAAGCCTGCTGCTGCTGCTGGGGCGGGAGGGAGCGATCCTGGGCAGCGTGGGCAGCAGAAATGCCTGGTGGGATGGGGAGGGCACCGGCGGACGTGGCGGCTGCTGGCTGCTCCTCTCCGGTGGGAGCGGTTCTTATTTACCAGCCGAATCGTGTGCGTCGGCCGCGGCACCTCACCAGCTCAGACGTAAGCCCTATAGGGAAATTCCCCGCAGGAAAAAGCATTGTGCTCAGTATTTTCCATCCCGAGCGGCCGAGTAAGAGCAGGAGGGACGACTCAAGGGTCTCTCTCAGCGACAGCCTCGGGAAGAGCCTCTGACCCTGCGTCAGCCCTTTGGCTCCGTTGGGACGAAAGCGGAGAAGTGCCAGAACCGCGACACGGCCTCGGGCTGCGCTTACGCCGAAGGCGCAGAGCAAACCCCTCGGCCGAGCAAATCCCCGCTCCCGGGGCGATTCCCAGCCGGGGCGGGGAGGGAGTCGCAGGGAACAGCCGCTATATTTGCGATACGGGGCAGCGCTCTCACCGGCTTGCATTAGATGTATTATTAAACTGCAATTAGAGTGCAAGCAAGCCAAAGCGATCTATTAATAGCCGAGCGCAGATAAGCTGACTCAGGCAGCAGCAGACGTGGGCTCTGGCGAGCGGCTGCAGCTTTGCTGCTGCAAACTCGGCCCGCGGCTCCGCAGCAGGAGAGCGCAGCGGGGAGGGAGGGGGGGATGGTGCAAGAAACCCCCTCCTCGGTCCCCACGGAGGTGCCACCCCGCGAGGTGACGGTGCCACGGGAGCCACCGTGACCTTTACCCGCGGCCGGAGGACGGGCTATAAAGAGCAACGGGGCCGAGCGCGGGGCAGCTCCCAGAGCTCCTCTCAGATCCTACCGGTCACAATGAGTTTTTTTTTTTTCAAAAGATGATCACGAAGCTATAAATACAGCGGCGCCGGTGGCCTTTAAGCCCGGTTCAAGAGCAATTTGACACTCCTGCTTTGCTTTTTGGCCCTTCTTACGGGACACAGGAGCTGGGGACGGATGCTGTGTTGCTTCTCCGTTGGTTCACCTCATCCCTTTTGTCCTCTCAGGTGAACCGCTCGGGGTTCAGCCCCACCGACACCCCTGGACTTCCCCCACGCCGCCTCTCCCGCGGGGACAACGGCTCCGACCCGAGCTGGGGGATTTTCTTGCTGACAGGGAGGATTTACAGTAGCACTTTCAGGCTGCCAAACACGCCAGGGTTATTTTTACCCGGCTCCAGCCTGGGGTATAAATAGTGTCGAGGCCGTTCCCCGTTGCTGGCTGAGAAACATCCCGTGGATGCGGGCTGGGCACGAAGGAGATGTCACCTGGAAGGCAGTCACCCCATGGGTGTCTGCGCTGGCCGCAGGGAGGGGTCCCCTGGGGGGGGACGGCTCAAAGAACAGAGCCCCGGTGCCACCCCTCTCCACGTGACCCCCAAAAGCCTCCGAGCCCCCAGTGAGCTCCCAGCCGGGCAGGTTTCCTTGGCCTCTCGGTGCTGTTTTGGGGGGTTCTGGGGGTGTTGTGGGCACAAACCTTGTCCAGGCCACGCAGGAGGTGGCCACCTACATCAATTATACATTAAATCTTTCCATCCGTCAGTCAGGTCACCCCAAGGTTGTAAGGGGGGGTCATCCCGGCAGGGGCAGGCAGCGGGGGCTTGGGGAAACGCTGCCGCAAGGACAGCAAGGGCAGGGACGACGGACATCACCGACTGGCCTTCGGTGAAAAAAAACTACGTGGAGATTTTCCAGTCTGCCCTGTTATTTATGGCTCCGGATGGAGCGGCCGGCTCCCGGCGGGGGCTGCCCCTCGCAGTGCCACAGAGGACGTTTCTGCAGACGTTTTGTTCCCCATGTACGGAAACTTCTGATTAGGTGAAGTAAAAGGCTGGGGAAAAAAAATAAAATACTTTACCAGGGGTCCGACCTCGCCCTGTGGAAATTTGCCCCTCAGTAAAGGGTTTCTATGCAAGTTTTTGGACGCTTTACAGAAATAACAGAAGGCTATAGGAGTGCGCTTTTATATAGCTCTGCTTCCTTGTGAAACCCAGACTGGTGTTTTCTTTTCCACTTGGACAAGGATTTTCCCATAATTGTGCTATTTTTATGAAGGTTTCAGGACAGAAATCAAGGGCCTCTCCTAGCCGAGCCTCGGCATCGGAGGATTCAGCTTCTGACGCAGGTTCCCCGTCTTCGCCAAGTCGCTTCGCTAGCAGATGTCTCGCCCTGTCGAAACGGGGTTTTTGCTCCATCCTTACCTCCCAGTGACTTTTTTTTGGAGTTTCCTGCCTGGAGGCGAAGCGGCCGTGCTGCAGACGCTGCACGAACCGGGCTGCCCCGGGGGAAGTGCTGGAGCCTTCATGGTGCAAAACAGGGGTGCAACCAAAACTCCCACCCACAAAATGAACGCCTCATCAAGTCAATATTAATTCCCAACTGCCGGCCAAGGGGCCTTTATCTCCCACATTGCAGCTCGTCAACACCCAGATTGCCGCTGATGAGATAAAGCCGCAGCAGCGCAGGGAAACGAAACACCGGCAGCTGATGGCTGAGATGCCACTGGTGAGATACCGGCTGTGCCCATCACAAGGGCTTCCCCGACCCCCAGGTTTTGCTGGTTTCTGCACAAACCATGATCTATTTGTGCTGGGAGGCAGCTTTATCTAGAGCGTGGCTGCTGCTGAAACCCCGGCCAGGCGTTGCTGCTCAAGCTCTTCTCCCTGGGATGGGTGTTGTGGCAGGTCAGGGGGAAGGAGCCGGGTGGGAGCAGGTTTTATAGGGGAGGAAATGAACTGGCCAAAGGGATGAGTCTCTGTTGTCTTTAATTTGAGCTTGGATTTCTTTCTCAATGCAATATTTGAGCTGTTTATTGAGCTGCTGTGGCTCTGCGCTCCTGGTTATCAGGGCTGCAGGAGGAGGTTGTCACCACGGCTGTGATGGGCGATTGCTAACGTGGATCCCGTTTGCAGGCTTGTGAAGGTGGATTCAATCTTTTAAACGCTGATGCCTGGTGGGGACGAGCTCTCATGAGCTGGGAGCTGCCGGGAGCTGCTGGCAGCCGAAGGGCTCTGCTGCCGGCACCCTAAGCCATTAGCAAGGCAGTAATAATGTCCTTTATTTAATTGTAGCCATGTCACACACGGCATTTCTGGATGTGACAAGTCGCATGTCCCTTCCCAACCTGGTTCAATTTGACGGGTGCCTATAGAAGTCAGGGGCTGTTGATTTGCTCCGTGGGTTTTGGCAGCTCTTTGCTCTGGGGCTCCCCGTCCTACAGAAGGAGCCATCATTTCCCCTCCTCCATTCCTCCCCAGGTCCTAACAGCCTCAGATATACAAGGAGTTTCTTTGGCTCCGTTTGCTGTCGGTAGGAGAAGAGGAGCTCAGCGCGGACGGGACGGACCCAGCTCACGCAGGAGGTGTCTGCACGGTGCCCCCTGCCCCTCTGTGAGCTCCTGAGCGAAATCCCTCGTGCAAAATCAAAGAATTTCCCCTAAATACAGACTGCTCAGCCTGAACTGGGCTGGCTGTGCTCTTTGTACCTGGCTTGCACCAGGCCAGGCTTTGGCTTGGTTGGGTTTATGGGAGCCGCAGCCGTCAGTCCCCATTACAACCCAGCTCTCAACATCTGCGTGGGCGTCCCAATTTCCTGCTTTCCGTGTCCTGGTTTCCCAATAAAAAAATCTGGGAACTGGGCAAGGTTCAAGTCTTAGGAAAAAAAAAAACCCTTGCTGGAGATGCTGGCTGATGGAGAGAGGACTCATTTTGGATTAATTGCCCACAAGCAAGAAAAGCTATTTCGAACCAGAGGCTGGGAATGTTTAAGCTAATCCCAGGTGAAAGCTGATTAAGGGCTCGGTGGGGAGATTTGGAGCAGGTCCTGGCGGCACGGGGAGCCCGGCCGTGTCCCCCGGCTGCTCCTGCTGTGCTGCCTGGCCAAACCACCCCTCTCGTCAATGATTAACAGAAGGCAAAGCTCAGACCTGCGTTTCCCAAGATGTTGGAGGGGATTTCGTTGCACAAATTCTCGCCAAAGTCCGCGGAGCTTAAGCCTGACCTTCGGCAGTTTTCAGCACCTAGGAGCCGGGGAGGGGAGAGCTTTGCGCTCGTTTCCAGGCTGATGAGCAAAGGCACCGCAGAGACACCTTCGTTAGCGCTTCAGCTACGGGTTACCCAAATCGGCAACGTGGCAGCGAGTGCCTTTGTCCTGCCCGTGTCCAAGGAAAATATTTAGACTTCAGCCACCATTTTCAGGGTCTTGCAAATTTGTTTCTACGGGAGACGTGAGCCCCAGCCGGGGTTAGCTCTGCTTCGTGACGCAGACGCCCTGCATGGGCAGTGCCCTTTCCAGGGAGCAAAAGGCACAGGTTTTAGGTGGGATCTTGAGGATGCACCAGCCATTAAACTTGCTGTACAGATAGAGCATTCCCCAGGGAAGGTGCTCCGTAGCTCATTCCCATGGGTCTCTCCCCTCTGCTTTGCAGGAAGGGAGGTGCCAGTCCTGGGGACGCAACATGTGGCACCCGTGTCCCTCTGGCATCGCTGTGCCCAGCACGGGAAGGTGGCAAAAAGGTCTTTGTGGGAGCAGCAAACAGCTTTTTGGGTCAGTCACCTTCAAGCATTTGGAGCAGCGAGTCTTAAAGAAAGCCATGGGAGATCTTCCCAACACGCAGAGCAAAGCTCCCTGGGATGGGAAGAGCCTTGCAGGCAAATGCTAGACCCCAGCAGGCTGCAGGTTGGGCCCTCCTGACTTAAATATTTGCTTTTTATCTACCTTGCCCTTGCCAAGTGGCTGCACAGCCCTGGTCCAACAGCAGCCCCTTGTCCGAGGCTCGCAGCTTCGCAAAAACACGGCCCAGCAAACAGACGCCGGGTCTTGTGCGTCGCAGCTCACGAAACCGCAGGGCTTCCTATATGTATAAACACTGAATTCTTCATCTATATCGTGCCCAGCATGGCCAAACACTGCTGAGCATCTCCTCCAGCTGGGTAAATATTAAGCAGGCTGGAGCTCGACTGCGGGCAGTGCTTCAGCAAACAGCATTAGGTGTAAACACAATGTAATTTCCTTTCCAGAAAAATATTTACTTACCTCTCTGCTCACTCTTGAATTGAAAACACATTTGGACCGGCTTGTAAGGAATTGCTTAGATTTGATTTTTCTTAATTTCCACCCCCTCCCCACCCCCCCGCCAAGCAGCGTTGGGCTCCGGGGACGCGCGTTGGCTCCACGAGGAGCTGCTGCAGCTCCACAGTAGCAGCATTATAGTGAAGGCTGAGGCATTTTTAGAGACCCCATTTCAGGTGTTTATGTGGTGTTGCATATAAATCACACCTCGGACTATGAGCCCTTGTATCTATTCACGGGCTCTCAGCATTTAAAATATTTCTGAGGCCGAGGCCTTGCCGCACAAAGAGCCCCAAAGCACGTCCTCCTGCCTCCCTCCTCCGAGCCCATCCATCCCCAACCCCCCCCCCCCCCCAAATTTAACTGCTGCGTGGGGGGCACTGAGCCCTGGGCTTGTCCCAGGAATTAAGGGAGTTTTCCTCCCGGCACCGAAGCAAAGTCCCAGGTGAGCTCTGTATGTAAATCGTTGCATATTTCATGTATCTGAATGCGGGAGGTAAGCTGGGAGCAACGTTTCTATTTAATGATGCTCAACCATCCCCGTGGTCCGTACGCATGGGGAGCGGGGAGCGAGGAACTGCAGGGACAGCCCAGCCCGTGCTCCTCTCCTCGCGTTATCGGTGTTTTATCGCTTGGATAAAGCCAGGGAAACGCTTTCCGAGGATTTGAAGGAAGGGGCTGCGTGCCGGGCCGGCTGCCCCGCGCGGTGTGGAGGCAGACGGGGCGGGCGGTGGCTGCCGTGCTCATGGAGCCCAGGCTTTCGGGTACGTAGCATCCTTTGCTCCTTTAAATGTGTTTTCCGGAATGAATGTTTTTTGCCTCTTTGGAATATTGCAAACTAAGGAGCTCGCTCTGAACGGTATTTTTCTTCCCTCTAAAAGTAAAGAGTATGGGTAAATCTTATTTTTAAAAAGTCCAGTCTGTAATCTGGGATATCCAGCCCCTTTTCCTCCCCTTACCCGAGGCCACAGCGTGATATAGGATCAGAGCACCCCAAAACTGGCCGTACCCAGGCACGCACAGCAGCATGAAGCCCGACTCTAATCCGCACCACAGCAAGCACTGAGCTGGGGAAGGCACCGCTGGCAGCTGCGGCCGCAGGGCTTAAGCCACCTCCCTGTGGGTGCAGCCGAAGCCCTGTGGCCTCCTGCTTGCAGCACGCCCGTTTTTCTCCGGAATGCACCCAAAAGCTCCGCCCTGGGGTTGGGCCGTGCCAGGAGCAAGCGGGGTCTCGGGGTGCTGCCTGTGGATGGGCAGGGAAGCACAACTCCTGCTTCGGTCCCCGGGGCTGAGCCGTGCCCTCCAGCAGCGATGTCATTATTTTTGTTCGGATTAAAGGGAAATTAAAATTAATCCTCAGAGCCCAGGGAGATCTTTGGGGTTTAGCATTTTTTCCCTGATCATTCATTATTTTTAGCAGATGCTTTTTTTATTTTTAGCTCCTCGCAAAGGCAGCAGGTACTGGAAATCCCTTCCCTGTCCCAGTGTCCTCGTCATCTGAGCAGGCGAAAGAAGGGGGAAAGGACGTGGTGCCTGAGCAGCCCCAGCTCGGGCAGGACGTCGACGGCAGCAAAGGCACAGCAGAGCCCTGCGGAGGAAACGTGCACCAAAATGTTTTCATCGTTCCCTCAATTTAGAACCCAAGCAGCCTGCTGGGTTGCAGCCGAGCTGGGTTGCGTTTGCGCCGGCACAGGCGAGCTCAGAGCTCGGCCCCATCTCCCTCCCTCCCGTTACCGTAATACTCTTTCTTAAATCATTTTGCCGTGTCACATCTTTGCTTCCTGTATTTGCATTTCGTTAGTGAGAAAAAAACCTTTCTATAAACAGAGAGAAAAAAACCGTTCTATTTTCCTCTCCCGTCCCTGCTGCTGCCTTGCTGCGATGGGGGAGAGTTCCATGGGGTACGGGGAGAGCCGGGCCAGCAGCTGCCTACGCCTGGCCGAGCAAACCTGGAGGTGAAAACCACAGGAACTTGTATTTTGTTAAGTTGCTGGGTCTTTGCAGCTGCTCATGAAAAAATTCCTACTGGTATCAGGGAAAATAAAACTGACTGGGGCTGGCTGCCCCAGCCAGAGCTCCTCAGAAAGGAGAAAAAAACCTGCCCATTAATCAACTGTAAAAAATCTGAGGGATGTTACGCTGTGAAACGCTGCCGTGAATGTTGTGCACCCGGCTGGTCGGGGCGAGACCCCCAGTCCCCGGTGGCCCCGTGGGACCCCGCTGCGGAGGAGCCGCTGGCTCCGGCCCCACGGGGCCGGGGGTGAGCGCAGGCAAAGTCAGGGTCCTCTGCGCGATATGGGTGCTGCAGGAGGGGGACGCTCTCCCCTCTGCCCGCGGGCAAGGGGAACCGTTCTAATAACATCGGTGGGCAAGGGGAGAAACGAGGGCTCCTGCACCAAAATAACCCGAACTTGGAGGTGCCACGGCGGCTGCACCTCCTTAAAGTTGCCGTCGCTGCGCCGTGCTGCCAGGGCTCGGATCAGGCGGGTCATGACCATCCGCTTGTCCTCCACTCCGAACAGGGGTTTCTTGTCTGACCAGGGCGCTCGGCATCCCCTACGATAAATCCTTTGCTGCAACTGGCCTCTCAGCATCCTGTAAACCGGAACAAAAAAAGCGAGGTTAATATTTAATTAGATAGATTCTTTCCTTTAGATCACAGCAACCTTGCACGGTGTTTGGTACTCGAGCGGATCACAGCGACCCCAGGATTTATATTTATTTTCACAAGGTTTGCAGAGGCAGGAGGTGCACGCGGGGCTGCGTTGGTCTCGGAGCGAGATGGGAGCAGGTGAAGCCGTGCGAGGCTTTGCCGCAGCCGCCTGCCGAAAAATGCAAATCCTCTCCCCGCCGCATCCAGCTCGGCACAAAGGCGCTAAGCCGGCACACGAGGGCTGCGCGTTGCCTGGCATCCTGCGTCAGGCGGCAGAAAAAATATACGGATGTTAGTGCTCAGCCGAGCCAGGGCACGGGCACGGGGCTGTGCAGGGATCTTAATTAAATCACTTCCAGCTAGATTTGGTAACGAGCCCTGCACCGGCACGCACCGCTCCCAAATTCCACTTATAGCCCACTGCTGCTGCTCCCTCTTAAAGAAATAAATCACCGGGGCCCAGTGGGGATTAGCGGGCGCGCAGGTCTGCTCCCAGGGCACGTCCAAGGGCGCGGGAGAGGGCGAGCAGAGCAGCACCGGCTTCGCCATAGCCAGGGGAGAGGAGGAGAAGGAAGCGAAGGGGTTTGCCAAAAGCCGCGGGGCGCAGCTGAGCGAGAGCGTCTGCCAGCAGCTGGACGCGTTACTCGAAGAGCAGAGCATCATTTTCGCGGGGTAGCAGCAAACTTAATATTTTGCAGACCGTTCCTGTTTTGCTCCGCAGACCGTCCCTGTACGTTTATTACTGCGTCTTTGTAAGCGGGGAGTCTTTCCGACGGCTGTTGCAGCTGCTTTGACGTCCCCGGGGCAGGACGAGCAGGCGCGCTATCGAGCACGAACCGAGCCCCTCTCCTTGCAGAGCTCCGCTGCGTTTGCGCCCCGGTAAACAGGCGTCGTTCCCTCTCCCTGCGTAACGCAGGCTGCGCGTGACCTGCCCTGCGGCCCCGGCCACTGATTTTATTATATCGCCGGATAGCGATCGCTTCGGCCGGGGACCGTCGGCAGGTCACGCTCCAGGGCTGACACCGGCGTCCTACGCTGGCAAAGTGAGAGTTACACAACGGTGCCGATGGCAATGCCGTCGTCCCCCAGGGCCGTGACCAGGGAGTCCTTGGGCTTTGCTCAGCCACGGGTGCGGCACGTGAGGACGGCCGGCGGCACGGCAGGGACCTCCGCGGTGCAGCGCGAGGCACGCCCCAGGCTCCTCTTCACCCAACGCACCATACCCTCGGGTTTCGGGCGGCACGGAAGATTGATTTCTTGATTAAAGTCTAACGCGTGGCATAATTAAGGAAATCCTCCCGGTTCAGAAAGTCATTAGGAGACGATTAATTGGGACGAGGCTGGGAGCTGCCGCCTGCAGAGGAGCAGAGGCAGATGCATCGCTGCTGCACCCCAAGGGCTCCCAGGCCACGGCCAGGTCGTCAGCAGGCGTGGGGTGAAGCCCAGGCTCTGCAAACCCAGCCCGGCGAGCGGCGTTTGAGATCCCTCTCGGTTGCTGTTTACACTCCTTGCATTAGCAGTTTAAGGCCTTTCACTTCAAAACATTTCATTAAGTAAAACAGTTACGCTTTAGCTGCGGGGTCACAGAAAGCCAGGCAGATCCCTCAAGAGGCGATCCAGCCCACGCTGCTGCCCGCGGTGGGATCCATCCCTCCCCGGGCCGTGCCCGTCCCGCCACCTCCTAGACACCCATAACACAGGCCTGACCGGTGCGCGTTGTGTCTTTTCCCTGATAACCTCTGCAGTTCTTGCACTCGTTTTATTTGTGGCGTTAAGAGCAGAGGTAGCAGCCTGCTCTGAGGGTCTTCTCGTTGGCTTACAGACGTCAGGTCAACGTGGACGTCTAAAGTTCATGCTAGGGACTGGTGTCTGCATAACGAACCGGTTTTAGTCTTGAAATGTTAATTGGATACTAAATTGTAGATCTGTCAAATAGATTGGGTGAAAAGATCCATTTGCATTAGGGAGAGGAGACCATGTTTCGAGACAGAAAAAATGAATTAGGGAAAATCAGTAATTTAGCCTGTCAGCGTGCAGCAGTGCATGTTATTAGCACACGTGCCAGCCACGTCTGATGAGCTTTGCGTGTGAAAATTATTACAGATGGAGGAAATTCCGCTTGCACAGATGCTTTAGTGTGTTATTTGTAAAGAGTTCAGCTACGCTCGACATTTCGCTTTAGATTAGTTTAGGCCCAGCGGTTGAGTATGGAATGGGGGGAAAAAAGTCACCCTGCAGTTTAGATGGGTTTAAGTAATGGACTTCAACGGGCTTCCTGAGCTGCCTGCACCCCGAGATCGCCCTTCTCCCCGTAAAGGGTTCCACAGGCGCTCGAGGCTGCGGGTGCTGATCTCTCCCAGGCCCTGCTTGCGGCTTGGCAATTAACCTCCTCTTCTCGTGGAACTGCAGCAGGGAGGAAGATGCCCTGCCTTGCCAGTCCGCCCTCCCTCGCGCCCTGCGGGGTTGTTTTTCGATGTAAGTTACGGAAAATGAAAAAATTAGGTACTAGAAAGTAAAACTAAATCTACCATGCAAATGCATCAGTCTCTAGCAAACAGTAACTGCAATTACATCCGCAGGCTCGTCCTGCCCAAAGGACGACGCGGTCTGGATGCTGCTGGTCACGCTGGCTAGCGTGTGCGCTGGAAGGGATTTACATTTGATTTTGCCGTAAATGTCGCGGCTGGCTGAAACGCCCCGGCGTTAGGCCAAGCCGCTGGGCGAAAACACAATTGCGTCACTGGAAGAGGATGGCGGAGGGCTGGGGGTGAAGGTGGGCATCCCAAAATTAGGCTGAAATCTCTCAGTTATGCCTACGGGGTAGCGTAATCCCGCCCTGCGCAGGGCGGTGTTGTAGGGCTTGGGCTGGTGCTCTTTCGATGGGGACGCACGCTCTCAGGACCGAGCCCACGTACCCATTGTAAGAGGCAGATTTCTAGCGAGCCTTTGGGGCTCTGGTTTCCACATCTCATGAGATGGCGTTAAAAATGATTGCCGTGGGCGTCTGGGGTTGTTCTGCTTAGGGGGGGGTCCCATCCCTCCCGCAGCACAGTGGGGAGGAGCGGGTCTGTGTCTATGCGTTTGCACTGGAATGAGCTTGCAAAAGATCCACTTATTTGAAAAAGAGGGTCTTTATCGCCTTCCCCGTGACACGCAGCTCTCCAGCACCCCAGTCACGCGTCCCTGCGCAACAGGTAAACCAAAGCCATTCAATACGTCATCGTCACTCGCTCCTCCACCCGAGCCGGCGTGCAGCCTGCTTCAGCAGCACCCCCGTGTCGTTTCCATCGCCGGGGACCCTTTCAACCCTCCAGGCACCTCCTTGCAAGCCGCTCGCACCAAGGGCATTTCAGACCATCAGCGGGATGGATCTGGTGCTGAAATGGCTTTATTTCAGAAAGCGAGCGTGAGATCAAGTGGCTCCGGGCGGTGCCCCGCGGCCTCTGTTCCTATTTTCTGTGTCACGCAGCAGCGGGTTGAAAGGCAGCGGTTTATGTCCAGTTAATACAATCAGGAGAGCATCACTCAGCAATTCCCACTGCATTTCGCTGCTAGGTACAAAATGGCCTGGACCAGATGAAATTCCGACGTGAAGCGTTCGGAGAAGCAAAGGCATTGCTGGCGAGCCGCGAGTCACCCGGTGCTGCCCAGCTCTGACGGGGAGGTGCGGGAGGAGCCGGTGAGTCTCTCCATCGCAGACTGCTGTTCGATTCCTCAAGGAACAGATTGCTTGAAGGGCTGCAACTGTCCTGCTCTATCCCAGCAGAGCCCGCGCGTGTTGGGTGTACGCCGTTCCTTCCCCACGCAAGTCCTCCCCAAACCTGGGGGGAAGCCTGTGCCCCGGGGAGCTGCAGGGCGAGCGATGGGGAGTCCCTCGGTCTGGGATTGCTCTCAGGTTTCTCAGGAGGGGGTTTATCCCACAGAGCGAGGAGACCGCCCAGGAGCTGTGGTGGGGGGTGTTTCCCCTCCGAGATGCTCCGAGGCCGGTTAAGGCTCCAGGGCGGCAGGCACGGGGCAGGCAGGGGGTTCCCTGCTGCCTGCTGGGCTCTCGCTCCTCTGAAAGCTTTAAATACACATACATAAACCCTGCATTTTCCGATTGCTCTTTCAGACATAAATAAGGGTAGGAATGGAAAGCAATCACGCAGCTACTTTGCTGATCAAACACAGGACGGAGAAAGCTGCCTTTTGACCTCACATTGCATCTGAAGTACACGCTGGAAGGAGAGGGCCTGAAAACAAACGACGGTAATCAGTGCGAGACGCGATCAAAGAAACACGCTGCAGTAAAAAGCCTGGTGAAAAATCCCTTGAATCACAAGCATGTGGGCGGCCACTGAAGAAAGGGGAAATACGACAATTTTTTTGTTCAATTTTTTTTTTTAAAAAACAAAAGATAAACCAGAATCCAGCTGCATCCCTCCCCCCGCGCTCACCGGTGGTTTAAAATCCACGGCACGCGGTGAGCTGAGCCAGCGCAGAGCCCCACGCTGCGAGGCGTGGAACCAACAATCAATAATTCCCTTTTTTTTTTAAAGCCATCATGAACCATCTTACTGGAGCGTACTGCTGCGTCTCAGTTAAACATCTCAAAGTGCAGAAGAAGGGGGGAAAAAGAAAGATTTCAGAATCCTCGTCAGCAAAGCGATTCACCCAGGGTTTGCTCCGTGATGGAGAGGATTTAAATCCTGGAGCGAGTGATGGATTTGGGTGGCAAATCAGCTGGAAAGAAGCCAAGGGCCGGTGGTCCCAGAGGTGCCAGGGAGGAGCAGGATGCAGCACTGCAATACCAGTGAGAGATTAAACTTGAACCCACGCGCGGCGAAAGGACCTAATCCCAGATGCAGGCTGCGTTTTCAAGGCCATGACGTTCTGCTTCAGGGTGTAGGGAATAATATTTCTGAGCTTTTTCAAATTAAGGGACACGTCAGCAACAGGCCCGAGTATCTCCATGGCTTTTTGTTGCCTTTTGCCTGATCTTGGAATATTACTCCAGAGGCTCGTGTCTTTCTTTAAGCCAGGAAACCTGGACTTTACATAAACTCTGAGAGACACGCACCTTCCAGGATAGTAAATAGAAAATGAACGTTTGCTGAAAGGTGTTTCATACATAGTGAAAAAAGAGCTGTGTTGGAGGTAGGTGTCTACCTTGTCCGGGCTGGGATGGATCCAGCACTGGACCACCAAGGTCTCAGGAGCTTCAGGTTCTACCTGGGCTGTTTAATGGGGAGTCCAGGTAGGGCACAAAGGTTCACCGCGCAAAAAATAGCTAATGCTCACCCAACCCTGGCAGTGAGACAAGGATGCATTTTCCGGTGTCAAAGGCACTCTGAGGTTTAGTTGTGCTAAATACCAAGATTCGTACCCCCAAAAACCCATAACCCAACCAGTTCAAGAACTCCCCTAGCGCCTATGTACGTACGTTATGTGGGGAAGGGAGTGCACAGCAGCAGCCGTCAGGGAGTAAATCTAGTTCAAATACAGCAAAACATACAGTTCTTACGCTGAAGTCATTAAATCTTTGGCTAAGCTAAAAAGGCAGAGTGAATAATGTTTTTAATATGCTCAGGAAATCCTCCACGTCGGATGAGATCAGAAGAAGCCATTAGTGAGGATGGACAGGGATTCTTCTCCAAACAAAGGCTGATCCTGAGTAATTGCAATTCTATAAACAGAGCGTCACTCAAAAAATTCAATAATTTACCCAGCATCTGGGGAAGCATCAAAACTTGGTGTTTAATGTAAAGGTAGATGGATGGAAAATAATTAGGACCCTTACAGTTCCACACTTATTTTTCTAATCTACATTGTACTCGAGCCATTATATATTTAATGGGTTTATTCTGCGCTGATGGGAATGGTATTGCCAAAATCCATTCACGCTCGGAGACCAGCCTTCACCAGCTTTGTTCTTTTGAATTAAAGGACAGAGACAAGGCTTTTTCTGAATACGTTCACTTTTTTATTTTTCATAAAAGCCTAAAAAGCTGCTTGCTTTACAGATTAGATTTTTTTTTTTAAATCAAACTGCAGCAAAAAACCAGCAAAAACTGTAACTTAATATAAGACCTAACATAGAGAGTCAGTGCAGGTTTTTGTTAGCTCCTATCCGTGGAGGAGCGTTCGAGTGGCTCTCAAACACCAGTTAACCCTCGAAACACCACTGAAGCCCACGAGTGTTGCAAAAACAATTTTATGGGGAGCAAAGAGGTGGGTCAACTTATTCACCAGCCCATGAATCTCTGCCTCCAAGTACCTTCCCAGATTAGCTCTTAGTCAACCAGCAGTATGTCTCCTTCATTTAATGTTGTGCTATAAATCCCAGCGTTCAATTTAAGAAGCGAGTCCGTGCTGGGCTAGCTGTCGTCCTTGCTGGTAATGGACTCAAGCTGCAAAATTTGGATTCAAAGCTCAGAGCTGTTTGGATTTAGGGTTTTAGCTTGCCCGTTATAGAAATAAGAAACAGATGGGATTTGCAGGCCTGGTTCAGACTCCACACTTCTCGTAAGGTCAGTGTTGTTTAAGTCAAATCAGATTTTAAGTCAGATTCATTTCTGCCTGTGCCTGCCTGCCTGCCTGTTGCACTATTGGCACAGGCCAGCACGAAGTATCCCCAGGGCTGGAATCCTTAAAGCACTAAGTATATTCCGTATATCTCGGAAAAGAAATATTACCGCTGGTTCTGCAAGTGATGTGAAATTAGCGGCAATTGGGAACATTTGTAGTCAGGGCCAGAAAGGTCCTCAACATGCATTTATACATCAAAGTTCCTATATTTTTAGAATTTTATAGCTGAGGACTGTACAATATTTCTTTTTCATCTAATAAGGGTTCTGTGCAACACGTGGAAGGGCAGGGCTTGATATATTCTTAGCAATTTACACAAAAAGAGCATCTTGCCTCAATTTATTGTAGACTCCTCTCCTTGGGCAGACCTGGCAGACTGATTCTGCTGGGACGGCTTACCGAAGGAAGCCATGGCTTCGTCAGCTTTTCAAGTCGCGTCTAGGTATCTTCCGTTTGGAAGCACCGCTTCAGCTGAACAAATTACTAAATTTAGTAGTGAAATAACAGGCTCAAACTGCATTTTGCAGAAGGTCAGATTAGAGTGTTTAATGGTCCTGCCTGGCTTTCAAGTCTAAATACCATTTAAAATAAGGCTGTTGAGCATCTTACGGTCTCCGGTGGTGTACAACTGTCCGTGGTTTGCTCTTGTGTGTCGCTCCCCAGTAACAACACAGAAATTCTGCAATGCCTTGGAAAGGAGAATTTCCTGGAGGGCTTTCACTTGTTCCTGCTGACTTGCGGAGAAGGTTTTAGCTGGAAAAAGAGATTTACAAAAGCGTAGCGTTAAAGATTCACAGACAGGTGTAGTCTCAAATGCTGTGCAACTAATATGCACGCCAATAGATCGGCAAATCATGGGCAAAATAAATAAGCTGCTGTTCGCAGGGTGTCTATTCAACAGGCCTGCTGCTTTTGTCACGGATGCATAAAACTAGAGTATCTAATAAGAAAACACTTTAATGTTGGTTGAGCCTGGCTGTCAGACCAGCTGAGACAAGGGCAATGCCTGGGGACACAGCAGCCACGATGCTGCGGGGAATAAAGAGCTAAGGAGGGCAAATGTTTGGTCTATAAAGGCTTCCAGACTAATGTAGGATTAGTGGAAAGAAAATGGACTGCACATTAAAATTCATGAAGGAGTACAATTTAAGATCCATGAATAACAGGGCCACAATTATGCAGGACTGGGGATTTGGTTTTGTTTTTGTTTTTCCAGAGCTGGTGGAAGAAACGAAGTCATTACCAGGACATGCGTGGCTGCCGCGTGCTCTGCCCTTGTTGCTGGATGCTGTGGATGCCCACAGTTGATGATACCGAAGGGTTAAACACAGGGACAAGAGGAAATTGGGAAATGCAACCTCTGGGCTGTAGATTCACAGACAAAATACATGAGTTGGTTTTTTGGTGGTCTGTTTGATAGGCCTGTCTCCTTGTCCCTGGATCTCAAGGCTGAGTCTCTGGTAAGGAGGAGCTTCAGTGCTGGTTGGGTCTGGCCAGACCTCCTAACTCGGGGACGTGGCACTTGGGCGTCTCTCGCTTCGAACACCCTCTGCGACACGTGTAACCTTGGCCAAGTCACTTCATCTCCTGGAGCCCAGCTCCCCCCTACAAAATGAGCTGACCCCAGAGGGGTGACCCCAGAGGGATGAGGTTATTACTGACTTGGGAGGTGTGACAGCGTCAGTGGTAAGGGATGGGAAGATTTCATACCTGCTTTTTTCTTCTTAATTAAGCTACGTGAATCTCAGGTCCTTCAAAACAAGGCTGTGGAAGGAAATCACCCCGTAATCACAGGTGATCCTTTAACTGCAGCGCGTGGGGAGGGTTACGTGAAGGGGAGGAAGGCAACGGGTGTCTCCAGTTCATCGCCACCTAATTCTGGGAGAGCATCGGGGAGATCCGGCTTTCCTTAATGACTTATCGTGAGAAAAGCTCATGCCAGGGGTTAATTCTTCACCCCATGTTCCCCTCTGTGAGGACAGAGGCTGGGAAAGCAGTCAGCTGCTTTTATTCTGTGGTCTTAATATAGAACAAAAGTGTAGTATTTTGTCCTAGATTTAACAGTTGGGGAAATAAAACTACTTTGGGTGGCAGGTGGTGCTGTCACATACAAGAAGACAATTCCAGGACAGTTGAGGATATCTGCTTATTTTACAGTCATAGAAATATGTTTAAATCGCAGCCATGGTGCACTCTAATGGGAATGTAGAGCCTAAGTGAATTATTGATTATTTGGCCCACTTGATAAGGAAGACAGAAGAGAAATTATGTCTAATATACCGAAATAGATTAGAAGCCTCCCATGGGTTGTAACAGAAGTGCAAGCGTGAGAAGGTCTTAAAACAGCCATCAGCTTTCATTACTGCAGGTACAAAAAGCCTTGAATTAGTGAAATACTTCAGGTGGAGATCCAGGGAGATGGGTCTGGTCCATGCCTGGCGGATTTGTTTGCCCTGATTGCTCTCAGTAGTCGGTGTATGTGCTAACTGCCCATAAGTAGCCGCCTTCCTTCGTCTTCTTAGGTGAGCGTGGGAAGAAAATGTTCCAGTTTAACATGAAAATCTCAGGCACCATTTAAAGATTTAGGTATTCTCCAATCCACCCTACCCCAGTCTCCGGGGAGACTGTTCCCATGCCATTCTGCATTTATATTTCTCTACAGATAATTTCACTGATCCAAGGGCTGCTCGGAGGATTGCTGTAAAAGCTTTTCTTAAACCACAGAGAGTGCACATCTTTGGTAGTGGCTTTGTACAAGCGTCACTGACTTGTTTCCAATATTCAGCTCCTCACCTGTCTGGTTCGTGTGTGCGGGCTGACGGATGGATGGATGGATGGATGGATGGATGGATGGACTGTGCTCTGTGTGAGAATGCAAACAGCTGAGCCAAAGCCTAATCCTCCCCCCAGCCTGCGACCTTTTTATTCATCCTTGCACCTGGCAGGAGCAGCAATCATTCATGTATGTGGCCTCGGAAACAGCTGCAGCTCTGACACTGTAGTTAAATTTAAAAAGGGTGATGCAGGCGTACGTGTGAGGGTGGTAAATTAACAAAATAATTGCGAGCCCGTCAGAGACCAACTTTAAAGACAAAAGAAAACAGGCTTTTAAGAGTAACATTTCAGGCTTGCAGTGAGCATGCCAGGTCTCTTCTACAGAATACAATATAGGTTTGTGCAGAAACGTTTGCAGAACTGGGGCACAGAGACCTGAATCTGTAACTGTGATTCACTGCAGGTCAAGTCTCTGGCTGTGGCCATGTGCGGACAAAGCTACGGCAGCCTCGGACCAGCCGGCTCAGGAAGGGGTAAGGGTACAGGCTTCAGCGCAAGCCGTGCGGGGTTGTGTGGCCAACAGCAAGAGGACGAGCGATTGCCGTAGCAGTTACCTCATCCTTCGTGCCGGCAGTAGCTAAGTGAGGTCTGGCTGAGGAGCTTCTACAGGGCTGTGCCACGCACAGGATTGCAGCGGAGATGTGCTCTCAGGGCAGATTGACACTGCAAACCCTTTCCCAGCACAGAAATACCGGTATTTTATTCTGGCAAAGCAATTCCTAGCCTGGATCCGGCCATACGCTGTCCCTTGCCACCTGCTGAACAAAAGAAGCTAAGCCAGTAGAAGTGCAGATTAGCTGCCAGCACTGTATTTCCTGCAGCCTTTTTTAGCAGAAACCTGTGAATGCAGTTACGAGTAACCTGGTTATCCTGGCAGAAGGCTGCACTGTAGAAATTGTTGTTTTCCACGGAGCTGAACACAAGGAAAATCTGTTCGTTATGCAGGAGAAAGGCTAAGGCATCTGATTCTGTCTTCAAAAAGAAGCAATTCTTAACAAGCGGAGCAAAATTTGAAATAGAACTTGTTGATTTGTAAATGTTTTGTAGCAAGGCACTGTAAGATAGCAGATGGAGATGTAAAAGGGGTTTTGTTTTTTTGCTGTGTCTAACACCTCCTTTCTACAGTGCTCATCCTCTGTTTTAAGAATAACGCTTTTTCAATAATGACTCACAGCCAGCGCCACAAAAATCCTGGCTGTCAGAAAAACTGCTGGACGTCTGACAGGAGTGCAGCTCGTAGGGAACATGGGTTTATTCTGTTTGTCTGTACTGAAATTACAGCTCGGGGATCTTTCTTCTAGAAAGTGGCTCTACTTAGAGATTCCAGGCACAAGGCAATTATCTGTCTTCGCTTGCTCAATGTAATTAATAGATGTGGTTTTCTTCACAGGCACCAGGGGATGCTGTATTTGTCATGGAACAGACCACTTTGTCCAGGGCAAGGGCAAGAAAATTCCCCAGGAAGTCAGGCCTCTCCCCTGGGAAGACCAATAAACCTGTGGTGTGCAAGTAGGGACTGGAATATTCCCCATATCCTGGTACTTCTCTGCTCATCAGAAAAGAAAAAGCTATCCTCTGCTCAGAAGGGGAAAGAGACATCCTCAGGAATAATTCAGTGCAGGAAGCTGGCAGAGCTACAGCTCTCTATCACCTCACAGAATGTGCAGTTATGTGTAAAGCCAAACCTTAGGAAAAGAGCAATTTCAGCCTTCCTGGCTAGCCTGGAAGTAACCGTGCTGCCCTGTGCAACGCGGTTACTGACAGAGCAGCTGCGTGGGTAGAAACGCATTTTTACCGAGTTATTGGAGCAGGGAATTGTGCTAGGATTACTGGGTTCTGCCCCCAGCTCTGCCTTTGATTTGTGGTGTGTGCAGACCCCTTAATTTGTTTCTGTTTTCCCCATCTGTGAAACTGAGATAAGATCACAAGGGAATTGTAGAGTGTGATTCATTAATGTTTATTAGACAGAGGGAAATCCTTAAATGAATGGCACTGTATTCCAGGAGGACAAAGTTCAAGACTGCAAAGAGGTTGATTAAAACCAAATCTGCTATTCCCCAGCTAGGAGGACAAAAAAAGAAAATTGAAAAACCTTACCTACCCCTACGTCTGCCAAAAGCAGTATGTGATTTAAATAAAATCAAGCAGAATGGGCAAGCGTGCATGCATTCATGCATACAGATGTACCTATGAAAACCATTAAATACTTATTAGTAAATGTATACCAAAAAGTGTAATGAGGGTGTGTTCGAAGTTTCCAATAAGAAATAATAAAGCAGTGTATAGGATCACCATTAACTGTGTGAGTTACTAGTGGCAACACGGCATTAGAACGCCATCAGGCAATACATATGGTACGCTTTCAGAAAGGGACGTAACAACATACAGTGTATTGGCACGTTCCATTATGTACCTACGTGAACAGAGCTATAGCTTGGGTATAGTAATCTTACTGCTAGACTGACGTGCTTTTCATGCTTAGAGAGGAGCATTTAAGTTATTTTAGGTAATTGCTACAGGAGAGCCTCAGGCAGAAGTGGAAGATTTATACACCTTAGTGTATACACCTTATACATTTATACACCTTAGTGTATTATACACCTTAGTGTATACATTTATACACCTTAGTGTATAAATTCCTATTAAAAGTAGGAACCTGCACGTTGCAAAAAAGACCAATGTGTGAATGATTTGTTGATAGCTGATGGATAGTTTGTGTACCTTTGGAGAAGGGATTTGCCTGTCTTTTTTTTTGTCCGATTGTTGCAAACATCTCAAAGCAATGAACCCAGAGACATAATACCCCGTGTCTCTCCTAGTTGTGGTACTGTAATGAAACAGTTACTGCAATGTTCTCTTCTCTCTGGCTACATTAGTAAGGAAGGGCAGAAAAACAGCTTATCTGCCATAATTTTACAATTTTACAATTGTAGTCAGACTAAACAAATATTTATAGGTTACACATATCTGAAGTTGGCAACACTGGGGACTGATGTAACATTTTCCAAGCCTCAGAGCGCGTTGCCAGCGTTCCCGGCTCAGCCCTCACCATGATGCCTGAGCCAGTAGGTCAATATTCCTCCCATTGTGTCAGAGGTAGAAAGTGAGGCGATTGGGGATAACTGGAGTCAGTAGGTGGCCTAAATTTGGTCCTGGTATGATGACAAATTTACCGTGTGCTTCTTGTCACTGATACAGCCTAGTGGAGGGTGAAACATTAAATACACAGGACTTGTAAGGGAAACAAACGGTATGACGTACAGACAAAACACAATGCAAAAATTGCACTTTAGCAGAAACGGGGATTCAGTTGCAGCCGTTAGGCACAAGTTGGGAACCTGGGCTGCAGGCTGGTTTCATGTTAAGCGTACATCGCTTGCCACCTTCAGGTCGTACGTAAATTCACAGACGTTGCCAGAAAGCTGAGGCCTTCGGTCAGGCCTCAGGCAGATCCGAGCATCCCCAGTGTGGTAAATCACGGAGACTTGATTTTATGGAGCTGTTTCCTCCCATCGTGTCTCTTCCTTACACTGTGTAGATGGTGAGGGGCTATTTTACCTGTTGAGAGAGAGCCACTGGTTACGTCACCCGCCACCAGTTTGACTTTACGCCGCAGCTGACCTGTGCCAGAGCTGGAAGGGCTGAGGTGCTGGGCCCCTCCGGCCAGAAGGTGCCCCGGGGCGGCACAGGGAGAGGTGCCGCTGGGTTTCCCTGCGCTGGCAACGTCCCTGGGGAAGGAGCAAGTGCCACTGTGAAAAACTGCAGCGCATTTGGGGGAAAAAAATAACGGTTTTGGCTACCCAGAGGGGGAGCTGCTGCCTGGGGCAGAGCGCTGAGGAGAGGTCGGGGGCGGGGCCTGCTTGGGAGGGCGGGGCTTCACGAGGCGGGGCTTAAGGAGGAGGCGGGGCGTAGAGCCCCGCGCCTGCCGTTAGGCGTGCGTAAACAGCGGATGTCATCGGCGCGCGCGCCGGCGCCGCTTCCGCGTGAGGTCACGTGAGGGGGGAGCGGTGTCGCACCTGACGGGGCGGCCGTTGGGGCCCTCGGCCGCGGCCTCTTCAGCCTCCATGGAGGGCGCCGGCCTGCCCATCCGCCGGTACCGCCGGGCCCTGGTGGAGGCCGTGAGGGAGCAGCCCTTCCTCATCGTCACCGGCGAGACGGGCAGCGGCAAAAGCACGCAGCTGCCCAAGTACCTCTTCGAGGCAGGTAACGGCCGGGGAGGGGGGAAACCCCTGAGAGCCCCCCTCGGCTCTGCGGCCTCGGCCCCGAAACGTTGGGAAATAAGCACAGATAAATGCAGATAATCGCCCTGTCCCCTCAGGGGGGGCGCAGCTTTGGGCTGTGCTGTGCGTGTGGTGGGCGGAGACGGCTTGATTAAACCTTGTAAACTAAAAAACTATGACCACATGTATATTATGAGGTACTCGTGTATAAACTGAGCAGCACAACTCAGTGTCCCTGTTCTCCCCGTCTCTCCCGTAGGCCTCGCCAAGCACGGGGCTATTGGTGTCACCCAGCCCCGGCGTGTTGCCACCATCTCGGTGGCACAGCGGGTGGCCGAGGAGATGGGGTGTTCGCTGGGGAGTGTCGTTGGGTACCAGGTCCGCTTCGATGACTGCACCACCGAGGTAGGGCTCTGAGGGCTGTGTTCCCGCAGGTGTTGTCGTGGCAGGGTGGGCTGTGGCTCGGTTTTTTCCTTGTGGGCCTCTCCGTGGAGTGGCACAGCCCTGTTGCCTCTCCTGGGGCTTTGCATGCAGAAGGGCTGAGAGCCTTGAGAAGCCATCTGTCCCAGTTGTGGCGAAGCTGCAGTTGTATGCATCATATAACTCATTTGATCAGGTTTTTTGAACACTTTACAAGTAAAACATTGCCAAGCACCTGTGATGCAGTGCATAAGCACCTGTGATGCAATCTCAGTGTGTGTTCTGGACAAATATGTGATCTATGTAGAATTGTTTGCTTTACTTTAAGTAAAAATCCAGGATAACAGCTGAATGTCTTAATTAAACCTTTCAGGATACTGCCATCAAGTATATGACTGATGGCTGCTTATTGAGGCAAATATTGGTAGACCCCCTTCTCAGCAAGTACAGTATCATCATTTTGGATGAAGCCCATGAGCGGAGCCTCAGCACTGTGAGTGTTGCCTTATATCTGTCATTTGGGTCACTGTTTCTCCTTTACTGAGGTCTGCTTGTACTTTTCTTTCACTTCTGCACAATCCCCAAGGATTTTGGCTGACTTTCCATGGATGCGCTTTATCCTTTTGCTGTCCTAAGACCATAGAATTGCTGCTCCGTTTATTACATGCTGCATAACCTGAAAATAAGGTGCAGCCTGTAATCCTGTTGGAATTCTTGTAGCTGTTGTTGCATTTGAAAGCAGTTAAAACTTGGCTGGCTATTGGGTACTTTCCCAGAATTTCCAGGAGTTTGAAGCCAGCACAGTGAACACAGACTTTCTAGAATCCTAATTTTAAAAAAACACACACAAAGAAACAAATCCCTGAAATATCTCTTACTCTAAGGCCTAATGGTTCTTAGGGTGTGTATATGACTGTGCAAAGAGATTAGAGCTTTAG
Organism: Mycteria americana; assembly: GCF_035582795.1. Lineage (NCBI taxonomy): Eukaryota > Metazoa > Chordata > Aves > Ciconiiformes > Ciconiidae > Mycteria > Mycteria americana. The sequence continues at coordinate 4,124,942 of NC_134379.1, read as the reverse complement.
GGATCATGGAAGTGTCTAGACTGACCTAAGTACCACAAGCTATCAAATGTCACTCTGACCCTTCTGTGGCAAGCAAAGTGAGACTCGAGTCACTGAGTCCTCAAGAGATTGTGTTGTGTGTCAAACAACCTACCAGTCCAGCTGGGGAAAAGGGAAAATGCTTTCTGAATCCCGGTTCTGCCCTCAAGTGTCTGAGGGTATTGCAAGTAATTGAGCTAGGGTGATGTAAGAAGCTACTGCTCCATCACCTGTGCTTAACTAAAAGGAGCAGATTTTTAATCCAGAGCACTGCAGAGTAAAATAAACTTGCTGAAGTCGTAACAATAAATAGTACAACAAAGGAGAGTGCGCACTCAGTCAGGTAACGTATGCTGGACAAAGGTGATGACTTTTTAAAAAGGGTCTGAGGTAACTGCTGGCAAATGACTTGACGATGAGAGTATAAAAATGAAAATCAAAGGATTTTAAGTTACACTGATTCTGTTTATAGGCTGTGAGAAGAGCTGATAAAAAATTAATTAAATTCTAGAAACCAATTAGCGTACTTACAAGACAACCAGGGTAAGTGTATGTATTCTTCTGAGCACGTAGGCCCTGAAGATGTGATTTTCTATCTTCACTGTATCAGTAGGATATAATCAGTCCCTTCCAAGTTCATCAGGCGCTTCTAAGAAAACTGGGGTACTAATATAAGTTGCTTCTGTTTTTCTGTTAGGATATTTTATTTGGTTTGCTGAAGAAACTATTTCTACAGAAGAAACCACCAAACAGGAAGACGGCCATGAAAGTGGTGGTGATGTCAGCCACCCTGGAGGTTGATAAACTCTCAGAGTTCTTTGGACACTGTTCAGTGCTGCATATTCCAGGAAGAAGTTATCCCGTCAAGGAGATATTCTGCAACCTGCTCAGCCCAAGGGACGTAGGCAGCTCTGCGTATGTTACAGAGGTCTGGTCTGTTTTACTTTGTTTCTGTGTTGCGTTCTCTGTTCTTGGTATGATTATCTGTGAAAGACCACAAGAATTAGCTGCTGTATTGCTGTGTTCTTAGCATCTCTGCAGGATAGAGGGAAGAATTAGTACTATGACTTTTAGAAAGAGTAAGTGAGATTCCAGCTGTTATTGGCGTGTTTGTTGTTTGTTTCAGGCTGTAAAAGTGACATTGGATATCCACTTAAATGAACCAGAAGGCGACATCTTGGTTTTCCTGACAGGTGAGAGTTTTTCTTTCAACAACTGATGGCTATTCCAGGTGAAGCACAGCATTGCCAACAAAACAGTACATCCTTCCAATGACTGTCTAGTTTGTCCCAGAGCAGTAAGTAGAGGAGGGAAGGTTGCAGGTTGACGCACATAGTCTTGTGAAGTGATAGTTTTCAGAGCATGTTTAGGTATATCCATACCTATGAGATCAGATAAGAAAAATATTAACTTAAAAACTTGCATATGTTCTTTTCTTCCTATGCCAAATGTACTCTGTTTGTATTGTCTACGTGGTTTATTTTGTTGTTAATTCATGAAGGGAGAATTTCTTTAGCTGCAAAACCCTACAGCAATGTATGGGCCAGGCACTTATGCAGTCATCTTTTAAGGAAAGCCTTGGTGAGAGGCACTGTGGAAAGACTGGATGTCACCTCCTAAACTAACTCTTATAAATATTATTTCCTTCTTGTAATGGTGTTGATGACTCTTGGCAAAACAATCTTGTTTAGAGATGTTGCAAACTAGGAAGGCAGAGTTGTAGCTACATAGGTTGCTTAAATGCTTTTGTATGTTTTTTTAGGTCAAATTGAGATAGAAAGAGCTTGTGACTTACTTTTCAAGAAAGCAGAATCTATTGATTACCGGTATGAAGTACATGATCGGTCTGTTGAAGGCCTGCTTATTTTACCATTGTATGGGTCAATGTCAACAGGTAAGAGCATATAATGTCATATGGAACTTAATTAACATAAATGTTAACTGCAAGAGTTGTTATAAACAGTATCCTGATCAAATATTCTATTGTGATTGCAAAAAATGGTATTAATTAACCCATTTGTTACAATACTGTAGCACTATGGGTTTTTTTTGTGGTGTTCGTAAACTAATCAAACTTCAGCCTTCTCTGTACTTGGACAGAAGCCTCCAGTTAAAATTCACATTCACTGGAAATGGCTTCACATGGCATCAAGGTCTCCAGCTTAGGAAGGGGATATTGTGTAACTGAAGGTTCAGATGTCTTATTTAGGCCCTCACATTTTATTTTATATGGAAAAAGATATTGCCAGTAGGTTTTTGGTGATGCGAGTAGACCTGTAAGGGAAGATAGAAGTAGTACAGTGTTACACAATATAGAAAAGTACAGGTTATCAGAATGAGTCAGTCTGTTTTATTTGGCAGCATTACCACAGTTAGTTTCGACGCATTAAAAACAAAGGCCCTTTGACCTTTACTGACACAGACACTGTATTTTCAGATGAACTTGAGTGTGATGTTGTAAATGTGTGGGTGTATGAATGTAGAAGTATGCAGAATGCCAAGAGGCTGAAGCAGTGTTCAGAAGAGCAGGACAGCAACTTCCATCTGGAAGTGCTGCTGAGAGGAAGGATCTGGTAATGATCTCCAGAGAGGGAGCAAAATTTTTACCTTCTTGAAAGAGCAAAATGAAAAGTTGCATAAAAGAAAGGTATAGCTTCTTCCTTACTCCATGATAGGTGTTCAATTCCTGAGAATTATTATTTTTTTTTCTTTTGTGGTAGTTTCTCAGAGGCCGTTGTATTTGAATACTTTTAAACACACAAGAGAGAATTTTCCTTTAAATAAATTTTTATATTTTTCAAGTATAATTGAGAAAATTTCAGGGGAAAGTTGAATTTCCCCCTCCCTTTTTGTTCCTTGGAAAGCAAAATGAATTAATGGAAACTGCATATGCTGCTTTGTTACATGTTAAAAGAAGATTTGCTGGAAACACAGGGGATTTAACTGAATCTTTTCATGTTCACCTTGACTTGCTCTGATTGTTAAAACCCTTCAAATCCTTCATGAAGATTCTGTTAAGACCAGACATCTTGTTTGTTTTTCCTAGCGCTGGGTTTGGAAGCATTCAGGAGAGCTGGCCTTTCTTGATCTCAAAATCTTCTTGAATATGCAAGCAAGAAATAAGATATTTTCTGATTTCTGGCATATGCTAAAATAATACCGAATCTATATTTTAGAATGTTATGTGATTCACTTTCTAATTTCATTCAAATGACTTTCACTAAGCATTTGAGTAAGTTTGCACAGTGTTAGAGATGTGGTTTGAAATCAGAGCATTGTAACATAACATAACAGATTGTTTGACTGACTACCTGTCATTTTAGAGCAACAGAAAAGAATATTTTTGCCAGCTCCCACAGGCATTAGAAAATGTGTGGTGTCCACAAACATTGCTGCAACATCTCTGACGATTGATGGAGTCAGGTACTGTTCCCTACCCTTCATAAAAGCTGTAACAGAGGGAAGAATTCAGAACGTTCTGCTAGATTTGGAAAAACGTGTCTGACTTCCTTCTGCTACTATACCTGCCCAATAATTACCTGTTGCCTTTTTTGTGTGTATAGTGAATAAAAAACCCCTTGATACTATTATATAGTTTTACAGATGACTAATATTATTGGACCCGAATTTGAAATCAAATCTCAGCTCCATTAAGTGAGCATAGTCTCCTTGGGTGCTGGGAGGTATTATCTGTAACATCCTTTAGACTGAACCATTGCAGGGCTGCGGCTGACCAGCAAAGTGCAGCTACCTGTTCGCAGAGATTGTAGGGTAAATGTGTTCTTGCTTTGATGATATGCACATGGCAGTTACCTGTCTGTCTACTGAGACCTCTGTTGTTTTCTTCTCTGACAGAGTATGAATCTTTTTCAGATATGTAGTAGATAGTGGATTTGTGAAGCAGTTGAATCATAACCCCCGAGTTGGCTTGGACATACTGGAGGTGGTTCCCATTTCAAAGTAAGTTTTAAAAAGGTCATGTGCTTGGCGTTTCTGGGAGTTGCTCTGGCAATACTGTGTATCACTTGATCTTTAAAAAAAAAAGGGGGGGGGGTTGAGGTTCTGTAATTTAAAGCCGTTTTGTTTGCTGCTAAATAGAAAGTGGTTCAGGACATATAATTTCCTCTAAGTTACAGGCATTAAGAAGGAATTGACAATGCATTGTCTGTAGTCTGAACAGTGGCTCACATGTCATCTTGCATTTGCTGAATACAACAGCCTGATTCAGAGAAGCTTAAAAAAATCTTCCTTCGCATAGAAATGCTTCTTCATTCTGCTAATTCTTGTATAGCTGGATTTCTCAGTTGCTGCACAGTATAATATATCTTCCATCTACAAGCATAGAAATTACTATTATTTATCGTAGTTACAGTGTGCTTCTTTGGATAATAACAGAAAGGATCAAGAGTTTGGATTTATTTTTTTCCTTGCCTTCCTGTTTTGGAAGGAGCGAAGCAAGGCAACGAGCTGGCCGAGCTGGCAGGACATCATCTGGAAAAAGCTATCGACTATACAGCAAGGAATTCTGGGAGCAATGCATGCCTGATCACACGGTCCCAGAGATCAAGAGGACCAGTCTGACATCTGTGATCCTCACCTTGAAGTGCCTTTCCGTGCATGATGTCATAAGGTAACCTCCACTGAGGGGGAGGATTATCATTTTCTCCCTGGGTCTCAGCAGCAAGGCAGCACAGGCACCAACAGCCTATTGGCAGGATGCAGGATTAGGTCCCCGGCCAACTGTGACACTTCAATACAATCAGCTTTTCTGCTCTTCTCCTCAGTCTTTAATGCCAGATTGGATCTTGAGCTCAAGTTCAGTTTGAGATTCTGCCAAAACTAGCTCCTCCTCTCCAAAATTAAATAGTTAATAGCGTTCCTTTAAAATACTGATGTTTATATCCCAAAAGCTTCATCTCTGTGGAATCGTTTAATTTTAGGATCATACATGTGCAGAAAATACAGTTAATCTTTGCATGTGCCACGCTGGGATTTGTCATCATAATTCTTCAGCCTGAGGCTGTACATGTAGTAACACACCTGTATACTGAAGATGCTTATGTGCACCTTGGTCAGAAACCTGTACTGGCAGGTTACAAAAGTATTTTAGTAAATATGAAAACTAACAAAGCTATACTGAGTCTGAACAGTGAGATTTTTTAATTTCATTTTTTACTATAGATTTCCCTATTTGGACCGCCCTGAAGAAAGGCATATTTTAGAAGCTCTCAAGGAACTTTACCAGTGTGATGCTATTGACAGGTAAAAAATAAGGGGGTGTAGTCACTACAAGAATTTAAAATCTAATGGTTTAACTGGTGTGAGTTGTTCATGTGGACTAAAGGACTTCCCCCAGCAGTAGAATATGTTTCCTCATTAGACCAGCAAGTTAACTACTGGGTTTTAATACACTCCCTGTAAAATTAGGCTTAGAGCATGGCTTAGGACTTGAGAGATACAGATTAATTTCTCTGCATTGTCCTGGAGTTGCTGAGTGACCTCAGACAAGTTACCTCAACTCTCTGTGCTGTAGCTCCTGATAGCAGATCCCAGACTGTTGTGACAAAGGTGCTTAGGCAATAGCTGTGAGGCCCATCCCAGAACTCAAGACAGGAAGCAAGATCTTATCCTAAGCTTGCAGGGATACTTCTTGCAAAAAAAATCTTAAGCATCTGATACACTTAAAAAGCTGGCATTGCCTGCCGTGAAGCAGGCATAAGCAAACTGGAGAAAGGTGAAACGTTCTTCTGCTAGTGACACTTGCTGCATGTCTCCAGCATCTATCTGGGCACACACAGACTGCAGTGTTAGAACAGTCCAGAGGGAAATGCTTCTTTCATGCTCTTTATCAGTATATGGTGGTTGACTTTGTGTGTGCATGTTCCAGTTTACATTTAAACATAGTTTTGTTGAATCTGGTATTTGAATCTTTTTTCTGGGATAAGGAGAGGCCACGTGACAAGACTGGGTGAATTCCTGGTGCAGTTTCCCCTCCCTCCCAACCTGACCTGTGCTGTCATAAAAGCTGCTTCTCTTGACTGTGAAGATCTGCTGCTTCCCATAGCAGCCATGTTGTCCGTGGAAAATGTCTTCATTCGTCCAGGTAGGAAGCACCTTATCCCAAAGCAGCCTTGGGTGGGTGGGGAATTCTCCTTGGGCAGGGAGGTCTCAGGCAATGGTTAGGCAGCACATGCTGCTTCACCTGGAGACCTTTTCTACAGCTTCCCTCTGTGGGGTTTTTTGCTCTCAGTAGTTTTCTGTGCTAATAGTTTGTGAGGCCACAGTATGTTACAGATGTATCTCAAGGCCATAAAGTGGGAACTGATTCTGTATTTTGAACAATGGTAGCACAAGCCTTTACTCGAGTGTAAGGATACTCCTGCCAGGGAGCAAGCTGGTCTCCTTAGTTGGGCCCAACACTGGTGGGAAACTTAAGTATTTACCTTAAACTAATGCTTTAAGTAACCCTTACGTTGCAGTGTGAGGAAGATTCCTCAAGTGCAATGCCTTGTCTCCCAGAGTACATCGTAGCAGATCTGTAGGGAAGAATGGTAAGGTTAGGACAAATATACAATGGCACTTTGCCTGTATGCTTTTACAGCTTTCTGTGGTCTTGGAGTCAGGGCAGATTGCATGCTAGGAATTGGACAGCAGCTATTCTAAAGACTTCAAAACAGCATGGAAGTGGGTTGCATTTGTCCCAAGGCTGTGAGCTGTAAAGCAACATATGCATAAGTGAGTGGATTGCTGAGAGGTCATAAGGGGAAAACCTGTGTTACAGGAGGGAAAAGGAGAAAAAAAAAAAACAACCCCAAACCCAAAAAACCCCCCAAAAACCACCAGAAAACCAAAACATACCACAGCAGATGTTTTGCTGTTGGTCTAAGTACAGACAACAGGGACTGATTAATTTGTTTTTAACAAATGAGGTCGCCTCTCGATTGGCTTTTCTGTTCAGTAACTCTGTTTAACCAAATAGATCTTTTAAGTTACTGTGAGAAGCTCAACTTGTCACTGCCTCCACTTCCAGTGTTCTTCTAAATAGAAAATGTAATTTTGCTGTGGTTCCAAGCTAGCACCTCTCACTAGTGCTAAACTGTCTCCCACGTCCTTCTTCCTATCTCCTTTCCCCTCCTGTCTGGCCCCCTTCCCCCCCAGCTGTGCTACATATAGTCTTTATATGTAGCACAGTCTTTGTGGGAGACCTTTGTCCTTTCTAGTCACTCACTGGCTCTTGTCCAGTTATCTCTGTAGTCTATTAACCGTGCCCGTTAATGCAACAGCTAAAGACACTGCTGACAGTACTGATAGCTTGGAGTCTGCTCTGGGGTCTTTCCCATTCCCACAAATGTGTGTTTGCTTTCCCATCCTCCATCTGGCAATATGCCCTTGTTATCTGTTCAGCTAGCTAATGCACACATGTTCGTTACTCTCCAGCAACCCCGTGTGTTAGGACGCAGAGACTCCCATCCCAAAGGCACTTGCTCATGTGCAATATGTATATGAACAGGCCTCCTTACTTCATTGGTGTTACTTTTAATACCCACAAACTTCTGACATCGTCTGCAGTATAGCAGCAATGCAATGCATTGGCCTTTGCAGCCATATCCCTCTCTACTAAAGGGAATAGGTTGTGCTGGGGAAGAAATTCTTTGGGTATTTAAAACTTGAAATAATACTTTGGAAATGTTGCTTTTGCCAATACATTCCTAGCATTTAGTGAAGGTGAATTCCCACTAAACTCACAGATCGCATTTTTTCTAGACTCTTATTTATTTTAAGACCTCCATTACTATGGTACTTGAGTACTAGGACAAAAGCGGAGTTAAATAGATTACATGGTGCTATGATGGGGTGGTTTCAACAGTCTTGTTTTTTTCTCTCAGGGCAAAACTTTCACTTGAGCTGTTTGTTTAAGGTCGCTGTTCCTTTATCTTTCCATGTCAGCATCTGAATTGATTGTGAGAGAGAAATACATAGAACCTTTCTTCCTAAGAGACTACCAGTCTTCATCTCTAGTGCTGACTGATGAGATTAATCACAGATTTAATGGCATCTACGTATTCTCATTCAGCAGTAGTGGAAGGAGGAAGAACTGTAAATGCAGCTGTGGAGGAGAGACAAATCTAAAAATAACATGAATAAAGAGCCAAGACTGTCAAACACACTTTGGAGAGATACCAATAGAAAATTAAGTAGGAGTGATAAATAAAAATTACTTTGTTGAAGTGAGATATAACTTGCTTCCGCAGGTGATTCTCAGAAGCAAAAGGAGGCAGAACTTCAACACCAGGAGCTTTCCTCACAAGTGGGAGGATGCAACGACTTTGCAACCCTCTTAAATATTTTTGAACAGTGCAAAGCAAGGTATAAAATGATTCCTTACAGTAAGTGGTTTTGCATTGTTCATAACTCCCAGCTGCTGATGGTTTTTAAATATATTGTGTATATGCACGCGTATGTACTCAGACCTAATTGCAGATTTATTCCTTATTGTGATCTGAAATTTCTATCAAGACACCTATTATTTAAACTAACAAAGTATCTAGCTGTGTAGGTTGCCTTCTTTGTACGACCGTAACAAAAAATAGAGGCAACTTTCTGCCTTCAGCTTACAAAGGGCTTCTTTATAATGCAAGTATTTCTGTTCTCAGCAAGTCTCCTTCAGCTTGGTGCCAGAAATACTGGATCCATTGGAGAGCTTTAAAATCTGCTTTTAGTGTGGAAAAACAACTTCGGGAAATAATCAGTAAACTGAAACAGGTGAAAAATATAATTTTTATATATGGTAGAATTATATAAGTTTATATTTAAGACATGTACTGAACTACTGAGCCTTTGCCAGATGGCTGTTGCTTTTCTCTAGTAGAAACTAATCCACTTAAATATTTATTAGAGCATCCTTGCTGTAGCTTGTGTAACTAACAGGTATGATGGTGGTAACACGCAAGGAGGAGGGATTTCCTTCTTTCCTCATGGTTTCCATAAGGTGAGAAACCCAGAGTTTAAAATCTATGGGATGGAGGGGGTATAGCCACTTTTTCTTCAGGAAAGATCCAGATTCATGTTGTTTTTTGTATACATAGCTGCCAGACTTCCCTAAAGAGACATTTGAAGGCTCCAGAACTGAAATACTAAGAAGATGTCTGTGTGCAGGATACTTTATCAATGTAGCTAGGAGGTAAGTAATAAAGTTTGGAGAATTGAATGGAAAAGATATTATGTGTATTCTTTAAAAGTGTAGCTGCATATTGAAACAGAATAGTAAGGCTGTATATTGTTAAAAGTAGCAATTGCTGCTGAAGGTGGTGTTTCTGCACAGGGCTGGAAGCCTGGTAGGTACTCTGCTTTTGACTCTCATTACATTCCTGGGGAAGTTGCTTACATCCTTGGAATAGTAGTTTTTCTATCTGTGAAATGAACTTGGAAGCTGATGAGTAGTTCCGGATATTAAACTAAAGGGCTTGGAAGTGTCCAGTTATCATGGCTGTCAAAGACTTCAATCCCAAACCCTGTTTATTATTGTGGTGTTATATCTGCAGTGTTACTGTGGTAAATTAGACAGATATATTTTATTCCTCATTGGTTTTTTTTACAGTTTAATTCTGGAAAGATCTTCCTCTGCTTATATATGAGTATTTTCTTCTATGCTGCTGCTGATTTGCTTAGTTTAGTGTTGCTGTCTAATTACAGCAAAGTATGTTTCATTGTAAATTTTTTTTTTTTTCCACAAACCTTTCAGATCTGCAGCCAGGACATTCTGCACAATGGACGGACATGGCAGCATAGTCTATATCCATCCTTCATCTACAGTAAGTTACCAAAGTCTGTTAATAAAGTAGCAAAGGATCTATAAAAGGACTAAGAGACAGGTCCCTGTAAACTCTTCCTCTTCTGTTTGGTTTGTGCTAACTTATGGACAGGAGAAGCACTGGTGCAGTGTTCATTTTGAGAGTGGGGAAGAGCCTCACTTCTTCAAATTTGGTAAATGTTTGGCTTATGAAATGAGTGTGACATAGACTGAACTTTCTCTCTGGCTCCTTGGATTTCCTGGGCAATTTTAAGCAAGTCATTATGCCTTAGTTTCCCTGTCTGAAAATTTAGGGTAATGTCAGCTTTATCTCATTCTTGCATCTGAAGCATTGGAAGATATTCCGATGGAGGGTGCTCTAGAAACAAAAATTCTTTTTATCAGTTCTGAAACAATCTTTTAATTTTTCAGCTATATAACCAGGAGGCTCTCCTCGAGTGGATCATCTTCCATGATGTCACAGTGACATCCAAAATCTATGTCCGGACAGTGTGTCCTGTTCGCTATGAATGGGTCAAAGACTTGTTGCCCAGATTGCATCAAATCGATGCATATGAACTGAGCAGTGTGGCACGGGAAGAAGTAACGGAAGAGGAAATAACCAAGTGGAAGCATAAGGAGGACCTTAAAAGGCAGTATGGTAAGCACATTACTAGTCCATATCTATGGCGTGTGTAGTTTTCTTGGTTGTTGTGGACATGTGTGTGCATATATGATGTCACTGAACGCATTCTGGACTAGTAGGTGTTAATCTGGATGTGCTTAACATGTTTGATGTGTAGCTCTGGTTGTTTTCTTACTACAGCTCTGCAATCCCTATTTGCCTGCCTCGGCAGTGTGTGTAGTGGTGTTTGCTTACTGGTTCTTGCCATGCTCCCCCCTTTTGGTTTAATATAGCTGACAGGAGCAGAACTTTAACCCAGAGTTGAATAAAAGCATTTTGAGTCTAACCATTAATTAAGTTCACAAAGAGTGTCTAGCCATAGATACCCAAAATAATACTGTCCTGAGAGAGAGAAGTCCTAAGGGCTATAGGGAAGGGGGGAGGACAAAAAAAAACCAACCCAAAAAACCTACCAAACAAAAAACACAGAAGAAAAAGTATCACATTTTGGTGGATGTCTCATTCTGACAATGAATTTAATGCCATGTGTTTAAATAAATTGTCAGTTTTAATTAAAACTGGTGCCTGCTAACTGATCTGGCTGCTTGACATTCTTTGAATTCTTCTGTCAGCAGGTTTCGTAAAGCAGCCAAGTATTCAGAGGGCCTCTTTACTCCTGAGCTGACCCTTCCAAAACATTAATTTAATATACGGTACAGGCACTGGCAATATAGATTCTCTTCAGTTTCCTTAACGATAGAAAAAATGTAGACTCTTGTGCTCAGACCAGCGTCTCTTTCTGTCCTGCATAATTGTATAAAACAACCCTTTAAAATGATAAAAACATGCATTGGATTTGGTTAAAATTTGCTGGAAAGGACATTTGTGTTCTTGGATAACGCAGAGGAGGCTCATCTATTTATCTGAAGTCCAAGGAACTGAGGTTTGTTCTCTTTGTCCCCTTTAACTTTTTGACTTCACCAGGCAACTGTAAATTAATTTGAGATTAATACTGACCTTACAGATGTTGTATTTCTGGGAGCTTTGTAAAAATAGGTGGCTGAATAGCTGACAAAGGCTTAATTAGTGCCCAATGGAAGGAAAGGCTGCATCATGAGCTGAAATATTATTTGACTCCAAGACAGAATAATTGCAAATATTCCAAGAGTGAATGCTGATTAAAGCTCCTTCCTCATATCAAAGAATCTGGTGCCCAGCCCCAGAGTGCTAGGAACAGGCTGCAGTAGCTGCTTCATTCACACAGTACTTAGGCTCTCAGAGTCTTTGAATGATTTTTTTTTTTTTTTTTTAAATTTTATTTTAAACTGAAAATATTTCCTGCTTTTCTTTCCTTCTGGGAGAAGCACTCCCAAGGTCTCGGCTCAGTGGGAGAATGTGCATTTCTAACGGCGTCTGATCTGGAGTATTGACTTTTCCCACTCCTTTATCTGTATGTTATCCTCCCTCTTCCTCCTACCTCTGGAAATTTATAAAGATAGTTTATTCTAAGCTTTTTTTTTTTTTCCTGCTCCCAGTGCTGTCCCTCTCCTGCCTAAACCTGAGTTTGAGATGTGTAATTTAGAGAAGAAATGGGTGCATAGAACACAAGATGTGTAGTATCTGTTACAATAAAAAGCAAGATACACATTTGGGGACGAGATGGGCCCAGCTGCAAATACTGACATGGGAGTTAAGGCATGACTTTTTTTTTTTTTTTTCCCCCCCCCTCCCTGCTGTGGTACAGTCTGTCCTCTCTGGAAGTCATTCAAATGACTGACTGGGACTTGAAAAACATTTGAGATTCTGTTGGGGGTTTTTGGGTATTTTACAAATAGGAGGAATTGTAATGCTGGGGTTTTTTTTTGTTTGGTTTTGGTTTTGACACCGAAGAGTATATTTCTCTCTCTCCTCTCCCCCCAGAAGGAGTCACAGACAACTCCGCAAAGAAGACAGAGAGAAGGAATGATGATCAATCAATACTGGATGCCCGAGCTCGATATCTTGAGAGAAAGCAGCAAAGAGCACAGGGTTTAAGTGGCCCATTGAAAGAAACGGGGTAATACTCGCAGCTGCTCTCCTCCCACTGTGAGGAGAGGCAGTTTGGTGCAGTCGTTCTGGTTATGTTTGCGTAATGCAAAATGTCCAACTGGAATGAAGGAAAACTTCTGCTTTGTGGTAAGTTTGAGTGCCATGGCATACAAACGCAATCTTCCTTTGCTGCATCCAGCAAGGAAAAGTTACCGAGCTGAATTTTGTTGCTACATGTCACTGGCAACAATTTAGTGGCCTCAAATGTGGATGAAGACATGATACTTACTGTGGTGCCAATTCTGTGGCATTTAGTTGACTTAGAAAGGTCTCAGTGGTCTCAGTGCCATTATTAATAAAATTTTCTTAAAGGTTTTTTTTTTTTTTAAAGGAGTGGAACTGTCAGTTTTTATCCATTTTACTTTGTATGGTTGTGGCTGTACAATCTTCACACTCATACACTACTCAGGAAAATGTGCAGGAAGTGCTCTTTTAATGAGGAAACCATCAGGGTCTAAATTCAAAAGGACGTTTGCCACCTGCATTCTGTGTTGCAGACAGTGTTGTTCCTACTGTGTATTGTGCTGTACCATGTACAGTGAGGGTTCTGGGTGAAGATGTCTTTGTATGCAAAGTATTTTGTAAATGTTTTCACATTCTTGCTAACTGCATAATTTTTGTCAGGGATGACTTAGCACTGTGTGGTTTCCATTTTGCAAAAAACCCCCCCAGCAGTCAATCCACTACTCGGCCAGGTTACGGCCTGCAGTCCGGCAGCAGGCCTGCTGCCTAGTGCGCTGTTTTTCTGAATTTGGTGACTGTTATTTTTAAAATGTATGGGTTTTGGTCTGGAGAGTGACTGTTTCAAATGTGTTAGAAAGAATACACAAGGAAATACTAGCTTTTTTTCCTTGACTCAAGTATATAAAAAGCAAAGAGCTGTGATGCTTTGTTATCATAAAGTTTGTTTCCTTCTCAATAAAGAGGTAATCCCCTTCTTTCCCCTTAATAATCCTAAAATGTTCCAGTGCTCCAGTGTGGAGCTTGTCTCTTTTGGTACTTTTCACTTTCAGTAAGTAACATTTTGTGTAAGACTATTTCCAAAAAACTGGAAGAACTTAGTGTCATTTTTCATGCCTCAGTTGTTTGCACTGTGCGTCACCTTCAGTTGCTTTTCAGGTAACTAGCTAACACCGTTAAAGTGAAGTTGTAAGTAAGCCTTAGCACTTACAACTTCATTGTAAAATGTTGTTGTAAAATGTTGAGCATTCCGCCTCTCTGCTGCACAGGCTGTAGCTGACTAGAAGCTTTCAAAAACCTTGGGATTCTCTTATGGGGAATATGATAATATTCTTCATAAAGAAGGTAGTAGGTCTGATAATTGTCCCTCTTTCTGTGATTGTACCTATTAAAATGAAAAAGCTGAGGCTGGTCTGCATCCTTGCCAAACCCAGCGAAGAAGGCGTTGATTCATATCTCGAGGAGCCGGAGAGGCTGCGGCATACGCTGCCGGATGCCACCTTGCGAGGCTGTAAGAAGCTTAACTCGAGCAACGCTGTAGTTGTCAACAGCAATAGCAGGAGCGAGCAGCGATGCCCGCAGCTGCTGTGCAAGCTTCAGTCGCAGAGTTCCTAACTGCAGGAGAATTGCTGCCGCCTGCCCCTTCTCTCTGCGTACAGAGCACAGAAACGGCAGCAAGATTAACGCCTTTCTAGTTCCTCAGGGAGTGCGTGAATCAAACGCTTACTGGTTGTGATCCATCTTTGTAGGAAGTGGCATGTTTACGATTCCTCTTTCGTTGGGCCCTTTATCCCGGGTTGAGATGGAAAAGGGGTTTGTTCTTTCACGCTGTTGCTCAGACTCTGCTTGAGAAGCCAGCACTTTTTCTTGACTAAACCTAGAGTCTGAATTTTACAAAACCCCACAAATTATTGCTGTTTACTTTGATTTATGTTATACTTGCACTGTCACAGCCACTTGCAAGTCAAATGACACCTGCACCACACACTAGGTCTGAGATCAGTAGCTAGAACACCCACTCTTGCCTGGGGCTATGTCTCTCTTGGCAGATACCAATGCTTTATTATTTTATTCTTTTTTTTTTTTTTTTTTACTTTCTTAGTAGCAAGAAGGGAGGGGGGCGTTTCCCCCTGTGTTCCAGGGCTGCTCAGAGGTTTTGAAATTGTGAATTTAAGACAAAGCAAAAATGGTATGAGGAAATAACCGTGAGATTGCAAAATAAGGAAAGATTGAAGACGAGCAGCGGTTAGGCGTTACAGCACATGGCATGCCCCCTGTGCTGCAGGCCGGGAAGGGGAGTTACGTTTTACCTGGTTCTGTGGGCTGAGGTTACAGCGTAAGTTAATAAACAGAGAAGAAAATTTGAAGGTTCATGATGTTACTGTACTTATTAACAGTGTTACGTGGGAAGGACTCCTGTGGAGCATCCCCAGAGTGTCAGGGGGCTGCTGCAGCCTCCGGTGATGGTCATTTACCTCCCGCGATTTTGGTGAAGGGAGGGAGGAAGCTCGGTACCGGCTTATGGCCCTTCCCGGCGTTGTTTTCTTTTTTTAATGGGAGGCGTCGGTGCACAGCAAGGAAAAATGCATCCTCCATCCGTTAAGATGCTACTCAGGGGAGCGCGGGGCCCGGCCGCAGCCGGGACGGTTGCTAAAATGGGGAAAAGCGGTGGGCAGAACGTGAGGGCGCCGAGAGGGGGAAGGGGCAGGGCCCTCACCGGCGGCCCCGGGCGCTGCCGGGCTCAGTGGGGGGAAAGGGATCGCGTCGCTGCCGGGGGCTGACCGGGGAAAGCCCCGGGGCCCTCGGCCGCCGCGCCGCTGCCGCCACGGGGGCCCGGGCCGGCGGCTGGGCCTGCCCCGCCCGCCCCACGGCAACGGCCCCGCCGCCCCGGGCCCGGCACCTTGCCCGGCCGCGCTGCCCCCTGCACGTGACCCGCCGGGGCGACGAGCGCGGAACGGAAGTGACGCAGCCGCACCTCGGTCGCATGATGTGGCAAAAAAAAAGGCCGGGGAGGGAGGAGTGATAGGGCCCGAAATAGTCCCTTCCGGCGGCGGATCCCTCCGCCGCTCCCATTGGCCCCGCGGCGCGTGATCACGCCGCTCGCCGGGATCCTTCCGCCCGGCCGGCGCAGTTAAGGCCGGTCCCGGCAGGTGAGGGCAGGCCTCTTCCTTCCGCGGCGGTATCCTTCCGCTGGCGGGGGCAGCTTCCGGATCTCCGCGGCTCTCCCTGCTCGCTGGCCTGTTCCGCCATTGCGGTCCCGCTTCCCCGCGCCGCCCGGACCCCGCTGAGGTGTGACTCCGGTCCGGCCTCGGACTGGAGCCCCAGCCCGCTGCCGCCGCCATGGCCCAGATCCTGCCGATTCGCTTCCAGGAGCACCTCCAGGTAGGCGCGGAGGGGCCGGGGGAGGCCGGGCCGGGGAAGAGCGGGTGCTGGGGCGGGCGGGCCGCTCCCTCAGGCGGAGGAGCCGCCCGGGGATGGTGCCTGGGCGAGAGGCCCGGGACTGCCCGTGGGCCCTCCCTGGGGGCCGCGGGGCGGCCCAGGTCCCTCCGGCGGCGGGGTGGCCGCTCTCCCGCGGGCCTTGCCGGCCTCTAGCTCGGGTAGCGCCTTCCCGCCGCGGGCTGCCCGCCGCGCAGCGCCGTGCCGTGCCGCCCCGAAGGGCACCTTCCAGCGCGCCCGCTGCTGCCTCCGTGCGGGCCCGGACGCGAGGGGAAGAGCTGGGGCGCCGCGGGGCTCCTGCGCCTCCTGGGCAGCAGGGGAGGCGGCGAGGGGCCGAGGTGCGGGCCCCGGCGCCGGGCATCCAGCCCCTGCCCGGTCCCCGCCTTGCCTTCCCCGCTCTGGGCGGCGGAGCGTGTTTCATCCCGGCGGTGTAGGCGAGGCTGGCGCCGTGCCCGCGCTCGCACCTGCTGGGGGGTGCGAGGGGAGGGGAGGCGAGGCTGGTTCCGCTTCGCTTCGAGGAGAGGGACCCTCTCCTCCGGGCAGTGCGAGTGGGGAATCCCGCTTCAGGTGGGATCTACGAGGGAGGGGGCGAGGGGGGTAAATTAACGAGGTGGCCAAGCTGTTTCCGTGTGTTGCTTAGCTATTTTGGTTTTTTTTTTAATGAGGCTAAGAGTTCTTATAAGCGTAAGGACATACTAAATCATTTTATTGACATTCTCACTTGTAATGTCATCTTCTGTGAAGAAAAACCACATATTGCAGGGAAATGTGAAAGCTACTGCGGGCTTCCCTGCAGCACAGCTGTGGCAGTGCAGGCACAGAAGTGCCAGGTCTACGCTTTTCTGTCTCCTGGCTTCTGACAAATTCTAGGTTTGGTATCGTTAAACCATAACTAGATGCTAATAGATTATTTCCAAGCAATGGCCTTTAGTTTCTTTAACGTGGCCTTTTAAAGGCACTGCTAACACATTCCGAAATCACTCTGCTGCAGGAATGCAAGGTTACCTTCTCAAACAAACATGCACCTTTAATGTCTCTGGGTGAAGCTGGAGTACAGGGAGGGGTCTGGAAGCAGTAATACCGTTGTGCAATGTGTACTTCCTATCCCACAAGTCTATAGGGCGAAGTACTACGAGCCATGCTTCTCGTCCTGAGTTGCTCTAGCTGTGATGGTATTAAGCTTGGCTTCACTGCTGAGGAGTGTCTTTTTGAGGAGAACTTGGATAATAAGTTACATTGACATACCTAGGCAGGGTCTTCTGGCTTGTACCAATCTGGCTGTAGCCTTGCTTCCCTATGATGTCAGTGTCTATACGTAGTTTGTGCTTACCTAACTGGGGCTGTGGTAGGCACTAACATAGTGATGGATTTGCATGATTTGTAGCGACTTTTTTTCTAACCCAAATGGAAAGAATTTAATTTCTAGACACCTTGTTAAAAGAACAATTGCAAAATACTACTTTTGCGATGTAAGTTACCGCTGTCCATAGTGTTATTTTTAGATTTAAAAAATGCTGCCATGATTGGTTTTTATCTAGCTAGTTAACTGGTGAGCATTGGATATTTTTACTTCAGTATCAGTTTAAAACCAGGCCAGAATTCATAGCTTAGGTTAGCCCTGGACTCTTTAGCGAGCAGTGCTGACAGGAGATTCTCATCAGTTGACCAGAGCTTCAGCTCTGAGCAAGTGTTCTCGCCTGGTAGTGGCATAGCCTAGAACCGGGCATTGAGAAGGTTCTGTATACTCGGGTGAAACTCATCCCTCTGGGTAGCCCGGCTCTTAATAAAGTATTGTGGAAATGCGTCTATGAGACGTTATTTAAGATACAAACCTTGCACGTGACCTGCTGCCAGGTCTCTAGTGACATGAGCACTGTTACATAAGGAAACTCATCTGCTTCACTCCAGAAGTGCTGAGAGGTTTCAGGCCAGCGCTGTTGTGGAACATGACCGTTGTGACTAAAGACTGATTTATCTGTTTACTGGTATTTTTCCCCCCCCTGTTCCTGTTTAATGTAGAGCATGGACTTAACCAGTATCTTTTACAACTGCATATACAAGCTGGTCTTTTGTAAGACTGGGTGTCCAGCCTTCTGAGCCTACATGCACGTGGCTCTTGCCCTTAATGCTTCAGTTTGCTGAAACTACTGAACTTCTTCATTTTATTTCATTGAAAAAATTCAGAGGAACTCGAATTCTCGGAGGTACTGTTTTCATGCTGAAACTCCTGACTTGCTTTTGGAGTAAACTTTGAGAGTAGAAACATTGCTATTGCTACATTTTTGCTGTCCAGAACTGCTTTAGCATATGCCAGGCTGTTCATAGGAGGTCCTCATGGACTCAATAATACAGTTTCTTGAACTGTGCCTGACCTACATTGTCTGGGAAACTCGTTATACAGGTGTTGCACAACACTTGCAAGTTTGCAGCTGATGCTTACTGAAAGACAAGGTACCTAGCTGGAGCCCTATTCATAAAAAGGCAGGTGATATAGATATGAATGGGAAAGTTCTCGTGAGGCTATTATTGAAAGTTGCTTTTAATTAATCTAAAAGACTGGCAATCAAGACTACGTGTAGTATGATACTAGTTCTCCATGGGTCTGCTACTGCAGGTCAGAAAACGGTCAAGTAACTGTCTGTACAAAGCTTGACCTGATCTTCAGCTTCAACCCAGTTGCACTCCGTATTGCAGTACTCGATGTACACTGGCGTTATCTGTTGCTGTCAGAGTCTTGGCTAGGTGATACGGGAATGAAGGGTTAAAGGCTCCAGAAGCCCTGAGATATTGTGCTTCTGAATGTCTTGTCTCTTGGGTACATAGTACAGCATGCTTTGTACCCACAGTTCGAACTGAAGATCTAGTGTGGGCAAGTAAGATGTGGCAAGTAGTTGGCTTACTAGGGCTAAGTAGGCTTTCTGGATATTTACGAAGTGAAGTCTAAAAACAAAATGTGTGGTCAGGCTTCAGGTCTTGTTTGTCTGAGTCCCATTGCATAGCTCTGAAATCTCAGTAGTCGCAAATATGTAGGGTATTATCTGTGTATTGTCTACTGTAGATGCCTGCCTTGCTACAAAAGAACATCAACAACACGCTGTGGAGAAACTTTTTCCTTGAGAGTTTCTAAGGAGAAACGATTCCTGTGCTATCAAAACTACTGGACTCATGTTATAGCACTATAAAGTTTTAACTTTTTTTTTTTTAAGTAGCCATGAGGCAGCAGTCCAGTGGGCATGTAGTGGGAGATCAGAGTTCAGTATGTCGAATGATTGCAAATCTGGCTGCTCACATCCAGGTTTCAGAGATTCCATAAGTTGGTGCCTCTGTGTGCTTGAGGGTGGAAGTAAAACACGGCTGCTTACTGTGGTAGGTGCATAGAGCTGTTCTAAGATGACGTGTTTCTGATGAGTGAGAAGGAACCAGACAAGTTAGCAGGTGATGAACTGTGACTGCCATTTAATTTAGCCACACTACCCTGAAATATATAAAAATTAAACTTGGACCAGGCACACCACTGTACTGGTGTGACTTAAGGCATTAATAAACACTCTTCTGAACCAAAATATATATATTAAAATATTTTAAATTACCCTGTAGACTTGTCTAGACAGTACAGAAAACTGTCAGCTCGGGCTATGCACTTGATGCTGAGACAGAACTACTCTTTTGAACTAGGAAGAGAGTTCTTGTATCTATTGGTCATTGATGGAGCAAACCTGAATGGCGGCAATGCTGTTCTAGTGTGGTGGTACTTGGATGGCTCTCGGAATCATAGCTAGCTATGCCAAAGAGCTAACTGAATAAAACTGGACAGCCGAGGCATCATATAACTTTGAAATTTACTACTTCACTCTAACAATGACAAACAACAAAATGCTTTCATGTATTGTGCTGGCAGTGAGCCAGTTTAATATATCTTAAAACACTAAATCTCTGCTATAACAGCATTAGTTTGAAGCAGTTAAGTCTTTTGTTGGTATTTTAAGTCAGGAATTACAGAGGACTGCTGTGCCTAATGCTGTTTTGGTGGAGTTCTTGCTCCCTGCTTCTTAGTGGATCTGAATTCCTAAAACCAGTGAGCTTGGAGTTTTCTTACAGAGGCAAAACCTGTAACAAAGAATGCTGTGAAGAACTGAAGTGTCTTGAGGAGTGTGTGTGTCAACTAATCGGATAGGAACAATTAGTTAAGCAGTTCATAAGCTATTCCTCTTGGCACGTCCCTTGCAGCAGGTACTGAAGTCAACAGGCCTGCTTGTCTTGGTGGTGATGCTCATTCGCACTTTGTGCTGGGACTGTGGTGACTTAACCAAAGGTAAGTGATGGCAGCCTGTGGTTCTGAACTCAACTTTCACCAGGTACAGTCTCAGCTGTGGCTTGTAACAGAAATAGTCACACAGCATGTCTGTGGCTGCTGAGACTGGATGGCTACCTCGGCCTGTTGATGGTGAGGCAGAAAATAGGAAGGACATAGAAACAGAAGAGCTCTTGAATATTCTAGAGGGGTCTCTATCTGTTGAAAACATAACTTCCTAGCCTGTCACAAACTGTAACTCTTACCTTGCACTGGTAAACATTAAGTACTTTGAGTACTTAATGAGCCATTGACTGGCTGTGGGACTCCTGTGTTACAGAACTGCGGTCAGTAGCTCTAACAGATCAGCACGGATATAAATCTTTTGTGCGACTTAAGTTTGCTTTGCTAAGTTTCACGTCTGGAACTGAATGAGTGGCTGAAATGTAGACTGGTGTCTATCTTCAATCAAAACCCAGTAAAGCATGGCCTTGCAGTAGAGCGAATGTGACTCACTACACGTCAAAAAGCTCTGTGCTTCTCAAAGACTGGGAGTATTTCTGTTAACTGGCATTTCCCAGCTACGTGATTTCTAGCTGCACACAGATAAGGAGTCTCTGGGCAGAGACTAAGCAGCTGTTTGTGGCTACAAGAACAGTGGTTATATCCTGTTGAGTGTGAGAGTCGAGGTGAAATGCATACTCAGCAGTTCCATGCCCTTCCTTGTAGGCAAGGAGAAATTATTTGACAGCTAAGCAAACTGTCACAAGAAAGTGAATGTTCCAGGAAGGGGTCAACAAAGACTCTTGTCAGCAGTTTTACCATTCAGTTTGATGTCAAACACGCATGTAATATGACAACTTCTCTGGGTAAGTTACCAAGAATGTACTTGAATTATCTTCCAGTGAAAAAATAATTTTATTAATTGGACTTTCACTTACCATGTTATAATGATTCATCTCTCAATGCTGTTCAGATAAATGGCATCATAGAATTTGATGGTTCAGTACAGTCTGCAATTGACTGAAGTATCCAACCTCGAGTTAGACGAGTCCTTCAAGGCGACATCTCTGAACAGAAGAGTTGCTGCTGTCTCTGGCAACCTGTTTCATGGTTCCACTCTAATAGAGCGACTACTTCACAGAACACTTTCTTCTCAACGTGCTTTCAGGAGACTGTTATAACTGAACTTTCCAACAAATGTTGGTGTAAAATAACTTGAACTGTAATTGTTGCCCAAGCACAGCTAGCAAGTTCTGCTTTCATATCTGCTTGAAAGCCAAGGAAATGTTTGTTGTAGTATAATGTAGGAGTATCTTACGATTCCTTCTTTTTTTTGCATTTGTGAATCGGTGAAAGGTGGTGGACCTAAATGAGTGCAATATTAAATATTTGTGTGTTTTCCCTCTGTGGTAGGAGGAAAAGGGGTAGAAAATCTGCCGTAAACCTCTGTACTCTTTTAGTTCTTGTGCAAACTTGGGAGTTTGTACATGGAATAGTATTGAAATTTCCATAATAAAAGCCTCCAAAGAAATACCTCCTCTCATGTTTCCTAATAGTAATCTTGGTGTCTATTTACTTTGCTTAGCTTTATAAACATTCCAGCCTCACTCACCTGAACTTTAGCCTGTTTGGGGAAGGAAATAACCTATAGTACAGGGAACTATCTATACTCTCAAGAGTTCTATGCATCAGGTCTGAGTGCAGCCAAGAAAAGCATTAGCCTTAACCAGCTGAGCAAAGCAAGTGGCACTCTTGGCTGGTGATGCTCTTATGTAATCAAGTGCAGAGATTGTCACGATTAGAGTCAACTTCCTGTCTCGGTGCTTGAAGCAGGCTTGGATCTGTTGAAATTAAAAGATGAAATGTTAGCAGAAAGAGCTTGTGTACTTAAAGACCTCACTAATGGTTGCACCTCCATCACAAAGCTTCTCCAAGCTTTCTTCAGAGCTCCAGTGCCAAGGTAAATCTTTTCAAAGAAACAGCTAGCCTTTGGAAGTGGTCTTAAGTTTAAAAAGACCCCATCTTCCACTACCAACTAGGGTTGGATACCTCAGACGTGACACCTAGCAGATGGCAGTTTGATCATGATTGAGATAAATCTGTCTTGCAATATCTAAGCAACTTTGATTCAGTGGTTAAGTCTAGACCTCCCCAAGAGGTCTGTGTCTGCTAGGACTTGCTTTGACTTGTTCTGTCAACAGTGTCTGTTTGAGTATAGTGCTGTGAGTGATTCTGAAACTACCCTCCTCTACCAAATGAACAAGGAAATTGAGTGCTTGATAGATGATTTTGCACTTGTTAAGCCTGCAGCCCTAGCAGAAGGAAGTACCACATCCTAGTAAGTCTCTCCAGCTCTACCAGGTGAAACTCTTACATCTTCAAACCTTCTCTGCCTGCAGGGGTGTGTCTAGGTTGCATATAGCCCTACCTAGCTGATGTACAAATATCAGTCTCAGGCCTAGAGAACACGACCCACATAAAACCATGAAAGGGAGAATTGAACTTTAATCTGAAGTCTTCTAAGTGAATCTATGTTGCTGAAGAACGTGTGGTCAGGTTCTGTGATGCTGGACCTCAAACACTCATGTAAATCTGAGTAACAGAGTTCTGACCTGTCAAGGAGGTAGGGCTTGGTGTGTTGTGTTTTTCTTTAATAGCTGTAGCATTAAGACTAAATCTTGGGAGAGCTGATAAAACACTTGTTTTTCACCTGAAAGTTTCCTGGCTTTATTGTCAGGTGGATGGATGTGAAGGGAGCTGTGAATGAAACTGTTCACTGTGTTAAGTCGCAGGATATGTAGGTATTCTGCCTTGGAGGAATGGTTTCAGCTAGTCAGTCGTGGTAACTAGCTTGATGCTTAGCTTCGGGAATTACATTTAAATCTGTTCTGCTTCTAGGGCTATTTCATCTCTCAAAATCTTTTGAAGAAGAAAAGCTGGGTAGACCTTAAATTTACCAAAAGATCAGCATTAACTCTCTGTAAGCTAGTTGTGAAATGAGCCCTTAAATGTTAAAGAGCCTGAACGTGTTTTTGGTATTGTTCGAACCCGACTGAAGAGCTTCAAATGGTGAAGCCCTCTCTTGAAAGAGCAGGGTAACTTCAATGAAATAGTGTCCTTTAGGACAAAGGACTTAAATGCAGAGTGACCAGAGAACCATACACAAAAGCTGAATCATTTTCTAGAAATTACCTCCTTCAGCAGACCCAAGGAGCTAAAACTGAATTGCTTTTGAGCCTCAACCTTAAACTGTACCAAGATCTGGCTGTCTTGATTCACTGGGTGATACAGATCATCCATTGAAGTGCCTTTTGTGAAGCTTGTTCTGTTAACTTGGTGTACTATAATTTAGATGTTACTTGTTCCTCCTGTGTGCTGTTTGAAAGCCAGGACAAAGAGGAAGTATAGTAAAACACCCTCTTTTATCAGAAGCTGCAAGTAGGCAGGAACAAGAGCGGCTGAGGTGTGGTCATCTCCGAGCTCCTACAGAGCACAGCTGATAAGCGCTTAGTGTTTTGCTTCAAACTAGTACAATAATACTAAAATGGCTTTGAAGGTCTAGCCCTTGTTGGGAGACCTTGGGCTTGAAGTTCAAACAGTCTCCCAGAAATAAAAATATCTAAAGTATTAGAAGTGATAATTCCTCTAAAGGTAGAAAACTGATCTTGAGTTTTTAAGGTATATCCCACGCACAAGCTGGGTATCTGTATATAAGGTGAACTAACCATTCTGAATTTCCACTGTTAAAAAATGAATAAACTTGTTTCACTGCTGGCATCCTAATGCACTAGCCTGTTCCAAACACAATGAAGTGGTATTAACTAAACTGTGTTTTGTTGCAAGCTGTACTAGAAACATAATTTAAAGGTATGCATTTAAAGGGTTACAGAAGCAGACTGTGGCTCAGCAGAAAAGGAGGTGGTTTATCGTTATCTTTCTGTGTTAAGTATGGCTGCGGATGAGCCATTTCTGACTTCACTACTGTCCATCTCATATGTGGTAGCTCTGTCTCCTGGGTGGTATACAACCTTGCTGCTAGACAGGACTAGGCTAATTGCTAGACAGGTAGCTTTTTTTAACTCTACAAGGATAAAGATAAAGCTCAGACACCTCACATGTGATGTTAAGCTTGAAACAGTGATAGCTGCCAAGCTCAATGGAATAAGTTAGGGCTCTAGAAGCAAAGCTGGTGGGAGTGAGTACTGAAGCTGCAACTCTAGCACAGCTGCCGGGGCAGGCAAGTTCAGTGTGCCTTAAACCATGTGAGGGGTTCAAGAGTTGAGTTCTCAGAACAGGTAAGTTGTAAATGGACCTTGAAGACAAGGTCCCAAGCACTTGAATGCTGCAGGGCTTCTTCAGGAAGCCTGCTGGGCTTAATTGAAGATGGACAAGAATTTCTGTGCCATGCTATTTTTGGTTAGTGCGGTTGTATTGTCACCAAAAGATGTGTGAAGCCTAGTATCTCTTGCGACTTTCACAAAACCTGTTCGTGGCTATACCAAGGTAGTAACTTAATGCTAAACCTTTTTTCTCTTCCAGCTCCAAAATCTGGGCATCAACCCAGCAAACATTGGGTTCAGCACTCTGACAATGGAGTCTGACAAATTCATCTGCATAAGAGAGAAAGTAGGAGAACAGGCTCAAGTGGTGATCATTGACATGAATGACCCCAGCAACCCTATTCGAAGACCAATTTCAGCCGACAGTGCTATCATGAACCCTGCCAGTAAAGTCATTGCATTAAAAGGTATGGAAGTCCTGATAAATGTTTGAACTGGATGGAGAGCTTTCTGTAAGACTAGTCTATGACTGACTTAAGTCTCTCAGGCAGTTTGTGTGGGAGGATCCCTTAGCGATTTTCCACAGCTTAATGGGAGCTTAAGTTTAATGCATTTTTCAGTTCTTTTTAAGGTAGCTGGGCAGTAAGTTTCAGTTAAGGCTTCCTGCTATTTGCTGATCATTAGGATGAGGTTTTTGCTTCAGTCAGAATGCTTACAGCTTCTAAGCAGGGAGAGCTGGAAGGAAGGTTCAGACTTTAAGATACCTCTGGAGTCTCAAGTCTGGAATCATTAGAGGGAAGTGAGACCTGATATCCTAAGCATATAAGGTCTATTAACTAAGCCTCCCTTTACAGAGAGGAAAGCTAAGACTAGGGAGGAGGGGAAATATTCCTGAAGGCCTTAGTCTGGCCTTGGTGGAAGAGGCCAGTGCACCAATTTGTGCATATTTATTATATCAGTCAGTGATAAGAAAAGTAAAGCTATGCAGGGAAGACTTGTGTAGTGAATAAAGCACAAG
This sequence comes from Mycteria americana, assembly GCF_035582795.1. Lineage (NCBI taxonomy): Eukaryota > Metazoa > Chordata > Aves > Ciconiiformes > Ciconiidae > Mycteria > Mycteria americana. Next base: position 4,099,433 of record NC_134379.1, on the reverse strand, counting down.
GTCAGCTAACCTGGTATCTCTGGTTATACAGAGAACGAGCATTCCTCTGGAGTTTCCAGGAATATTGATCTCTTTCCCCAAGAGGCCCAAGAAGCTCAAATACTGTCACTCTAGAAATGCATATATTTCCAATTGAAAGATTTATATGTATTCAGTGTTATTTAAGTTTGCCTTTAATACTCTGCTACTGTTTTGTCACAACTTTAATGCTTTCTTGTGTGTGCAGATGGTGAGTTATTTCAATTGGCTGTACTAGTTCCTGTCCTGTCTTATGAAAAGAAAAAGCAGAATCAAATGGCTCAGATCTATGGTGCACATGGCTGAACAGTGGTGTTTAAAACGCTGAAAGCCTAAAATTCAGAGGCTTTTTATGCCCTCCCAAACGAGGGAATCCTTAAGATTCAGAAAATTAATCCACTCAAGAACTCTGAAGTGTACTTAAACTATCACAACCTTGATTTTAAGCTTTTTATAAACAGGACTGACCCTTTTGACTTAAGTCTAGATTTTGTCTCTTAATGTGCTTTGCGTGGCATGTAGGATACATGTTACCTGAATGTCATCTCCCTTGACCCTAAAGCTCCAACTGCACTAGATATGGAAATAAATGGCTAGTCTGTAGCCTGAGTGACGCTGTATTAGACAGTCTTCTCCAAGCTCTGGAGAAACTCCTGACCCTGCATCTTATGTCAATAGCTGAACTAATGGTGGCTTCTAACTAAACTAATCCTTGGTGAGTGAAGGCACTTGCCCATATGGCACTGTGACTTTAGCAAGCTGAGTTCCAGTTAGTAACTGTAGTAGATATTCTGACCTGCACCTAGTTACACATGATCTTTAATATTCCTCTTGGGCTACACTAGCATGTGCTTAAATAGCTGTCTCCTAAAACTAGTAGAAGTTGGTTAGAACCTTCCTTATCTTCTCAACAGGAAGAAACAATTTCTTATATGCCACTGTGTTGTAAAAACTGGTAGAAATGACTGTAGGTGGCTGTTCAGGATGTGTGTACACAACATTCAGTGTAATTCGGAGAACTTTTCCTTTTACCTTCTACAGCTTGTGTTGGTCACTAGATTCCTTTCCTTGCGCGCTTTCTATTAGTCTGGTTTGCAGCCAGTAGCTCTGTATGCCATTAGCGCAACCTAAGGGTTTTGGTTAATGAGTCTGAATTACGAAAGCCCTCTGCCAACTTGGCTATTCCATGTTGTGCTTTTTTTATACTTTAAAACAGATGTGGACATAGTTTTTAATGACACTGGCATAGCTCTCCTCACAACTTTCAAGAGACTCGGCGTTATTGTAACCTAGTTTTGATGTACGTGAAGTATCCTACAACTTGTTTGTGTAGCTGAAGCTCTTGTCTCCTACCAGGTTGTTTTCCACATCTGTTTGATTGCTCAGTAGTGGCAAATTGGTAAAATTAGCCCTAGGAGTGTGGTCTGGTTAAAAGTAATAGCTGATCACTGAAGATACTGCTAGTATATAACAGCATTTTCTTAAAGGAAGTCACGAGGGTTTAATGTCCTCATGCAGCTCTTCTACTTTTAATCAGTGCTTGAAGTAACAAGTGGAAACTGCAACCTGGCTAACAATGTTGTGTTTTCCAGCTGGGAAAACGCTTCAAATATTTAACATAGAAATGAAGAGCAAAATGAAGGCTCATACAATGACGGATGATGTTACCTTCTGGAAGTGGATCTCTCTGAATACTGTTGCCCTTGTAACGGATAATGCAGTCTACCATTGGAGTATGGAGGGGGAGTCCCAGCCTGTGAAAATGTTTGATCGCCATTCTAGTCTTGCTGGCTGCCAGATTATCAACTACCGTACTGATGCTAAGCAGAAATGGCTACTGCTAACTGGCATATCTGCACAGGTACTTTACCACGAGGGAGGCCTGCTATGGAAGGCCCAGAGCTTGTCGCGTTTCCTCCTTCTATAGGAGCGGAACTGATATGTTTGTTTTCTTTCCTAAAACGTTGTTGGGAACATAAATGCTTGTCTTGATCTTTGAATAACAAATTTAAGTGTAACTGAAAATCTTACAGTAATGGTATAAACACTAGTAGAAGGTTAAGAGTCTTAAGTGATGCCTTTGTATGAGAAAGCATGGCACTTCAGCTTGATATGACAGCCTTTTTACCAGTGCTAACTTAAATGAAATTAGTGGCCAAGTGCCTGTTATTCCTGACTCTTGTTCTGTCTTGTCTAGCAAAATCGTGTTGTGGGAGCAATGCAGCTATATTCTGTAGATAGAAAAGTGTCACAACCAATTGAGGGACATGCAGCTAGCTTTGCGCAGTTCAAGATGGAAGGAAATGCTGAAGAATCCACGCTCTTCTGTTTTGCAGTAAGAGGGCAAGCTGGGGGTAAGGTAAGACTTGGTTCTAAACATGCTGTAATCTTTAATGACTCACCCTGGTTATCTGCTTCCAGGAGAACAAGTGGTTTAATGCACAAAGTTGCCTTTAGGAAAAAAGTGAAGGACTGTGTCAGTCTGGATGCTATATATCTAATGTATATGAAAGCTGGTGCGTACAGAGCTTCACAGAAGGGACTACCTGATGTAGCTGGAGTCTGTTTCAAGTCATGAAGTGAGGTAGCCTGTCATGACCAGCCTGATTAGCTGCTTGAAACATGTGACTCTCAGCTTCACAGGCTAAGCTTAGGGAAAAGCTGTTGTAATCTTTCTTTGATCCCCAGTATCAGGCTTAACTTAATTTCCAAATTATTGGATGAAAAAAATTAACAGTAGTGTTACTGGGCTAACTAGTGGTCTAATACTAACACTGGAATTAGGTGAGCTACTTTGTGACAGCTAAAACAAAGTAAAACCAAAGCTAGGTTCACAGAAACATCTTCAGAACTGTCTCTGTAGAAATTTAACCAAGTTGAAAGAGTGTGTATAAAGTGACTGAACTGAATCCTTAAACTTCTAAGTAGCTAGGGGTAACTAAAGATCGTGCTTAACCGTTTCCCTCATCTATGGTACGTGAATACAGTATGCCACACCTTTAGCCAGTGAAAATATTTAGGAAGACTGACTTAGTTAATCCCAAGTTTATGCAAAGATAAAGGCTCAGCAGCAAAAAGATTCCGTATCTTCATCGTTGAATCTATTGTTACAGAAATTAAATACAAGAACTAACAGACTAATCTTAATCTATTGCACAGTTGCATATCATTGAAGTTGGCACACCACCTACTGGGAATCAGCCATTTCCAAAGAAAGCAGTGGATGTCTTCTTTCCTCCTGAAGCACAAAATGACTTTCCTGTTGCAATGCAGGTATGACAGCTGCAAACCAAGAGCACAAGAAAAGTCTTGGTGGATGTGACACTGTAACAGGGCACTGGAAGCCAGGTGGTCAATATATTGACCTGAGGCTTGGCACTAAACTGGTGTGACTCCTGCTTCAGCAGTGTTAAAGTACAGGTGGAGACTGAAGCAGCATTCAAAGGCAGCATGTTCTTATTTATGGAGGAAATATCCATGTATATTTAACTGTCTTTCAAGCTCTTAGAACATCATTCGGCTGTGATAGGACTCAAGTATTAAGTAAAAATATAACGGCACTTGTAATTGTCCTGAAACGGCACGGGTATCTGCTGATTCTTAAAAGCACTTGCTCATTTTATCCAATACCGAATTTGATTTATGTATTCCTGTTTTGCAGATCAGTGACAAGCACGATGTGGTGTTTCTCATAACAAAATATGGCTATATCCACTTGTATGACCTGGAAACTGGCACCTGTATCTACATGAACAGAATCAGTGGAGAGACCATATTTGTTACTGCACAGCATGAAGCAACAGCTGGAATTATTGGAGTAAACAGAAAGGGACAAGTAAGGAAGCTTGGCCTGGAAACCACTTGTTTAGCTAATCCCACTGGCCCTTAATGATACACCGTAGTGTTCATATCAATGTCTAAAAGTTTCCAGAAATTACAAAACAGAGTAATAGAATGAGGAATATGGTAGTAGCGGATAGCTGAACAGGAATGCAGCTTGTCTCACTTCTAGTTTCTTCTACAACTCAGGTTCTGGTTGCGTAATTTCAGGAGTTTTGTAATGGCAGTCAGTGATCTAAACGCTCTCCTAGTGTTGAGGATGGAACTAGAATATATCTCTCTCTTGGGGACAGATTATACCCTCTTGCAGACCACATGCTAATAGAAGTCTTAAATATGTTAACTTTGAACTCTCTGTTCAGAAAATCTCATGTCTGACAGTGTTCGGAGCCCCAAAGGAAACTTGCTACTGTGTCTCTGTACACACCTAGCTTAACTAGTTTAAACTAGTCTACTAACATTGTACAGCTATGCCTTTAGACCGAATTCATTTCAAATGTTGTTGCTTGTTGAGCGTGAGTAATACAGAGCAGAAGACTTGTTCCAAGTTTATCCTTTGGGATTGGTTATTTAAGACACTGAGTACAGGTTACAGAAAGACAATACTTAGATATCTGTATTTCTAACCTCTGTAAATACCTCAGTTTAAACTGACTGTTAATTATCTGCCTTGATGCAGTAATTGGATGGTAGAGGTTCTTTCTAACAGGAGGTCTCTTTCTGAAATAAAATGGCAAGACTCTGCAATTATCAAAGGATGAAAAAGCTTTCCGTGTATGCCATAGCTTTTCTTTTAGAGGTTAGCTTAGCCCTTGGCTCGCTCCTTATATTTGAACTAACTGGAAGTTTTCCTTTAATTTATTCAGGTGCTCTCTGTGTGTGTGGAAGAAGAGAATATTATTCCCTATATCACAAATGTGCTGCAGAATCCTGACCTAGCTTTACGAATGGCTGTCCGCAACAACCTGGCAGGTGCTGAGGAACTCTTTGCCAGAAAATTCAATGCACTGTTTGCACAAGGGAACTATTCGGAGGCAGCAAAAGTGGCAGCTAATGCTCCAAAGGTAATGGACCAATATTCAGAATAGTACTGAATTCTACTGGCTTAAGCTTCTTGCTTCAGGAAATCTCACTGAATTTCATAAGTGGCAAGACAAGAATCTTGTTACTGCTCCTGTCCTAATGTAGTACTTCTTAACATACCTGTGAAGAACCTGTACGCTCTGTGCTGAGGGTACTGCTTGTATGCTGGAGGATCTTAAAGCTTGTATGAAGCCCACAGAGGGGGAGAAGAATAAATGATGGCTATGAGGCTTAGTGTTTCTGGTACTTATCTTTATTGCTCCAGTGATTAAAAAAGTCTCTATGAAAAGGCAGCCTCCAGATGAGGCTACACCTGGAAACAGGACAAAAAGGACAGACTAAGAGCAAAGATCATACTAAATTCAGATGAGAGGAACTTTGTTGTAAGGACAAGGGTGTCTTTATTCTGTAGGACAGTCCTCTGAACTTAAACCTGCATTGCTATTGAAATGAGCCTAATAGGCTGCTACTGCACATCTTCTGTCAAAACACCTCAAAGGCAATGTCTGAGCTGATATTCAACCACACTGCTTCTGACTTATTCTGGGCTGGCAAAATATAATGTTGCTGTAGCAAGCATTTCTAACTTCAGCTTTCTGGAGAAACTCTTGCCAAGCCACAATAGCAGAACAGAAAACTAAAGCGCATCTCTCTTTCCGGCAGGGAATCCTGCGTACTCCAGACACCATACGCCGGTTCCAGAGTGTTCCAGCTCAGCCGGGACAGACTTCTCCTTTACTCCAATACTTTGGCATTCTGCTTGACCAAGGGCAGCTGAATAAGTACGAGTCGCTGGAACTCTGCAGACCAGTGCTTCAGCAGGGACGCAAACAGCTCTTGGAAAAATGGTTAAAAGAAGATAAGGTAAATTTGGGGTAGATACCTTTAGAGCCCTGGAGGAACGTAACTGCTTGACAGCCTTCCCCTCCCCAAGGAAAACTCAACTTGGCAACTCATCGATGTGCTAGTGTGATCAAACAGCTGAGCAACAGGTGTTCACTCGGCCTGTAACTATGACCCATATTACTGCAAGAGAATTGATCAAATTCTTGAAGAGCTTCACTAATTCTACTTAAAATTACAGTGGGGTGAACTTAGTTATGGAAGGCTTCTGACCTGCTGCTGTTCTTTCCCAGACCACTTCAGGCTTCTTTGGATACTGACTTGCATATACTTTGAGCTGTGGTTAAATTTCTGTAATTAGCTGAAGAAAGATGCTGATATATTGTATTGCCTAATTCTTTTTAGCTCTACAAATGCATTTCTGACTCCTGTAGAACAGCATAAGGAACAGAGCCCACTAGATCACTGCTGAAAGAGTCAGATGATGTAATCAAGCTGGGCCTTAAATTTTTCTTTTTAAGAGAAGTCCAAAAGGAAGACAAATGAGGAAGAAAGTAATAGTGCATTTCAGCACAGCATGGTCAGGGTGGACTGACTGTATTTATATCTTTAAACAGCTGGAGTGCTCAGAGGAGCTGGGAGACCTTGTGAAATCTGTAGATCCTACGCTAGCACTTAGCGTCTATCTGAGAGCCAACGTTCCAAACAAAGTCATCCAGTGTTTTGCTGAAACAGGACAAGTCCAGAAGATTGTTTTGTATGCTAAGAAGGTGAGAGGAAATTAAACTGCTGTATCTGTATTTAAGAATAACTAGTGTATTTTCCAAAGTAGCTAAAAGTAATTGTGGGGGAATCTGAGAGCCTGTGTAGTACCTACTTTGGCCTAAGGTTTTGTTATGAATAATTACTGCTAGACTTTATGCATGTATGCTTTCATACTTCCCTATGTAGCCTCTTTCCAAATGAGGAAATCCTGACTGGGTTGAGTAAGCTACTGACAGTAGCTTTTACTGAGCTCTGTATTTAACAAGGCGTGTGCTCTTGCTGAGTTATTACTTTTTGTTATCTCTTCAGGTTGGATATACTCCAGACTGGATTTTTTTGCTGAGGAATGTAATGAGAATCAGCCCAGATCAAGGACAGCAGTTTGCACAAATGCTTGTTCAAGATGAAGAGCCTCTTGCAGACATAACACAAGTAAATAATTTTATTACTGTGAAATGTTAACTTCAAGGCCTTAAATTGGTAAGAGGAGCCATACTCTTACCATCACAGAAAGATTTACTTTACCAGGACAATGCTGTTTCTTGCCTACTTAAGAACACTAAATGACAGCTTACTGCAGTGCTAGGATAAACAGTTCAGCTTTGGAAGCTGCACTTGACAATGTTACTTTGTTTTAAATATGCTTCCAGTTTCTAATCAAAAGCCTAAATTTTTTTTTTTCAGATTGTGGATGTCTTCATGGAATATAATTTAATTCAGCAATGTACAGCCTTCTTGCTGGATGCACTGAAGAATAATCGTCCCTCAGAAGGTCCCCTGCAAACACGTTTACTTGAGATGAACCTCATGCATGCACCTCAGGTATGCTTTCAGAGTTATATTGGATCAGGCTTGTCTGTAGCGAGACTAGCCGCTACATTGCGGTTCATATCAAATGCTAGGGGTAGTGTTTAGGAACTAAATGAAACTCTTCAATATTCCTTCTAGGTTGCAGATGCTATCCTGGGAAACCAAATGTTTACTCATTATGACCGGGCTCACATAGCTCAGCTGTGTGAGAAAGCTGGCTTGCTACAGAGAGCACTTGAACACTTCACAGACTTGTATGACATCAAGCGTGCGGTAGTTCACACTCATCTTCTCAATCCTGAGGTATGAGATCAAATATCCTGAATCTAGCAAAAGCTGGGCAATTACTAATTGCTTTCAACATTTGACTTCAGAGTGTAGTGTTCTACTTGGGTCTAAAATGGCTTATGTGTCTCTGCAGTGGTTAGTGAATTATTTCGGTTCCTTATCGGTAGAAGACTCTCTGGAGTGTCTGCGTGCTATGTTGTCTGCTAACATTCGTCAGAACCTGCAGATCTGTGTCCAGGTAGCTTCAAAATACCATGAACAACTATCAACACAGTCACTTATTGAGCTGTTTGAGTCTTTCAAGAGCTTTGAAGGTAAGTTCATGCTCTTGTCTCTAGCAAAAGGAGCTAGTGCTCACCTCATCATACGTTGTATATGAAGGACTTTCTATCTGCTAAAATCTAGAAAGCCATATTAAGCTTAAGTACCTAGGTCTCAAAGCTGTCTCGAAACCTGACCTAAACCTTAAAGTTCCCCCATTAAGGGGGGGCACCAACATTCAGTGTTGCATATTTTTGCTTTTTGAAATGCTTGGAGTTGTAGACAACAAAGTTAACTGAAGAAGCTGCTGGCCTTTTCCCTTTGTCCAAAATTGAGAGCAGCCCTGCAGAAAAGGACTTGGGGATACTGGTGGATGAAAAGCTGGACATGAGCTGGTGATGTGCACTCGCAGCCCGGAAGGCCAACCGTATCCTGGGCTGCATCAAAAGAAGCATGGCCAGCAGGTCAAGGGAGATGATTCTCCCCCTCTAGTCCACTCTGGTGAGACCCTACCTGGAGCACTGCATCCAGCTCTGGAGCCCTCAGCATAGGAAAGACACGGACCTGTTGGAGTTGGTCCAGAGGAGGGCCACAAAAATCATCAGAGGGGTGGAGCACCTCTGCTATGAGGAAAGGCTGAGAGAGTTGGGGTTGTTCAGCCTGGAGAAGAGAAGGCTCCGGGGAGATCTTATTGTGGCCTTTCAATACTTAAAGGGGGCCTATAAGAAAGATGGGGACAGACTTTTTAGCAGGGCTTGTTGCAATAGGACAAGGGGTAATGATTTTAAACTAAAAGAGGGTAGATTTAGACTTGATAGAAGGAAGAAATTTTTTACAGTGAGGGTGATGAAACACTGCACGGGTTGCCCAGAGAGGTGGTAGATGCCCCATCCCTGGAAACATTCAAGGTCAGGTTGGACAGGGCTCTGAGCAGCCTGATCTAGTTGAAGATATCCCTGCTTACTGCAGGGGGCTTGAACTAGATGACCTTTAAAGGTGCCTTCCAACCCAAATGATTCTAGGATTCTCTGAAAAGACTTATCTTAAATTTGTGTAGCCTTTGGGTTTTGGGCTTTTGTACTTTTCCACTATAGTCTAGTTAGTGTGGTGGGACGTCAGCAGTCAAATCTCTGCAGATGTGTGGCTGAACAGCATCTTGCTAAGCTTTAAAGAAAACCTCCTTAAAGACTGAGAACGTAACAATCTTGGACTCTTGGAATTTGGAGACTAGTTAGTGGAATAAGATGCTATCATAGACAGGTTTCTTGCATAGGCAGCCTATGTGTGTTTTTCCAAAAAACCACATGAATCTTTCTTGACTGAGAGACTTGGCAGTCACTTGTCTAAAGTAGTCAAGTATTATATGGCAGCAGCTTTAAGTGAACTTCAGCTGTGGGTCGTCGTGGCAAGCAGCTTTTGCACTGTGTGCTTGTTTGAGTGAAAGGTGTGATAGTAGCTTTTGGGCACAACTAGTTTTGGTTTTCTAAACTCTTCTTTGCCTCCCAACTAGGGGGTGTATGGAAGGCACGTGCTGGATGTTTTAACAAAGGTGACCTATGGCAATTGATGATGATACATCAGTATTTATCAAAGTTGCATATAACACACTAGTCTGTAATACATGGGGAACAACAACAGGCTCAACTCAGCTAGGACAATCTGGTCTTTGTAAAACAGTTACAATGCTTGAATCTTTTTTCAGTTTTCTGTAAACCTCTGCAGTACTCAGATTCAAATTTTCACGTAGTTGTAACTTGGAAGGCTTGCTTAAAAGCTAATATTGATCCAACTCAAGTGCTTTAGTGAAATAACATGTTGACTGTTTCCCTCAAGGCTTGTTTTATTTCCTCGGCTCTATCGTAAACTTCAGCCAGGATCCAGATGTGCACTTCAAATATATTCAAGCTGCATGCAAGACAGGACAAATTAAAGAAGTGGAAAGAATCTGCAGGGAAAGTAACTGCTATGATCCAGAACGTGTTAAAAACTTCCTCAAGGTAATGTTTGGGTAGCACTGGACTCTCTTGGCCTGGAGTGTCTCACCAGTGAAATGAGGCAGCTCTGAAAATACAGATGAGTCTTAACCTTTGCACTTAAGGATCCATCTGTCCCCTTAAACCAGAGGTATCTAGCATGTTGGCAGTACCTCCTAATAGAGCCTGAGCCTGGAACAATATCTAAAAAAATGGAGAATCTATCAGATCAGTTCCTCGCTGCTCTTAGTAAGGTTAACCTGGCTTGAACTCTTAAACTGTAATAATAGCACCAGCTCATCTAGACCTTGTTATAGACATCTCCTATAAAGTAGGAAACGGGTAACTTGAAGGTTGAGAACAACCATAATGCCAAATGAGTTCATAACTTAATGCTCATTTACAGTGTAATCTGCTTCAACTGAGCAACTACAGAAACAACAAATGAACAGTGTCAATTAATTCCATAAATGCTTTCAGAGTTTGAGCTTGGTCCATCCCACTCATCTTACTCATACATGCTTACTGAAACTTCAGCCGGGTGAACCGCAGTTTAGCCCTGCTAGGATATGCCAGTCAGCGTAAATACGTGCTAACTGACTGTTATAGCTGGGATTCAGAGCATTGCTGAAACACTTCTGAAAAGTGGAAAAAGATGGTGTGCTCCAAGTTCAGATACTGTAGCCTGTTGTTAGTGCTGAGCTTATTGACAAATGTAACACTGCTGGAAGTATCTTGCGAGTGTGGGAGGGGAAAACTTTATCTGGGAACATTTCCTGCCTTCATGTTTGTCGGTTACATAGCATAGTCTTAGATTTTGCTGACCATATCTGAGGATGGCAAAACTCTTCAAATGAGAATTCTATAAAAATAACCTGGTGTCACCGAGGTATAAGGTATGTAAATTGATCAAGCCACCTAAGATAAGTTATCAAGCTGTCAAATTCCTGATGAAAGCTGTTGTTTTTTGTGCTGTTCCATGTCTGGAATGTGCAGGACATGTACCAGGTAAATCTCCCAGTACAGGCCTCCCTGTGTAAAGTCCTTAAGTGTAATTTATATGTAGGATTATATTCTGGGATGTGCATGTTTGAATAAGTGATCTGAAATATGCATCCGGAATACTGTCTGCCACAGACTAAGCTGCTGTACTGTAACCATTGTAATCTTATGCTGAAAGTTGGAATGCTTTTAGATAACTAATCTGATTAGTGATTTAAGTAGTACTGCTACTAGCTTGATTCTTACCTTCTAACTATGGATTTAGAGAACAGTATCACAAGACACATGGTACATGAAGTCAATTCTCATAAGTTTTATGTTATGACCCACAATTTAATCTAGTCTTGGTTAAATTCTTTTTGAAATCCCAGAGTGCTAATCCTGCACACGAAACACCAGTGGCAACTAAAAATGCTATCTATAGCTTAGGCTTGTAATAGTTGTACTGTGTTGTAAAAATTGGTAGGCCCTGCGATGCAAGGGAGCAAGGTTAAACTTCAGAAAGCTTCTTGCTGTAGGCCCTGAAGTGGGTGTGAGTACTCCTACTTGCTACATATTGCAAACAATTAGTTGAACAATAAGCTGTCATTATTTGGTTGACTGTTGAATTTTGGCTTTCCATTTTCAGCTGCTTTAACAGTTTAAGTGACTGTATTTGCTTAAGCCCAAGAACAAAACAAAATTACTGAAGCTCTTCTCTTTATAGGAAGCTAAACTCACTGACCAGTTGCCACTCATCATTGTATGTGATCGCTTTGACTTTGTCCACGACTTGGTGCTGTACTTGTATAGAAATAATCTCCAAAAATATATTGAGATTTATGTACAGAAGGTAAGTTACAACTTGTTACTTGGCTTTAATGAGTCAAACTGATCAATCTTTCTAGTACTATATGCAACTCTAAGTGTTACGTTTGTAAGTATTCTGCAAACAGCCTCATACTTGGTACTTAAATGTCAGTCTGTATTAGTGGCCTCTGGTAAGATAGCCCTTATGTGAGTCGGATCTCTCATTTATTCTTCAGTCAGGCTGAGCTGCTAATGTGTCTCTTGAAGGCAGAAGACTTGGTAGAATAACTTTGGAGTTCTTAGGGTAATTTTAACTTCCAGCATTTGTGTGTGGGGGGGGGCGGGTAGTTCTCCTTTATACTTCCTGCAGGGACAAATGGGCTTGTTGAGGAGCTTTTCCTATGGGGACTGAGCATGAGTGAGCCACTGACCTGTGCTGTGAACCCCTGCTGACTGAAGAATTTGCTTTCAAGCTTGCCCAGAGCCTCAGGAAGCTGGGAGTAAAGGCAGGAAGATGAGGTCAATCTTAAGAAGCAGCCTTCATGTGTACTTCTAGGGAGAAGTATTGACTGCCTATACTGCGTAACAACACAATGACTTCTTTAAACGATCCTGTTTAGGTGAATCCAAGCCGTCTGCCTGTTGTTATTGGGGGACTGCTTGATGTGGATTGCTCTGAAGATGTGATAAAGAACCTTATCCTTGTAGTGAGAGGCCAATTTTCGACTGATGAGCTTGTTGCAGAGGTTGAGAAAAGAAACAGGTATTAAACTTCTACAAGTCTCTTAACACTGCCAGACTGGTAATGGTTATACTGCTAATCCATCAGTGCACGTCCTCGTTACATAGCTAAAGCTGGTACTGACGTAACAAGAAGCTGCCATTAGGTGAGCAAGCAGCAAAAGTCTGCCTTACTTGGCTGATGTGGGGCCAAGCAGCCTCCAGATGACGGGAGTCTTTAGCATGTGATGTTCTTCATGGTGTCAGAAGGTTATATCATTATAATAATGAACCAGAACGCAGGTCAAAATGGAGTCCTATAACTTGGGTTTAGTTACTGACTATCCTACACTGAAGCTGACTTCTATTAGTGAAGAAACTGTGCAAGTGGATATGTGCTTATTCACTCAACCTCTCTAATGTGAAAACTGCTTCCTTCTAGGCTGAAACTGCTTCTGCCCTGGCTGGAAGCAAGAATTCACGAGGGTTGTGAGGAGCCTGCAACTCACAATGCACTGGCCAAAATATACATTGATAGCAACAACAACCCAGAAAGATTCCTGCGTGAGAATCCTTATTATGATAGTCGCGTTGTTGGCAAGTACTGTGAGAAGAGGGACCCTCACCTGGCCTGTGTGGCTTATGAGCGTGGACAGTGCGATTTGGAACTTATTAATGTATGTATGCCAAGGCAGCTGACTCATGGGTTAAGTTTTAACCTGAGTATCTTGGGATAGGTATTCAGGTTTATGACTGACAAAAGTATTTATTTCCTAAAAGGTATTAAGCTAGGAGCTGCTCACTTGTAATAGAATAGGTAGCTATTTAATGTCCCTCTGCAACTTAATGAGAAATGGGAGACTCCCCTGGATATCCTAGAATGGGAGACTAGTGGAAGTGTCAAAGCCTGAGATTTTTAGGCAGGCTAATTTGATGTTGCAATACAATTAGCTCGTCCACTGTAGGCTCAATAGCTGTGACTTCACTCTGAATAAACTTTTGCCTTTCACTAGGTGTGCAATGAGAACTCCCTCTTCAAAAGTCTTTCCCGCTACTTAGTTCGCCGTAAAGACCCTGAACTGTGGGCCAGCGTACTACTGGAAAGCAACCCTTACAGAAGACCGCTAATTGACCAGGTATAACTGACAAAACACTAAAATCCTTTACTGTCCTAACTTGACTTGCCTAGTACCTGACTTAACTGATTTGTCAATGGCTTGACTCTGCCTACAGGTTGTACAGACTGCACTGTCAGAGACGCAGGACCCTGAGGAAGTCTCTGTTACTGTGAAGGCCTTCATGACTGCAGATCTTCCTAATGAGCTTATTGAACTGCTGGAGAAAATAGTTCTTGATAACTCTGTGTTCAGTGAGCACAGGTGTGTAAAGTCAAAACTAAGTCACAGGAAACTTGAAATTATACCTGGTGCAGGTGTTAAATTGCTGTAATGTGGAACAGCAAATAAACTAATACCTTCTCCAGAGGGGAGGGTGAATTTCTTGATCACTACTTGATATGTACTAATATTTTCTTTCTCTGTTTAGGAATCTGCAGAACCTTCTCATTCTTACAGCTATTAAGGCTGATCGCACCCGTGTCATGGAATACATCAATCGCCTGGATAACTATGATGCTCCAGACATAGCCAATATTGCTATCAGCAATGAGCTTTTCGAGGAGGCATTTGCTATCTTCAGGAAGTTTGATGTCAACACATCAGCTGTGCAGGTATCTTAAAATCTCAGTCTGTAGTAACTCCTTGTGACATGTGCATCCTCGCACAAGGACTTTGCTGTTAACTTGTGACTCCAGTACTTAACACCGGTTAGCAAAGTGACCAAAGCTGATCAGCATCTTGTCTTAGGAAGTAGAACAAACATTGTGTGTCGAACCACTCTAGCGAGTGAAACTTTGTAAGCATAGCATTACTCGTGCTGTGTTGGTTATATAGAGTAGTCCCTATTTTAAAAGCAACTGTGGATCCATTGAGGAACTAACATAAAACACAGCGCAGTGTCTTGTAAAACTGACCTTTATAGATAGTGGCTGATCACGGTAACCCTTTCTTTAGGTATTAATAGAGCACATTGGAAACCTGGATCGTGCGTATGAATTTGCTGAACGCTGCAATGAGCCTGCTGTATGGAGTCAGCTGGCTAAAGCACAGCTTCAGAAAGGGATGGTAAAGGAAGCAATTGACTCGTATATTAAAGCAGATGATCCTTCCTCGTACATGGAAGTTGTTCAAGCTGCCAATGCCAGTGGTATGATTAAGTTTTATTTAAATCTTTGCTGTTGATGTTCAGCTCTTTTGCCTGGTCTGTTGCTCAAACTGCAGTTCTGCCAAACCTGTATCTTGATGCAAGCAGAGGAATCTGGTCCTTCAAAGACTGCCCTAAACGAAGATGGGAAAAGATAGTGTATTCCATTTGCAGATAATCAGTGGTCTTATAACTACCTTCTTCAGCTAGCTGGAGACTTCTGTCAGAGCAGTTGCTACTAAGGAGGTGTTTGCATGAAGTTAAATACCAGGATTGATTTAGTTAGGCCCATTGTAAGGTGACTTTATTACTCTAATGTAGCACGTGCAGTATGAAGGCTAGTCTTGATTGTTGGGGAATAGCTGTAGAAATACTTATGTCAAACTAGACTGATCTGGTAGTATAGCTTAAGCACAAGGGTCCTCGATGGCAGGAAGTAAGCATTCTGAACTCTGTTTCATAGGAAACTGGGAAGAACTGGTGAAGTATCTCCAGATGGCACGCAAGAAGGCCCGGGAGTCATATGTGGAAACGGAATTAATCTTTGCTCTTGCTAAAACAAATCGTCTAGCAGAGCTAGAGGAGTTTATCAATGGACCCAACAATGCACATATCCAGCAAGTGAGTGAGACTGAGTTTCAGTTTTGCTGAATCGCAGCAGCAGGCTCCTTCGGCCTTGCTAACCAGAGGGGTGTTGGGACTTCTATCTCTTTGGATTTGCAGATAGATCTTGGACTTTAAAGGCGTTTCCATTTTGATAATGGCTTGAACACTACACGTTTTATGTACGCCCCTGACTGAAAAGGTGCAAGAATAACCTGGCTATGCTCTCCTGTAGGTTGGCGATCGCTGTTATGATGAAAAGATGTATGAAGCAGCTAAGCTGTTGTATAACAATGTGTCCAACTTTGGCCGTTTAGCCTCGACTTTAGTTCACCTAGGTGAATACCAGGCAGCTGTGGATGGTGCTCGGAAAGCAAACAGTACTCGCACATGGAAAGAGGTAAACTTACTGATTGAATAAGTTAAGGGACTTCAAAGCTGTAGCCTCTTCAGAAGCTTTGATTATAAGCAATAATGCAATTGTTGATTCCAGGTCTGCTTTGCTTGTGTTGACGGAAAAGAGTTCCGCCTGGCCCAGATGTGTGGACTTCATATTGTAGTACATGCGGATGAGTTGGAAGAGCTAATTAACTATTACCAGGTAATTAAGCTGACTCCTGTTATACAGCTGGAGTCTGAGTTCTTTCATGGCAACCCTGTGCAAAGCTGAAAATTGTGTCAGGTTGGTTCCTAATGTGAAACATCTAACTGTCGGTATGTCTTAGGATCGTGGCTACTTTGAAGAGCTGATAACTATGTTGGAAGCAGCACTTGGACTTGAGCGAGCACACATGGGGATGTTTACAGAGCTAGCAATTCTCTACTCCAAATTCAAGCCACAGAAGATGAGGGAGCACTTGGAGCTGTTCTGGTCCAGAGTCAACATCCCCAAGGTGAAAGTCTGAGGCCTTAAATTTAACTTAAAATGCATAAAATGCATCTGTCAGGATTGTCTGTACCCTAGCTGTTGCAATAGCAGCTCTTGAGGTTATTAATAGCACTGAAGCCTGAGCACTGATGGACACTGACAGCAATATATGTTAACTGGAATTTCTAATATGCCTTTTGCTTAGGTTCTGAGAGCTGCAGAACAAGCCCATCTCTGGGCTGAACTGGTGTTCTTGTATGACAAGTATGAAGAATATGATAATGCCATAATCACAATGATGAATCACCCAACAGATGCTTGGAAAGAAGGCCAGTTCAAAGATATCATCACTAAGGTATTACTTTCCTAATGAACGGAGGTAAATTTCTTGCTGTGTGTGCTTCAGATATCTTCCTTCACTAGTAGCCTGTTTAAAATCTAGAGTTCTTGATATTGCTACGTAATTTCTAAGCAAGTCAACTACAGTAACTAAAGAGATTTCTAGAGGCAAGAATGAGTCTTGGATGGGTGGCTCAGTTGTGCTGGAATATCTAAGGTTATGCCTGTCTTTCACTTGGATTCCTCTACAATCAAGCTTCTGCTCTGAATGTGCATCCTTACTCGTCTCTAGGTGGCCAATGTGGAGCTGTATTACAAGGCAGTTCAATTCTATCTGGAATTTAAACCTCTGTTGCTCAATGATCTGCTGATGGTGTTGTCCCCTCGGCTTGACCACACTCGTGCTGTCACCTTCTTCACAAAGGTAATTTTCCTACTATCCAGATCAAAGAAGAAGTTGCAACTGGAAAAGTATTTAGCTGTAGTAGCACTTTAAGATGCTTAGCTACTTCACTGCCTCGCAGGGAAGATGCTAGGAGACCTCTACAAAAAGTTATCTTGACTTAAATTTATCTACCTGATTCCTTGAAGGTTAAACAGCTACCACTGGTTAAGCCTTACTTACGTTCTGTTCAAAATCACAACAACAAATCGGTGAATGAGTCCCTGAACAACCTCTTCATTATTGAAGAAGACTACCAGGTATGTCTTGTCTTGAAATGGTAGTATCTGGGATGGGTATCGACTTGCATGTTGTATACGCTTCATAATAGAAGCAGCTATTCCTGAATTTCAAAGTTCTATTCAAGCTGGCTTCTGTGTCAGTATTAACCTAATATTCTGGGTGTGCATTTAATGTCTAGAAACACAGGTTTCTCTCATTTTCAGTAGATTTTTACCTGCTTGCTGTTAACTTGTGTTCCTTAAGTACATGTTCTTTGCCACTTCAGACTGAACTAGTGGTGACTAGCCAAGGATCAAGTGGAGAACTGTTAGTGGCTTTGTGGGAGCTTTTTGGGCCATTCCTACTGGGGATAGACTGGCTACTTTGTTATGAGTGTGACAGATTGGCTTTTATTTAAGGCAAGCAGTGGGTGCTGAGGGAGGAACTCGCAGAAAGGGCAAACAGTTAATGATGTCTAGCTGTTCTACTGTTTTCAGAGAACCGCTGTCTGGTATTCAGAGGCTCTTAACCTCTGCAATTGCTACTGAAAAACACCAGCTGGAATACCCTAAACTACATATGTGTCAACCACCAGCTTCTCAAAAAAATAAAAAGACTTCTCTGCAGGTCTGGCTAGAATACTTTATGCTCCTAGAAGTAGGAATACAGAACTAAGATGTATGGAAAATGTTTGGATCTTTGTGGATGCAGTTGTACATTTGAGGTGTGAATAACTTTTTTTTTTTACTTACCTCAGGCTCTTAGGACTTCTATAGATGCTTATGACAACTTTGACAACATTTCTCTTGCTCAACGTTTGGAGAAACATGAACTAATAGAGTTCCGAAGAATTGCTGCATATCTCTTCAAAGGAAACAATCGCTGGAAACAGAGTGTAGAACTCTGTAAGAAAGACAGACTGTATAAGGTAAGAGCACTACACAGGTCTGGTTTAGCATACTTGGCTTGTTTGGAGACCTGTGACTTTCTGGTAAAGCTGCATCTTTTTGAATGCCACTAGGTGGTGCCTGTTGCTAATCTGGCAAATCTTGCTTCAGAGTGGCAGTAGATGGACATATTTCTTGGAAACAAGTCATAGAATGCCTCCTTTCTGCTAATGTCAGTAATAGATTGCAGCTTAGTTAAATACCACATCCATGTCAGTGATTGTACTATGGCGCCTGAGGCTAAACAGACTCTCTCCTGTTGTAGGATGCAATGCAGTATGCTTCAGAATCCAAAGATACTGAGTTGGCAGAAGAGTTGTTGCAGTGGTTCTTGCAGGAGAACAAGAGAGAATGCTTTGGTGCTTGTCTCTTCACCTGCTATGATCTCCTGAGGCCGGATGTTGTCTTGGAAACAGCGTGGAGGCACAACATCATGGACTTTGCCATGCCATACTTTATTCAGGTCATGAAGGAATACTTGACCAAGGTAAGAGCAGGTGCTTCTCCAACACTGAAAGCTCAGTCACTGTGGTGTATGCCTTGAGACTGTCTGCTTGCTACTAACATTGATACGGGCTTTGTCAAATGTCTGTCTGTCCATGTCCACACTTATTTTTCAGTCCATCTGGGGAGAGACTTCGCCCTCTAAGAGACTGAAACACTTGCAGACTCCACCCTATCTACCAATTACAGAACCTACATCAGTAGTATTTGCCTGACCATGGGCAGTGTCTTAAAGTAGTTCCAGGATTCAGGCTTTTCATATGCCATGTCAGTCAGGAATCCCAGCTGGGATCAAGCTCTAACTAAATTCTAGACTGTACTCTAAAAAAGCTTTATAGCTAGATCTTGAGTTAACTTGGTCTGCTGTGCATTTAACCTAAAATGTGGCTCGATACTTAACGGCACTAATTACAACTCAGCTTTTGTTTGAAGTGACTTAGGATGGGGAAAGTACTTGGTAATGCTCTGACAGACTTGAACCAGGTTTGAGTTAAATACCAACTGTCACAAGTAAGATTTGCCCAGCTGAAGCTTTTAGAGTATCTTCCAGTGAAAAGGTGTAAATTCCTCAATGATTAAGACTCCTTCTGTGAGAAGTAAAAGCTTAACTCAATGCTCAAGTCAATGAAGACTAGAGTGCCTGTTTGTCTAGAAGACTTGCCTGGCTGCTACTTCTAAAGGCAAGACTAACTCTGTAGTCCTATAGCAATTTGCTATCCTTAAATGCTGTATTTTGGGGGAGGTGGGGAGCTATCTAAGCAATTGCATTGCTTGTCAGATATGCCTGATGTACCAAGCTAATATTAGGTGTCTTGAGAGTAGTAGTCTTGGAGTAGGAGTCTTAAAGATGAAAATTTCATGATCTGCTAAAGGATTAGGATATAACTGTAGTGTAGGTAATGAAATCAATGCAGTAAGATCTAACAACAAGCAGAGCTGCCTTTCTAAAGCAGATACTTCTGGTGTATCTTTGTTTTTACTCGCCTGTACCTTAATTATTTCTTCCCTGACGCTTTTGTTTCTACCTTTTATATGCTAAATATGGAATTTGATTTTTCTAAGCTGCACCTTCTGAATTCCTTTGCAGGTTGATGCAATAAAGGAAAAGGTGAAAGTTGATTCTTGTTTTCCATCTTTAAGTCTGGAGGACTAAGTCTAAGGATTCTGCATGAGTTTTTTTTTTCCTACGTTTACTACACTGCTGCTACTGCTTTTCCCCCAAACAAAATATCACTAAAGCATATGCAAATTGTTTAACTCTACAAGTAGCTAGTGCTGTAGGACAAAAGTAGATTAATTTGCTACTAATAAGCTAATAGATCCTCAGGAAGGGCATACAGGTGATCAGTTGGATCACAGTCAACCTAGTATCAAAAGGATACACAGGTGCTACTATTTGATGGCCAATCTAACTGGAAGAACCTCCTACAATAAGAAATAATTAAGTCTTGGACCACTGTCTCTGAACCATAAATCAGTATGGCGTTTGCTAGTTGAAGGACTGTGATCCAGTTTCTGATCTCTTGACCATTACTAATGCGTGCTGACAGTAGGCAGAATAGATACTAGCTGCTTCAGAAGAGACTCTTCCTCATTCAGGTGTCCAGTTCTTATGGTGCTAGTCTAATCCACATGGTGCTCTAGTTCACATAGCAACTTAAAACTTCAGCTATTAGACAAAGTCTGTGGTTCTCTTCCCTGTAGTAAATTTCTTGTAGTTGTGCAAAAAAGACTGCCTTCCAAGCTCTTCAGCTGCACTAAACTTCTCTTGCTACCTCATTTAAAAGAAAAAAAAAAGGAAAAAAAGGTAATGCTTATTGCTCTTCTGAGGCTTGCCTTTTGCTATGCAATTTTGCCCATCCTGAAGGGCAATCTCTAAGGTTTCTGTCCATCTGCTTCTGTACAAATACTGCTCTGATTCTCCTTAGAGCAGAGGTCAGCCCTAGTGTGAGTTTTCCATTAATGTGGTTGAGCAAAGGGCAAACAAACTGACAAATGGCTTGAAGATGGACTAAATGCAAACTGCTTCTTGGTGACAAGTTGTCTGTAATTACACCACTGGAACTCAAGGTTAACCTGACTAAAATTCATAGTGTAAGGTCCTTCAGCAGCTAGTAAGTGAGGCAGTAAGAAAGCGTGTGTGTGAAAAAAGGTAATTGAACTGCAGTGTTTGCATAAACGACGCATGTGTAGCAGTCATTGCAATTACATCCCACTATTCCTTAAGCTACAAGGCATTGCTGTGGGCTGCGTGTGGTTTTTTGGGGGGAGCCTGTATGGCAGTCATCTTCAGACCTCACTCTTGCTTCAGTACTTTTGCCTCTTTTTCATGCACACATAACACAATAACATTGAATGCATGTTACTTTTCCTCTGCAGCTTATTGCAGTCCCTGTGGAAAAGCCTTTAAAATAATCTTGCTACAAGTGTGTAGGGTACTGAACCTGGTGATGCTCAAGCAAGTGGTGTAAGAACCATCCTGCAGGCTGGTTTCAAACTTGCGCTTGTTATTGTAAACTTTTGTTTAGCTCTGAGGGGAGGCATCAAAACTGGGTCAAAAATGTGTTAAATGTCCTGGGCTGGAGGCTTTCCAAGTGTGTGTAAGCCAAATGCCTCTGCTTAGTAGCAAACTCTGCACATTCTCCTTGGATTTGCATCTCTAAACTTGTGCTTCTGTGTTCAGTGTGTTGCTATTTGAGTTAAAAACAGTGCAGTTCTCAGCACGGTGTCTGGAAATGAGTCTCGAAGCATTGGCATACACTCCTGTGCACTTTGACAGCAGCAAGCCAGATACTGGTGTGAGGCAACAAAAAGGCTTGCCACAAAAGCCCAGTCAATGAATGAATTCATAAAGCTCAGGACTTATGCCACTTCCTGGATTTATGCCTCTAATTGAGGTTACAAATTAACAGGTTTATGGAACACATGTTGTAATTCACAACTAAACGGAAGAAAGCTGTTAGAGCTGCCTGCAAGTATTTGCTAATGTAGCACAGTTAAGCTGAAAACTGTTCAACTTGTGGATGTTGGTGTAGCTGAATAAGTAATGCTGACCCTGTGTAAGTACAGGAAACCTGTCTTCAAACTCCTTTATTAAGGACACAAATGAAATGAAAGACTAATCTGGTTTGAGAGTTGTCTTACTGTCTTAAAAAGTAATTGGCATGATTGTCTCTGACTTTATTCTAAATCTTACCTCCCAGGTAAAATATCGATACCTAATTTTTGTGGTTTTAGCTTCAGGGCCTGCCTTAGACTGTAGCAATGCTGAGTTTCCTTGGATCTGTTTTAGTAACAAGCAATATTTCACTACAGAACAAGTTTCTTCTCTTGCCTTTCTGTAGGGGTGGGCTAACAACACAATTGCCCTTGCTGTGCAGCAGAGTGAAGCTGGCTAGTCTTGTCTTGTTACTGTGTATTAAGGTCGAACAAATTGAGTATTTGTGGGTTTAGGCTGACTGCCACACAGTTTTAGAGTGGAAAAAAGCAAGTCTTATACACATGCATTCTGTGCATTTGAACTTAAATTGCATGAGTGAATGGGTTTGGAAAGTGAAATCTTGAGGCTCAAGTGACATGTCGGATGCTATTGCAGTCTGCTGTATACAAATACCAACTTCAGATTACTTTGCCTCAATGTTACACTCAGGGAAACTTCTCCAGGTCTGGGCGTTATCTTAGCAATTGCTCCAATGCCAAAGGTCTCCAACTGACACTGTGCTAAAATCTGAGTTTGTGTCCTAAGGCTGTTGGTTTGAAGTAGTTGGAGCAATGCTGACTGATGAGCTTACTGATGTCAAAGTAGCTCTAGTCCGGTATGGGACCTTCCATACAAAGCTTCAGCCTGGAGTGAGCTTTCAAAGAAGTTCCACAAATCCCTCAATTAGGGATTTTTTCAGGAAATGGACAACCTTGACTGCACCAGTACCAACATTGCTACTTGAATTGATCTTAACTTGTAAACGGTCTCCTCTTCTTGATGGGTGTTAACATACCACTAAGGCTTTTCCACTTCTCTGCCATGAATAAGTACCTCTTTTAGAGGAGTTTTTTTAATTGTTGGTCTCAATTCCAGGTGGATAAACTGGATGCATCGGAGTCTTTGAGAAAGGAAGAGGAGCAAGCTACGGAAACACAACCTATTGTTTATGGTAATGCTTTAGTTTGTATGTTGTCAGTAACACATTTCACTTTTAAAACAACACTTCTCTAGTCGTGGTTTTTCCCAAGGAAGTCCTTGGAAATGGGAACGTTCTTCATGTGAGATCAAGTCTTAAGGGAATGTGTTCCGAAGTACTAGATAAAGCACAACTCTAATGCTGCTGCTAAGATTAGATATGGACTGCAGGATTTAAGAATGTCCTAGCTCACAGTAGGGCGTTACTGTTAAACAGACAAATGTCTCCAGGGAAGTTGCAGGAATTCTGCTGACTGAACCCTCAGTACTGAGGAATAAAGATGAAAATTCTGTCTTCCAGGTCAGCCACAGCTAATGTTGACAGCAGGACCCAGTGTCGCAGTTCCTCCACAAGCACCTTTTGGCTATGGCTATACTGCACCTCCGTATGGGCAACCGCAGCCGGGCTTTGGGTACAGCATGTAAGATGCAGCACAAGTCAGTTTGGAGCTAGCATATTTTCTTACTGAAACTCCACCGTCCCTCCCCGCTTTAACTCATAACAGGGAAAAGCAAGAGTTCTGCCTCGTGTTCTTGTAACCTTTATTTCATGAAGGACTGTTTTTTCTAGCGCAAACTATTTGAATCACTTATGTTAAATCTTTTTCACATTCCATGTCATTTAGACTTGACTTTAAAAGGGGAATAGTTTTAAACAACTTTGTTCAAGTGGGCTTTTGCAGGACTGCTTATTACCATTAAGTCTATTGTGAAGATTCTGATTTGCACTCTATAGTGTTAAACTCTAATATTGAATCTTAAGTTCATTGTATGTGAGCAGCTTACAGTATGTACTGTCTATTCTAAATGCATTTAAGTCTCACTGTATATTCGGAGAAAGCTAAAGCGAAGATACTTGTATTTGACCTTGCAAGACTGCTGACAAGAGACAACACTAATCAGCATATCCTACCCTGGTTGGATTGCATAGCTCTAAAAGAATTTAAAATGCGTACAGACAACCTTGCCTGACTTAAAATGAGTAAAAGTTTTTTTCCTTAACCTATGCAGGTTTTTCCAGTTATGCATATAGAAAATGCTAGTGTCTTTTTGCTCACTCCATATGTAAGAGATGACCTTATGTTGTGCTGTATCCTGTGCTTTTGTGGGACATTCCATTCAGGAACAGAGCACCATGATTCCAATCTGTGTATTTACTAACCCTGCCCTGAGGTTTGTGTATGTTGGATATTGTGGTGTTTTAGATCACTGTTTTGAGTGTACAGAAGAGAGAATTCAAGCATATTGCTGTTCAGTTTTGTTTGTGCAATTTGAAATTACTCGATTTAAAAATAAATTACTGGACTGTGGACATGCTGCATAGTGGTAGCTTCACTTTACTGTCTTCAAAAAGGACCTTTGAACTCGAACCAAGTATTACAGTGCTAGTAGTATAGGGCATGCAAGTGTGTACCTTCAAGGGTATGAGGGGCCATTAGGAGAGCAGCAACGGAGACCATTAGTGGTGTCTTGCACTGAGGGGGCAATACAAGAAAATACGTAATGCTTTTTCTATAGAAAGATTATGCCAGAGAGAAGAAAATAGCACTTTTCAATAGTTGGCTGCATTGTGGTCAACTACAGCATATTTGACCAGATGATACATTAGGATTGTAGTAGGGTGTGTCAGTTAAATTGAGAATCATGTTCTAGGTATGTAAGTTGCCTTAAATATATTTAGCTTCAAATAAAATTGACTTAAATGTTTCTCTATGAATACTGTCATATTTGAGTGTAATGAGTATTCCAGCACTGGCCATATTTGTGATAGCTGTAGAAGCTTCTGTCTCTTAACCAGGAGCTGTCCTCAGTGTCAGGCTCTAGCTGTGAGGCTGAATCCCCTTCCTGCTTGCTCCTGTGAGCTCCTCAGCTGTGTTGTGTGACCCTGTCAGCCGAGCACTGCAGCAGTTCCATGTGTAATGGTGGGGGGCTTAACCTGCCACAGGCTGTAAGTGGCTGTAGGTCTTTGTTCAAGAGCGTGGTGGAGCAGAAGTCTGCAGTGAGTAGTGTCAGTCTTTGAGAAGTATTATGCCTAAATAAGAGGTGCGGTATAAAAACTTCTCCATTCTCTGTGTTTATTACATTTGCTTATGCTTGCATTTCAACCCCTCGGACATTCTTGCTGGGTCTGTAAATTGGACTGATGGAGACAAATCCTTCTGTTCCCTCTTTTACAACATATTTCATAGGTCTTCAACTGGAAGACACAGCCAAGAGGCTGTAGAAGAAATGCACTTAACACTGTTCTCACAAAACAGCTTTGTTATAAAACTGACTCGGAGAAAGTCTACTTTATTAGAAGTGCAGGGAATTTGCCTTTTACAGTGTTAGAGCTACAGCGGTGGAGCTGCATGGATAGAGCTTACACATGAGCCATGATCAGCATGATCTGAACTCTGTCCAGTAACTTCTCTAATCGAGTGCTTCCTTAAACTCAAGAAGACCTGTTAATCCCAAGTAAAACAGGATTTAAGTTAGTCCCTGTATGGCAACCTGTTTACAGGTAGGGTAACTCCCTGTACCTTGGCTAAAGCGGGACTGCTGACCTGCTTGCAGACTCCACAGGCACCTCCAGAAAGGAGCAGGGCTTGTCGCTGCTCCCCACAACTGTTTCCTGCCTCTTAAGGTCTGGGCTGCAAAGCCTGTTTAACTGGGTCGGTCTCATCCCAGTTACCAGCTATTGCATCACTTTCTCCATTAGAAACTGTTTGTGCAGGAAGTTGGCTACAGCTGCCCCCAGCTGTATGGGGCAATTTTTAACTGCTTCAGCAGCTGATCTTTTCTGAACTAAATGTACCTCCTCAAAAAACCCTCCTGTAAGGCAGAGAGGGGAACCTGTCATTTTTAGCACATGGGACAAATTCATTTAAACTTTGCTAATGCTTCTATGCAGACAAAGTGCAAAATCCTCCCTCAATTGCACAAGTCTTAAATATACTGAGTTCCTTCTTAGGGGTAGTAAAATTCTGCCAGCTCTACTTTCCTTGACTCCACCAAGTCTAGCTTTTTCTTTCCCACTTTAGAAAGCAATACAGAAGCTAGAAAAACTCATCATTTGCAAGTGTAAATCTTTTACAAAACCTGGTTATTTTATTTATACTGAGAGAACATACAGGAACAATCCCCAAACTTGGCTCTTATCCCTTCAGTGCCGATACACACCAATGCATTGGGATTTCTTTGGTCCCCAGTTTAGAAGAGTTTTAGGTGACCAGAAACTTTATCTACTACATCAGCTGGTCCCGGTCCAATACCAAGGACTGTCTGGGAGCCTGGAGCTATCTGAGTACGACCCGCGTCTTGTATTAAGCTCACAGTCAGTCCGAGGTGTTTAGCATCAGCCAGGAGCTGGATCAGAGTCTCTTCATCAGGAGCTTTGAGGACCACTTTGGGTTGCCCGCAGTACTCCCACTGTTTCAGGAGTTCCGGATTTCTTCTCTGAACTTGCTTGTAGGCAGAAACGGCAGCGTGGGAACACTGCGCTGCTACTTTACCCTTTCCCATCTTCAAATCATTGCGGACAATGAGCACCATCTTGAACTCCCCAGACTCTCCCATGATGTTAGCTTCGCTCCCCAGATTGTTCGCAGGCGCAGTCATTCCGGCTTTGGGCTTCCTCAAAAGTCTCCCGCGAATGCCCCATCCCAGGCACACTCCGCACGCAACTCCAGCGATGACACTGAGGAACCCGGGTTGCGAGAGATAATCCATGATGGATTTTGGAGACTGGCTATGGAAGGGGGGGGAGACAGAATTTACTCGAGGATTTTAAACTTGTGAGAGTGCACCTGGGTTATTTGGAGACAACATTTGTTAAAACAAGAATTATCCCATCTTCCTGCATTGGGAAAGGATGTTCAGAGACACCTGCCTCGGTGCGCGGTCTGCTTTCCCAGTGACAGCTTCCTAATTGCAAACACGTCACCGGTGACGGTGCACAACCTACTGGTGACGGTGCACAGCCTCCCGGTGACGGGCTTCAACTCAGGAAGCAGAACGAAGAAAAGACCCGCAAATTATGTTAAAGTTAAACCTAAAAGTGGTGAGAGAAACGGTAAAATGGGGGGGTTTCAAAGTCAATGCCCCCAATTCACCCGAGGTGAATTCTATGATTCCCGGAGCGAGCGAGGGGCGGGGCAGAGCCGCCTCCAGCTCCGCCGAGGCCTGCGGCGGCTCAGGCAGCCACAGCACCGCCAGGCCCCGCGCACCGGCGCTGCCAACGCCCGGTGGAAGCGACCGCACCGGGCAGAGGCCGGCGTCGGGTAAACCGGAACCTGACGGAAGAAGGAAGCAAAAACCGAGGCCGGGCCGGGCCCCCGGGCACCGCCGAGGGGGGGGAGGCCCCTGTCCCCGCCGCCCCCCCTGCTTACCTGCCACGCGCCTACCAGGCCGCTGCCGCCCCGCCGTCGCCCGGAGGTGACGCCACCAGCGCGGGGCGGGCCGTGGGCTGACCGCCGGCCGCGGCCCGCGGGAGGGAGGGGCAGGGAGTGCGGCGCCCGGGAAGTGACAGGCGCCGGTGGGCGGGAAGGGGTGGACTTGTCCCGCCCCTACTTCCGGGTTGGGCAGGGCCCAGCGGGAGTCACCGGCGCGGAGTGTGGTGAGTGCGGCGCTGCGGGCCAGGGCCAGGCTCTCGGGGCTCGGCTCGGCTCGGCTCGGCTCGGCTGTCTAGGCTGCTGCAGGGGTTTCCCCGGCGGGCAGGGGTCCGCGCCGCCGTCCCCTCAGCGGCACCTGCCCCGCTTCCCCCATCCCCCCGTCAGCACCGACCTCGGGCCGCTCCCCTCACGGCCGCCCCGGCCCGGGGACGCGGCCCCCCGCCCCCTCCCCCCCTCCCCCCCCCCCCGGGTCTTCATGGTGGCATCGCGCGTCCTGAGGGAGAGCGGCCGGACCGCGCTGCGCTGGTGGCGGGGCAGCGAGGCGGGAGGTCCGGCCCCGCGGCTTTCGGGGGGTCGGGAGAGCCGGCGGTGGGCGGGGGCGGCGGCGTCCCGGGGCACCGCGACCCAGCGGCGGCCCAGGTGGTGTTGGCCAAGTCTGGGGCCGGGAGGGGTGGCGGGAGAGGCCCGGCCCGGCTGGAGGAGCTGTCGGGGTGGGGGAGCTGCGTGTGGGGTAACCGGGAGGTGACCGCAGGCTGAACGTTGCAAGGGTGAAGGGGGTCGGGAGGGGCAAGAGCCGTCCCCAGGCCCGCGGGAGGAAGCTCGTCGCCGTTGAGGGCGATAGCTGTGCTGCTGCTAATTCATCCCCGTCCCACTGGAGACCTGCTCTGCTCGGGACGCTTCACGTCACGCTGGACAAAACCCCGGAAACTGAATGATAGAACGGCCCTGCTTTGGCCCAAGGGACGATGCCTGATGACACAGTGAGAAATTCATCCTTCTAGCTGCAAAGAGTCGGATACCGCTGGTATTTGGCTGCTTCTCCGGTAGAAATGCATTGTGCTTTCCGAGCCGGGTTGCTAACTGCATCCTCTGCGTCGTGCCAGCTCTCCTTGTGCCTAGAGGCTGTGGCTTGTCTCATGGACTTGGGTGGTTAGGCCCAAATCCCTGAAGACTCTTAACATCTCGTATCTGTTGACTGAAGTCAAGCACCTAGATAGATGTGTTTGTCTGGTTTTTAGTCCTCTGGCCAATGTCATCTAGTGATTACAGAAGGTAATAAAGGAGTCAGATTCCTGTTTTGTTCCAGTTTTGCCTCTTAGATGTTTGGTAAGTCATGTAGGTGGCCTGAGGGAAGGGGTAGTAAGTTTGTTTGATAGTGGCTGTTTATCTGTAAAGTGTTGTGAATCCAGGTTATCCACTTTGAACTGCACATACGACATTTCTTTGGGGTTCTCTCCTGTCCTGTCCTCGTTTTCTCAGCTACGTGCTTACCTACAAGTGGGTACCCTGGTTTAGTTAATGTTAATAATGTGGGTTGAGCACTCTGAGGCAGAGGGAGTGTGATAGTACTCTTTTATGCCTTGGAGCATATGAATTTTCTTTGAGCAGTGGCTTTTGATACTGTTTCACCATTAGGACTTCTGCTTTTCTAAGGTTGTTTCACCCCAGTTCCTGCCAGATAGGTCGATTGGGGGTTCTCATGCTTTATACCATCTTACCTTATGATAGCATATATAAGCTTGTCTTAATGCATTCATTTACCTATTGAAATGGGCTTCATTATGTCAGTCCTCTTTCTTTTAATCTATTATTTCTGCAGCATGGAATGGACTTATCTTTATTGGTCATAAGTGATAGTTGTAATGACTGCTTCATCCCGTGTTTTCAGATGAGAGTTTGAAAAAACATGTTTCCAGTTGTGCAATGGGAGGTGAGCACTACTTACTAATTTGAGCTAAGCTTCTTGTCCTACTTAACAGCTGAAATCAATGGTCCTTATAATTTCAGAGGGAAAGGATAGGAGGAGACTTAGTAGCTTTTAAGTGGGTAGTAGCAATGAGGAAGGTGAGTGTACTGGAAGCAAGCCTCTTAGCTGGAATGTCTGCACTATTTCCACCTTAAAGTTTTTTCTCTGTGGTTGTCTTTGAATATCTTTGGAATACCAGAACTGTTTCTGACTACATCTTGTGAATACCTCTCCTTAGAATGTTCTGTGTAATTAGCGCATATTTTGAGATCTCTTCTTTCTTAACAAGGTTTGGTTTTAAACCAAAAAACTATTGCTCCTGATGTATAGTAAGAGTAGGCCAGTTTTTCTGGTATAATGGTGATAGGAAACATTATTATCTGCAGGTTAGAACTTTAACTTCTATTAGTTGTGGAGAAGTGTGAGTTGGACGGACTTTGCCATTCCATGAGAACAAAGAGCACGGCCTTGAAGCTGTCGCAACACTAAGCTCTTTGTATTCCTATAGCAGGTTGGAACCATAGCCATGGGGCAGCACCTTGCTGCTTTTGGTGCTGCACTGACCAGGTGGACACAGGAGACAGTAAGATGTTATTAGTGAAGCAGGCAGTTGTTCAGTGTATTTCAAACTTGTTAAAAGAATATTCTCCTCTCTTGCAAGGCTCGGAATTAGCCTCTGTGATTCACCTTCTATGGGCAGGGTATTCTCATTGAATGGCCGAGGCAGCTGTAGTGGAACCTGAATTAGTTCCAGTTAGAGACTGTTAACGTATATGAAAAGCAGAAGTCGTTGTCTCAGGAGCATGTTTCAGCTACTGTTTTCTGTGGGGTTTGTTAGGTACTTCTGTTTATTCCCTTTCATCTCTGCTGTGCCTCCTCTTAGAGAATAAGCACTCTGGATATAATGGCTGGGCAGGTTCAAGCATCTTCTTGTGGGGAAACTGTCTTCCAGCGCTTACAAGATAGGATAAAGGCAAAGTTCCTACCAAATCTGCACTCTCCACCAGCTGCTGGAGGAGTCAGAGGTGGCAATTCTTAAGACTGCATTTATACTCTTATTTTTCTAACTCTTCATTCTTTCCTAGTCAAATTTTAGCAGGTCTTTTTTGTGCAGGGTGTGTTACCATCTTGTGACAATTCCTGTGACCTTTCTTTCCTCTGTGCCTTTTGGAAGCATAGGGAGGCTGATGGTGGAGGGCTTGACTGCCACCTTCGGAAGGCAGAATGCAGTCTGAGGGCTGTGCGACAAATGTCTTGGCAGATAGTATGTGCACAGATCTGTGTATAGCCCTCTGGAATTGAGGATGTGAAAGATACTGTGTCTGTTTAGTCACCTGAATATTAAGTTATGGTCTTTTTTCCAATGTTGTGTGGCCCTTCTCTCCAAAGCCTTTCTCTCTGCTCGTATCAGTCTTTCCAAGTCATCCTTTTTGCTGAAAGGGCTGCTTGGGCATACATGACGTGCCCTCCCCAAGAGGTACGTTATTGTGGCACTGATCAGTGCCGTGGTAGTACTTGTCACTGAATCCCTGTTTGAGAGAGGGCATGAAGTAGAGTGTATTATAATGCTGTCTGATTCAAAATCTGGATATAGTTGAGCTGGGTGCTTGGGAAACTGAAGTTAGCATAGCAGCACAGCAGTAGCACTAAGGAGGTCTCCTGTGATCTCCTCAGGTCACCCTCTCAGCAGCATATTTCACCCTCTCTGATAACCTTGAAGTGGTTTTCTCAGCGGCTGGTTGGGCATTGTCCCAGTCGGCAGAGGAGCAGTCTCATTCTGTAAGCTGTGATCTGCACTCCAGGCTCGCTGCCTCCTGCTGGCGTAAGGAGTGCAGGACTGATCTGTGATCTGTATTGTAGCATGAGATGCTACACTGATAATATTCACATTCCCAGTTATTTCAATTTCCTTTCTTTTATGTAAAGCTTTTTTTTTTTTTGGAGTTTCAGCAGAAGATCACTGGAAAAACCCGAACAACCTGAATTTTGTCTTTCCTACTATCTTCCATGCCTTTTCATCTATATATTGTGTAATGACTCTACCTGTATTATTATAGCACCTGATTGTACTGCTGTGTACAGACAACCATCAATATTCAGGTTCCACCTGAGAAAATCCACCAGGGAAAACAGTTTAATATATGTGGCCTTAACAGCAGGGACACAACTTTTAGTAACCTCAAAAGAAAATGCGCAGCATCCCTGAAATTCACGTTACAACAATATTAAATCATTCTTTCCTAAAAGGTGTCC
The DNA here is from genome assembly GCF_035582795.1 of Mycteria americana. NCBI lineage: Eukaryota > Metazoa > Chordata > Aves > Ciconiiformes > Ciconiidae > Mycteria > Mycteria americana. The sequence goes on along the minus strand of NC_134379.1, from coordinate 4,068,085 downwards.
TAAAGTCTTTTTGGAAAAGTGGACACTTTAACTCTAAATTGTAAGATGACTTTTTTTGAAATGGTATTTGGCTAGGAATACATTTTGGAAAATAGGGCTGGTGTACAGAGGCATAACCCACAAAATGGAAACCTGTGGTCTTTTAACTGAATTACTTTTCCTTTGAGGGATTAAACTATTTTAGTTAGAAAAACATTTTTAGTATGGGAATAAATGCACTCATATCAAAGTAACCCATTATAGCTAAATCTATGGAGATTTTGCACATCTTTCAGATGTGTCCTAATTTATTTTAATTGAATGCTTCCCATGAGTGTTAAAGGACTGGAAAAAAATCAAGCAGTTACTTTTTCTGTTTTCTGTCATCTTTAGGAAAGTTATTAACCTTCAAGTTAGGGACTGTGTCAGTTTTGTATCACATGATGAACAGTATTATCTTACTCTGTAGGGACCGAAGGTTTGGAAGAGCAGTCGCTTTGGTCTTGAATGTCTACAGAGCGGAGGACGTAGTTGTCTGTTCCACTGGCTTCAAATACAGAAGAAGTAGTGAAGAGTGCCATAGTTGTACGGAGCTGAAAGGGTATGTAATGGTTCACTTCAAGACTGATCTCATCCTTTACCTAAATGTGTTCATGTGCCAGGCAGTCTTTGACTTTCGAGGGAAAGTGCTCTCCAAACTGTTACTTTGCTGAGAAACTGTTAACTTATTCCCTGTGTAAATTGTTGCCTATGTAGAGCATTTGATGACTGAAATAAAACCGTATTACAGATGTGTAACGCTGTCAATTTTAGTGCAATTACTTATCCACCTGTGAAAGTCAGTTTTTTAATCTTTTGTTCTCTTTGTTGTAATTGAAGAACAGTGATGTAGATAAAGAAGAAGGAATGGTTATCAGAAAAGTTGAGGAGAAAGAAGGAGCAGGATACCGGCAGGATTGGAGCATGTGGGTTGAGATGCAAGAAATTACAAAAGACTGAAAATGGTGTATTGCTAAGGTGGCTGGGAGAAAACATCAGCAAAACAGTCTAAGCTATAAATCTAGTTCTAGCAGCTGAGTGACAAGTAACTTTGGAGATGAGAGTCGGGATTCCAGGGTCTCTTTAAGTAAGAAGTGGTAAGAATTAGTGATTCCAACAATGTCTGGGAAAGCAATGATATCATTAAAATGGTTTAACAGCTTCCTCGTTGTTCCAGCATGTTGGAAAGGAGTCCTCAAAAAAAAATCCTTAGCACAGAACGTGAGTCCCCATTCTGCTTCTCCAAGGGAGAGTGCAAGCACCCAACTGCCTTGTCTTAAGCTGTGTCCTTTTACGTAAGGGCACCCAACACTTGGGTGCTTCAGCAGCCCCCCTAGAGCTTCAGAAAGAAGAGACTTTTGTCCTGTTCTCTGATTACAGAGTGCAGAGATTGCAGTGCCTAATTTTGTTGTGTTCTCATGCTTTAATAGCTTGTTATGCTTTGTCTCACGTAGGCTGTGAAGTGCCAGTCACAGTTACCATAAGCCCTTTTTGTTGACCAATTTACATTTTGACTAGCAATAATTGTCTTTTTATACTTAATGTTATGGATTGCACTAAAGCTGAATAGTGTATTGTGGGCTATTTGTTCAGCCCTACAAAGGAGTTCTTGTGTGAGCACAGCTCTAACAAATGATCTAAGCGACTCTGATACAAAAACTGTTCAAAGTTGTTTTTCTCACTCTTTTAAATAGTTTATTTTTATGTTTGCTGGTAACTGCTCAATGTATTAGGCAAATTTATTTTTAGATATGGACTCTGTGTCTTTTCAGCATTCATAAGAAGTGAAGTTCTGTTTAGCAGATGGAATTTAATTTCCTGTGGTGAGCTATCATGGATTTGGTGTAGACTTGGGAATGTGGACTCAGTTAATGAAGGGTAACTCCATTTTGGGTCAGGCTCCCACTCTGATTAATCTCCATGGGGAGACATTAGTGCAGGACTAGTGACTCTAATAGGCGTCAAACAGAGCAACAGATCAGAGAGCTGAGCTTTCTGGATGCACATCCTCCAGTTCCTTATGCTAAGATGCTTTAAGTCTAATTAGACTTCGGTAAACCAAGGAGTTTTTTCTGAAACCAGTAAGGGTTTGGTTTCTGAATTGCAGCCTGTTCGGACTTGCCGTGTGATAAGTATCAAATCTCCTAGTCAACTGTGTTCTTAAATACCAGTTTTTAGAGCTTTTCTGCAGAATTGTTGAACTTTAAGACCTTAACAAGTATTTGCCCCACAGAAGTGTGCAAGGGGATTATTTATCTGCTTTGCTGTAAATGTTGACTTGTGTACTTGAGGTAGCATTATGCAAAGCTAATCCCAGATTAGTGCCTTTCCAAGCAGGCAGGGTAAAACTGGCTCTGTTAGTTGAGCTTGTGAAAACTGTAATATGTACGTAACAATGCACCTGAGATCCCTAGAGACTGGTGATTTTTATGTGCCGGTAAGATGTTTAATGGATTGCAGTGGAATTCAGTTCATGGAGAGGGAGTGTTGTGCACAGCCTAGATTTTAGCATCAAAAGTGGAGAGCAGTTTGTATTACAGTAAATTAACTTTCTTGAAATGTAATTAAGCTGAGCAAGCAAAATTGAGACTTCAGTTTTGAAGGCTGGATTTGCGCAAGGAAAAAAGATGAATTTCAAAAGTAGGAGCATGTGGCTTCCACTTAAGGTTTTGTTTTGTTTTAATGTTTGTTATATTTAAGCCAACAAAATGTGACAGAAGTTCCCTAAACCAGAACGGTTTTTTTAGCGTGGCTGTGTGCAGAACGGCTCTGATGGCTTTTGCTTCCTAAGCAGCTTTCTGTGAACGTCAGGCTTTCTAACTGTGGATGCCCAATTTAAATATTCTCCTCTGCAGTTTCAGCTTTGTGTGTGTGTGTAACGTGTGTATATGAGATATGTATGTGTGTATATAAGCTTAGATAGCGTATGTATATAAATACGTATTTATATATATAAAAAAATAAGAGCACCACAAGCAAGTGCAGTCAGTAGAAACAAAACCCTCCACCATCTACAGGGACTTACTGTCCTGATGAAATTAGGAGATGGCTAAACATTTGATCCTTGTATCACCGTAGCAACTGGCCAGTTATCCTCAGTTAAGCACTGGTGTAACTCCCCTGGCTTCCAGAGTGTCAGGCTGCTCTAAAACTGATCTGAGGAGAGAAATGGGTTCACATTTCTCTGGTGTTTGACTAGCAGTTCAGAGCAAACCTTTGATTGCAAGCGGCTGCAGAATGATGCTGTAGAGCTCTTTCGGCAGCAGGTCAGTCCTCTCTTGTCCTTGGCTGACTGTGGAGCCCTTTTGTGCTGCGGAGCCTTTTGTCCTCTCTTGTCCTTGGCTGACGAAGGAGCCCTTTCGTGGAGCCTAAGAAACAAACTTTTGCAAGGCTGTTTTATTAATTTTCTTGATGGTTTGGGTATTCTTGGGGCCCAAGTTTCAATGAATAAAAACTGTGACATGCAAGAGATTAGTTTCTGCTGGCTTGTTTAACTAGACAGATTTCTATTTCTGTACATTTTGTTTCAGGAAGGAGGTGTTGGAGGAAGGACTCCTTCCTGAGGCCTTGATGCTTTTGACTATTGGGTTTTAAGTAAAACCCCTTCAATAATCACATTCTAGCTAGCAATTTTATCTGCATTA